>NC_061455.1:10082026-10762641 GCF_022581195.2 Helicoverpa zea | reverse complement strand
AGGTAGTCGCTCCAAGCAAAATATTGGTACTCAAACAGATTCGGTGACTGGAAGCCAACACCAATATAGTTGGGGAATAGCTGGATGGATGATAAAATGAGTCATCATCATCAGCAGGCGCATAGGGTAGGATAGTTTCACTACTGGGGAGAAACACTTGTATGACGGGGATTTTCTGTGCACTTACTCACTATGGTAAGGCTGACCCCACATTAGGCGTGCGCGATCATCGGGCGTGTGAGTAGCGCGGGCGTCGCGAGCGCGCTGCGTGAACGTCGCGTTTTGCTGCCCTGCGGCATGTGTGAAGAGTGCAAGCGACGCGCTCGCGGCGAGCACGCGGCGCTCGAGTTGCGTTCTTACCCCTTCGCCCGCTATCCCCGCCGCCCGCTAAACGCCTTAGCAGTTAAACGTCAAGGAGAGCGGCGCGTGCGCGCCGCGAGCGCGCTACAAATGCCGCAGGGCAGCAAAACGCGACGCTCACGCAGCGCGCTCCCGACGCACGCGGGGCGCCCGCGCTACTCATACGCCCGAGGATTGCGCACGCCTAATGTGGTGGCCTAAGCCGGGACTTCACCGAAATGTTCACGAATAGGCAAAATGTACGTATCTGTGAGAGTCCACTTCATGTGTTCGTACTTGAAACCTGCAGTTTTGCCAAGATTTTCAAAATGTACGCTCGCAATTTGTCATTTCTTGGTGGAGCCAGCAAATCAAAAGAAACATAAGTGTTGCATACTGTGCGTCACTACCGCACAACGGGAAAATTTCGCTCTTGCGGAGGACGTTTATATACCATATTTTGTGTCACACGTAAACAGGACGACAGTAAGTATCCACCGAAACACATTCAAAGATCTGATGAACGAACAAATCAGACCTGACCTGGTCACCTTGGCCAATCAGAGCTCTATGAAGCGATAATACGCTTTGGCTCCTACTGTTATTGTGGTTTCTGAAAATTTATTCACCTCATTCAACGATGAATGTAATTCTGATGGTACTATTAAGAACACTTGCTTAGCGCAGAAGCTGACGTTGGCAGGTCAACTCTTTTGACTTCTCGAATAGGATACCATTGGTTTTTGTGCAATGCACACCTGCAATGCATTCTGGATTAGGATAGGATATAGGTGGATAGGATTTGCAACAGAGAACAATTCTGTCTTTGTGATTAAATGACATCAAACGTAGTTTTATATAAAAGGTGTTTTTTTTAGACTTGGCTCGGGTCTTACTGAGACTGTTCGTAATCGTGAAAAGTGTATTTGCGATCAGAAGTTGAAAGTAAGCATGTCTCTGGTATGCGGCGCGTAATTTGTACGTTTTCAGACGCATAAAGCATTTTACATGTGTATGGTATTAAATAGAGAAAGCTCCTATTTCTTATCTGCACTTTGTATCTGGGCTTGTTTTTAAAGCTACAGAATCCTACATTACCTACCTCACCTCACTCATTTCTTCTAGGATTAAGTTTACATATTTTGCATCAGAAAAAATAATTAAGGGCTACTTAATACTACTCACTCAAAGTAATTTGTTTTAGGCGATTATCACACTGCCCCGCATGATGCAGCGTAGTGCGTGGATGCGTTTTTTTCCGTTGTATGGAAATATCTCCGTTTGTATGGAAAACACGCATAGTCCAACACACTGAAAATGCATCCACGCGCGTTCATGCGGATCACGCACATACATGCGGAGAAACACGCACCCCCGCGCGTAGGTGCGGGGCGAGACGCAAGGTATGGCACACTGAATCCCGCAATGCCGCGCGTGATTTTGAATGGGCGTGACGTGTATATTTGAAAATGGAACTCGCTGTGCGTGAATTTACAAAACGCACCTACGCGCGTGAGTGCGTGAAAAACCCGCACGATGATGCAGATCTGCACTCCCGCAGGAACGCGCGTAGGTGCGTCGACACGCAAGATGCAGCGTGATGCGGGGCAGTGTGAAGATCACCTTAAGGCGATTATCACACTGCCCCGCATGATGCAGCGTAGTGCGTGGATGCGTTTTTTTCCGTTGTATGGAAATATCTCCGTTTGTATGGAAAACACGCATAGTCCAACACACTGAAAATGCATCCACGCGCGTTCATGCGGATCACGCACATACATGCGGAGAAACACGCACCCCCGCGCGTAGGTGCGGGGTGAGACGCAAGGTATGGCACACTGAATCCCGCAATGCCGCGCGTGATTTTGAATGGGCGTGACGTGTATATTTGAAAATGGAACTCGCTGTGCGTGAATTTACAAAACGCACCTACGCGCGTGAGTGCGTGAAAAACCCGCACGATGATGCAGATCTGCACTCCCGCAGGAACGCGCGTAGGTGCGTCGACACGCAAGATGCAGCGTGATGCGGGGCAGTGTGAAGATCACCTAAGGCCACCACATTAGTGGAAGATAAGCTAAACTATGTTTATGAAAAAATTCTGATATGAACTCCATCTGTAACTTTAAATGATAATTAATTGTTCCACTAAAGTCATCATTTTTGACATAATGTTCAAAAAATAATTTAGATGGCACCGTTTTAAATTTGGCTGAGAACTATTAATTTTCTTTTCATCAAGGTAATAATTATAGTTGGATTTTTATGTGGCACGGCAAACTGACAAACACTATTGAAATGTCTATCGAAAAATTACACTACGTGTTAAAATATGGTGAAATACGGAAAATACACAACTCCATCTGTTGAAATAATAATCCTCTATAAAGAATGTATGGTAATATTGTCATTTACCACCTCGCTCCTTTGACAAATTTGATGTATTTTATTTACCACAGATTTAGCACAGATGGAGCTACTTTAACCTTGGCTAAACAAAATTTTCATATTTTTTTTTTCTTCCGAAGTTACTTATAAAGGTGTGATTTTCTGTGTAAAGATTAATAATAGGCCGATCAACTAATATAAGTACAACATTCAAATGTACAGTTTTGACAAATAGATTGCGTGTCGTAATATTTTACATCTTGAATTCACAAAATTAATCATATCTTTTGATAGAGTGAATCGATTTCGATGAAACAAAAACTAAGTAATACCCCAAGTTACGTAGAATTTTTGTATATAAGCATTGTCTGCATTTAATTCGTAGATTTTACGTGAATCGCGAACAAACAAACAGATAAACAGACAAACAGACAAACAGACAAACAGACAAAAATTATGGAAATGGGTTCTGTTAGTTATCCTTTAACATACTGGCAATTTTTTCTGTCAATTTCTTCAATGTACAAAAATTACTTTTCTACAGATTTATTATATGTATAGATATAGATATAGATGAATAAACAGGAAGAACCGATTTTGTTGAAAAATGTCTAAGAGACATCGGTGGTAACTGGATAGTGATAACACGGGAAGACAGCGGAGATGCTATAAGGAAGGTAGATCAGGCGCCTTATTCTAAGCCAAGCAACGAACGGTAGGCGTGATTAGTTACTAGAACTGACGAGACGTTCTGGTTCCTGATCTGGTTCTGGTCATAGATTGGCCTTGATTGATTGGTGATTTTATTTTGAAAGTAGGTAATGAGCTAGTTTCGTAGAAGCATGTGTGTAATGTTCCTCGAAGTAATAGATATTCACTATTACATTGACAAGGCATACAGTAGCATTAGCATACAAGAGCTGACCCAAACATTAAAGTTCGAATTGCATAACTAAAAGAAATCTTGGTTCTACTTCACTATTGAAATTTATATCACGCACGCCAAAGAATACGACCAATAATCAAAGTTCTGTGATTCCCTTCGAACCGTGTTCGGTTTAATAAATTGCACATTTATTCACTCACACGCTCATCTCAATATTGGCTGTACTCAACACCTTCTACAGTTCTTCGCCAGCTACTTGGAAGACCGGCAGCAGTACGTCGACTACAACGGTTTCGAATCCCAGCCATACTACACCAGGTCAGGCGTAAGCCAGGGCAGCAATTTGGGTCCTCTGGAATTCATTTTAATGATAAATGACTTACCAGAGGTAGTCAAGCACAGTTTATGTTTATTGTTTGCAGATGACCTCAAATTGCTGCTCGAGGTCAGGAGTGAGTCGGACTGTGAGAAATTGCAGGAAGACATAGATAGAGTGGTTGAATGGAGCAATAAAAATAAGCTCTATTTCAATACAGCGAAATGCTCAGTGATGACGTTTACGCGCGCGAAGTCTACCTTAGCCTACAACTACAATGTGGATAAAGAGCCGATGCAGCGAGTTTCGCAGGTACGAGACCTAGGTGTACTACTTACCCCTGATCTAACTTTCCGGGAGCACATAGTTAGGATTTGCAAGAAGGCCTATAGAAACCTGGGTTTCGTACTGAGACAGTCGCAGGGATTCACCAACATCGCTACCCTCAGGGTGCTGTATGACGCTTTGGTAAGGAGTCACCTGGAGCACAGTGCGGTGATTTGGGCGCCTCATGAAGCGAAATACAGTGTCATGCTTGAACGAGTACAAAACAAGTTTACCAGACACTTGTATTTCAAACTTTATGGGGTGTACCCATTTTACCCGCTGATGTATCCTACACTTTTTGTACTGGGTATGGTAGGGTACAACCAGCTAAGAGTGCGCAGGGAATTTACACTCGCGGTGTATGCGGTACAGCTCCTGCGAGGTTTAGCGCACAACCCGGGTGTGCTGCGTCACCTGCAGCTGTGCGTGCCGGACAGGTACGTGTGGAGACGGCGGCGGCCGCCACTGCTGGCTGTGCCGGCAGCCAGAACCAATCTGCTGGCGAAGGCACCCTTCACCCGCACAATACGGGTATTAAATGAAGTGCATGCGAGGATAGATTTGTTTTCGTGCAATCTGAGGGAATTTGCAATAGTATTGTTAAATATTATTAGTTATTAGGATGTTTTATTGTGTTATTTTGTCGTAGGGTACATTTTTTATGATTTTTGTATAGGTAAGTAGTTATTTGATTTCCAGTTTTGTTTTGTTTTTGTATTAGATTTAAGTTAAATTTTATGATTTTTGTATAGTAGTTATTTGATTTCCAGTTTTGTTTTGTTTTGGTTTTGTATTAGATTTAAGTTAAATTTTATTATTTTTGTATGTATAGCTATTGTGGACACCACTATCGAATTGGTTTGTAAACTGTAATGATAGTGTGTATGTTTTTAAATAAATAAATAAATAAATAAAAATAAATAAAAATCTTTTCAGCATGTGGTTCAGCACTTGTGATGGGTAATAAAATGAGATGTCGTGTAATTGCTGCGTGTCAGTCTTGCTTGAGTGATTCTAGAGGTACAAAGTTGCAATTGTAATTAGGTTTTTGTTTAAAGTTAAGTACGTGGTAAAATGTCACTGTACATCCCCTTGGAACTGTATTAATTAAGTAGTTCTGATTCTTTAGACGACTGCACATCAATCTGTCAAAATCTTCAATAGACTTTCAGCCTTATCACAATGGTGGAAGGTTAATGTTCGATTGGTAATTTGTCAGATTCGGGTGGATTGCCCTGCTGGCGTATGGTACATAATTATTATTTAATTGCAGTGGACTGTCTGAAAAAATATATTCATTGCTTCTTAGATAGACAGATCTTTTATTAACTGCCCAGATAATTATAAAGGCCTGTGCAGACATAAGCAACTAGTCTGTCTAGAATGCCCCAATCAGACAGAGATCAAACCGGGTAAGCCTACTCGCTATATAAGCGTGCGAACCCGGTCGTTACGTGCGATCCAATCTTACCCGGCTAACCCCGGTTTATTAGCTAGATACCACGTGATGTACTCCTTGCAATGTTGTGCTGTTGTCACAGTGTTCGCGAGGGTAGCAGTCCAAGCGATAGCGTGTTTGTTTGTATTGATTGAATCGATTGTATTTGACGAGTATTGAATGCATAGATACCATGGACAACAAAGTGACTAGCGGAGATGTCACAACACAAAATCTCCTAAGAAAAATGCGGTTGCCCCGGGGACGATGAACGTTTCCTTCCTCCGTCGTAGGTACCTATTCAATTTCAGATTTAAGTTATGCAAATAAAGTATGTTTGCTACTAAATTACACGTTGTATTATGTTTTCTGGGATTTGATAAATATTATTGTGTTCTCATTATCAAGACTTCTTAAAAAAGAGCGAGTTTAATACCGTCAGTATTAGGATTTTACACCGTAGAATAAAATCTGCTAGAAAAGTACTAATTCATTTCACAAGTAATAAAGTCAATATTTCACATTCAACGGCACTTCTACCAGTAGATCAACGACTAACTCAATATAATCTACTAAAATCTCAAACAACGAGAAAAAATGGCTTCCATTATTGTCGGCCATAATCCACTGCCTCGCTTGAAGTAATACTAAATAAGAGATTGATGCTAGGGCTCTAACAAAAATGGATCGAACTAATCTCGTTACGATATATTTTTTCTAACTTTATACAATATTGAGAAGTTTTTAGGGTTCCGTACCCAAAGGGTAAAACGGGACCCTATTGTTTTCGCTCCTCTGCCCGTCCGTCCGTCTCTCACCAGACTGTATCTCATGAACTGTGATAGTCAGAGAGTTGAAATTTTCACAGATGATGAATTTCTGTTGCCGCTATAACAAATACTAAAAACTAGAATAAAATCAATATTTTGGGGGGCTCCCATGCAAGAAACGTGTTTTTTTGCTCGTTTTTGCTGTGGTACGGAACCCTTGGTGCGCGAGTCCCACTCGCACTTGGCCGGTTTTTTTGGCTTACTGTATTAGCGAAACATGAAAAACATTGGATCAAAATATATATCAGTCATTATTTATAAGTAATCCGTAGTGCTTGTGAAGAAAGTCCTATCACAGATTTTGGTGTAAGATTGGATTTTTTGTTTAGAATATTTTCTGAGTATAGATCGACTTATAAATGTGTCTTTGTCGTTTGATGTGCTAAACAGACATTTCTAACTAGTAATCTTTTGATAAGTAGGTATCATAGACATGATAGAAGGTATTTTTGGTAGCAATTTTATAACAAATTATTCCTTGCGTTTTTTTATTATTTTAGCTAGCTCGTATTTTTGAGTCAAAAGTACAGCTTCAAAATATGGAAAAATTATCAACCATCCCGTAATTTTCGTATCGCTGGCGTTGCTTATTTAAAAATGTACTTGAACACAAATATTATTTTAAAGCGCTTATAACTTTAAACACTTCTTCAACTTTATACTTTGAACGTGCTACAAACTAAAAGTTTGCTTAACAAAAAATCTCGAGTGGAGTAAACGTTTAGGGTAAAAGAGATAGTTTTTAAGACTACATTAACTTTAATAGAGATGTCTATTTTAAACGATTAACTACTGCGAAAAAACCGAGATCTTTGATAATATAATTTTAGATCTTTCCAAGAAAATAATGATTATGTAAACATGCCTATTTTACGGCTAACACATGAGTTAATTAGACACACGGGAGTATATAGAAAGAGTATCTAAGAGTAATACACAGAGGAAGTATATAAGAATATGAAGAGGTATATAAGGAAGTACGTACTAAAAGACCACATAAAAAAACACACAAGTATATTGTAGAACTAAAGAAAATGTAATAGTAACATGTCTTCAATTTTGTAATGAAACATCACAAACACATACATTTCTTTAAAAAACCGCTTTCCAGCGTTCATATACGCTTACACAGAATAAACAAAGTTAAATTTCCATCACAGTTGATTTTACCCAATTTACGAACAGAAAACAGTGTTGTGACAAAGACTTGTAATGAATGAAACTTTACCGACCATTCGTTTGTTTTTGAACGGAATTCCGTGAACATGCAATAAATTACTGTTGGCTTAAAATGATGGTAAAACGTCCGAGATCGAATTTCAGTCATGTTTTAATATCATGGAGTAAGGAAAGATGAGCAGAGATGTCTTTGCAGGTAGGTCAAGCCTTCTTCTAGGTCAAATACATGCGGTGGGCACGACGGATACGGTCAGTTACGATTACGAGTAAACTAAAGACGAGTTCAGATTCAGCTGTCAACAATTTTTTTATTACATGAAATGGGCGGGTCCAAAAAAAAGACAGTAACCATTCCTCATCCCCCGCACTTTTAGCGAATTTCTTAGGAGATTTTCAGTTATGGCATCTCCGCAAGTCATTTTGTTCTCCATGT
The DNA here is from genome assembly GCF_022581195.2 of Helicoverpa zea. Lineage (NCBI taxonomy): Eukaryota > Metazoa > Arthropoda > Insecta > Lepidoptera > Noctuidae > Helicoverpa > Helicoverpa zea. The sequence continues at coordinate 10,754,505 of NC_061455.1, read as the reverse complement.
TTAAAATCAACGAAATATCCCGTAGCTGCAGGGATTTTATGACGCAGACTATGCATCAAACGCAGGTGCACTTTTTATAACTTCACTCTCAGGAGATAGTAAAATGGCAAAATGATTCTTCTTGAAGGATCAAGCTAAGAATCTCTGGCTTTACGAGGTAGCTCTCCGAAGCAATCGATACCTACATTAAAGAAATATTTGTTTACTCCTAGACTGATGATCCATTTTGCTTTACTTATTATTTCTTAAGATATAAGCAAATATAGATAACCAAATCATCATCCTCCGAGCCTTTTCCCAATCATGTTGGGGTCGGCTTCCAGTCTACCCGGATTCAGCTGAGTACCAATGCTTTACGAGGAGCGACTGCCTATCTGACCTCCTCAACCCTGTTACCCGGGCCCCGATACCCCTTGGTTAGACTGGTGTCAGACTTACTGGCTTCTGACTACCCGTAACGACTGCCATGTTGATGGATGTTCAATGACAGCCGGGACCCACAGTTTAACGTGCCATCCGAAACACAGTCAATGGTGTCTAAGATATACTTAGAAAGTACATACAAACTTAGAAAAGTTGCATTGGTACTTGCCTGACCTGGGATCGAACCCGCGCCCTCATACTTGAGAGGTTGGTCCTTTACCCACTAGGCCACCACGACTCACAAATAGTAAATATAGACAACCAAATGATTAGGATAAAGTTACAAGACTTAAAAAATGACAGGCGGCTTAAATACGACCAATAATGGTTTTTCAAATTGTGATATGTTTAGTACACCCAATTACATAAATCCCGACCAAGAATATTGACTGACCTAATAATTTACAGTTCCATAAAACCGAAAATAATTGATCTCTTGGCAATAGTCCTACATATTTAATAATCAGAACGGACAGTGACATCCTCATTGGACAAAGGCCGTTATAATAGTCGACCTCAATCAAAGTCAAAGTATATACGTTTTCGTCAATCACAACATTTAATTGTCATTATTGGTTTAATATAGATTACATTTACAATAATGTGTGGAAAAATACTAAAGGTCGTAGAAAATGTATTAAGTTGCAATCGGATTGTAATTGTGTCGCCCGTATGGAGCTATTGTACTGAGACGATTTACTTTACAATTTTGACATAATAAATAATAATAAGCTCGTTTATATTACTGTACTTTAATGCAGTTTAAGAATTAATTTTAATAGTCACACTTCCTGGAAGTTCACTACAGTGCCAAAGTCTTTAGCATCATTCGAACGAGAGAACCTAAATGCATAATCATTGTATAATCTACAAAAGATTTTTCTACATATTAAACCCTTTCTTTACCAAGGTCCTATCGGGTTTGTCAATCAATAATCGAAGGATTTCTGAGGGTTAGTCAGCATTACTCAGCAACATGCTTATCAACAGGTGCCGTGAAAACTGATGAAACAAACGACTGGACCATTGCAACGTTGGTACATAATTGAGTGAAAAATTATTATGTTTATAATTAAAAAATAATTATATCTATGCTAAAGCCACTAATAAAGGTAAGCATCACTGCAAAATACAATCTTTTCAGTTCAGATTAAAATTGTTTTTAATAGTAATGGGCGAAAAGAACATTTAATATCATTTTAAAACTGTAGCTAAGACTTAAAACTGTTTTTTTTCATAAATTAGAAAAAGTGTTAAAATCAAAGCACAAAACATACAACGAAAAAACGAAAATTCTACATCTGCAACGAATGACATACTTGTATCATCGCACTAAAGTAATTAAATCATATTTAATGTATTATACTGGCTTTAATTTCAATGGAAGTGTAGACACCACATTTAATATACGTACGAATATGCAAAGAGAATAATTATTATTATCAATACAGCCAACATAGTGTAAAATGGCTCTTTTAATTGGTATCCGATATTATGATAATTTCGTATCATGTTGCCACGGCTATTCCATTTTACATAGTTTAAATGTTTCAGTCTATTACACGTGTCATCCTATTAGTTATTAAAATGATACTAGTTCTTTACCGCAGCCTCGCTTATATACTGACGAAGCTAATTGACGTGTCCGATAGAAAATTACTTACTTTTGTGCTAATAAACCATTATCAGTCTCCATTTTACAATACTTTTTTTGTGTTGTCTGTTCAGTGGGAACAAAAGTACTAAATTCATTGAAAGACATACCTACAGTTCTTGTTAAATACTGAATGGATAATATTAGGTAGGTACACATGTTTGGGTTATTAAAGAATGATATAATCATAGTTCAAGAATATCGATCACAGCATAACAATTTGATTTGACATGAAATACCACAGTTACAGTTACAGCCTTTTTATCGTCCCACTGCTGGGCACAGGCCTCCTCTCACACGGAAAAGGATTGAGCATTAATCACCACGCTTGCTCAATGCGGGTTGGTGATTTCAGACTATACATATAGTCCAGGTTTCCTCAAGATGTTTTCCTTCACCTTTTTATCAGCCATTGGTGTCTAAGATATATTTAGAAAGTACATACAAACTTAGAAAAGTTGCATTGGTACTTGCCTGACCTGGATTCGAACCCGCGCCCTCATACTCGAGAGGTTGGTTCTTTGCCCACTAGGCCACCACGACTATATATAATACCACATGTGTACATAAATAAATCACCAATTAGTTATTTTGTTTGAAAAAAAAAACAATCTTTTGATTTAAAGGGATAACAATTTCATTCTCGTCAACTGCCACGCCATATTTCTTAAAGTAAACGAATATTTATTCTTTATTAACTGATTTGAACTCGAAAATGACCTTGACTTGTTATTCACGTTATTTATAAGCAGCTCAGTTTATTTATTAACGTGGGCGATATTATTCCTTGACAATGTGTCCTCATTGTCGTATGAAAACTATTAGTTACCGTCAAACTTGTTTAGGGCTGGCTCACCTACAGGCTTTGCACCTTTACAAACAATATGTATATAAAATATATATATAATATATATAAAATTATAAAACAATACTTAAATAATTGTACACATTCGTCGAAATGGTTTGAGAAATGTAATTTAATTATAAATAATAAAAATTGGCGTAAAGTATTTTTCACGTTCTATTTCCTTTTATACTACCTGTTTTCAATAATTATAAAGGCTGTGTAAGAAATAAAAAATATTTGTCAGAATATACTTTTTTTTTTTTTTTTTTTTATCGACGTAAAATCATCAAATGACCCCTCCCACTGTGGGTTAGCAGCGGTGAGGGAGTGTCAGACTCTTACTGACTAAAATCGTCGTGTTCCGTCATAGGCCTTTTACGCCCCGGACCATGGCCTGAACCAGGGCCGGACGCGAGAGGTCGCCGCCGCCCAAAGCCTCGACGAGGACCCGGCGGTGCCCTTCCCATGCGGGGCACACCTGGACTGTGTGGTCCACCGTGTCCTCGGGGCTGTCCGCACAATGGTGACACCCGGGCGCCTCCTCACGACCGATGCGGTGCAGGTACCTCCCGAAACAACCGTGTCCGGTGAGGACCTGCGTCATGCGGTACGTGAGGGCGCCGTGACTCCTCCCGAGCCACTCCTCAAAGAGGGGACTTACCGCCACGATGGTGGCGTGCCCTTGTCAGAATATACTTAGAATTCATTCAATTTCAATCCACGATACAGACACAATAGTTAAACAATTGGTGTGTATCACATATGACTCATGCATGGGACAGGGAAGTCATTAAGAAAAGTAGTAGGTATCATACATTCTACCGAATCGGTGTAAAAACATTGTTTCTAATCTACCTATAAGCACTATACAATATCAATGTTCTTGACAGATCCAGATATTTTTTGGAACAGTAATGTAGTTAATTTTTACTTGCTACAACCGAAAAAACTTGTAAAACCTTCTGATCAATTACTTCACTATCTTACTAGCCTCTAGTTTAAAGCATACTATACTGGTTTTTTCAAAGAAAATCTTAGAAACTCGAAGTAATTTTCCTTTTAGCTCTTACAGGCTTACTTCATTAGCTCGGATTAGAATACCTGTATTACCCGGTAGTCCGGCTCTAGACATTAGATTAGAGATTGGCTCTCGTTCTACAAAATCACTTAGTATAGGTACCTACTATTAACTAGTTTAGACATTATTGGCAGTAGATTAGGATGTAAAATGTAAGAAGTAGTGATTTAAAAAGCATTAATTTGTGATCAAGAAAAGACGTTAGAAGTAGAAAAGAAATGATTTGTGATCAATCATCCCTATTATTATGATAAGGAAAATTCAATTGAACAAAATCATTTTCAGTATCAAACTGTAACGTTGAAAAACACACCTAAATTAACAGACATAAGTACACAATTTCCTTAGCAACAAAATTAATAAACGCCCTTTTAAACACAATACATAATTTACGCATATTTCATGTATATTCAGTACGTGGATGAGAAGTTTGTTGGGAACTCATGCGGTGTAAAGTCGAAGCTCCACCTGGATCCAGCCTGATATAAGTAACTTTGCTAATTAACTTCCTACAACCTTGTTAAGAGTTTACCGTTCCATCATTGCACGGATAGCATGATAAAAATGTTGCTGCCATAACTCGTTTTATTTGTAATTTGTGTGTTTAGTTGTGGGTGTTTAATTTGGTGGAAGTGTATTGTGCTCTCACTAGGAAAAAAATAATCCGGGGCACATAATCTTAAATTAATACAAATGGTGACGGTGTTACTGGTAGATATTTACACCGAAAACCGGATTTTGAACCTATGATATAATCGATCATTCATAATTTAGAAGAAAATGAGATAATAATTTAAATGTCGATCACGAGTCCCGTGTTATATTTGCCATCCAGCGTTATTTTATCAAATAAGCAAAATCAAATATGTGCCTTCTTATTTCTAAGTAAACATTGCAAACCGTAAAACAATTGAATCCATAAGTCAATCACAAACAAACAGAAACAGCTGACAATCAATCGTTTACGTTCAAGAACTTCAACGCAAATTACTCAAATAATAAAACCATTATTCTACATGAAGTGTAGTGTCTTAGTAAACAAATTAGAGCCATTTAATTAGCCAAGATGTTTACTTGGGCCCTCGTCGTTTGCTCAGGTTATAAAGCACCGTCTTCCAATGTAACTCGGGGTGACATTTTATATCGAAAGGGCGTGCTCAAATGTAGGTCGTTACAACCTTACTTGTTGCTCCACCACAGAACAATGAACGACTAGACAGAGGTTTATTACGTCACAATTACATTGTGAATCTTTTTGGTTGGATATCTTTCTTTTGTCGTAATTAATATGTGATCTTTAATAATAATGAAGCAGTAAAGGCTAAATCAAATGTATTTTTTTTGTAATTATGTTTTAACAAGATCGATATACATTACTCGTTAATTAAGAAAGAACTAATTTGTTAAAAATATGACTAAAAAGTCGTTCAGTAAGATTAATTTCAGCCAGCATTGTGTTTTATTAATTATGTCCTTACCGTTTTACAGAATTGGATTACACAAAATTAATAACTTTTAGCATTAAAATGTATTTATTATTAACTGTCAACAAGCATGACAAAGGACCGTAAAAACCCATAACGTTGCGTATTCAATAGCGTACCCCCGCGAGGGATATTTTGCACCCCTCATCACCCTATGCGATAACTAAAGGTTCGAAGGCGATATCGTAAGCGTACGATATGACGGGCGTGAACTGCACTGGAAAAGTACTTTGGTTAACGCTTGCTCTAGTCATAGTGAGTAACGGAGAATAAATGATAAATATTTAGTAATTGATCTTATTTATAAAAAAATACAGAAAAACTGCACTGCAAAAATGCACTGGTTAACATCTGCTCTAAGTGCCAGTGACTAAATATTTGGTTTTTTTTTTTTGTTTGTAAAAAATACAGAAAAGAGAAAAAAGCGCATAAATCGCTTTAAAAAGACTGAAAGGCTGAAAAATCGTTTTTTTCTGCCGTTATTTGTAAAACTGGTGTAATAATAAAGTGTACTTATTATATCTTTATAAACCTTTAATCTTAAGGTCGACACAAACATTGCTCAAAGTCCCCAAAAACATATGACACCCATCTATCAACCACACAATAATAATATCATAGCAACAGAGTGTGAGCCTTATTTTAATCTAAAAAATATCTCTTTGTCCCATTTACTGTACCGCATGTCCCTTTGGGAGTCTTGAGAATATATTTATTTGTTTCTGTTGAATAATTCATGATGAAACAAAGTCTTCGAGGGATGTCAAATGGGTCAGGTCAGACTATTCGAAATAGGAGATGGTATGTCTAGATTCCATGTTGCTGAAATCGTGTAAGGAGATATTTTATCGATTGTGGTATTCGATTTGAATCGATTGTTATTGAAAAGTATGAGTATCTAGTGGATTTTACTATTTGATTCATTATTTCCACATAAGTTTGTATTTGCTAATATTAACATTAGCTATAACGTTACCCGTTTGACAGCGTTACAAACCAACAAATTCTCTTGGGACTTTAGAATTTTTCGATATGTACACAATTTTTGTTTAATCAAATATAGTGTATGATATTGTATTGTAAACCTACAGAGAACTACATAAATTACGTAGTTACAATACTAGTGAACTTTATTCTTTTGGGAATGTTATCAACACATGGCTTCGATTCCGTGGAACGGCAAATATTTCCATTCCACGGGAGAATTTAAATTACGAAAGCACAAACGATAGTGTACCTACTTTTAAAATGGAAGTAATCACTTGGGTCTTTTGCTCTGTATTTGCAAATAACTGGGAAAGGCACCATAATTTGTTAGTCTGTTGATACAAGCACTCTGCACTTATTAAACCTCTCTCTATTTGAGAAAAAGTAGTAGCAGTAAGTATAAATTAAAAATCAAGTATGTTAATATTTTATGTTAACCATACAAATCTCGTCTAGTGCCACTTTTATTATTATTGCTTGTGCTTAGATTATCGTGGCCTTCGAAAAGTAAACAAAACTTCAGAGTAAAATCGAAATATGTTTAAATAACAGTCGAGATCAATCACTTTCTGGATTTTCAGAAACACTATAGGAACTCGTCACTGTCGACGTACCGCTCGCATTACTATCGTGACTAAATCAAGCATTTAAATCAGCTCCACAAAACGCAAAGTAACCTAAAAGTCGTTCTTAAATTCATGGCTAACAGTACTTTCAGTAACGAAAATCTAATGAGGCAAGCCTAACCCAAATGGACCCAAACAGCGTTGCTTGAAAACTAGAATCCTAACCAGTACATAATTAAGCTTAGTTCAGACCGGCATTACGGAACTTCAACTAAATGTCTAAGAGCATACTGGAGACCGATAGTTGGCCGATAGTTGACCCGGCATGGTTGGCAAATTATGTTTTAAACGAAAATCTATTTATTATAGGTATTTACAAAGAATACTTTTAAATCCTATTAAAAAAACTTAAACTAAAAGGCATTAAATAATTCATCCCCATCGCTGTCGACTGGGAGAGTGTCCAAGAGGCTGGCAGAATTACCTCGTTGGATCGCCATGCTAATCCTTTGTTCCAGGTAATAGCCAGCCTTTTGGTCACGAGAAGCGTCAAGACAATCTTTAATTCAAATAAGTTTACAGTCGGTCTAATACTAGCTAAATACCGTGATCTTTGTAATGTGCTTTACCATTCGTCTTCTTACTGATTTATGAGCCCAAACTATCGGCCGACTAAAAGTTTGCAGTGTGTAGTCTAAGCCCAGTACTATTTTATAAGCTTTGTTTACACGAGAGCAACAGTAATTGGAAAGAGCAATATAATGAGTTGCTTGTTCGAAATAGTATCTTTGCTCAATTAAATGTCTTGAGTACCGCTTGCTGATTCATGTCGTATATTCAATTTTAAGGCTGTTCAAATGTTTATAAATTAATGTTTTGTGTGAAAGGATTATTTATGTATGTTTGTTCTATTTTGTTTGCTTTAATTGATTGAAGTGTCTTATAAACCAGCAGTAATACATAAGGATATCTGCCAGTAAAGAAGTTTTATAAATTGATTCGTACCCGTATCATACGGGCCGTATGGATATGCTTGAATGCTGCTAAAACTATTGTACCAGACAAGGTATTAAGTACCAATATTCCAGGCTTTTAATCAAATATTAATAACAAGCAAATGTTCATGTTAAATCAACAACTTGACTCAAAATCGGGCACAGTGCCAAAACACTAAACGGTTTCCTACTAATACAGTTGCAAACTATTCCATGGGAAATCTGGTTGGGTGGAGTTGATTTTATTACATTAACTAAAAAAGTGCTGGAGTGGAGACCACGGACTAGCAAGCGCAGCGTAAGACGTCCACCAACAAGCCGGTCAGACGACAATAAATCAAGGCAATATTCAATAAAAAACATTACAGCAGAGGTATCTACACTGAAACTAAAAAGCGTCAAAAACTCCTCATCGCTATCGATCGGAAGCGTTCCTAAAAGGCTGGCAGCATTGCCACGCTGGAATCACTCAAAATTGTCGATCTTATCTATTTAACTTAAATAATTTCAAAAATCAATTAATCACTTTGTTCTTCTAAACAAAATCTTTCGTAGAACTTTCTTTATGTACGCAGCTCTATAAATCGATGGCCGTCTTCTTATAATGAAAAGAATATGGAATATGATAATGACAGGTAAGATTTATGAGCCTTTATAAAAATATTTTTATGAATAAAGGGTATGGGTATTCGATGAAATTATTTTGTTATCGCGAAAAAACTCGACCCGGCCTGTTTACGTTGGTTTGTCGGATATTTTTATATCTAAGAAAAGGTATAAGTGATTGTTCTGTAAGTACCTATAGTTTGGAGAATACTTTTGTCTGTATTTTCACGACTGATCAATCGAACGAGACGACCAAGCAAATAACTTGAGATTTTGCATAAAAACATAATTTCGATAGTTAAGTCTGCGTAATTAAAAGTTAGTAATTTTGTTTTTTTTTTTTTTCAATGTGGAAATGTTTGTTCCTCAATTACACTTTAACGGCTGAATTTATTTTCATGAAGCTAAACAGTAACATAGTTGAACATCCTAGTCCAGGAAGAAGACACTATTCAAAAACGAGAATCCGCACCACATATTTTATTTATACAAGTCAGTTTATTATATCAGACTTCGCAACAAATTCTAGGAAGAAACAAAGAGGGTAGTTTATGTCTCTTTTATACCATTAGTACTTAGATTAATGGTGTTGGTTCCTCATAGCAATGTTCTTTTGTTTCCAACTGTTCTCATCACGGAGAACAAAATGACTAGCGGAGGTGCCATAATGGCAAATCGCCTTAGAAAGTAGCAAGCCAAAATGCGGGTGATCAGGGAACGAGGAACGTTACTGTTTTCGCCCTTGTACGCCTTCTTTGGACCCGACAATTTTTCTTAACACCAAAAATCTTCGACAGATATCTCAAAGAACCCGAACGCCTCATTATTTCACTCGTAACTGATCGTTTTGGTCATGCCCACCGTACGAATTTGACCTAGAAGAAAGCACGTAACCTACCTGCATTATGTCATCTCTGCTCATCTTTTCTTACCTACTCCATGGTATCATACAATGGGTAGTAATTAGACATACTTACATTAGCCATAATTGGGTGATTACGAGCCCTAGTAAATTAAAGTGGGGCTATTTTAGGTCTTGACGTCAGTGACAGTGGCTAAGTGTGTATTAAATTACAGTGATCTATCGCGTATTGAAGTGTGATTATGTTTGCTAGTTAAAAAAAATAAGGATTTTTTGTGCTTGTAACCTTAATGGCCCCAAACCCATTTAGCGTGGATTTGGAATAGATTTGGTTTATTTGGTTAATATTCAAATATTGAACATCACATTACCTACAGATTGCTGCGAAAGTAGCTCATAATTTTACTTTGCTATGTCATCATAATATTCTTTCAAGTATCTGTATTGCTTTAAAGCAGAAGACACAAAATAAAGTCACTTAAAAATTCACAACATTAACAAGAAAGTAAACCAACATAATTTCACAAGCAAATATACTCCAACCAGAGATAACATAGGAAACACGAGATTCTTTTTAATCTGTGCACCGAGTTCCAGAGACGTAAGAGTATGAATATATTTAGCATACGTTATCAATGTTTGCAGACGTATTCAACAAGTAGAAATAAGTGTGTTAATACTGTTTTTTCTGACTACCGACTTATTTTGCGGAATAAATGTTTGATAATGCGAGAATTATGGAGCGTTTGGAGATTATGTTTGCTTGATTTTTTTTTTGTGATGTTTATTTGTTTATTTTCTGTTTAAATTGGCGTGTTGTATTCATCCATCTTGAATCACATTTCTAAAAGATCGACTAGAATCTTTTTTATGTGAATTCGTTATAATAGCAAGAAAATAATGATCGTCATAGACAAGCCAGTATATCATTAGAGTAAAGTTTAGTTTTACCGTCAATGACGTTCATCAGGGTATAGGTATGTTTTTTTAATTATTATTGTGAAATAAACATATGATACCACCAGAACCGATGAAATAATATAATGTTTTTAGAATTGTTAAGTATTATTTATTTCAAAACAATATACATTATCAGGAAGTAGGAATTGTATAAGCCCTTATCAAAGGAAGCGGCAATTACTTTGAAGATACACCGTCCAATCAGTTGATTGACGTACAAATTAAATAACAAGAGTGAACCTAATCCCGACTGTCTTAACGTCTTATCTTTCAGCATCATTGGGAACGTCTCATCTTAATATAACGAAGGCCCGCCAGTACTATTATATTTCGATAATTATTATTTAGTACAATTTGATTAACTTTTGCCTGTTTTTGCCTGTTCAGTGTTTGGGTTCGTTTTTATTATTATATTTTGTATTGTTAGAGTCATTTACATTATTTAAAATTAAATTAAAATTACTCTAGTTTAATTTTATGCAACTAGCCGTTTCAATTCCTCAAACAACAAAAATATCTCAATTAAGATAGCCACACTACGCATACATTAAACTTCCAACATTTTAACGTAAAAACTGGCGAAAAAAAAAACAAAGTAAGTAACTCAAAGCCCACGATACGCGTTACCATACGAATCCCATTTAAATTTGTAATCAGCTTCCAACTGCACTGGAACATTCGAGACCAACTCGCACGCTTAGTAATAAAAAATGTAAAACTTTGTAATGCATTCCCATAAATATACACAGGCTTTGATGGCAAAACCGATTTCGAAATTCGAATTCTTGGTACCGATGGCCAGTTTCAAATTGGCGTAACACAATCACAGCAAAAAGGTTCCGTTTTGACAGTTTCGCGATATTCATTGCGTAGAATTGGTTGTGAGTGGACGAATTTATAGGTTGTATGCCGAAATGGATTGTTGATTTGTCCCTTTTTTATTGCTCGTACTTTGAAATGCACCCTTGCATTTGACGTGGATGTGTCAAATGTGATGTAGGTCTGTGATTTCCTACTAAAAAAAGGTCGACGCGTAAAGATGTAGGTCAACCTTGATTATAATTAATTCAGAAGGATACGATTGGAACATAATTTTAAAAAATATGGGTTTTGACGTGTTATTTTTCAAACGGAAATTACCATCATGTGTGTGGTACTACCTAAGTAATGGTATAACCTCTAACTAGTTTAGTTTTTCGCCCTTTACTAGATTATCGTTGAGATTTGGGACATAATGTATACTAATTTCGTCATTACACTAGAAAGTACAGACAAGTAATCTAAAACACTTCGATTTTTATAATTCAAATTACTTCAAACTAATTACAAAATTCAATCAACTGTCAGTATCTATTGATTTAAAATCCACCAAATAACCACAGGTAACCAAACCAAATACAAAACTCACTTCTCACCGTTCTATACATACATAGCTGTACATACGTATAGACATCATCCTATACATAGATATACAATACATATAGATAGGTACATACTCGTATATAAGCGTACTTTCTGTCACACGTACATTTGTACTGTCCGAACAAGTCGCAACTTCATTTACCAAACGTCACGGTAACACTTCTAGAAGTGTTGCTCCTTTTTGTTACCCTCACATGTCTATGGCACTAAGAATTTATTGCGTCTTGCAAACTGCTAGTTTAGAAAAACGAGCGCTTCTAGTAAGTCACGGTTGTTTGTCATTGGCGAAAGCACGGAGAACAAAAGGACTAACAAAGGTGCCATAAAGAAAAATCTGCTAAGAAAGCAGCGCGCCATAATGCGGGTGTTCAGGGGAAGAGGAATATGCCTTCTTTGGACCCGATAATTTTTAGTCATACCAAAAATGGTTGACAGATATCTCAAAGAATCTGAACGCCTCGTAATTTCACTCATAACTTATCATTTTAGTCATGCCCACCTTAAACATTTGACCTACAAGATGCTTGACCTACCCGCACTATAGTATCTCTGCTCTTTCCATACTCCGCGGATGCAACAAAGATGTAGAATAGTGAAACATTGTGCACCGATCCTTGATTTCGAAGTGCGCTCCTGGGAATCAGTTGTAGTGTTCAACAATAGAACTTGCGACAATCGGGAGTAGTTTGATGATTGTTCTTTGTGCTGAGCTGAATCGCTTCCAGTGTGACGCGGATATAGTTGCAATTTGTTGAAGTCAGAGTTTTTGTGTATTTGAGTTTTGCGCTGTATTAGCTGAACTGAGTCTATATGAACGGAAATAATGTAATCAAAATGCTTTCTTGAATGGGGCTGGTCCATTTACATCATTATTGTCTCAATAACTAAAAAAAAAAAAAATTAAATTAATGTAATTCTGTCAATGTAATTTACCTACTGTACCAAAAACTTATACCTGCCACTCACAAATATTATCTGAAGTGTAGCCACTAAGTATATTTCCATTTTAGAAGTGTAAAAACATAGCTCGATTTTAATAATCGATTATCGCGTGACCGCCAAATAATGTTGAATCGATTTGATAATGAGTTTTTGAGTTCTACCGCAATATAATGAAGGCACTAATTACAGTTATTATTGATCTAGACTACAATAGCTCTGTAAATAATGGAAGGCTTCACTAACGTGTGTCTGTTTTCAGTTTGTAGGTTTAATCAATATGAGGCCGATTGTGAGGACCTATATACTCTTACAGCCGTTTCCAATATTCAATCCAATATCTGTTGTTTTGGTTACCAGAGATATCACAGGAATTTGACATTACTTACATATATGAGACTGATGGTTTTATTTCTACAGGAGGAGTTTTTTGATGCATTTTTTTAAACATTTGTAGTATCAGTAGGTAATAGGTGGATATAATTTTATTATTTATGTTATGTAAAAAGTTGGTTAAAGTTTTTATTTCAAGCAAGCAAAACAAGAAATAAATAAAATATCGGGAATGGCCGTTACACTATTAAACAGTAATATTATGTATAACAGAAAATATTTTGTTTAATTTGTGAGTAATTTATAATTAATACTGATCTCCTGAAACATTTTGAGTATAAAATCGCGAACGAATCAGATTTAGCGCAGCACAAAATATCTGAAGAATTTCCACGAAATTCGGTCCAATAAAACTTCATTCACTATTTATACCGTCACTTATTTCACTAAAAACTGTTGAACATTACCAAAGTGCTTCAACTACTGTTAATAGTTTCGTGAATAGACCGCGTAGCACTGCTACAGAAATGTGTAGCTCGTAGCCCGTAGCCCGTAGCTCGTAGCCCGTAGAGGTTCGTAGAGGCTCGTAGCATGTTCAATTGATTATAGTTCGGCCATTCAGAGAATGCGTTCCTGACACGTCGCGATTGAACTGACGACGTAATAACATTCATTGATTATTGATATAATAATGTTGTTTTAATGCTCCTCAATTGTTAAAACGGTAAACAACCAGCAAAAATATTTTTATCGTAACTGCAACGCCATTGCAAAGTTACGTCGTCAGTTCAATCGCGACGTGTCAGGAACGCATTCTCTGAATGGCCGAACTATAATTAAGTGCAATGCTTGTGCACTGAATACGAGAAATATATTGAATGTCTATTAGCTTTATTGGGGCAATTGGATAGAGTTATTTATTTTTAGTCCAATCTAGCAGTGCAATATTTTTTGATTCTCAAAATATATTTTCAAAGCAGAATCTCAAAGCATATTTTTTTAAAGACACCATCTTAAAATAAATTAAAACTGCCCATAATAATGCAATAAATCCTGATTATTTTTATGAGCGAAAAGAGCGCTCGTAAAAATATAAAAATTTTCTTCGTTTTATATTATAGGATAATTAAAAGGTGCACCGTCTTCCTCATATTTTAAGTTATGACTACGAAGCACTTATTTTTATTTAAACACAAATGTTATAATGTTAAAAATGAAAGTAATGATCGTATAAATGAATGTTAATTATATTTGTAAATTTTAAAAACCTTTCAATATACTTTTATCTGAACGAACTGAACGGGGAGTATTTTTTATTATTATTCTTGATACGCACAATATATAATATTTTACACAAAAATCCTGATCATGTAACCGATTAAAATAAATAAAATAATAATTTCATTCATCAAATTCAGTAACTCCAATAAAATTCTTAGATACACCTACAAACTTTTCCACTAAACAATTCACACAAAAACCACTATAAATAAAGTACAATGAACGCATCGATACACCTTCCTACTTTAACTAAAGAGGCCACTACAAAAATAGGTCAAATAGCTTGCAAACAATTGATAGTCCAAGATGGTAGAACAAAAATGATACGACCGACACCCACAGAATAGAAAATCAACTAGTTGGCGACCGTCATTTATCAAGAATTTGTGGGTATAAAACCTCCTTAGATTCGCCAGTAATAGAAGTGGAGATAACATAAGGATAAACGTCAGAATACCCTCCTTATTGATATAAATGGTTGTCTGTGGACACATATCATCAGGTGGCTGGGGATGTTCTGGCCATCGACAAGATTTAAGGAGTACTGCTTACGACACTGAAGTATTACTAGTATTATATTCCAGAAAATTCTCTTATGTGATTTTTTTTTATATTTTAGGGGTTAATATTATTTTTTGTTACACTGTTAGCTGAGTGACTTTATGACGGTAAAATATTTAATCCAAAACTTTATCGCATCATCATTTAAAATCACAGCAAGTCCAAAAACTTCTCGAACAACAATAAATATAATGCCCCACTAAACTCAAATAATCGTAAAATTCGTTAGCAAAGTAACTTCCGAAGCATAACTGCAAAACTCATAAAAGTTTAAGCGAACGATTTAATAAAAGTACAACAGAAGTAAGAATTATTGCACGGAATCACCATTTAGTGGAAGTTACAATAACGACCTGTTGAAAAGGGGCGGTTGTCTCTTTCTGGCGCTGTTGGTTACGTATGTGTGTCTCGTTTCGTGGGTGTTCGGGCTGAGTGCGAGGCGTCCGCGCGGGCCGGCACTCCGGTACTCACTGAGTCCCCCGAATGCCCCCGATCCATAAGGCTGGTACTACGTCCCCACAGCGCTCTTGACTAAGTAGGGCGGTAAATAGCGGCGGACACCTGGCCCACAATGACGTACGCATAGACATTAAGCTCTATGGTTGAACGTTCAACTTTAAGCTGTTGAATGCTATCCGATAGTATGGATTAGCCGGGTTTCGGTGATAGTGGGCCGTTCCCTGTGTTCTGTTACGTTCATTTGTGACACTAAAAATATTATACCTGTATATTTACTACCTCTGAAGAGGCTGTAGTTACTTTTATACCATTTTGAATGTACAATTAAATCAAATTCAATAGTGTTTTGAAAAAACTTACATACTTATATTGAGATAGAGAACTCAATATATAACAAAATATAAAATATAAAAGCACCCTTATTATAGTAAGTAGGTACGAATGAAATATATTTTTTCAAATGGCAGCACATAAAAACAATAAGCATATTTCTGTTTTGAAATATTTTGAAAAATCTAAAATCTTGAAAATTCCGCTAAGTCTATTAGCCAAAACTGAGTTAAATGTGAAACAAAATTTAAAGCGATCAAATTAAGCCGGTCCATCTGCCACACATAACTTTGGAATCATTCATAATGAAACTTTTGCAACAACTAAAATTATTAATAGCACTTCACGAATTTTAGACAATGGTTTAAAAGTTTGACTTGGTTTAAGTCATTGTCTTTTATTTGAAAAGTAAAGATTTTTTCAATTGGTGGAAAATGTTAAAAAAACATAGTAGTTTACGTGATTTCACGAATTTACTATAAGAAAGTAAATAAGACTTAATTCAAACATATATGATTGTACTTGATTGACTTCCATTTGTGTTTTATTTAAGTCACAATAAGTAATTTTAAATAATTTTATTTTGTACTTAATATTTTATATGTTGCTTTTACGTTTAAATATTTTTGTTACTATTAAAATGGTTGCAGTATTTAAAAATACAATTGTTGATTACTCGCATTATTATAAATAAACATTAATGATATTTGCTATCTCGAAACCAAATATTGATATTTGTACAACATATAATACAAAATATAATAATATTTTGTCTGTTTATTAGTTTCGTCATCATCTGCCTAGCCTTTTCCCAATTATATTAGGGTCGGCTTCCAGTCTAACCGGATGCGGCTGAGTATTACAAGGAGCGACTGCCTATCTGACCTCCACAACCCAGTTACCTGAGCAACCCAATACCATTAGCTAAGACTGGTTGTGAGACTTACTCCTAAAAAAATACTTCCCATGATTAAGCCAGTCTCGTATAATTATCACGTGTTTACATTTACATACAAAATATTTTATAATCTTTATCGTGGTAAACACGTGGCGTTGTTCACTGAACCTCAGTAAAAAAATAAACCCCAATGTAATGATGCTTAAGTCCCTTACGAGAATAGCTACTCGCTACTGTCTTCACCGTATTGCATTACAAATTTTACAGAAGGTGCACTTCATAAAAGGTAGGTGCAAATATACAAACACCTGTGTAAAAACAAATTAAATACATCATATTTGTATTTATTTATTAAGATGCAACAGAAAAATATTAAAAATAAATAATAATATTTTGAAATAATGCTTTACAGTTATTGGTAAAATTAGAGGAGCACACAGCATGCAATAATTATTTATTACTAGCTGATCCCGCGAACTTCGCATTGTTCAAACCTTCCCTAGACCTCTACAAACATTCTAAAACCAAAATCAGCTCAATCGGCCCAGCCGTTCTCGAGTTTTAATCAGACTAACGAACAACAATCTATTTTTATTATATAGATTCTTTCAGAAAAATATTTATGTATAAAAGTTATCGACACGAATCTAGAGCTCTGACCTACATCTGCGTAGAAGTGATTTATAGCAAAGAACCAATCCCGAGTGCCGGCTATGACGCGATGCACTGCAGGCCAATCACCGCTTTAGCCCGCCCCCGTGCCTCACTTCATACCACAAAAGGGACCCAATAAATTACTTCTGCGACGATGAAGATCAGAGCTCAAGATTCGTGCCGATAACCATAATATTTGTTATTTGCGTTAATGAGTGTTCATTCAGCTATCTATCAACCATCCAACCATGTTTTGGTATAAACTCTGTACTGTTTCAAGCAACTGTTTGTTTATTTTATTTTTCCAAACGGTTTTTCTGAGCTTTTTTATCAAGCGGTAATATTCCGTTTAGAATAATTTATTATTAAAACGCAGGCTTCACGCGATACTTTCGCCGCTTGGAACTGATGTTAAATTTAAACTGTGTGCATACATTTTCAAATCCATTTGTAAACGTTCGGATTTGTTTTATATTCTAACAATATTACTGGTGACAAAATGGTTCATTGCGTATATTAACATTAAGTAAATAATGTTTGTTTGTCGTATGAAAACTTTGAGTAAGTTTATCATATTTTTGCGCTCATTATTTTCACTGCTTGATCTTTTCACCCCTGTTTCAATTTCAAATGAGCAAAAAGCTAAAATCAATTTAATGTCTTTAGGTCAATTACAATATATTTGAGAAAAGGCTAGTCGGATGATGAAATAGGTCCATTACGCCTATAGATGACACCATATAAACCAACAACTTTACCTCACACCGACATAAACCACACATTTTTCATCGATATTCATCGCACTATGATCGATGGTTTAGAATATATCGTGAACATCCCTGACATAGACGCATCATGTCCCCTAGGTACACGAAATAAATGATGGACTCAACCGAGCTGCCGTTTGCCTACAAATACATACTTGTACACCCGTAATATTTGCTGACTACATATTTGTACACCCGTAATATACCTAATGTATATGATTTTGGTTTGAACGGTAGTCCTAGTTCACCGTTTTCATTGTTTATGTTGTTATTTTATTTTTTCATAAAAACTCTTTGACATGTCGGTGGGTGCACCCTAAACTATATCTATCTTCACTGAATGGAGGCTTTATATTTTTTTTATATTTTTCACTCTTTTTTTAATAGATTTATTTTGTAACTGCTTGAGTAATAGGTATGGGTAAGGTGTGTACTAGCCAACATGATTAACTATTTGAATTGATTTTATATACAAATTTATGTACACAATGTTGTATAGTGATATTTAAATATTTGTATACGGTTCTTCAAACCATACAGACATAATTGTGTTGCTGGGGAGTTTGTTCCACCACTTCTTCTTCCCAGTAAAAACACATAGGAAGTGGTGAAGGGCGGGCGTTTTGGGGGCTGTCTTTTGTATTGACGTTCGAAAAGTGCTGATTTTCAGCCTACTTTGAATAAATGACTTTTGATTTTGATTTTGATTTTGATTTTGATTTTGAATAGTAGTGCAGTAGCTTGACAAAGCTATTCCATTTAGTCTTTCGTCGCTTTGAGCTCCACAGTACGAATAATGGCGTTCAAGGGCGATTTCGGCGGCTGTTCTTGTATAAAGAGATCAGCCAATTCCGCTGGACATATTATAGTGCACAAATATTTGCGCAGACACAAGTGCACTCACTATTCCTCCACTCTAATAGCCCCACGGGATGGCAATCCGCCACGACCGGAGACAATTCAAGCCCAGGATCGTCATTTGGGTGCTCTCCGATGCACGGGTGTATCAATCACCAACTTCCAGACATCGGGCTGCTTTATGATAGTTCCTAAAACCCACAAAGCGATTTTGGCCCGGCCCAGGGATCGAACCCGCGACCTCGTGCACAGCAGTGGCGCTTGCGACCACTAGGCCAATGAGGCAGTCACACTACGAAAAACGAATTGGAAACTAAGAAACATAAGAGGTGATTTTAAATATTGTGTAGGTACATTACTTACAGTACAGATTTATTAAGTGATTAATATCTTTCAAGTTGGTCCAATATTAAGCATCTAACTTAACTTAATTTAGGTCTAAGTAAACCTAAGTTTAATTAATTAATATTTAAAGTAAAGTATTAGTAGATTAAGTATTCCACCAACTTCTTAACGTTTATTAGTAAACACTTAATAAAGCTTTAATAAGATTAAGTCTGAAACAATATATTAATATATACTCATTTATAAAATACGCTAGTCTACAACTCCTAGTCGGATTTGAAAAACTGTAACTGTGGAAGATTTTGAAACTATACTGACATCATGTTTGCCCACGTTTATAATAATGAATTGCACCATTGAAGTTATGGGCGAACGTGTGGAACCAATGGGCGGCAAGTATTCGGCTGGTTATGTTTATAGTTAAATGGTGCAACTTGAGCGTCATATGCATGGCGTTTTTTTTATATTTAATATTTTAAAATGTAATTAATATGTTCACGAATAAATAAATGAAAAATAATCAATGGCGTCCAAGGTAGATTTCGACCACGGCGGCTGTTTGCGCAGACACAGGTGCTACTCCTTCAGTCTCATAGCCCGAGCATATCAACACTCCATTTGCTCTATTCTCAGAAATTCAAACTATCTAACGAACTGCGCTAAAATAAAGACAATAACGGTATTATTAAGTTTGCTTTATTCATTTATCTGTACAAACATTCGTGCCACTTATCCGTAAAGTTGGAGCAACAAGTGGGATTAAAAGATTGGACACGATGTCGCGATGACACGTAAGGATTTTGTGCGCTGTATTATGTGGGCTGCATAATTTTGTTCTTAGTTACCACTGGCTGTTTCCCGTGGTGACTACTTACCGTACCTAGATAAAGAGTATGTCTGTGTCCTTTCTTAGGTAAGTAAATCGGTTCAGCAGTTTTGCCGTGAAAGCCACATTCATGCTGCGTATTTCTGCAACGAAAAGTCTATAACAAACATCATCCTCCGAGCCTCTTCCCAACTATGTTGGGGTCGGCTTCCAGTCTAACCGGAAAAAAAACTAAATAAGCCTATAAAAACATGCTGACATAAATTTCAGCTAGCCAGTTATGTTTCTGAAAAATAAAAATATAAAACAGAGATCCATTAAACTGCACTTTATTTTAAAACATTTCAATCTAGCTTTCCTTTTCCAAGAAAAAGGCGACTCCAAAAATGCGCAGCTTTTCACAACACAGCAATACACGCCATCAAAACGATTGCAACAGTACGTTATATTGCAGAACCCTCGTAATTTTATTTGATATCCGAATTTATTACTTACAAGGTCCTGAGCGACGTTGACATCAGCCTACCTGCTTTAATTTAAAAGCATTACGTATGAGATTTATGGAGAACTCCCTCGTGCCTTTGTGTAAAGTTATTTTTAATGCATCCACACTTTATTCCATTACGGGAGCTCCCAAAAACTCGTTAATGAGTGCCTCGGGCTTCGCTAAAGTAAGGAGACTCGGGTTTCGCTTTGCGTTTCATTACGGCCTTAACAATATTTCGATTGTTTGTTTAAGCGGTGACATAATTATATGTTTATGTTCATTTTGTTGGTTTATTGTTGGTGGTTAATTGGATTTTTAGCTTTTTTGGGTTGCTAAATTAAGTTAGAATTTTATTTGAACCATTTATGTGGGTGACCATCAGACCATTATAATTAAAATCATCATCTGCCTAGCCTTTCTTTTCCCAACTATGTATGTTGATGGATCATTTTTTATTCCTATGAATAGCTACTTATATTGCCAAAACCACTTTGCCAATTGCCTTATCTATCTAATTATCTCCCCATTTCTGCATCTAATGTACCTATATGAAAACAGCATGTCTGTATGTGCTATGTTCTGGCGTTGTATATTATTATGGTGACAGCATTTCATGCCCGCTAGCCATGAGTACACTGACCCATTTTCTTTAGTTGACTCTCACAATTTTCTCGCGGAGATGAGCAACTGAAAACCTTATGTTTTTCTTTCATTCCTTTGCCCTTAAGACGTGGCTTTCAGTTTGTACCACATGTTTTCAATTTTGGTAGTCGAAAATTTATACCAAACTTTATTTACCTACCTATAATACCTATTCAAGTTGAAGTTTCTAGACCTATTTCTCGAAGCCATAGAGCATTATAATATTTAATTAATTTGAGCAGAAGATCCTTCGATAACGATTGCTCGTTGAAGACACAAAATCAGACTCAGAGGAATAATGTAACTTTTTTTTCATCTGGATTTTGAAATTACATGTAATTTCAGAATACTGGTGCTCTACAAAAAACATCTAGGATTTTTTAATCGAAAATAAAATACCTACCAACCAGACGAAAAATATCAACTAAAACTTAGAACCAGCAAAAATTTTCGTGAAGCCGCAACTCAATAAATTCAAAGAACATTCGCGTCTGTTCGATTACTCTTGTATTTGAAGTATCTGCTTATAATGTAGGAATAGTTATGGCAAGTAGAGGCACGTACGGCAGACGCACGAGGGTGCTACGTGGACTGAATATTCACCTTCCCCTTTGAATTTGAAGATTATCATCGCCCCGGAGCTAGCAGTTTGCCGATATAATTTATAGTTCGTCTTTTGTTTTGTTGGTTTGGCCAGAGGTCGTTAGTTTTAGGTATTATTGATATCTTTACATTGTTTTGCTTTTGCGGAATCAGAGAAACCTACGTTGAGCAGTGGATGGTTTCTTTACTTAAACGAGTCGCTTCGAGATTTTCATAAATAATCAACATCATCGTTTACCTAGCTCCTTGTAAAGCACTGGTACTCAGCTGAATCCGTTAAGACTGGATGGAAGCCGACCCTAACATACTTCCTTTATTCCTTTATTTCGGTTCCCAAACAGCAACTTTCTGGCTCCCCAAAAACTGACTGAAATATTTTTGCGCCATGCAAAATGGAAAGTAGCTTTATTACCTACCCAGCGATAAATAACTGAAAATAAGGTTCCTTCAAAAAGTCGTTATCGTTATTCAGGGATAACCAGCCGCTGATGTGGAAAATAGGCATTAGAATTAGGTATGTAGGGAGATATCGGTAGAAGAGTACATAAAGTAAATGAATATACTTAAGTAGGTAATAGTAGGTAGGTATCTACTTCTCAAGGTACCTACGTACGCTTAACCTAGGTATATGTATGATTCTACTGCCTCGTTGGTCTAGTGCCTAGTTGGTCTAGTCTAGTAGTCCGATTCCCGGGTCGGGCCGAAATCGCTTTGTGGGTTTTCTTAAGCTGAAATCCCGCCGAAATCGACGCTATTATGAAGATATGATTCTAATTGCCTACACCTATACTCTTTTACTTGAATAAATATTCGGCCTTTCCTAACAAACTTTGATAGAATTAATAATGAAAACAGTGCTCTAGAAAATTCTAAGAACTTACACGGTAGGTACCTAACATCACAAGAAAAATGTGCAAAGCGAAAGGCAGACACACCTAGCCAGAGTCGGATCTACCGTAGTGAGCACTGTAGGCTCACCCGTAACCCTGATATTCTTGTGACATTAGACATTTCTTCTTTTTACCTATATAACGTAATAGTTCCTTACGCCGGTACTCTCTTCTGGGTGTAGGTACCTACTCCCTTACGTGCTACTCCTACTTATGTTCTCCCCTGTGTACCAACTACTCCCACGTATGTAGGTACCGTTTCCGTTATGTAGGTACTCCCCTCATATATTATCTCATGCTATACCTATAGGTACCCCCCTATATAAGTACCTACCTACTACCCTTGGGGGGTTTCCTGAATTGTATGTAACCATTTCGGAAGGTTGTGCTCACAAACTTTTTTGAGGACTGGATCCACCTCTGTATCAAGTCATACCTAGGTAAATAGCAACTCACATATAAATTTTAAATTAAAGTGAAACAAAATCGATTTAAGTACCTAACAAAATAAAACAAAGAATCTATTTAAGTGCTTTTACCGCTTTCACTCAACGATTCCAAAGGAAGGGTTAGGTACCCGGTACCTATCTGTTTTTTGCCTTTCGTGGAATAATGCGAACGCTTAAAGTGATCTAACGTTTCCCTCCATTGAACGCCAAAAAACTGACTAGTTTGATAAATTGAGCAATTTTATCTCACTTTTGCCTCATACTGCTTGAATAATTCGCAAAATCAGCTATAGATGACAAAAATGGGTAATTTGAAACTGATTATGAAATATTACAGGTCTTTTAAGTGTCTGGTTTTATGTATTTATTGTAGATGTCTCTACTAGACCTTACCTACTAACAGAGTACCTAGTTATAAATTGGTAGGCACTTATTTACCTAAAGGTACTTAGGTACGAGCCTAAAGATATTGAAAAAGGAATAATAACATGATAAATACCTAGTTTACCTACCTACCTACTACTCAACACCATAAAGGAAAGAGGTCACTACCAAATTGAAAGAGATACTTTTACGGAACTAGCTGTTTTCCCGCGGTTTCACCCATCTGGGCTCATCCGTGTTAACTACTACCTGTACCTATGTTATTCGGGGAAAGTGTAGCCTTCTCCCAACAGTGAAATAATCTTTCAAATCGGTCAAGACGATCTTAACAGCCAATAGCCATATATTTTTCATTCAGTCTGTCTAAGCATATTTCTTGCTTCGTATTAGGATTCATAAATCCTGACTTACTACTTCGCAAATTCAGTAAGCAAGTGAATGGCATGCCCAAGTAAAATGTTATTATTCTTTACCAGAAAGAAACATGCTTAAAATGGTATGAATACGCAAGCTTAAAATCACATAGAAATGTCTCTGAAACGCTCGTACCGTAGCGGAATGCCTAATCGTCCAATCACAAATTCATAACCTTAGACTGTCATCACCCCATTGGTTGATAAGTCGGTCATGTCAACGCATTCTGATGTTACAAACAAATGAACGTCAATGTCGCTGTCCAGTTTTCGGAAATAAACACTAAGAAATTATTAAAATCATTAGAAATATAAATATTTTGCATCGAAATGGTGTCTATTAAAGGTGGTTTGGATGGAAATATTAAAATACGTACTTGTCGAATATGTCTCGATGCTAGTGCTGATGATATGGTGTTACTAAGTGATCATAATGGTTGGCTAAATAACTTCGAATATTGTTTTGGAATTACGGTAAGCTTACACTACTTGCTAAGCTGTATAATATAACATTTCATTTTATCTAATGCACTGGGTAAAGATTCTATCCATTACAGGTATCCAATTTGTAGTATTTTCTCTGAAACAGTAAGTAGATCCAGTTCAAATTCAGTGCTGAAGTAAAAGAAAAATATTTTTTAGGTACTCATAGTAGATCTCTTGCTTGGTATATGAGAGGGTAATCAACCCTAAGGATGCCTTTTGACTCAATTATTCAATAAAAATTGCCCAATTCCTCCAAACAAGTACTTAATAATAATTATTGGAACAGGTGGTAGTGCCGTTTTACAAGCCTATAAAGTAAACATAAAAAAAATCTACTGTTTGTAAACAAACCAAGACAACCCACTGACCCAAAATAGTTCTGGTTCATAATAAAAATGGTATCCAGAACGATTGTCGGACATTGGGCCAATTTCTAAGGGTAACAGCTAGCTGCACATAGTTGCTCTCTTATAGTCTTGTAACTCGCCAAGTTAGGCAGAATAAAGCTAGAACTTTTAACCTCTGTAAAACTGGCACTACCTATGTTCCATGCAAATAAATGTTTCTTTCTTTTTCTACTACTGCACCAAGGCATATCAAATCTTTTTATTTGTAGAACATAGGTAATCAAAAGTATAGGTGTTAAAATAGTAAAAAGAATACTGCGTCTTGCCATAAATGGTTTAACAAGGCAGGAATGAGTAAATTTCAAGTATTATTATATATTACTAGCTTCTGCCAGCGGTTTCACCAGCATCCCATGGGAACTACTTCCCGTACCGAGATAAAAAGTAGTCTATAGCCTTTCTCGATAAATGGGCTATCTAACACTGAAAGAAATTTTCAAATCGGACCAGTAGTTCCTGAGATTAGCGCGTTCAAAAAAACAAACAAACTCTTCAGCTTTATAATATTAGTATAGATTTTGCATTTTGTAATAATATTTTGCTTTTAGCTAACCATTAAAGATGAACCTCGGTTACTGTGCAAACTGTGTGCTGATAGTGTTGAGAATTATGTTCAGTTTAAGAAGAAATGTGAAAAATCTCATATACTTTGGCAGTCTGTGATAAGTAATGTGGTATGTAACTAAATCAGTTTATATTTCTCACATATATAATGCTGATTTACACAGTAGCTTTTTGTCAGTAAGATTCTGACAGACCCACGTACTGCACCCTCAGCGGGGGTGTTATTTGTTTCCCAACAAATTGCTTTACCATGTAACCAGAACACAGATAATTTAATTTTTTATTTTCAAAAGGTCTTGTTTTTCACAATATTTTGTTACAGCAATGCTACATTGTTAAACACAATACCTTAGAAAATGGGAACACATCCGTAGACAATGCTGTAAATAATCTCAATGGAAATGAACCGAATGTAATAACACAATCACTGTATACTGAAATTAAACTAGAAAGTGATGAAGAACGGAGTTATCATTCTGGAGATGAAATAAAACTGGAAAATAATGAATGTTTTGATAAAAGAAAAATTTCTACAATAGATATAAAGGAATGTCTCGATACAAAAGGCTTGGACTTAAAACTAAAGAATTCTCAGGATGAAAACAGAAAAAAAGTTGAAATAATCAAGTGTAAAAGATGCCATAGAAAATATAGTAAGGATTGTTTTAATTTATGTAATAATTAATAATTAATTTTTGATATTTCTTTCTTTCTTTCTTCTTTCTAATTTTTTATGTCTTGAAGCCATGCATGTAATCCATATTATCCATATTTCTGCACCCAAGATAAATCGTATCCTTAAAGCATTTCCTTGATGAATCAGCAATATAGGTACTAGGTAGTCAATTTAAGTAGGTAGTAAGACGATAATAATTTAATCTATTTTTTCAGAAGGTAAAGCACGGTACCAAACCCACTTACCAAGTTGTAAATTAAAAAAACGAAAAAAAAAGCTAGTTGTTGATAATGATTATGCGTACAATTGTGGTAAGACTTGACATAACAATAATAATTGCATTATTAAAAAACACATATTTATTGATACTGAATTATTATTTCATATCATTTTACAGGAAGAAACTTTAATTGTGATAATGATTCTAAGATAAAACTTGAATCCAATAATGATGATAATATTAAAGTATTTAGTGAAAATCAAACTGATGGGCAATGCTTATGTGGTAAATGTATTATTTTTTATTTTATTTTTTTAAATTTGTCTTTTGGATTTGTAATAAGGCTGTTTTTCCTATTTGTTGTTTTCGTACTGCTGTGTTTTAGGTCTCTGTGGACAAAGTTTTAGCACTCGCGCCTCTTTGAACCAACATTTGAACGAACATTGGTCAAGCAATAGTTTGTCATGTGGGTTATGTGATTTTATTGGCATTGACTTGGCTGCTATTGCTTCGCATAGGTAAGTTATAATTACCAGTTTTATTTATTTAATAGTTTTGTACACATAAAAACACAAAGAAGAATAAATAATAGAAACAATTGTACAAGGGCACAGCTTATCTCTAAAGAAATTTCTTCCAGCAGGCCCGTTATGGGAGAGTTAGAATAAAAAGAGATAGGTACAGATAGACAGTGTAAAAAGAAAGAAGATATAACCAATACCTTTTACCTTTTTTGATGTCCTTGTTTAACTAAGAAAGTTTTATTTTGCATTAAAATGTTTGTTGGATAACATTTCGATAGTAATAGTTTTCATAGCTCAGCAGGGACAATTTTGATGCATAATATTATAACCGTGAACGATAAGATCACATCTCGCATCGAATTTTAAGCTTAGGTAAAACATTAAAAAAATATTTTATTCTATAGGTACTGTATTCATGTGCAAATTAATAGTTTGACTTTGAATTCCCGCCTACCAATGAAAGCCTTCAGCTTAAAGAAAAATATTTTTCTACCGTAGTATTGATGTCATTTTCTTTCAGATATTCTCACTATCCGCGCACTGATGATATGCGTTTCATGTGCCATATATGCAGTTATCGGACTGTGTCGCTTTTGGCCTTACACTTTCACTACCGGTCTAAACATTTGAATAAGATTGGCGGTCACTGCACAAGATGTGACAAGGATTTCCTCATATTAAGGCATTGGAAAAGACATGAGCAAACTCATTTTACTACAAAGTGTATATGCGATTTTTGTGGGAAAACGTGAGTTCGTTGAAATGTATTAATTACCTCCTATGTACTCGTTTATGTATCTCGTATATCCTTCCTTATCCCTAAGTACTCCCTCTATGTATCTCTCATTCACTTGAATTTAGAATTTTACTTTTCAACCGTGTCAGATAGGTGCTTACAATCTTTTTTGAGTGCTTGATCTGCCTCTGAAGTGCTGCCAGGTTACCTAGGTGGTTTCAAAACGACGGCAGTCCATTTTTGCTGTTCTTTATTGTTTGGTGTGCAATGTTGCCATAAGAGTGCAATATATCATAATGATTTTTTTTTCAGGTTCTATTCGAAATACTCGATGATGGAGCATCTCATGACCCACATGCGCCTGTTCAAGATTATTTGCCACATTTGTGGGAATCACTTCTGCCGAAAGAGCTACTTGAAAGTAATGTATTTTTTGGTGTAGTCATCATTATATGTATATGTTTGGACTTTAAAAGAGACTGAGACTTGAGTTTTTTTGGTTTTCTTCTCAATTGGTGATTTCAACTTTCGACTTTATAGTCCAGGTTTCCTCGAGATCTTTTCCATCATCTTTAATCAGTCGTTGATATCCAACATATTATTCTACATAGAAAGTACACACGAACTTTGAAGTTCCATTGGTACGTGTTTAACCTGGAATTGGACCATTCACATTGCACACATTCTTGAGAGTCCTTTGTTTATATTGTTTTATTATGGACATTTTATGTTTCTATACACTTTTTTATGTTTTTAGGTGCATATAAAAGCAGTACACTCAACCGGGCCGGTGAAATGTAGCCACTGCGGAAATATGTTTAAAAACGAAATTGTTCTGAAAAAACATTTGAGACTTATAAAAATGGAAAAAATATTCGAATGTACGTTCTGTAACAAAAAGTTCGTACATTTATGCCAATTAAAGAGCCACATGGTTTTTCATAGCGAAGAAAGACCTTATTGCTGTGAAATCTGTGGTTCCAGGTACGTATTTTTTTAAAATTAATAATTTAAATTTGACATATTGGCCATGCCAGTACCGATATTCTAAAGAGGAGAGATTTGTTTTTTTTATTTTATTTTATGTGTATGTTATCAATAAATAAACTCAAGAACTACTGAACCCATTCGAATGATTCTTAAGCTGTGTCTACGCTAGACGAACCGAGCACGAGCGGAGCACGAGCCGAACACAATTCGTCTAGTGTGGACCAACTTACAAGCCTCTAACGAGCGCTCTGCGAGCATTTAGTTCATGCTCGGCTGCGTTCCGCCTGTTGTCGGTTTTTGACGAACACAAAGGGATTTGCTTCGCGACCACCGCTATAATAATTGCTGCAATAGTAGCGGCTACTGCAATATTATTAATATCGTCCATATTCGCCAAGAGCCGCGAACTCACTGCGGAAAACTACGTTCGAGGTTGTTGTAGGTTCGTTGTACGTCCACACTTGACGCCGCGAACGACGAGCCGAGAACGGCTCCGCTTGTGCTTCGCTCATGCTCGGTTCGTGTAGCGTAGACACAGCTTTATACTGTTGGAATGCTACTCTAACCCCCGAGTGAAATAAGTATTTATATGCTTTATTTTATCCGGATTCAGGAAGAAGTTTTCTCGACACGGACGAATCCGCGAGAAACAGCTTTTCAATGTGATACAACTATCACAGAAAAACTACACTGTTTACCGCAACAACCTCCTTTTATTAGAGAAATTGATACGATAAAAATAAAAAAAACTGGCATTCACAATTTCCCTCAAAAAATATTACAAAAAAAGTTAAAATAAATAATGTTTTTTCCCCAACAGATACAAATCAAACAGTCAACTAAAAGTGCATATGAGGAAACATACTGGTTTATTTCCATTCAAATGCACTCAGTGTACCAAAGCATTCGCAAGTTCGAATCAATTAAAAAGACACTACTCAGTCCATACGGGTGTACGCAGTCATCGCTGCGTTGTTCCGACTTGTGGACGAACGTTCCATGCTAGGAAACTAATGTTAGCGCACCTGGCGTTACGACATAAGGACCACGAGGGCTTAGATTTGCAAAAGTGAAGATTTTCTAGATTGGCAAAGATGGTATTTAGATTTTGTAAGTTAAATGTAGCTACATAAGTATGTATTAATAAAAATATATTTTTTAATATGTGTATGTATTTTTATGTCTTCTTGGGTGTCTTGGCTGTCTTCTTGGAAGATATTGTAAAGGACAATGGGCACAAATATATGGGACCTGGTATACCCCACCAATAGGAATGTCATATATACCATTGGATAGGTCTTTTTATGTAGAACAATATTTACTATGACAGCTTTGTTGAAATGTTTGTCCGTTCTGAGATATAGATCAAAAACTGTGCAAAAGTTAGAACTAAATAATCTATTGATAACTCAAGTTTTTAAAGGAAAATCTAAGTACTACCAAGTGTAAGTCTTGTAAGTGCTACCTGCTGTGCCCGTTAGGGTCCATAATTGTTACTATTAGGTATGTAGCATTTCAACCTTTTATAACGGACAAACAATAGAACAAAGCTGTCATTGTAAATATTGTTCCAATTAAAAAGACCTATCCAACGATATATATGACTTTGCTATTGGTGCGGTTTCTCATTACGCCCAAAATCCAGTTGATACAATAAAAGGTTGAAATGCTACATAATAGTAACAATTATGGACCCTAACGGGCACAGCAGGTAACACTTACAAGACTTACACTTGGTAGTACTTAGATTTTCCTTTAAAAACTTGAGTTATCAATAGATTACTTAGTTCTAACTTTTGCACAGTTTTTGATCTATATCTCAGAACGGACAAACATTTCAGCAAAGCTGTCATAGTAAATGTTGTTCTACATAAAAAGGCCTATCCAATGATATATATGACATTGCTATTGGTGGGGTATACCAATCTGCCCATTGTCCTTTTTGGGAGATAATGAGATTTTCGTCGTCTATCTCTATTTTTATCTCCATTTCCCTCACACATAATATGTAAGTATTCAACTTTTACGTACTTACGTAGTGCTATAAATACATATCTACTTACTCCCACATGAATCCATCTTCATGTAAAAACATCGAAATCGCTTCAACCGGAAAGCAAGAACAGTTCATTTTAATTCACCACCCTATTTTTGTAGGAAACGTCGCAAAGTTACAGGGAAATGCTATTTTCAGTACGTCGCAAGGAGCCGTGTTAGCAGTCTTGTCTACTCCGCTCTACGGGTCTGGAAAATTTCAATAACCTAATATTTTACGTCGACGGAGCGCCTAACTTTTGCATACACTGTTATTGGTCCATTTTTTACGCATTTCCTCTCGTCCCCGCGTTTATGCGAAGGGGAGAGGCTAATCCATCACCGTCGAAGGCAGCTCGACTCGTTAGCATAATGAATTAGTGGCTCATAGTCGTGACAGTTCGACGGTCCTGCGATCACGACTGTTTATGACACTCATTTGCTATCTGAGCTTTATAATTTGTGTTCGTATGTTATACCTACGTTGTTGTTACGTAGGCCCTTTGTCTCACTAATGAGGTGAAAAATGTTTAGTCTGTTCCAGCGCTAGAGTTAGATTTATTGTTTGTTGTACGGGCATGTAAAAGATAGTTTTTTTTCTAAAATGTAACTGATATAAGTAATATTATTGTAACTGTCTATTCATTAGTTTTTTTAGTTATTATACCTTAATCTTAATTGCATTAAAACAAAATTCGGCAAGCTTTTCCGATCGCAGTTTCATAAGCAGTTTCAATTAGTTACCTATTATTTAGCTGTCTAATTACGCGATTTGCAAACTAGAAATTTAATTAACTTGAGTTCCAAACGGATTGAATCAATGGACCGTTTTGTAATTGACGGCGTGTGTAAGTGTAAGGGGTGTTTCAGACAGGCGACTCACGTCGCAGCGGCGTTTGACACTGTTTTGTTCCCGCTAAGTGCCAAAAGCTACCGCGCACTCCGTGGCACGCCGCCAGTAGATACTACGGCCAATTTGTACTGTGTAAACATTTTATGAAGCTAAAAATGTTTTCGTGCTGTTTTCCGAGGTGTCGTTTTCATCCA
Organism: Helicoverpa zea; assembly: GCF_022581195.2. NCBI lineage: Eukaryota > Metazoa > Arthropoda > Insecta > Lepidoptera > Noctuidae > Helicoverpa > Helicoverpa zea. Next base: position 10,722,818 of record NC_061455.1, on the reverse strand, counting down.
CGTCGTGTTTTTGTTTTTCAATCTGTTGTTTATAACGAGTAGTAAAATGTGTATTCTTAACGATGCTTAAAATGAAAGCTTTTAATAGATTTTTTCCCTTCAGTATCGGCATTAATAATTTCATAATATTGTATGACTGTTGCAGTATGATCTTAATTTCTCATACCTATGCCGCTAAAACTTCTAAGCTAACTTTATTTCCGGTTTTTGCAAGAAATATCTCCTAAGTAAAGGCGAAAATGTTATACTATTTACCTAGAGACCTATCATTTTTCACCCGAGTCTCAGTTATTAACATTTACTTGGTAGACGTATCGTATATTGGTGCGTATCAATTTGTTAACAAATGACATCACGCACAAGCGCGCGTCGTCGCTCGAGTGAATGTATAATGTGGCAGGGTCCTTAGGTGTTGCCTACTGAATATTTAGGTACCTAGATATTTTTCTAAATAACTTTGAGATAGATGGTTGTAAAGACAAGTACTTTCTATATATCGCAATAGTTTTATCGATTGCATGCAATGTCTTAGTTTGGCTTGAGACTGACCCTTCGCTATAATCGGACAGTAACTTTTCAAGGACAAAGCCTTTTCGGTCATATTTGTCTACATGTCCGTGATTTTCTCTGAAAATTCTTATGCAAATTTAATAAAAGCTTCTACCTTATGCTGAATGAAATTGACCCTTAGATTATAAACTTATTGATGAATGTTTAGATAGTTCTAAAGAAACGAATTAAGTATATAGAAAAGTGTTCAAAGAAAAACTGTACCTACCGCTGTGGAATACCAAGAATCGTTCAGTAGGTATCTTTCCAAGAAAGTAGATAGTGAAATTAACATGGGAATTGGGAATAGTCAACAAATGATTTATGGGGACAATCTCCTAAATGTTTTCAGGCCATCAATTTCAGTAGCAACTGAAGGCTGTTTATTTAGGCAGTTTTATGCCTTATTCCGGAAAATATTAAGATATTTTCAGTAGGTGAAAGTGGTTACTGAAATGTTTCATTCATGAATATGGGACTATGAAACTTATACAATATACTTAGGCATAATGTACCAGTACTTACGCATAAATATTCAGATCTCCAGGTAACCTAAGTATCTTCTTAATTGGAATACCTAGGTGCTCTCACTGAATTGAAGTTTTCAATTTAGTTACGTACTTGCGTAAGTAGGTATCAAGGTACTGTAGCGCGTGGCGCGCTAGGAACCGGGGATCTTCAGGATATTTCAATTAAAAGATTGAAAGAAACTTTAACTTAGCGTTTATTGAGTGATTGGGGTGAAGTGTCATACTTCAATATAAAAATTTATTCAATTTCAAATCGAATCTATTTACATCATTGTCCGGCCAGCAGCCCCGGATCTTCAATTTTTTTTAGGCGGGGCAAAATCTGCAAAATGCCGCCCCGCCTACATACTTATGTTTATTTTCACCTTTATCATCCATATAATTTTAGCTATCAATATGTAGGCAGGTAGGGCCGTCTCTAGCTCATGTAGCGCCTGGTTGCAATCATCATCCAAGCGCCATCTATGTATTGAAGTAATTAGAGTAGTTACAAGGAATATAAATAAGAACGTTCGAATGAAGTGCACTATTTGGTAGGTAAAGGACTTTAAAAAATGTGTCCAATTCAATGTAGGCTCAAACTGTTGGCGGTTTAAGTTATGAAAGTCGAGACAGAATGATGCAATTGTAAAAAGCAGCGCGAGCGAAGCGAGCGCGCAAATTTTTTAATTTGGGACACAAAAAGTTAATTAGTTTAAAAAACAGTGAAGAAGCCGCGAGCGTAGCGAGCGCGAAATTTTTGAGTTTTGGAACACAAAAGTACTCAAACAAGTTTGAAAAAAAAACCACCGGAAAGTGAGGCAGCTGCGCAAAATTGTTTGGATGTGGGATACTAAAGTCCTCCACCTCCGCTTACAAATAGCGCCTAAACAACTTAAAAATAACCACTGTAAAGTGTTTTTTAAGGGCAGAACAAAATAGAAATTAAGAAAGAACCGCGAGCGAAGCGAGCGGATTTTATTTTTCTAACTTTGAGGAATTAATTTAAGTAATCAGATAAAGCAAACATATAAGAGAGGGGTGACAGTCGGACTGAGAGGGGTGACTGCCTCGATGTGTCGCGCATGCTCTGTCGTAGTTTTGTTTAAAATTTGAATATAAATAAAATGAAACAGTAAATGGTAGTGAACCTAGGCTTCGCAGATAAGAATAAAGATAAAAAGTTAAGGCAGTGTGGACTTGACTTATGAAGTCATTGAGGCAACGCATGTATAATATTGCGCGAGCGAAGCGAGCGCGAAATTTTTTGAGCCCGCGACACAAAAGTACCTGATAAAGGACACTGTAAAGCAACAAGTAGCCGCGAGCGTAGCGAGCGCGAATTTTTTTAAATTATTTGTTTGAAGACTCACAAATTAAACTGGGAATTATGTACAAATAAAAAGAAAACATGATTAGAGACTGAATCAATGTCCGACGACCGAGTCAATAAAAATAGTAAACAATCACAAAAACGTTGGCATTTAGCCGCGAGCGTAGCGAGCAAGAATTTTTTCACTTAGTTGGAGGATGTTAAAAGTAAAAAATAATCAAAATGATCAATCAAACAAAGCGAAGGCGACTTTTTTAGAAACTTTGCTTGTCAGTATCGAACTGTAATTTCATTGAAATTTCCTTTACAGTAATCTGTGATGTAGGATTTAAAATAAAAATAAATATATGCGATAAGCGTTCCTGGCTCATAGATGATCGCAAATAATTTTTAATCAGTTTTAGTTTGCTAAAACTTCGCCTCGTGAATAATAAATGTTCGTGCAGTGGTGCAGGGTATCGGTCAAGTTGATATGGCCATGAAATTGCTGTACTTGTGCTATTATTTATTCCGTGGTCAAAGTTAAATAAATGATGAGTTATCCATCTATCTACTACTCTGAACCTACAACACGTTATCCATTGGTCTGTGAAGTGTGAATTTGGCAGCCGCCTGATTTTGCCGCCCCCTGAATTTGCTGCCCGGGGCACAGGCCCCGGCTTGCCCCCCCCTAGATCCGGGGCTGCCGGCCAGGTATTAAATATAATAAATTAGTCGCTTAGTGACATACTTCACCTCTCGAGCCCAAACAATAAACGTCGTGATATCGAATCAGTTTTTCATTTTGAGCAAGATAATTATTTCCCGGTCCTACAGTACCTAGGTACGTAGATACTTATTCAATTAAACATCTGTATATAGGTGTGAGGTACGTTTGCCCGAGGCGTACCAATTAACTAAGAAATGTGTAGGATATTAAATTAACTGAGTCTAAGCTGGGAGCTCCCTTGAAGTTATTTGTACCTACTTGTGGGTGTACGTGCGTTTTTGTACCTACTTCTTTGTTTATACAGTTAAGTAGGTAAGTACTTAGAGTTTTTTTTCTAGAGAGATAACAAATATATTCTTGATTTTTTCTCTTTTGGGATTTCATTCCTGGTTTTAAAAATATAATATGATAAGGATGTAAGTAGGTAGATTGCTGTGTGTGGTGTGTGTGTTAATTAGTAACTACTTAATTTACTTCGCTGAATTCAGTACAACCCACACACTTGCTTAGAAGTATGTTGTTCTGTTATTTCTCTTAATCTCACTAAGCAACCCTATTTGTTAAGTAGGTACATACTTTGTGTGGGTACAATAAAGTACTTGCCTATTATCAGGCCTCTGTCACTCGACGTACTTGCGCGCGATAAATGCCTACCGCTCGCTGGGTTACCGGTAGCCCCACGCGGCTCAGGGCTTTCAACAGTCACACGCGCCGCGCGCGCTCCAATATTATTATTTTTATTTTGTGACATGTTATGCTGTTGGTTTTTATTAGGTTTTTTAAGCTACCTCACAAACTGATGGATTATTTTGAGTTGTGTTGGTTTATATGCGACTGTTGTAAGATTTAGAAACATTCTATATGTATGAACTTATCTAGTAATTCTATTTTTTTTTTAAATAAATTAATAGGTACTTATCTACTTTATGATTTTAACAACAGAGATCATTAGGTACTTATTTTACTTTAGATACCTACTTAGTTATATGAACTGTATTGTGAGTTTTGTAGCTCAAAACACATCTCGAGTGTAAGTAGGTATAGTTCTGGTCCAACTTAATGACGACTCGGAACATTACGCGTGTGGCTACGCAGAAACCAATTTTAGGTATGTATCAACACTCGACGGAGTTGTACCATATGGGGTATGGCACTTGTCCTCGAAAAATAGTTGGAAACCGCCTTTGATTTTGACGAAAGCTTTACTTAAGTACTTACCTATGCTTACGTATTGGGTAATATTTAGTAATATGTACCCATACTACATTTTAGTAGGTAATACAATAGTTAACTAAAGAAAAATATTCTTGATATTACTTTTTATTTAAAAACTCAGTTTTAAAAAAGGCTATTTTAAAATAAGCGTAACTTTGTTTTCCTACTTATATATTAAAAAATTGTAAGAAGCACCCCTAAGCACGGCCACGGCACGGTTGCGGTCACTGAACTGTGCGCTATCGCATTGGAATAACAATCAAGCGCTCGAGCTTTTAAGGTTCATTTTATAACGCAGCTAGGAATTTGTAGGTAGTTGTGGAACTTGTAGGTGCTTATAACAGTAGGTATGGACTTTTTTGTATGGAGTGATTTATCTGTTACGTAGTAACTATTATATAATCTGTGCTATTATTTTGATACGGTAAGGAACTCATAATTTATTTAGATAGGCATGTGTCTACACGTGCGATATAAGGATTTCGGAGATTTTCCTAGTTAATTTAATAGTAGACGTTATTTTGATATCCATTGAGGATAAAGAAATTATATGATACCTAAACATATTAGACGTTGTTAGGCAATAAAATCCGAATCATCAGAGCGTAAAAGGTAGGCATTAGAAGGAATAGAAGTGATGAATGATTTCGATACCAATTTATTACGCAATAGTTCGAATATTTATTATGAAGAGGTAACTGTTGGTAAATGTATGTGCACCATTGACGAGCACGTAGATAATAAGAAGAACTATTAGACTGAAATATTGGCAAATAGAAATTAGCCTATTTTAGCAGTTATTAACAAAAATTGGCAAATTATTTATGTATGCAAACAACAAGGTTTACACTGCAGGAGAAAACTTCGATAGTTTGTGAGGTTAAGTTAGCTTTATCCGTCAAACCTTTATCCAATGACTTTTATCCAATGTTTTATCAATTAAGATAAGCTAATGGGTCATTACATGGCTAGCAAGCTTCGATATCAGATGTGGGTATCTAATTTAAGTCAATTACGGAAAACTACACTTTATGGCCATCGTTGATAATTTATGCGTTCAAGTGAAATCTATAGCTTAGCTGATGAATTAGGTAACTGTCTTAGTAATGATGTATTAGGTTGCTCATAAGATCAGCTTAGATTCCTTCTAGTTTATTAAAAGAAAATAAAAGTAATTTTAAACGTAGGAATTCTTCTAGATGCCTTCTAGGCAGGTACTAGGTTCTATATGCGTAGGTTACCTATTATTATGTAAGCTTGTATAGTTCGGCCATTCAGAGAATGCGTTCCTGACACGTCGCGATTGAACTGACGACGTAACTTTGCAATGGCGTTGCAGTTACGATAAAAATATTTTTGCTGGTTGTTTACCGTTTTAACAATTGAGGAGCATTAAAACAACATTATTATATCAATAATCAATGAATGTAGTTACGTCGTCAGTTCAATCGCGACGTGTCAGGAACGCATTCTCTGAATGGCCGAACTATAATTACATTAAACGGTTAACACGATTTTGCTGAACATTGACACAAAAATAGATTCATTTTCATAGTATTTTATACATTTATTTTCATCGAGCTCCAAACGCTTACATAGTTTCATAATCTTATAAAAGGCTAGGTAGGCGTAGAACCGTTTTTCGATCCCTAGTTAAATTAGGATATTTCCGATTTACCACTTTTACATACAAAGGTACGTTTATAGACAGAAATGGATAGGTAGCTATCTATCTACCCATATAAAATTCCAAGTGAAAATATTAAAAGTTCCTGGCAAAATATCAAGTCAGCGGGAAGTTTGAAAGCCAAGCGTTATGGTCCATACAATATCGAGGCGTGGATACGTAGCAGGGCCGTCTCACAGGGCATAACAATTCAATAGAAGGTAGCTAACCCCTAGTGAGGAATAAAGCTTTGAGCTTTCGCGATCCAAAGGTCAGCTTCGAAACGACTTTGTGGCATCCTTAATATCGCGAACCTACGTAAATATTGTAATTTTGTAGATATATAAATGTGGGCGGTCTATTGAGCGCAGTTATGGTTATGGAGGCAGAATGGCGATTCCAGGGTTGTTGTGTCTGTGTTGTTTGATCTGAAAATGAGTGGGCCATGTTTGATCTTGATCCTTGTGATTAGGTGGGTGGATACTCTGGTTATGATGTAGGCTCTGGGATGAGATTTCTAAAAATAATGTGTCATTAAAAAAGTTTGGAGCAGTGGTCATGTTTTATCTGACCACAACGAAGTATTACATTAAGTAATTTGAAACTTGTTAGTGGACAATTCATGTGGAGATCTATTTTAAGCATAGGTATCCTTCGTTCAGTAGCGTCCTAGTATTCTTACCTTTGTCACACTTTTCAAAATCATCTCTCAATAATGGTTACTGAACGTAATGAAAAACTTCAACATTTCAACATACTCTCGTCAGCATGGATTAATCAGTCGTATTAATTGCAACTTACAAAATAAGACACGCAACTTCATAAAATCTTGTAAGGTTTCCATTCAGTTTCCGTACACTACAAAAGACATTGGGTACAATTCCATTACTATACTTCGGCCGTTCAGAGAATGCGTTCCTGACACCTATCAGTTAGTCACGACTAGTGATGGGCACAACATAACACTGAGTTCGTTACCGTTCCTTCAAAATGAACCGCCGCATTATTTTAAGATTATTTTCGTTTTAAATTGGCGGAATCATTTGTTTTATATTTTAGTTATTTAAGTGGAAACCAAAAAAAGGTAATATTCATATAATAAAATTGTTTTATTTATTCTTTGTTACAAGTACATTGAATTGAATGTGCGAACAGAATATTAATCAGACTCCGATTTGCTTGAGGAGGTGGTGTCTTCATCATCATCTTCGCCTACATGTATAATTATATTATTATCAATAACAGAATCAATCCTGATATCTCGGTCTAACAAAAGCCGGGTAATCAAATAAAAACAGATCGAAAACACTTGAAAAACGTGGTCTATGCGCACGAAACGACAACGGACGACTGTTTTAGCGTCACAAAATGGCGGCCCATAACGCCATTTGGGGTTACCATTTTTAATCTAAGTATAAAAATGCGGTTTGGTCATAGTTTTATTTTTATATTTCATAAACGTTATAATTAAGTCTTATAGTCCATTATTTTCCAATTCTTAAAAAGAAAATCAAAACGTATTATTTTATATTATAACTGTATAAGAACAGATTACGATACTTGCCTGTTATTTTTAGCACAGCACTACAAAATATAAACCGCTGACATAACCTTGTAATAGCGCAGTATAGATTTAGAAAAATATTGTTTACCAAGTTATTTGACACTCAGTTTGGCACAAAATTATAACATTCATTGATTATTGATATAATAATGTTGTTTTAATGCTCCTCAATTGTTAAAACGGTAAACAACCAGCAAAAATATTTTTATCGTAACTGCAACGCCATTGCAAAGTTACGTCGTCAGTTCAATCGCGACGTGTCAGGAACGCATTCTCTGAATGGCCGAACTATAAACTTCATCCACTTAAAAGCTCAGCTCAGCAGTTTTCATTATCGTTATCACCAACCGTGATTACACTTAAACGAACTCTTTGGTTAGATTAGAGCAATAATAGAAACCTTTGTTTACATGGCCGAGCTTTTTAATAAGCAGTGTTGCCAGCATACAGGGCGTGCTAATTAGAATTTTTATATTGTATGGGATTGTGGGACTGACGTGGGAAGTTGCAGGTAGCTATTTATAAAAATAGATTTGTTATTGTGTAATATAGATAGTTCAACTCAGATTTGCGCGCGGCCCTATGTGTGCGTCGGCTTGTAAATATACAACTTTCATTCGTGTGACAGTGACGTCGTCCGAGCATGACGTGTTCTTATCGCTTTTTGTTATGGGTACAGTCGTTTACGAAAATGTCTAGTTCTTCACGGAGAAAATGTTTAAGGAGTCAGGTAGCGTTTCAAAAAATGAAACAACATTCAAAGCTTTTTATTATTACATTTTACAGTTTTTCATTATTTTCTCATAAGTTTTTTCAAATTGACGTTGACAGTATCTAAGAAATAAATGAGGTGAAATATCTAAGATCAATTAAATACTCCTTACATATTTTCTAGATCTCGGGGTACGCGGACAATAAATAAAAGTGTGGACTAAGATTGTAAAAAAACGTATAATCTAGTATAATAATGTAAGAATTTTAAAAAATAATATTGCTTCGCATAATGTCGACCAAAATAAGACGGAAATAATGAAACTCATAAATGAACGTTTAAGTCATATTGATGAAGGGATGTTGGGTAATACTTGTCGACATGTACAAAAGAAAAAAGAAAAATACTATAGACATTTTGACATGGAGTCAAAATTTATAATTTACCTTGGTGAGAGTAGCGAATCCGAAAATTCATCATTTGTACCCGACTGTACCTCTTGTCACGCACACAAAGTCACTGTGTATGTACAAGGGTTACCCACACATAAGGCCGCGCGCAAGACTGAGTTGAACTTACTATACCTACTTATGAGGTATGATACATGTAAATATTGCTGTAATCTCTCTAATTAAAATTGCGTTGGTAACGAAAAAAAACTCTGGTAAAATTGGCAAATTTGAAAGAATCCTTGGCTAAGGTATTGCCGACTTAAGGATAACATGAAAAAGAGTATGCATAATTTAACACCATTAACCGTCAAACTCCAATTGAATTACAAAAAAAAAGAAAACACTAATTTCACATAATTTTAAGCCAATACCAAAAATACAAAGGCACAGCATCCTGTTGATCCCTCTCACTATTTAATGACGCACTAGTTAAAATTTAACTGCAAGAATATAATATCTCATTATCATTCCAGTTTCACCCACGTTCATAACACGTCCCACGCTATCATGATGCCAATTTAATTTTCAGTAACAAAATTAAATGTTAAAAGCTGAAAATATTTACGTCATTTCATCTGCCCCCAACACTCACGAACATAGATAGAAACGCATTAAAACTGATGCATTAAAGATAAAATAAATAAATAAAATATGTAGTCAGTAGATAGCACTTTATAGTTCGGCCATTCAGAGAATGCGTTCCTGACACGTCGCGATTGAACTGACGACGTAATAACATTCATTGATTATTGATATAATAATGTTGTTTTAATGCTCCTCAATTGTTAAAACGGTAAACAACCAGCAAAAATATTTTTATCGTAACTGCAACGCCATTGCAAAGTTACGTCGTCAGTTCAATCGCGACGTGTCAGGAACGCATTCTCTGAATGGCCGAACTATAATGTCATTAAAAGATACAGTAAATAAAAATAATTCTTATCTCGTTTTTCTAAATAAAATATTTTGTTATTAAAGTATTATTTTCTTACCCTCGTAACTTAGGCAACTTAATAAATATTACAGATAAAAATCTGAACTTATTGAATTTTTTAATGTTGCTAATGACCTAAGTAACGAAACGACATGATATACAGAAGCTTCATGTAATTTTCTTATACTTAAATGGCCTACTCGTTCATAAAAATCATCCCTAATCCACCCACGCAAGAAACGAACCATCTAAACCCTTTCAAAGCGCCACCATAATTACGAGATATAAAATTCTCATACAATTCGTTCTACCCAATCATAACGAATTTTCCAATGTGCACACACCGCTTATTATTCCCATTATATTCCGACCGACGGAAAACGAACACTCATTATCGATGCATACGCATCGCTTGATTCAAATAAATTGCGAACGACTGCCAACTCCATACGTGTACGCCACTTCTAAACGAAGAGGGTATCTAAACCTGTGGTAAAAATACGAAAATACGACATGTCCCAAATAGGGGATTAAAAAATACTTATTTTTAGACCACAGAGGTTTTCGTCAGTGTCCTATTTTAAGTATGGTCATGAATAAATGATTACTGTTAGAGGCTGTTTGGTGGATTTAATAAGTCGGGGCTATTCTGATTTGGTTGACAAAGGTGTACTTTTGGTAATTGAAAAAGGTTTTTTTGTTTGTTAAGTTTTTTTTGAGTCTTGGTTGATGAAATAGATGGAATGGTGCAGAGTTTGAGAAGGCCAACTAAGTATCACACCATCTAGAAACTAGAAACATAATTTAAAATGTCTTTATTGCCTACCAGTTCTTAGAAAATTACTCCGTCATACCTAGTTTGAACTCCACGTTATTACTCTTGAAATATCTCGTGTAAGGATTCAAGTAGGCACTTGTAAGTTTTTACCTCGATCCTATAAAGTAGATTATGTCCTGTATAAAATGAAATAGCGTCCGGTTCTAAAGCCGAGTGGCTGGTGGCTTTAATGGCATTGATTGTTAACCTCTATAGGGGGTTAAGAAAAGTGCCTTGTGGCGATAGTGGTAGGGTTAAAAATTAAATTGTATCGAGATGTGAGACCGTAGCAACAAGATTTTTCAACTTATTCTCCAGTTTAGTGTTCCTATGTTGTTTCTTGAATAGCAACAAAATCCGTATAAATGTGTGATGATTTTGTCAGTTTATGTATAGGTATGACTTGCGCAAGACGGCTGGCAGGAGCTGGATGCGAGAAGCCGAAAATCGATCTCAGTGGCGTGCACTTGGAGAGGCCTATGTCCAGCAGTGGACTGCGATAGGCTGATGATGATGATGATGATGATGTATAGGTATGTGAGTTTGTATCATGTGTACCGTTGCAGCTAAATTAATACCTCTGTCAATTAAGAAGAACTGGGGTCTATAAAATATATACCTGTGATTATTTGGATTCCCACATGCAGTAACTCGGTAAATTGTATCTATTTTGAGTATAAACCACATATATTTCTACAAAATAACCACCCACTCATCTACCTACACAGCAAACAAAACAAACATAAACTTTTATAACACAAAATGTGAGCAAACATTACATTTGCAAGCGTTTTATCACTGAAGTAACGGCAAACATAATATTCCGCATTCATACGTACTATATAATATATTTATAACTTTACTTGAGGCACAAATAAGCACATTTCGAAGCATTAGGTATGGCTAAAGCGTTTTTACGTCAAACAGATCGTGTCTCGAATCTTAACGGAATATTGGCTAAAAGTTTTCGAGCTTTCATATAACCTCTTTGGTAACCGATATCGCTTATGGGGAAGACATTTAAAATAATATCTATTCGATAGGATGTTGGAGTTTTCTCGCGATTTCTTTGCTTGAACTAAGTTGCTGTGTTGGCGTGTTGATGTTCCCTTGCAGGCGAATATTTCCAATGTTATGTTTCGTTGAATTTTGAAGCTTAAAGAGTATGTTCGTGGAAGTCTGGTTCTTCGATTATCGGAAAATTAAGTCAGCTGCTGATTTCCCTGCAAAATTGTAATGAAGACTTCTAGAAACTGAGGATATTATAGTAAAGCTTGAGAAAATCGCTTTTCAGACTTCACTTAACCAGCAATGAAATTAGGGCTTTAGTAGGAAGCCGTGTGACTGAAGTTGGATTTAATTTAGACAGTGACAAGATAATTCTTAGACGTACCATTTAAGTACTTGATTATTTAATAGAATTTCCATAATTTTAAGAATCTACCATACACGCTGGCAACATATTGTTATCCTCGCCCCGCTCAGACGCTCCGACCCCTTTTGGCGCCTTAGATGCGCGTGCCGGTTATGGAATTATTGTTGACCAATTCGTCGCCTTAAAGAGCGCGTGGCAGCGCAATCACAGCCTCTCTTAAGCCCTTTAACTGTTCACCGTTTTAGAAAAAGAAAAATTGTGATACCACGAAAATTGAATTAGTTATGGTCTAAAAACTTGTCATATTTTTTTCAACTTAGTAACTGAAAATTTCGGAGTGTCAATATTTGGAGCATTGTGAAAGTAGGCAGTATAATAAAGACCAACAACTATTGTAATGTGTATATATGTCACCGGAAAATAATAAAACTCGTAAATTGATCAACTTACTAAAACAATAGATGGCATTGACCACGTCGATTAAATTTCAGACAAAGTAAAAAACGGCTTTAATCTTTAATATCTAGCTTAATATTGCAACTATAGAACTTTATAAAACATCAAATTGTTCATTGTTTTACCTGCTACAATTTTGTCCTTTATAAATATTTCGATAAAACGTATATTTTTGGAGATATTTGCAAAAAACTGAAGAAAAACGTGAAAAAATTGCCAATTTTCAATTACCAATAACTTGAAAAGTATTGGATTTTTTAAAAAGCTTTATAGACAACTTTAGCTTAAAATTAGGTCTTCCATCGATATCCGAGGTTATTTTGCAAAAAAATCCACCCCCGAGAAGGGGTGGCAACCACCCCCAGGGTGGTACTGAGTAGCGTAATACGGCGGTACATGCAGTCGTTCTCATGGGACGCGAGTGAATCCTCGGAAAAAAAACTAGAATACCTAATGATACCTAAAGCAATTCGCGCCAAGTTATTCCATCGCCTTTCCTAAATCTACCGGCATTTTAATTTGGGAGCGATCATTTTATTTCATTAACCATTGGGTATACAGGGTGTCCAGTAAATAGCACGACATACTGCAGGGGGTGATAGCTTGGGTCACTACTTATCAATACAACACAATATATGTTCAGCAAAATCTTACGGATTTACAGTTTTAATTTACAAATTTTCCGAAATACCGAAAAATCTCTACCTTGAAACAGATTTTTAAGCATCTCGTAATGAAAAAATACTTTTCTAGTACTTCTTTTACATCAAATTATTCGTGAATGGTTACTTTATCTATACATATCTATACATATATATATATAGGTAATAAATCTGTAAAAAACTGTGTCTGTACATTGAATATATTAAAAAAATAATAATTGGGTGGGGTTTAGAAACAGTAATGGAGCACAAATCCAAAAAAAAAATTCTGTCTGTATGTCTGTATGTCTGCATGTCTGTATGTCTGTATGTCTGTTTGTTTGTACACGCTAATCTTCCGAACTACTGAACGGATTCCAATGATTTTTTCTTTGTTGTATCAGCATTAAGCCTGGTTAACATATAGGCTATAATTTATCTTCGAAACTTGAAGACCTGATGCAGAACTCCAACAGACCAACAAAACTATAAGAGATACAAAAATGGTGCCATGGCAAAAATTGTTTCATGTGATGAGCATTTTCAGCTGAGATAATAAATTTGAAGATCTGGAACACCTGATGTGGAACCCCAAGAGCCCAGCTTCTCTGTACCATATACGGTATGATGTTTTAGCAAAAGTTGTTCAATTTGATAAGCACTTTCTATTGACTTATACAAATTGAAGATCTAAAAAAAATAAAACACCTGATGTGGAACTCCAGGGGCCCAGCTAGACTATAGCATATGAAGATATGACGTTTTAGTGGTTCAATCTGATAAGCACTCTCTATTGACGTATAAACATCGAAGATCTGGAACACCTGATGTGGAACTTCAAGAGCAATACTACACTTGAAATGTATAGAAATGAATGTTATGAAATAGGTATGGCGAATCAAAAAAAAGTAATTAGTACGTCTTTTAGATAACCCTAAAATAATAGACACGTATTTTTCTTTTCTCTCTCTCACAAACAAATAATAACGAAGATACAACACGCTTGAATTTTGTGTTAAGTCACTGCTTAGTACAAATTTTACATACCTAGACGTGGCGTTACGAGCCCCCACTCTCCGACTTTGTTGCGTTATATCTCATTATTATTTTGTATGTCTCTTCCAGACCTCGGGACTACAGAGTTCCGAATTTTTGGGAGGCAAACGTGGGGCCGAAGCCAACACGCTGAAGACCCTTTGAGACAACTTTATTGAAATGGTGACACAAAACCGACGATTATCCCTTCGTTCACTAGTGGGCAAATGGCTCAGGCTTTGTTAAGTTACTATCTATGGATAACATTTGAACCGGTTTTTTTCGGGACCTCTGGGACCGATATCAAAAATATTCGGATTTCGTGTTCAGAGTGCACCATGGAACCAGCTGGAACTACTCCCACTGCTGGGAAAACTTTGAGCCCAGACCCTGGCATTGTCCTTTAAAATTATTTTCGCAAAGTAAAACCAACCAATTTTTTGCTTGAGTGTTCTTTTCCCAGTTCAAATCTATGTACGTTCCTACCCTTTGTCTTCCATTCATCAGTATAGGATCCAAGAAGTTATATAAAAGCAATACTTGACCAGGTGACGGTAACATTCGCGTCGAGCTCCAAGTGCCAGTGCGAGGCGGGGCTGGAGGAGTGGGCTCCGCTCGCCCGCGCGGACGCGCAGCAGCCGGGCCGTCCGCGCCGCGCCTACGAGCGCGGACACTCGCCACCGCGGTCCGATAGCTCAGGATATGGCACAGGTTCGTTTGTTGAAGAAAGTGCTTTGGTTTTGATAACTGTATCGAGTACTTTCTCGGCGCATGAGCAATAAGCACACAAAATATGATGTCGCAATAAAAATTGTTGTGAAACTGATTACTTAATTTTACTTTTTGTATCAAGTTCTCCAGAGAGGTCTGTAGGTATTTTCTTTTTCAGAATCGGAATCAGTGTTTTGTTTTTATTATCATTTGTAGACAAAAATATTTTTACATTGAATACTGAAAACGTTTATATTCAACATGCTTATTGCAAATACTGTAAATTAATTAAAAAACCGGCCAAGTGCGAGTCGGACTCGCGCACGAAGGGTTCCGTACCATTATTTATAAAACGGACCAAAATAAAATCACGTTTGTTGTATGGGAGCCCCCCAAAATATTTATTCAATTCTAGTTTTCAATATTTGTTGTTATAGCGGCAACAAAAATACATCATCTGTGAAAAGGACCATGCCCATCTGTGCCCCAGTAACGCCCAGAGAAAGTATATTACAAGATAGCCCTATTAAATAAAAACTAGAATTATGATGATAATTTGAAGTCTTAAAAAGCACCGGTTAAAAAATAAAAAAATAAGACATTCTTGTTGATATTGCAGTACATGACATCGTTTCAATCATGCTTTATTTATTACGGTCTGTAATCTCGTCCTTTGGCCCATGTATATATTCATTTACGGTATACAATATATTCAAATAACTGACATGTTTATCTAATAACATACAATTAAGTCATGAATTCATGATGATCATGAAGTTCCTAGTGAAAAACTAATAGCAATGCTGTCTATAAACGATAAAATGTATAAAAAAACAGTGGGAATTTATCATGTTTAATGTCCAATATCTTTTGAATCGGTGCTTTATATAATATTAAATCTAGATATCTTACAAATATGGCTGTAAAGCTATCGTATTACATAGAACTGGAATTTGGGCATTGCATGGCGTTGCTGACTTTTGACTCCATACTAATATGGGCATGATCCTTTCAGCTCTCTAACTATCATGGTTCGTGAGATACAACCTGGTGACAGACGGACGGACGGACGGACGGACAGAGGAGCGAAAACAATAGGGTCCCGTTTTACCCTTTGGGTACGGAACCCTAAAAACGATGCTATCGAGGTTAAAATATGATTTATTTATGCTAGGTGGTTCGTGTCGATCGGGTCGTCGGTCGCCGCAGACGTCTCCTGCGCCTGAGGCAGCATTACGCCGCCGCTCGCACGACGACGCCGCGTCTCCGCGACATGCGAGGCACAAGCGTGCCTCGGCCAACACATCTTCGCTTACTGTGAGTCTACAAACCATAGAGAACAAAATAACATGCAGATATGTCATGCAAACATCACGCAAAATCTCCTAAGAAAATAGCAAAGTAGCCTGCCAAAATACGGGCGTTCGGGGGACGAGGAGCGTGACTAGCTCCGCCCTTCTTTGGAACCCGCCCAATTTTTCTTAAACCAATCACCAATCAATCAATACAATTATATATTTCAGTTCCAATTTTTACAATCAAGACAAATATTTTTCAGATGTCTCGTGGAACCCGAAGGCCTCGTTTATTCATTATTTATACATTATTATTCATACATTACTTAACCTACAAGAAGGCGCGTAACCTACCAGCCTTATGGCGTCTACGCTCATCTTACCTCCGTACCTCCTACAGACTTTTCGAGTTCAAACGAGACAAAAAACAATAAATTGTATTGACAAAAAAAAACTCAATACTAAACAGAACCACATGATTACAGAAACACCAAGCAATGTTGTTATTATCTGCTTATTTCTTGTTATCCAGGAGGATCTCATCCGAATGATGGACGCGGAGCTAGGCGAAGGGAGGTCTTCAGCGAGTGGGACGGGGGGCGGAGGCCCGGCGAGTGGGGCGGGGGGCGCGGCGCCGCTGCCGCTGCCCGACGCCGCCGCACTGGACTGGGCGGCGCTAGTGCATACTGCCACCCGAGCTATGCTACAGGTACACATCCGTTTGAATAGGCACTTAACTAGGGACACAACACTAGAGACGAACAATCTTCATAAGACTTTTTTTATTTCCTTGCTCAGTTGAAAGTATAATGCGGCAGAAAATAAAAGTCACAAATAAGAGAAATAGGCAACAAAATACAATGATAACAATTTGTAATTGTGCATTTGTGTAAAAAGTTGTTTACTTTTAGTCAACCCCTTAACGGCATACAAAGCCTTTGTTGACGTGACAACGTCTTATAAATCGATGGAGCCGGCTGCACGCACGAAAAAACATGACTCATGCGGCGTTACCTCGCTCTGAGGCATTCCGTTTAAGGCTTGAAGTACAAGCGAGAGCACGCAACGAGCAACAAAGAGGCACGATCGGCCTCCGCGTTCGGCAACGTTCGACATCTGACGATCAATTTCTCATGACGCTGTCACGTTCGACTATCGTCAGTAAACCGACTTTACAGACAACCGTTTTTTTTTTTTTTTTTTTCAGTATAATAAAATTAAAAATCTTCAGAAAATCATAAAGTTCGGCGTCCATATATAGCTTTGTATGCTGTAAGGGGTCTGTCTAGCCAATGTCCATTATTGAATTAAAAAATAACATCGACTGTATATTTATGACTTTCGGACGTCACTTAAAAACTGTGCCCTCTTATTATTAAAAACATAAATTACCTACTGGTACGGGTTTTTTTAATTAGCGTAGGTGTAGACTATTCACGTGATAAAATTAATAATCAGGTCATTAATCGGTTTCCTGTAGGTATATTCTACTTTATTTGTTATTTTATTTGTATCTAAAAGTTTTACCTAGTCTAAAGATAAGATATTACAACAATAGATAATACAAAGAAGCTATTTAATTTACGTACATTTTACCTAATGACAAAGCAAAATTTTGATTCAATGGCTGTATCAAGTCAATTTGAAATTGTTTATTTTTAGCGAGACTTTTTAATTCAAAAGTTGGTTGGAGATCTTCTATATTTAATTATACATTTCTTTACCCAAATCTGTTCATCATAGACGTAGATTAAGTGTCCATGTTTAAAGAGACTGTCTCTATACTTGGATATAATATAAAATTTTCATCTGTTTTGGTTTAGATATGTGAAGAGCATCAATACCCATCGATGGACAACACCGATCCCTCATTAGAAACTTTAGCGAACGAAACCGCCAACGATTCCTGGAATGACGTCTCTGTCGTAAGTAGAACCTTATTTATGCACAAGTTTTTGCCAGTCCTTTGAGAACTACTCCATTAAATAACATGTATCCTTCCTCAAAAATGGGCAAATGGGCTACCAAAGGAAACATATTTTTCTAATCGGACCATAGTTATTAGTTCAAATGATAAAATTAGCACATTCAAGCGAACTTCTTCAGCGTTTTAATATAAGTATACATACAATAATATATTTAAAAATGAAACAGTCAATAAAACGATTTCTGCGTTGAATGTTGATATGCAATTTAGATAAAAAAAAAAAAACAATATCATTGTCTTATTGACCGAAAGACTATTCTTAGCTCAATTAATAAATCAATCTTTTTTATCAATATTAATGACATTTTATAAATTTATTTTTTGCACGTTATGTTATTTTTGGGTAAGCGGAAAATTACTGTTGAATAAAATATTTCGTGAACAGAACGGCACCTTAACTTTACATTTTATGTAGGTATCCACAATCGCGTGATTATCTACAGATACGACTACTTGTTGCATACGTAACGTTCGTTACACTTATTTTTATGGCTTCATTTTATGTAATTTCCCTATACCTACGCTGTCTTATGTAATACCCCTATGTTCTTCCTTATATACTCTCCCTTCCTTATGTTTTCCCTCTATATGCTGCCTTATGTACTCCACCACATATGTATTCGAAATGAGCAATATGTTCATGGTATTTAGCCGTAAGCCATAAATAATAAGCATATGTATTTTAGTTTAAGTTAGGCTATGATGGAATTGACATGTACTTTATGTATAAAAATTACTTAAATAAGCGAGAACAAAAAAAAATGAGCAAACCTGAAAATCAATCATCACCAACTTTTTATACTTGTCAGGTATCTGAAACAGTCCCCGCTACATTAACAACAAGCGTTTCTACAACGTCGCCTACTGGGGCTAACGTGGCCAACAGTACAGCGAATACGGCGAGCGCGGCCAACTGCGCGTGCGGCCTCGCGTCGCGCGTCGCCGCGCTCGAGACCGACGCCGCCGCCTCGCAGCGACACAGGCATCAGCTGGAGGAAGAGGTATACTGAGATAACTATA
This sequence comes from Helicoverpa zea, assembly GCF_022581195.2. Lineage (NCBI taxonomy): Eukaryota > Metazoa > Arthropoda > Insecta > Lepidoptera > Noctuidae > Helicoverpa > Helicoverpa zea. Next base: position 10,703,838 of record NC_061455.1, on the reverse strand, counting down.
TTTAATTATATTGCAATCTTTTTATGTCAATTTCACTATGTTTGGCATGGAGAACAAAATGACTAACAAAGATGCCATAACGGAAAATCTCCTAAGTAGCGCGTCAAAATACGGGTCTGCTGGGGACGAGGCTACTTGATCTTTCCTTACTCAGTGATGTTTGTTCAATTTTTGCACTAGTGTTGTCATGCAATTTGTCGATACTTCAATCGATGTTTAGTATCGAATTTTGGATGGTTTGGCGACTTTTGTTTCTGACTAATAATTTTTCGGATGCGTAGAGTAGGGGAAAAGCGCCAACAGCATTCTAAAAATTATGCAGCATATTTCTGTCTATCTATCTATCTCTGAAAAAAAAATGTTATTTATATTGTAAACATATCAATATTATAAAAATAAAAAGACGATATTTGTACCTACCTTCCCAGAAATTATTTTTAATACGCATGCACCAATGTACCGATGTAATTATCACCAGACAACATTACCGCATCGTAATCTATGGGCTAAGCGTCATGTGATTGTACAGCACGTGTTTATGTTACATTGATTTTATCGTTTTTAAATAAGCTTATGGATGAATGAATTCGAAGTAAAGGTCATCACACAAGCTAATTTACTATATGTATGCAATACAGAGTCATTCAGTTGTTGGTTTGACTAAGACGCAGCTGAATAACTAATCACGAGGGCATTTTTATGTTTGAGTTGTTTGTGTTGTAAGACCTCTCGATTCAAAAATGTTTAGTTCACACTGGGACATTTAATGTAACCATTTTAATTTATTTAGGTACTACAAATCTATTTCATAACAATTTCGACAGTATTAAGATTAATAGGTAGTAGGCAGCTTAACTTATTATCTCGGATTATTCGATAGGTGCGTCGGCTGAGGCGACACAACGCACGTTTGCGCGAGGAGTCGGCGCGGGCGGTGTGGCAGCTGCGACACTTCACGCAGTGGCTCAAGCGGACCGTCGACCGACAGTGACCCACCACCCTACATCAAAACATCACTCGTTAAAGGCCTTTCCCAATACTCTATCTGTTTTTCTTTTGCTTACTGAATATAGGATTTGACATAACTTTTATTGGAGTTAATGTTAAAATAATATCTGTAGTAAGCTATACAACAGATAGGTATTGGGAATGGCCGTAAATTCAGCTCTATTCAACTTAGTGTGGATTTCTATAACATCCGTTGTTTTGCAGTTATAGATTGAAATAGGATCTCTAATCGCAGTTCGTTGTATAGATAGGTAATAGAAATCTACAATTAGCCATTCGAAAATAGCGATTTTGTAGGAGAAATCATTCGTTCAGATAAAGGATGTACCTGTATGCAAAATCATACTCTTTCAAAAGTGAGTATAATGTGGATGGAGCTAAATAAGTGATCTTAGTCCCTAGCCTAACATGAACATGTTACAATTTGACACGAGCAATAGTTTAAACAGCTCATAAACCTATTAGGTAAGAAACATGTGATGAAAGTATTAAAATGATTATATTTAATTGGATTTAAAGCGAAATTATGATATCTGAGATTTGTAGAAGTAATGGAAAAATCTATTGATATAACTCAAAGATTCTGCAAATAAAAAGAAACCTGCAACTGATTTGAACTCTTATTTACTAGACTCTAGACAATGTTGTTTGTTGAACATTTTGAATATAAAAAAATATATTCTTTTGTTCCTATCTTCAATTGTATCAAAAGTTTATAAGAACTTGTACTGCGTCAATTATACACACCGCGATAACAATCAATATTTTGAAATGGACTTTCCAGTTACGATAATTACAATTATGTACTAGAACTATACAATTTGTCAATTGCAGGTTTATCTTATCATCTGGCTCATAAATTGTACTGGATTTAAAGTGTTATCATAACCTTATCAAGTATCCAAATCTATTTAAACCGAATCAATAAATTATTATGACCTATATGAAAATCACATCTTTAGCTTTGGATTTATGGTAGTGTTGTAGACTAACGATTGTTAAAGAAATTGAAAAAAAAAAAAAAACAAAGTTCAATTATAAAATAATTCTTATGAAATATGCCTATTTAAGTAAATAGTATAACAATGACAATGTTATAACATGCGCTGTCTTATGAATTTCGTGCCTTTTCTGTGCTTCTTGTGAAGCGTTTGTTTTGGCGTAATTTTTACGTATATGTTGGTACTAGTATATATTCGTAGATTAATTTGTTATTACCTATATATTATGCTATTAATGGTTGACGTTATTGTCTCAATAAAATTGACGTATTTAGATACGATTGTTATAAGTCTCGTTTTAGTATAACTATCTGAATAAATCAGACGGTTATCAGAACGTGTTAAGGGTAATATATATTATTTATTATGTGTTTATCGAATACTATATTGATACTACGTAGGCTTTAATTTATTTATCAATTACAGTTATCTAGATTACTGTTTCGAGATTACGGTTAGTTATTATGAGAACCGAAGTTGTAAGTGAACACCAATTAGGATAAGACTATGTGATCAATCAAATAAATAGTGCGCCTAATACGTATAAGTCGAGGCGATGTTTGCCCTTTGGTAATTACGCCAAGGATTAAAGTATATCGAGCCACTATCACATTGGATTATGATTGATCTTGTGACGTAAGTTTATATAATTGTTTAGCATGTAATCTTAATTGTAAACAGACTTGAAACCTGCCAAATATTAATACAATAAGAGAAAAATGCGTTAGCACAAATAGTACTCGTTTAAAAAATAATTAAACATAATGCATAGATTGTTTACTCAAGTTGAACATAGTTCATAGTAAATACATGACATGAAATTGTTATAACTCTGTTTGTGGTAATTTATTTAACTTTTTTGCAGCTATATACTCAAGCGCATATGTAATCCCGACGTTAATTAACACACAGACATGCAAATGGGTAAAATCAGATAGTTTTAAATAATGTTTGTCTTCGTTGTACTTTGTTTGTGTAAATATGAGTCTCATTAATTAGATGTAATCACCAACAAAGCTTTATTAGTTTAGATAATCGTAGGCGTTAATTTTATTAAGAACGGGAGAGACTTAATAGAATATTTTGAGCCTTTATTCCCTTATTATTTTGGTAAATTACGTATTGTATCTCTCGATAGAATGGTTTGGCCGCTACTGATATACAGTGTTAATCACCAGTGGAGTTACCTTCTACCATGTGTATGCTACTTTTACTTATTAATTCAGAAATAGCATACTGCCTTATCCATGTGTGTACTAGAATTATAACAAAGGATACATAAAAGAAATGTAGGTGCACTTGTATTAGTCTTCCGCGTATTATCGATCACAATAATACTTGTTATAGTTACAATCTGAATTTATATTGTATAACAAACAAATTGTTGTCATTTATTAACAATCTGCATCGTTTACATGAAAATATTAAGCATAACTCATATTTTAACTTCAATACCATTCTAAACGCTTGTCAAAATCTTACGTTATGGACAGAGAGGTGTTACTGATAAACAAAAATCGTTGATTTTTATTCCTGGTATGAGCATATAATACATCGAGTCTATATTAATCCTCTCTCTACTGCGTAGCTAATCGGCTAATTAGCACTAACTCACAGTTTTAAGTCGGCCATACTGATTTTGGTATTATTCATGAAACACTTACTAATAATATAAAAGTTCGCTTAACATTATTTTCTATAAGTTACTACTTTCTATCTTAGGTACTTACTGGATTAATACTGCTTTACAAAGTTTGTAAACTTGTCAAATACTCTTCGTCAATTATTCGTATTCCTGGCTGTATTTTAGTCTGTGGTTCAACGTAGTTACATATTTGAGTTTTGATACTACTTTTTTGTACGTACGTAGCCCGTAACGTATTATAATATTAACGTTTTATATAAGACAGACGATAAAGCTATAACTAGTAACTGGTATCAGGGAAAGCAAAGTTTACTGTTGTATCAACTTTCAGATTGCAATTAACTAAAAGATTTTTTTACTCATTGTGCTGCTATGATACCATTTACTAAAGCTATACAATATGTACCTATGTAGGTAGACAGTGTTCGAAGTATGGATTTTATATAAGTTTTTCCCACCACTCATGTTTAAGGTATAACTAAGTTATTATTTCTTTAGTCCTCTCATAGAGAATTGAACAGATTTGTGACAAAATGATGCTGTTAAAGAATTCTACCTTATAAAATTACAATATTTCTTAAGTAATTCATGAATATTTTTTCGACACTTTGTTAAATTTCAATTTTACAAATTCTAAGCAATTCTCTATGTGATGATGCTAAATAATTATTTGAATAAGTATGTAACCAAAGCGATTACATTTAACCTCCATTTTTTTGAAATTTGGATTGTTTCCTCGTAACAGCTTAAAGGTTCAATTGTTTAGAGATATAATTTCCCTTACATAATTTGTACGTATTCTAAAGGACATTCCAATAAAACCTATATACCACGTGACTTTTTCATTTTGCACATAAATTAGGAGCCCCTCCCACTCCAAAATCATTGACTTATTCAAACAAGAAACGAGTTATGATCAACAAATGCGTAATGGGTCAAAACTTTGTGCTTCACAGCATTCTATGAAGAGCATGAAAAGCAAATGACGCGAGATTATAGCTTCTTTACGACACTTTTGTGCGATTTAGTCTATGACACAATATGGAATATGGCAAAAAAAAGGTCCTTGCACATTTTGCACAGAAAAACTTTTATCTTTGAGATGCAAACATGCATCCATGTAAGCCAATGTCTGTTATGAATATATGCAGTTTAAGTAAAGCCGAAGTAAACAGTTTACTTCGGTTCTAGACTTATGTAGGAAAAGCTATACACGAATTTATTCAGAAGTAATTTCTACGCACAACAGAAAAAATATTAAAAACTGCCATCATACCTACAACTACTGCAAGACGAAGACTCCCCTTCTGTTTCAACTTGTCTCTATATTATAGTGCCACCTGAGGCCATTCGGTGGGAGTCCAATTCGTCACGTCCTCCTGCTAATTTGGGATCCACAGAGTGGTCGTTTTCGCCCAAAGCTCATCCGATATACGGCAGATGCGACCAGATCAGTTCCATTTAAGTCCAGCCCAGCAGCAGTATGGCCTACATCTGCTGATCGTAGACATTTACTAATTAAGTAAATGTCAATTTCAATTAGTATCATCCGGGAGGAGATTACAATCGGATTACATGAGTATGTGTAATGAGATTAATTACTTATTTGATAATTGGAAGATAACAGATAAGCACATTTAATATAAAAGAGTTTGCTAGATCACGCAGAACACAGCCTAGGTACACCAACAATCATGCGCGCCGTCATCCTGTTAGCCCTTTTGGGCTCCGCACTCGGTAAGATATTTTTCTGCATTCTCTTTCATGAAAAAAATCGCAATCACTGCAATTCCTGTTTTATACAAATCTAATTTAGAGTTCAAAGTTTTGTAATTTAAATGTTTACTATGAAAATTATTGGATAAAAAGTTAATTGTATAAATAATATGTTTTTCCTATTTCAGCGGTACCCAAATCCGTCAACCGCATTGTGGGCGGCAGCCCCACCACTGTGGAGGCCTACCCCTACATGTCCAACATGCAGTATGGTTTCTGGGGCATCTGGTGGTACCAGGCATGCGGTGGATCTCTGCTAACCTCCACCTCCATCCTCTCAGCTGCTCACTGTTACTTGTAAGTTATTTATTTATTTACAAATTTTTGTACACACATAATAAAGAAAGATGACAGGAAAGAAAGAATTTACAAAGGTAATGCTTATTTCTAAAGAAATCTCTTCCAGCATACCTGCGAAAGGTATGCTGGAAGTATGCAGTGTGTAAAAAGCAAGGGAAACAGAAATTAAAATGGAAGAAAACAGCTGTATCTATACTAATATTATAAAGAGGAAAACTTTGTTTGTTTGTTTATTTGGTTGTAATGAATAGGCTCAAAAACTACTGGACAGTTTTTAAAAATTCTTTCACAATTCGAAAGCTACATTATCCACGAGTAACATAGGCTATATTTTATCCCGGTACGGGCAGTAGTTACCACGGGACGCGGGTGAAACCGCGGGAAAACGGCTAGTATTGTATATTATACCTACATAAACAATACGTAAATATACCTACACCTATACCTACTAAATAATATATACCCAAAGTTACCACGATTCTTGTATGTACCACGATACTTGCTGGTTTTTGTATGAAAGTTAATGTGTCACTGATCTTGATTTTTTTCCATTACTTTTTTACCCACATTTCCGTTATTTTCAAGATTAATTACAAAAGTGAAATGCGTGACATAAAGTACCGATTATATCTCAGTCAATTTTTTTATAACAGTGGTGACTCACCTCTGGAGTGGAATGTGCGCCTGGGCACGTCCCTGGCGTCCAGCGGCGGCACCCTTCACACCGTGTCCCAGTTGGTGCTGCACCCTCAGTACAGCAGCGCTACCCTGGACCACGACGTCGCCATCGTCCGCCTCACCGTCCCCGCCACCTTCTCCAACACCATCCAGCCCGCCAGCATCCCCGGCAGCAGCTACTCTCTTCCCGACAACACCCTTCTGACCACTGTCGGATGGGGAGCACTCTCGGTAAGTAATATCTTAAAACTATTTTTTATTTTTTAATAAATGAATAAGGCCGCGGCTTTAACCAAAAACATTACTGAATCTAATACTTATCTGACCTTATGTATGTAATTATATTAACTTAGAACCTACCTACTATTTCCAAGAAATAGGTTTCAGATGATTTTATATAATGTTTTATTTTCAGAGCGGCGGTGGATTCCCTCAGCAGTTGCAGCACGTTGACATCAACCTAATCAACCAGGAGCTCTGTGCTGAGCGTTACGCCTTCCTGAAGACCCAGCCTGGTTACCAGAACTGGCCCGACATTACCGACAACATGTTGTGCGCTGGTATCTTGGATGTCGGCGGCAAGGACGCTTGCCAGGGAGACTCCGGCGGTCCCCTCGCCCACAACAGCAACATCATCGTCGGTGTTGTGTCCTGGGGCTTCCAGTGCGCTGATCCCTTCTACCCTGGTGTCAACGCCCGCGTGTCTCGCTACACTGACTGGATCATTGCTAACGCCTAAAATAAGAAACATTGTTTCTCACTAAAAGAATCTGTTATTTATCGACTTCTAACTGAACGTGAAGTTGTATATGTTTGTAAATGTTTTTCCATGACAGAAAAAATATAAGCTATAATAAAAAAAAAATCTATAATTTTATTGAATGAAAACACCGATGAAACAAGTAGGCGGAGAAGTCAGTTAACCTAAATTTTCTTAACCAGTAACTCTGCCATTGTCTCGAAGGTGATCGCTCCACCCGTGCATTGGAGAGCACGTTCATGTTGGTCCTGCACCTGAACTCTCCCGTAGTGTAGGAATTTCGTCCCATCCGGGTATGATAGTCAAGGAATAGGGAGTGCACCTGTTTAAATCCAAACACAGGCCATGTCATTGACCTCATGCTGAAAATTCAAGCAGGCATTCGAATTTTGAAATTTATTAAAAGACGTTCTACTAACTTGATGCTATACTAAACATACCTAGGGTTTGAAAGCTATGTAGTAATTTATATCTTATTTAGGTAGGGACTATTTTTTATATTTAAAAATATGCCGCTATTTTCCAAACATTAAAAAAAACAGCGCTACGCAAAATAAACAAATGTTTAATGAAACAAAAGACACGTCAATGACGTCATGCACGAAATGAACGGGACAGCATTATTTGTACGACAGAGTAAACAAACATTTAACGAAACAAAAGACACGTCAATGACGTCACACGAAATGAACGGGACAGCATTATTTGTATGACAGAGTAAACAAATATTTAATTAAACAAAAGACACTTCAATGACGTCATGCACGAAATGAAAGGGATAACATTCTAAATAAGACAGAGATAAGTAGATGATTAAAGCAATTTTCAGGAAGGACATAAGTCCAATTGTCTTTGTACGAAACTAATTCTTGTTTTAAGGTATGTAAGGATGGTATTTCCTAGAAAGACTCTTAAAGTCAGTACTAGTTTGGGTAGTCCAAGCTAGTTCTAAAGGGGTTATTACATTTGACTAAATAATTAGGTTTGTCTGATTAGGTTTCTAAATGATTTAATGAAACCTACCTTCCTAAATGCGATTACATTTGACTGAATTTAGTGACTGAATCCCTTAAGTCTAAATTGTCTCCGTCTTACCACAAAAACTTTTAAACGTCAGTTTAAGACTTGACTAAAAAAATGACAGAGAGGTACGGTTCATTTGGCAGCCACAAATTTTTTAGACAAGTGTAAAACAGATTTTGTAGTAAGGCAGTAAGTAAAAAGTTTTTGTAGTAAGGCCATCTAAGTCTAGTCTAAGTTGCATCTGGTATGATATTTTAGAATTTAGGTAGACATATTTAGAAACTTGCAAGCTGGTGCGAGCTGACGATAGTGTTAGACGCGGAGGGTGACTTCCTTCTCTTCATATTTGTGCGAAAAGATGTAAAGCTACGTAATGTAATTTACTAATACTTATTTTTAATATTCTCAAAAATAATTGCAAGTGGTGGATATCGAACTCACAACCTCTCTATTGCCAAACTTATCCGTCACCATCATAATCCTTTTCACTGAACTTTTGACTTTGAACTTTAAGGAAATACATATAGGAGTTCATAGAGTATAGGTACATAAGGAAATACGTAGGGGAGTTCATACAGTGTACATAAGGAAGTACCTACATAATTCATAGAGTGTACATAGTGTAATACATAGGGGAGTTCAAAGAGTCTACATAGGGGAGTTCATAACGTGTACATAAGGAAATACATAGGGAGTCAATAGTGTACATAAGGAAATACATAGGGGAGTACATAGAGTGTATGAACTTCGGAAGCTAGGTACACTATCTCCGTGTAACATCGGCTATATTTTACCCGGGTACGGGAAGTCGTTTTCTCGGGACGCGAGTAAAACCGGGTAAAAGTGAAATAGGTACTACGCACAGATTAATTACGAATTCTCAGAAGCTATAAACCCCTACAAACTTGAAGGGAGGTTCATTATAGAGGGAAGACATGCATTTAAGGAGGGATTTTACCAAAATCTATTCCTTACGGGGTTAAACGGGTGTTGATTGACAGTTAGCATGAAAGTCCTCTTTTAGAAGTGAGGGTCTTAAAATTTGTAATTAGCCCGCTTACGATAAAAAAAAATTGTACGCGGACGAAGTCGCGGGCGACCCTAGTATATGTAATGTAATGTAATGTAAATAAACACTTATATATACTGATAAATTAAAGCAATTGTGCAAATTTATTCCCTCGCCTATCCAAAATTTCAAATACTTATACTCAACGTTAAAATACAAGTTTAGGTCTGTTGTTTTTATGGTAGATTTGGACCTACCTACTTTGATTGTTTCGTTTTATTCGGAGCAATTAATTCACTGAATTATCTGACAGCCTTTTCCTGCAAACGTGACTGATTGAAATTACATTATGAATAGGCGTTAATGATGTTGCCTGATTAATATCACACTGTTATTCCTATTTATTCGGTTTCAGCAGCGTCCCTAAGGAGCTAATTCCCGCTAGCTATATCTTTATACTTGCATGCTAATATAATTAACAATGTTCCGAAAAAATCCTCAGTATTGGAAAGCTACATTCTTTCTGTAGTGCAGTCATTGAAGCATTATTGCTCCGAATTTTTTTACTGTGAACCGATTTGCATGAAATTTTGGAATTAGGTTCATCTTACCCTTAACATCAAAAGTGAAAATGATTTGAACTCCGCAACCACCCTAGGGGTGGTTGCCACCCCTTCTCGGGAGTGATTTTTTTTTACAAAATAACCTCGGATATCGATAGAAGACCTAATTTTAAGCGAAAGTTGTCTATAAAGCTTTTTTAAAAATCCAATACTTTTCAAGTTATTGGCAATTGAAAATTCGCAATTTTTTCACGTTTTTCATCGTTTTTTTGCAAATATCTCCAAAAATATACGTTTTACCGAAAAATTTTTAAAGAGCACAATTGTAGCAGGTAAAACAATGAACAATTTGATTTTTTATAAAGTGTTCTAAGTGCAATATTAATCTAGATATTAAAGATCAAAGCCGTTTTTTATTTTGTCTGAAATTTAATCGATGTGGTCAATGCCATCTAGCGGCGAGCAGATGCATTTTATGCATGCAAATACAAATGGGTTTTGTAGTGCTTGAAATAAGCGTTAAAATGAGCACTATTAAAAGTCTTTTGCACGTAAAATAAGTGAGCTGTATTGCAAATAAAGGGAGCGTCTAATGTTTTTTCTTTTCAATCAATGGGTTTCATAAGTGCCATTTCCACCAAAATTAAAATAAATCGTATTCCGCCTAGGATTAACTTTATTATGAAGAGTTTGATAGATAGTATCAGTTTGGCTGCTTCAGGACACATATTTTTCAAAAAAATCACGATTGACGAAACAAACAAAATTTCAAATTTTAAACTACCCTACTGTTTTTTCATAATATCTCAAAAATTACGATAGATACGTATAAAAGTGTACTGATAAAAAATTTAGGTATTTTTTTTCACAAACAATTTGATTTATTTGTTTTTTCTGTCGAACAAAAATTGACGGAGATATGATTGTTTAAGAGGACGAAATGGAATTTTTGGCGCCAAGGATCTCAATTTTTCTCAGTAAATACAAAACGGATCAAAATACAACTTGGTTACCTGAAAGTTCATGATATAAACCTTATTTTGTTAGACGTAGAAACATGATTAGGTAACTTTTATAACAGAGAAAAATATATCAAACATACCTCTTTTTAAAAAGAGATTCACATATTATGGGCAAACGGGACCGATTTAAGCCTCTTAACTTTTTTAGTAGTTGAGTATATACATACTCTTTAAAATTGTAGAAGGAATTTTTATCAAATTATCATTTCTAAATAATAAAATTACAAAACCATTTTGTCGCTTACGACTTTTAGTTATAAGCTAGCGCGCGTATTGTTATCCTCGCCCCGCTCAGACGCTCCGACCCCTTTTGGCGCCTTAGATGCGCGTGCCGGTTATGGAATTATTGTTGACCAATTCGTCGCCTTAAAGAGCGCGTGGCAGCGCAATCACAGCCTCTCTTAAGCCCTTTAACTGTTCACCGTTTTAGAAAAAGAAAAATTGTGATACCACGAAAATTGAATTAGTTATGGTCTAAAAACTTGTCATATTTTTTTCAACTTAGTAACTGAAAATTTCGGAGTGTCAATATTTGGAGCATTGTGAAAGTAGGCAGTATAATAAAGACCAACAACTATTGTAATGTGTATATATGTCACCGGAAAATAATAAAACTCGTAAATTGATCAACTTACTAAAACAATAGATGGCATTGACCACGTCGATTAAATTTCAGACAAAGTAAAAAACGGCTTTAATCTTTAATATCTAGCTTAATATTGCAACTATAGAACTTTATAAAACATCAAATTGTTCATTGTTTTACCTGCTACAATTTTGTCCTTTATAAATATTTCGATAAAACGTATATTTTTGGAGATATTTGCAAAAAACTGAAGAAAAACGTGAAAAAATTGCCAATTTTCAATTACCAATAACTTGAAAAGTATTGGATTTTTTAAAAAGCTTTATAGACAACTTTAGCTTAAAATTAGGTCTTCCATCGATATCCGAGGTTATTTTGCAAAAAAATCCACCCCCGAGAAGGGGTGGCAACCACCCCCAGGGTGGTACTGAGTAGCGTAATACGGCGGTACATGCAGTCGTTCTCATGGGACGCGAGTGAATCCTCGGAAAAAAAACTAGAATACCTAATGATACCTAAAGCAATTCGCGCCAAGTTATTCCATCGCCTTTCCTAAATCTACCGGCATTTTAATTTGGGAGCGATCATTTTATTTCATTAACCATTGGGTATACAGGGTGTCCAGTAAATAGCACGACATACTGCAGGGGGTGATAGCTTGGGTCACTACTTATCAATACAACACAATATATGTTCAGCAAAATCTTACGGATTTACAGTTTTAATTTACAAATTTTCCGAAATACCGAAAAATCTCTACCTTGAAACAGATTTTTAAGCATCTCGTAATGAAAAAATACTTTTCTAGTACTTCTTTTACATCAAATTATTCGTGAATGGTTACTTTATCTATACATATCTATACATATATATATATAGGTAATAAATCTGTAAAAAACTGTGTCTGTACATTGAATATATTAAAAAAATAATAATTGGGTGGGGTTTAGAAACAGTAATGGAGCACAAATCCAAAAAAAAAATTCTGTCTGTATGTCTGTATGTCTGCATGTCTGTATGTCTGTATGTCTGTTTGTTTGTACACGCTAATCTTCCGAACTACTGAACGGATTCCAATGATTTTTTCTTTGTTGTATCAGCATTAAGCCTGGTTAACATATAGGCTATAATTTATCTTCGAAACTTGAAGACCTGATGCAGAACTCCAACAGACCAACAAAACTATAAGAGATACAAAAATGGTGCCATGGCAAAAATTGTTTCATGTGATGAGCATTTTCAGCTGAGATAATAAATTTGAAGATCTGGAACACCTGATGTGGAACCCCAAGAGCCCAGCTTCTCTGTACCATATACGGTATGATGTTTTAGCAAAAGTTGTTCAATTTGATAAGCACTTTCTATTGACTTATACAAATTGAAGATCTAAAAAAAATAAAACACCTGATGTGGAACTCCAGGGGCCCAGCTAGACTATAGCATATGAAGATATGACGTTTTAGTGGTTCAATCTGATAAGCACTCTCTATTGACGTATAAACATCGAAGATCTGGAACACCTGATGTGGAACTTCAAGAGCAATACTACACTTGAAATGTATAGAAATGAATGTTATTAAATAGGTATGGCGAATCAAAAAAAAGTAATTAGTACGTCTTTTAGATAACCCTAAAATAATAGACACGTATTTTTCTTTTCTCTCTCTCACAAACAAATAATAACGAAGATACAACACGCTTGAATTTTGTGTTAAGTCACTGCTTAGTACAAATTTTACATACCTAGACGTGGCGTTACGAGCCCCCACTCTCCGACTTTGTTGCGTTATATCTCATTATTATTTTGTATGTCTCTTCCAGACCTCGGGACTACAGAGTTCCGAATTTTTGGGAGGCAAACGTGGGGCCGAAGCCAACACGCTGAAGACCCTTTGAGACAACTTTATTGAAATGGTGACACAAAACCGACGATTATCCCTTTATACACTATAGAAATGAACCCAAGGACAATCCCCGATGGACGTCGTTAAAAAAAGACAATCCCCGGTTCTGTGCTAAACTATTGCTAACTATGGAGGAAAAGTACTTGGGCTATTGTGATGGGATGTTAGTGGATGACAATGTATTAGGTACATGTAAAAATGGCAGGTGGAGACTTGCCACCTGACTTACTGGGCCCCCGGGAACCAGTCACTGAATAGCAACAAGAGGGCAACAGGTACATGAGCGGCTGTAGGGTGAGGATACCTCGGTGGACTTTAAACGCTGATTGCGCGCTCCCTGTGCTTACCATGAGGCACCTACCCTCCGAGCAGGGCTACTAATCCTGCTCTAGCGACTCCACTCTGGACGGCCAAGCCAAGCCAGAGGCGTGAGACCTACCCCCGTCATGGTTCACTCCGACCGGCCGGAGATGGGGGACAGTATACTCTCCCTGGAAAACTCAGTATATATAGCCCCGCGGGGTCGCTACTCCCCGTCATCAGCCTCAGATGTCCTGCGGTGCCTGTATCTCATTATTATTGTCGTCAAGAGCCTTTGTCCCAATTATGTTAGGGTCGACTTCCAGTCACGATGCAACTGAGTACCAGTGTTTTACAAGGAGCGACTGCCTATCTGACCTCCACAACCCGGTTACCCGCTCAACCCAACACCCCTTGGTAAGACTTACTGGCTTCTGACTACCCATAACGACTGCCAAGAATGTTCAATGACAGCCGGAACCTACAGTTTAACATCCCCTCCAAATAACGGTCATTGGTATCCAAAATATACGTAGAAAGTACATAAGAACTTAGAAAAGTTGCATTGGCAGGCACTTGCCAGACCTGGAATCAAAGCCGCACGCTCATACTTGAGAGATTGGTTCTCTACCCACTAAACCACCACGACTTCCACTAAGTCACCACGACTTTGTCATCTATTTAATGTTTTTTTTACGTAATAATACGTGTACCTAATATTTTTGCCACTCACAACTTAAATGCGGACTAATTAGAATCACCACTTTTATCCCTATGGTCACGTCTATTGCGGTTCAGTTCTCAGCGTTTTGTTTAGTCTGCTGTGCTTTTGCCGTTAAAGTACAAAAATTAAATATATGGAACGTTTCTAATGGTTATGCGTATTCCGTTGTTTCCAAGTCAACGGGCCCTTAAAATTCAATATCAGACTATTCAGATCTTTGATTTTGCTGACCCCGTAGTCGCTGGCATAAGGGACAGGATCCGCGTACGAAGTCGCGGGCAGAAGCTAGTTCATTAATAAGTCTTTTTTCTATCAAAAAGAAGAATGTTTTCAAGAAATACAATTTGTTGTTTAAGTTTGCACTGAAAAATTTTCTTATCACTTAAGTTTAACCTACAGTGGTGAAAAAAAAATGTATGGGGCAGTTTTGTACAACAAACTTAAAAAAAGGCTTGTTTAATGGTGATTTAGGAAATATACAACACTAGTGCATTTTCATTAAAAAAATACAAAAAATGCTATTTTAGTTCCAGAGAAGCTGATTTTGTTGAAAAAATAACGTAATTTTGACAAAAACTACTATGAGAATAAGTAATAGCTGCTCATTTATGTGAATTATTATAAAACTAGTTGTGATTGTGGGTCCCATCGAGCTTCCACCTACATTAAATGCCAATAATTACTTGGAGTTTTTACGAGAAACCCTACCCACGCTCCTTGAAAATGTTCCGAGTGAGCTAAGAGAGGTGATGTGGCTTCAAAATTATGGGAGCCCTGCTCATTATGGGCGGGAAGTAAGCCTACTTAGATGAAGCTTATCCAGGCAGGTGGATTGGGTGACTGGGACCGATATTATGGCCACCTAGGTCTCCGGACCTAAACCCCCTGGATTTTTTTTATTGGGGTGCCATGAAGGACAAAGTCTATGAAAAACCGATCCAAAATGACAATGAATTGAGTGGTTAACATTGCAGCAAGAAAAAATATCGGAAATAAGCTTGAGGAGACTCAAAAGCTCATTTTTAAGAAGATGCCGAGCGTGTACAAAGGAAACAATTTGAGCATTTATTGTAATTTATTTAAATAAATGTTTATCAAAGTTAACTCCTGTTTTTTTTACTATTAACTTATCCTTCAAGATGTCATGACCGGCCAACGGGTCGGCTGTAGATGAAATATTATGTAATTCGAACCGAAGTACGACAGCGATTAGAATTCAAAGTCACATTACTTGCATTTAAAATAAAATGCTCTTATTAAGTAAAATAGCTCATTTTTCGTATTTTTTAAAATGTAATGCACTAGTATTGTATCTTTCCTAAATCACCATTAAACAAGCTATTTTTTAAGTTTGTTGTACACAACTGCCCCATACATTTTTTTTCACCACTGTAGGTTAAACTTAAGTGATAAGAAAATAGTTCAGTGCAAACTTAAACAACAAATTGTATTTCTTGAAAACATTCTTGTTTTTGATAGAAAAAAGACTTATTAATGAGTAAAGTAACCATTCACGAATAATTTGATGTAAAAAAAAGTACTAGAAAAGGATTTTTTCATAACGAGATGCTTAAAAATCTGTCTCAAGGTAGAGATTTTTCGGTATTTCGGAAAATTTTGTAAAACTGTAAATCCGTAAGATTTTGCTGAACATATACAAGCTGTTGATTTGCATCCGTGCCACTTTCAAGGAGGTAATTATGCTAATGATTCTCGACCCAAATCAACAAAAAAATTGGTACGTATTTTTTTTTTTTTTTTTTCGGAATTCCGTAAATGTCATCTAGCCTTATTTAAACTTGGCGCGTATGTTACTGGCCTTAAAACCGTGCTGCGCCCTCACACAAACGCAAACACAAAGCATACGCAACGATCACTTATAAATTTCATTCATAAAATTGGATTACTTCTGAAATACCACGACATTACAATGACAAAAAAAGCAGTGCATATTAGCTATTTCCCATCTACTGTAATTTCAATCGATTATTTACGTATTTTATGTCCTCCTCCTGAACTACGGCACAAATGCAAATCAACACCTTGTATAGTGTTGTATTGATAGGTAGTGACCCAAGCTATCACCCACTGCAGTATGTCGTGCTATTTACTGGACACCGTTATATTAATCGAATTAACAGCAATTTGATCAAAGGTAGGGTTGCCATCTCGAATTTCGTCAAACCCGGACAAAGATTCAAAAAAACCCGGTACCTAATTCTTTTTAAAAAATCCTTACAACTCAAGGTCTAGTAAAAAAATTACTAGTTTGTGTACCTATACCAACGATTCAGTTAGAAATTGAGAGACATTTTGCATGGAAAAAATATTTTCTTATTTGAAACAACAAAATGATTTGAATTAGGTACCAGACTTTAGACTCTGCACCGGTTCTTTTAAGTTCGTGTTATCAAGGTTGAAAAAAAATAAGTTAAGATTCATATAATATCTCCGGGGCTGCGGGTTGTTCGAAAGAGATACCGCGGCCCTGGTACATAAAAGGTCTATGACGGAACACGACGATTTTAGTCAGTAAGAGTCTGACACTCCCTCACCGCTGCTAACCCACAGCGGGAGGGGTCATTTGATGATTTTACGTCGCTAAAAAAAAAAAAGATTCATATAATATCTACCTACAACAAAGGTTGAAAAAACCCTGTCTGAAAATTGCTTATGGGCAAAATGTTTTTATTAATAGGTATGTTCACGATTAGATTACATTAATTAATATCTAATCTGATTCTATTATTTACGAACATGGCTTACAAACGGAAAAAATATTGATAACAAAAAAACAATCATTAAGTATCCGTTGCGTGCACTTTCCGTTCTAACGTTTTCATCAAACCGTGCTGAATGCGAAATTTAATCTAGGTACAAAATCTGCTGAAGCAAAGATCTATGACTTTATTTGCTTCGTTCAACGAGCTTATCAAACCTGAACTTATTAGAAAAAAATGTTTAATTGTTCCATATCGGGAAAGGCTACAGACGCGTGCCAAACTTCGGGCTATACCTACCTATAGTTTGTAATGGATCTACCGTAGTGGACAATGCGGGCAATGCCCACAGCCCTCATTTACTTTTGACCTACACTTATTTCTCATTTTATGTACTACCCTAATTACTCCCCCTATGAACTCCCCTCTTTATGTGCTATATATACCTACACACCCTATAAACTCTTTACCACCTACTTTCTACCACTAACTTGCTACCACTTTCTAACTTTCTTACCATCCTTACATACGTACATTCCTATAAAGATCAATTATAAAGATTTCTTGTTTGAGTTGGATAATAGAAAAAAGTTTAAGTTACAAATCAAAATAGTTTCAAATTAGTCGTTTGCACCCTACCCTTATAAAAGCTCCAAATTCGTTCACTGTTAGGAAGGGAAGTAGTTTCCACGGGCCCTGGGTGAATATACGGGAAACACCCAGTTATCAACAGAACAAAAAAATCAGTAGTTAATCGTTAATCACGTGATATCATGCTTATCTTCTTGAGGAAATACCAGAATATGTAATTGTATACCCAGGTATTCGATATCTAACTAACAAGATAAAAAAACAGGTAGAATCTGACAGCGTCGAAATAACTAGAAGGACAAGTGTTGCACAGGACAATCACTCAACTGCGATGGTTCAACAAAGGGTTAAACTTCTAGGTATCAGTTAACATTTTACAGTCACATTTTTGTTTTAAAAAAATTCGTTACAAAGCAAAAAATTATATAATTTATTTAATTTTGCAACATCATCTCCCGAGCCTTTTCCTAACTATGTTGAGGTCGGCTTCCAGTCTAACCGGATTCAGCTGAGTACCAATGCTTTACAAGGAGCGACTGCCTGTCTGACCTCCTCAACCCATTTACCCGGGCAACCCGATACCCCTTGGTTATACTGGCGTCAGACTTACTGGCTTCTGACTACCCGTAACGACTGCCAAGGATGTCATTGACAGCCGGGACCTACAGTTTAACGTGCCATCTGAAACACAGTCATTGCATGGTGTCGGTGTCCAAGATATACTTAGAAAGTACCTACATACAAAGTTAGAAAAGTTGCATTGGTACTTGCCCGACCTAGAATCGAACCCACGCCCTCATACTCGGGAGGTTGGCTCTTTACCCACTAGGCCGACTTTTTTGCATGGAACAACAATAATAATTTTGCATACCATGGTTGATTTTGTTTTTTCCGCGCGTGCATATTGGCTATTCAGCATAAGCCGACGCTTTTCCTTAGTGAATTAATACGGTATGAATCTCTATTACGTACTCATATCGAAATGATTAGGGGTATGTTTAATGTTATCAATGGCAAATATGAAGTAAAAGTTCAAAAACTTTGTTTTTGTTTTATATAGATTAAAAGAAATCGCTTTTGTTAAACCAGTGTCGATAAATTAATAGCCTTACTGCGGATTACAATAACCGATCCGACGGTTTTTTAGAGACCGGCATTTTATTTTTGACATAAGCTAAACACATAAATTATCTCAAATATATACAAGATAATAGATTTATCTAAAAACACAAGTGCGAGACAGACTCAAGCCGTAAGGGTTCCGTACCATCACTTCATAGAATAAAACAAAGTCGCTTGCTCTGTATGCTTAAATCTTTAAAACTACACAACGGATTTTTAAGCGGTTTTTTTGCATAGAACGTGATTGAAGCGGATGATTTATATGTGTAGGTACTTTTATGTATAGTAGTATCAGCATTGCCCCCGTGCCAAGCTGGGGCGGGTGAAGGGTTGCCAGGTGTTAGGATAAAGCAGGACATACGTAGGATTTTTGATTGCTTGTCCGGCCAAAATAAGCGGCATCCGGCCTGTTAGGATTTAGGTAGGATTTTTCAATTTCGAAATTCGCGCGCGGATCGAGATCGAATCACGCCGAATTGTAGAGTATAATTTAAAACACATGTCATGCAAAGATTTTCATGACAACATATTAAAAGAAAAAGAAGTTTTAAAGCAAATTTATGAGAAGTTATGTTTTGTTTTGTTTAAATAAAGGAGAAGATATATGTTTTGTTTCGCTTACGGTACGTTGATTTATTTTTGTTGTTAGGTATGTTTAATTTTGATAATGTTAAGTAAGAAAATAATTTTTGTTTATATTATGTATTCGACTGATGATTGAGAGAGTTAGAGACTGACTTATAATAAAGAAATATAAGCTTGATTTTGCTTTTGTTTTATTAAAATGCAATCAGAAAATCCCGGATTTCCATTTTTTTTAAGTAACACCAAAATTTTTCAAAAATGTGAGGCGTCCGGATTTATCGACCGAATGTTAGGACAAAAAAAATTAGTTTTACACTTTTTATAAAAAAATTGACAAAAAAAACAAGATGTCCGGATTTTTTACCCAAATGTCAGGACAAACTCACAGGTCTGTCCGGCTTTTGCGTCTGAGGACCTGGCAACCCGGTCGCTAGTTCTAGCAAAATGGAACGTTTGCTGTTCGATGAAAATCCCCTTAAATGTTTTAATTTTATCATAAGGTGGCAACAGAAATACATCATCTGTGAAAATATCAACTGTCTAAATATCTTTCACAGTTGCAGTTCATAAGATACAGCCTCGTGACAGACGGACCAGACGTGTAGTGAAATCTTGATAATGACCTGAAAATGACGTTTGATCTTACTAGAATTCTTATTGTAAGCTCATCCAGTTCAGCTATTGAGATAGCAACAAACATAGACTTACTGAATCCAAATTATGAAATTGCTGTTTGGGTTTTCCATATCAACCCCGAAAATGTGTATAGGTAATTATCGTATAATTATAAGATTACCTACTTATACCGTAGGGGTTTTCCTAAAATGGCGATTAGTTATCAGATGATGCTTTGGAAATTGATATAGGGTGCCTATGTAGGGTATATATATCTGAAACATGTCGGAGTTCCTGTTGTAACATTGCGTCCTCTGTACAGTCAGCTACCACCATGCGTTTCATCATATTTTTTGCCTCTCTGGCCCTTCTGGGCTCCGCTTTCGGTAAGAGCTCATCTTCTTTCTTGTTGTAGTTTGTGCATTATAGTTTTAAGTGGTAAACACCATAATAGTGGAAAATAGTGCTCAAAAACAGGCGACGTTTTGGCGGTACAAGCACTACTGTACACGGATATTAAATTTCTTGCTCGGAGATGGGCAGCACCAGTTTTTTTAGGCGGTGGTGACGACGACATAGCGTTTGAGTCTGTGTCGAATCTGTTTATTCTAATCTTTACTTAATATTTTTTCTTTGGTCTTAGTTTATATTTTGAGGCCGGAGTTTTCTGTGAAAAACTACATAAATAAATGTATTGGCCTTCGTACCTATATGAACCTGCCTACAATTGCATATTTCATGTTAAATATTATTACAGCGGTGCCGAGGAGCGCAAGCCGCATAGTCGGTGGTTCGGCGACTGACATCTCGTCCTACCCCTTCATGTCAAACATGCAATACCACTGGTGGGGCATCTGGTGGATGCAGAGTTGCGGAGGATCCCTCCTGACTAGCACTGCCGTGCTCTCCGCTGCGCACTGCTTCTAGTAAGTACAACACAGTCGCCATCTTAACAAACAAAAAGTTGTGGACCGACCAAAGTTATTTAACTTTTTTATCACCATGAAATCCTTAACTCATATAAAGGTGGTGGTAATTTGGTCCTAGACGTATTAATTATGCCTAATACCAGGGGAATCAGTTCTCTACCCACACCTTAAATAGTTCCAAAATAGATATTAGTATCAATTTAATTTGAATTGTTTTCTCTTTGTGTTTCAGTGGTGACCGCGTCTCGGAATGGCGTGTACTTCTCGGCAGCTCTCTGTCCAATAGCGGCAGCCTTCACCTTATCAACAGCATTACTCTCCACCCGCAGTACAACCATAGTTCTCTAAACTTTGACGTGGCCATCGTGCACCTGAGCAATCCGGCTATATACTCCAACAACGTGCAGCCCGGTAGCATCGCTGGATCTAACTACCACGTCGCCGACGGCACCTCGGTCACTCATGTCGGATGGGGAGCTCTTTGGGTACCTACCTAATTATTATTTTAGACTAACATAGGCCCAAGTCACCGGCAGCATAAACGTCAGTTGTATTTTTTTTTAACGACGGTTATTCTATCGGTGATCTTGGACCTTACTGTCTCACCGATACCTATTGGCATAAAGAAATAAGAGAAAGCTTAGACATAATTGACAAAAGTTCATCTATGATCAAACGAAACAATATCGTGTTACTTAATTCGATTTTTCTGAACATCGGTATTGCAATTTTCAGTACGACGGACCAGCATCCAACCAGCTCATGCATGTTGACATCAACGTCATCAACCAACAACTGTGTGCTGAGCGTTACGCTTACCTTAAGACGCAGCCACGGTACGAAAACTGGCCCGACATTACCGACAACATGATGTGCGCTGGTATCTTGAACGTCGGCGGTAAGGACGCTTGTTCGGGCGACTCCGGCGGACCCCTCCTCCACAACAATGTGATCGTAGGAATCACTTCTTGGGGATATGAGTGCGCAGATCCCTTCTACCCTGGTGTCAGCGCTCGCGTGTCATATTTCACAAACTGGATCACTGCTAATGCTTAGGTTATTTCAAATTATGTAAATAAAATGTAATTAATATTACCTACTCACTGAAATAAAAAGTATTGTACATTAACATAATATTTTTTACTTTAAAATAGAATACCATATCATAGTGTATGAAGGCCAGTAGTTAAGTACCCCAAAAGAGCTTTTAATTTTTTTGTACAAATTCATTGAAAAAAAAGTCATGATCTTTGAGCGTTTTTAAGCTCAAATAAAGAAGAGGAAACGTCAATCTGTATGATTCCATGATTCCATCATAGGTCCGAGCGAATATGCTCATAAAGATAGAGGCAAGTTTAAAAAAAAAAACACTGAATTGTACTTATTTAATTTGTTATTATCGAAAGAGTCTAAGTTACATCTACAGGTATAATCTAAGTACTGCCTTTGTGACAAAGTTGAGACAGACGACGAATGTCGTGGTTTGCTTAATTTTTTAAAGTCCTGCAGGCACCGTACCTAAAAGGGGAAATCTTTGTTGTTTTGACATTTCAAAAGACAAAATGAGTAAAATTCAAGTAGTATAATTCAAGTGTGCCGATTGTACTATAAAAAGATTTCTAAAATATTTATTTTATACTTGTTTTCATTAATTTTCCCTGGGGTTTAAATGCTCTGGGTAGGTGAAGAGCTATCCCAGCATTTGTCGCTTCCCGTGACGCAAAGGCTAGCTACTACATTTAAGTTATTTATTTATTTACATGGGAAACCTACAGCTAAAGAAAATAGACTAAGAACAGTATGGTAAACGGACAGCCAATTACATGTCTCCACGTGTAGATACAGATGTATACAAACAAATCTGTGAACAACATTATATAAGAAGAGTACTGCCAACAAGAAAGGAAAAATAATAATAACAAAATCAAAATATTACAGTTTGTATTTAGAAAAAAAGTTAAGGCTTAGACACTTTCTGGCCGAGGACACGCTTGTCGTGAAGGGATCAAAATCATGCTGTTAACTGTTATTGAAGCTTCTACTTGCACGCACAATAAATGAATTCTGCCTATAATTCGACGAAGTAAGTGGTACACACAACGGTGGATTAAATCGTTTCGAATTACTAGGGACATTAAAATAGAATTTAGATAGAATATCGGGGCTGTTAATGTTGTTATTAAAAGTCTTCAGTAGAAATACGCTGTCAGAAATCTCCCGACGAATGCTTAGAGGCAGTATATGATAGATATTTTTTACATAGTTTAAGGTAATTTTCTGACTTGTAGGGTATTTTTGGTGAAAACATAGGTATTTTATAAATCTCTTTTGAATGCTTTCAATTGGATCAATATATTTATGATAACGTGGATTCCAAATCTCGGATGCGTACTCCAAGTGACTTCTAACAAAAGTTTTAATATTTTGGCTTGTGTGAAGCACTTGGACAGACGCATTATGAAACCTAGAGATTTGGATGCTTTAGCGACTATTTTGCCAACATGTTCTTCAAAGCTAAGTTTGGAGTCATGGTGAACCCCAAGATCACGGATGCAATGGGATCTACGTAGTAGTTGATCATCAAGAGTACGCTGAAGCAATGGTTGAGTGCTTACGTGAATATGTAATGATCGAGTATTTCGCGGGGTTGAGATCAAGCTTGCTTCTGAAGTGCTATCACGTCCATAGGAGATGATATTCTGGCATAGATTTTCATGTCATCGGCGACACACAGTAACTTGGATGAACTCAGGCAAGCATCGATGTCGTTTATATAGATTATAAATGGTAATGGCCCGAGCAAGGACCCTTGGGGGGGGCACCACTATGTATAGGAACCCAACTAGACATATGTATAATTATTCAACACTACAGCTTGAGATCTTTCCTCTACGTAAGAAGAAAACCATCTAAGTAAGTCTCCACGTATTCCTATACCCTTAAGCTTCGATAAAAGTATATTGTGATCGATTCGGTCAAAAGCCTTACTATAATCAGTATAGACGACATCGACCTGCTTTTACCCTTTCTTCCCAATGTAAATATTAAAAAAAAACCCTTATCATATATGTATATAGCATCAGTGATATAATCATTAAGTAGAATTAAATTAGTAACGGTAGACCTACCTTTTTAAAAGCCATGTTGGAAAGGACTGAAAGAATTTTTTAGAGCAGAATGTCCGTTTTTACTCCTTTTTTGTGCACAGGCGATATAAACGCCGTTTTCCATAGTTTAGGAACAATCCAATCCAACCAATGACGTTATAAATTGAATAGTTATTATTCAAGTAGCATTTGTGTCAAATAACCGGCCAAGTGCGAGTCGAGCTCGCGCACCGAGGGTTCCGTACAAATCCTGTATAGATAAAAAGTGACTCTCGCCAAACCGTTCAGTTTAGAACAATCACAGTATTCACAGTTATGGTAATTTGATGGTAATTTGTGAGAGTCAAAATAGTTAACATTTTTTTATTTTATTATATAACTAAAATAATAGGCCAGTACCTTGTAAAAGTTGTTTTACTAAAGTTATTTATTTACATGTTGTAGTCATCATTAAGAAATCTGATTGAAAATAACTAATTATGTCTTGGTCATTGGGCATATCTGACCCGCTTTGCAAAAAGTGGCGGACACGAATGAAAGTAGTTTTAAATTATGGGGAATAGTAAGGCGTTTCATTCAATATCAATATTTTATTAAAATTCCATGGAGAAGAATGTACAGGTTCGTTTGAAGATCATAAAAAAACAAGCAGTTTTTTGGATTGTACAGGTCACAATAACAGTTTTTATTGTTAAAATACTTTTCAAAAAGAAGGAAGGTGCCAATCCGGATGACCAGGATCTGATGAGGATTTGGAAACCCTGAGAAATCGAGGGCAACTCTTGAATATTGTAGGCACGCATCGAGTCATAATCAGACATGTGAGTGTATTTTTGAGGGTACTGGTAAACAGTGAAGGTTTGGAGCTGATTTGATTATGGAGACTACAGAGAGTCAAGGGAACTCCCGAACGGTATGTTGCAACTACCACGTGTTTTGGTTTTATTTTATTCGTATTGGCAAACTTTCCACAAAGATAGGTTTGACTGCCATAGTTATGGGAACTCCTTTACAATTTATAACGTTACCTTGTGTTGGAGCTTATTTTATTTTAGGTGATGAGAATTCACTACTAACTTGGGTTAAAGCAGCCATTGCAGGAATGGGATCTTTTATTTTTGAGGGATTAATCACCTAAAGAGCCCCAGTTTCAGGTTTTTTTCGAAACCGCCTGACGACTTGTAGCTGTCGAATTGTAACAACGACTTCTAGAGAGTAGGATTCGGGGCTGCTGGCTTTACGTTTCTAGAGCCTTGACAAAAGTGTAATTCTGTCCCTTTCTTTGTTTTATAAAGTCGGCATTATTTTATTTTGTAGCATTTTACAAACAAATCCAACTTCAAACATATAAGAAAGCAACAAGAAAGCAAAAGCAAGAAAGAAATTAAAAAGATGTTAGGTGCATCGGTCTAGAAGTCGGTGTCTAGAGGATGCATATCTATATTTATTTAACCACCGAGATCTAGACCGATGCATATAAACAGTTTTCTTGTTGTTTTAGAAGTTGTTTTTTTTTTGTAAAAAGTTTTTATTTTTAACTTTTGTGAAAAGTTCTCGTCAATACGAATAATATAAGCCCAAACACGACGTAACTAAAACATACCGAGTTCTCTCGACTTTCTCACGTCTCCATCATCAGATAAGCTCTAAACCTTCACTGTTTGATAGTATCACCAGACTTACATCTGAGAATCAAGTTTTAATCCTATGCATGCCTACAATTTCTGATAGTTGCCCTCGATTTCTCAGGATTTCCATCATCAGATCCTGACCTGATGACAATGGAAATAAACGGCGAGTATACTCTTTCACTACAAAGAAATGATTTCTCAAATCCGTCAAACATGGTCGTTTAAATTCCCCATTGAAATGAGGAAAATATTTGATGTTTACACCTGATTTTCTCTAGATTCCCATGGTTCACATTGATGCGACTAATGCCATAGTAAATCAGAGCCTTTATCATTATACTGTGCTATATTTCGTTCGTATCCGCCGTGGGTATGGTTTTCATACTAAGGTGCCCAATGACCTTTGAATGATTTAAAATTTTTCACAGTTTAGAGGCCATTATATTTAAGAAGTGTTTGACATGAATTTCACTTTTTATTCAAAACTTTAATATCTCTACGCGTTCATGTGAAAAAGGGTAGGTAGTATGTAAGTTTATAATTATTAAAAAAATATTTTATGTCATGTAAGCAAAAATAATATTTTAATATTTTATGTAACTTCAAATTTATAATTTTCGCAATTTTTTCTTTATCTGTACTATATAACGTTGCTTCGTACCGAATTTTAAGATTCTGAGTTCACGGGAAGTACCTTGTAGGTTTTGATTCCCTAGCGTGTGACGGAAATTCGTCTAAGGTGTCGTTAAAACTGCTGTATCTGTTGATCGCGTTAACTTAGAAGTTTGATTTTTTCATTGCTTAAAGGGACAATAGACCTAGGTATTTGGTATAAATTTCAATTTGGTACCTTTATTCGTTCGTGAAAAATAAGGTAGTAAGTTTCATTTTATTAAAATATTTTTATTATATTATATAACAAAAAAAAATGAGATTTTCGCAATTTTTCCTATATTTGCATTATATAACAATGCTTCATGCCAAATTTCAAGATTCTGAGTTTACGGGAAGTACCCTGTAGGTTTTGATTCCTTTGCGAGTGTCGAGAATTTGTTGAAAATATCGACATAATCGGTTGTATCTTTTGATTGGCTTGGCTTAGAAGCTTGATATTTTCACAGCCTAAAGGAACAATAGACCCGAGTATTTCATGTGAATTTCAGCTTGATACGTCCACGCGTTCTTGAGATAAAGGGTCTTGACAGACAGACAGACAGACAGACAGACAGACGGACAACAAAGTGATCCTATAAGGGTTCCGTTTTTTCCTTTCGAGGTACGGAACCCTAAAAATCGATCAGGATTGTTTACGTTTAGTTACAATGTGCCTACTGAAATGGAGCATAGTTCAGTTGTCAATCACAACATAATAGGTACCATGGAAATGTTAATGTTACCTTAGGTAGGTACATATTTTATTATTAGTAAAAAATCTTTTATAGAGTAGAAAGGATTTTCATGGTCAATAGCCATTTGCGTAATGATTTTAAAACTGTTAATTGTTAACCTCCCGAATTTGGACAGGATCTTCATTATTTTAAAAATGCATAGGTATGTCTGTTGGTAAACAACTAAGCAGTTCTAATTTAGTTAGAAATGTAGTTTCAAAATTAAAGTTATCTCCCAACGGATATCTGGACGAATGTTTGGGTTTTCCTTGAATGATAAATAGGTAATTAGCTATCTGATGATGACGATGACATATCCGATATAAATAGGGGGCATCAGTCTTCCTCCAGTTACAGTACGCACCCGTAACTTGAAGTTCAACCATGCGGTTCATCATCTTCTTAGGTCTTCTTGCCACCAGCTTCGGTAAGAATCATTATAAATTCTTTCATCCTGAATTGAAACAAATATGAAATGAAAATCGCAAGTGCGAGTGTGACTGGCGCGTAAGGTGTCCACTAACTACAAAACGGCAAAAAATCACGTTTGTTGAGTGGAAGACTCTAAATTATTCTGGTATCCAGTACATTTTGTTGTAGACTTTGTTCTTACAGTGAAAGAGTGACTGTGGAAGCCGAACCCAACATAGTATGGGCAAAGGCTGGGTACCTAGATGATAAACTGGACGAAGACACCAGGACACCAGGACTTGGAACTGGGACGACTGAGAATTTATTTTCTTAACCTTGTGGTTTTTTCTTTTGCAGCGGTACCGCGGAGCATAAGCCGCATAGTCGGTGGCAAGGATACTGACATATCGGTCTATCCCTTCATGTCAAACATGCAATTCTTAGAGGGAGGATTGTGGTGGAGGATGAATTGCGGTGGCTCACTCCTCACCAGGACCTCCGTGCTTTCCGCTGCACACTGTTTCTAGTAAGTAGCTTTACAATATACTTATAGTCTACTACTACTAGTACTATAGTCCTGCCGGGGCTGCGAGATTGTTCGAAAGAGTTGCCGCGCCACTCTCTCAGAAATGATTGCAGTAAGACAAGCTACTTTATATCGCATGCGTTAAAATAAGACGGGTCAGTCAATATGGGTTCGTCCAAGCATATTTCGAAGCCTCTTTGAAGCACCTGTCATGAAAAACCTAGTTAGGAACAAAGTTGTTGATTTAGATCAAGGGCAATTAATAAATAATCAATTCAGGAAAAGGTAGTTAGCTTGATCGATAACCTTTCTGTTTTAGCGGAGATCATGTCTGGCAATGGCGTGTAGTCCTTGGCAGCTCGATGGCACACAGCGGTGGAACCGTGCACACAATCAACCGCATTGTTCTGCACCCGCAGTACGACCATAGTGTTTTCAACTTTGACGTGGCCATCGTACACCTGAACAGCCCAGCCTCGTACTCCGACACCGTGCAGCCCGGTAGCATCGCTGGATCTAACTACCACGTCGCCGACGGTACCTCGGTCACTCATGTAGGATGGGGCAGACTTTGGGTAAGTGGTGAACTCTGGGCTAAAATACCTTTTCGGATATTATAATGATCAACTGGGTCTTACCTACCTACCAGTGGCGTAGCGTGGGTATCTGCCGCCCGGGGCAGTTGTCGATTTTGCCGCCCCTTCCCGTGAATTTTTTTTACAAGTGTTACTGGCCGTTTCTCATTTTTAACCGACTTCAAAAAAAGGGTTTTTTTGTATCGACGTTAAAAAACATCAAATGACCCCGCTGTGGGTTAGCAGCGGTGAGGGAGTGTCAGCTAGAAACCGTCGTGTTCCGTCGAAGGCCTTTTATGTTTTATGGTAACTGTTTCGAACAACCCGCAGCCCCGGCAGAAGGGGGAGGTTCTCAAGTAGACTTTTCTTTTATATCTTTGTTACTTGATTTCCTGAAGGTTTTAGAATTTCAAATGCGCGAGCGAAGCGACCGCGAAATTTTTATCGGACTTAAAACAAAAATTACTTAAAATTTAGCCCAAACGTACTTAACTTTTTGTTTGTAGACAGATGCAAAAATAAGGGCATATCGTTTTTTAATACGCGAGCGAAGCGAGCGCGAAATTTTTATCGGACTTAAACCAAATATTACTTAAAATTTTGCCCAAACGTACTTAACTTTTTGTTTGTTGACAGATGCAAAAATAAGGGCATATAGTTTTTGAATACGCGAGCGAAGCGAGCGCGAAATTTTTATCGGACTTAAAACAAAAATCACGTAAAATTTAGCCCAAACGTAGCTAACTTTTTGTTTGTTGATAGATGCAAAAATGAGGGCATATTGTTTTTGAATACGCGAGCGAAGCGAGCGCGAAATTTTTATCAGACTTAAAACAAAAATTACGTAAAATTTTGCCCAAACGTACTTAACGTTTTGTTTGTTGACAAATGCAAAAATAAGGGCCATAATATAGTTTCTGAATACGCGAGCGAAGCGAGCGCGAAATTTTTATCGAACTTAAACCAAATGTTACGTACAATTTAGCCCAAACGTACTTAACTTTTTGTTTGTTGACAAATGCACAATTAAGCGCATACAGTTTCTGAATACGCGAGCGAAGCGAGCGCGAAATTTTAATTATTTTTTATTTATGACTCAAAACCAAAATTACGTAAAATGTAGTGTCACGTGTGTTTTAAGTACCAAATTTTAACAATAATTAATTTTAAGTTTAAAAAGTTTCAACTTTCTTGTATGTGCGGCGCAGATACTAGTTGCGAATAATTTTTTTTTTAATTGTGTAAATTTTGCCGCCCCCTAAAAGCTGCCGCCCGGGGAATTTGCCCCCCCTGCCCCCCCCACGCTACGCCACTGCTACCTACTTGTCTTACCTGATTGGTGGCGGTCTTATGAAGTGTAGTATGTTTTAGATTAGGTAGGTACTACTTAATAATGTAAACAGACTCTGTTACCATTATAATCGTTTTTGGGTGCAAGCACAAAACGTAGAATTATATTATTTCAATAATTGTAGGTAGGTCTATTTTATCGGCTTAGGTATGATACCTTCTCACAGCAATCTTCAAGTTTTTCTGAGCATGCATTATTAAAATTTTTTAGTACATGGGACCAACAAGCGAGCGACTTCAACATGTTGACATCAACGTCATCAATCATAAACTGTGTGCTGAGCGTTACGCTTACCTGAAGACGCAGCCACGGTACGAACTCTGGCCCGACGTTACCGACAACATGATGTGCGCTGGTATCTTGAACATCGGCGGCAAGGATGCTTGTGGAGGCGACTCCGGTGGACCCCTCCTCCACAACAACGTAATCGTCGGAGTAACCTCGTGGGGCTTCCAATGCGCTGATCCTTTCTACCCTGGTGTCAGCGCTCGAGTGTCATATTTCACCGACTGGATTATTGCAAATGCTTAGTTGCATTACGGACTAATACGGACCTTATTACTGTACCTGACATTTCTTTTTAATAAACTATTATGGTTTAATATGTCTTTGACTGCGGAAATTCCTTCTTCTTTAATGTTAGTACTTAAATGCTTAATTTTCCATTATTATGCCCACTAGGTACCTACATATTTGACCTAATAACACTTCAATATTGTAATAGATTAATTATTTTGTTCTATCTCATATGGTTCAGCCAGTTTTGCGAACAAAACAGGCGGACAATAGTTATTTGATAAACAAGAGGGAAAGTTGCTTTTTACAATCAATTTTGATGACCGATCAAGGATGACCGATCGCGGGCTCAATTTTGATGACCGAGCAAGCGAAGGATTCTAAAATTGAAACACGAGCGTAGCGAGTGTTTCAACAATTAGAATCCTGAGCGATAGCGAGGGAATCAAAAGAGCACAAGATGAAAAATCTTTGCACTCGAATGCAACACGTAACTTTTCATCCCACCTCATCGAGGAAATTTCTAAACTCAAAAAAAGAAAATGGCACGCACGTCACACATGGTAAATTAAAAAGATGTACCTATTAAAATTTATTTATGCAAAAACTCAGTTTAAAATCGACCTCAAAACAATAAAAAATAATAATTTCATCCCACTTCACCGAGGAAATTATTAAATGCAAAAAAACAAAATGGCGCGCACATATTGTGTATCAAATTAAAAAGAAGTGCCTACCAAATAAAGTTCATTTATTTGAAAACTCTGTTTAAAATGAAACGAGGTTAAAAACCTATGTAAAAACAATAATAAAAAATACTTAATTAATTGAATAATTATTTTAAACAGTATTTTATTTGTTTAATATGTATTTGTTCGAAAAGTGTTATGAAGATTGTCACAATGGAGTACCTATTGCACACGATGTTCTAAATTCAAATCACTTTGCCGCTCTAGAGGATAAAAACGGCTTTTGCGCTCAGATATCACAGGGTAAAACTACTCTTTCTGAGATGGTGGAATGAAATAGTTATTTGTTATACAAGAGTGCAAAGTTGCTTTTTAACCGCGGGCTCAATTTTGATGACCGAGCAAGCGAAGGATTCTAAAATTGAAACACGAGCGTAGCGAGTGTTTCAATAATTAGAATCCTGAGCGATAGCGAGGGAATCAAAAGAGCACAAGGTGAAAAATCTTTGCACTCGAGTGCAACACGTAACTTTTCATCCCACCTCATCGAGGAAATTTCTTAACTCAAAAGAAGAAAATGGCACGCTCGTCACACATGGCAAATTAAAAAGATGTACCTATTAAAATGTATTTATGCAAAAACTCAGATTAAAAATGTAATGAGGTTTAAAATCGACCTCAAAACAAAAAAAAATAATAATTTCATCCCACTTCATCGAGGAAATTACTTAATGCAAAAAAAACAAAATGGCGCGCACATATGAGTATCAAATTAAAAAGAATTACCTATTAAAGTTCATTTATTTGAAAACTCACTTTAAAAATGAAACGAGGTTAAAAATCTATGTAAAAACAATAATAAAAATTACTTAATTAATTGAATAATTATTTTAAGCAGTATTTTATTTGTTTAATATGTATTTGTTTGAAATCTTATCAAAATTGTCACAAATGGAGTATTGCGCACGATGTTCTAAATTCAAATCACTTTGCCGCTCTAGAGGATAAAAACGGCTTTTGCGCTCAGATATCAAAGGGTAAAACTACTCTTTCCGAGATGGTGGGATGAAAAAAAAATTGTCTTAGCCACGTCATTGTTGTAAAAATAATAGCAAAGATTAAAACTTTATGATTAATTACAGGTACCTAACACTGACACTGTATTTTCCTATCTAAACATTCATATTGAATGAAATTAATATGGATTTACCCAGATAGATTATTATCTGTATTACTTAGTTAGTAGCCGATTTCCCGCGGTTACTCCTGGCGTGCCGTAGGAAGTACATCCTGCACGTACCGGGATAAAATATAACCCTCGTTACTCGCATATAAGTAATGTAGCTTAATAATTGTGAAAGAATTTAAGAAATCGGTATAGTACCTACTTAGTTTTTGAGTTTATCCATTAAGAAAATATATACAAATTCCTCTTAATTTTTTTTAAATATAAACATAATATGTATGTCTGTATTAGTTATCAATAAAATACATCAGTAGTAAAAGTAGATACCTAGGTAATGTTTATTTAGCGGCAGCACCTTTGAATCATTAGCTAGAGACACCTTTGGCTTCCCTCGCGACTTTACATCCTATTACTTTTTCAGCCTTAAAACTTTCGCGCTTTATCGCGCTCGCTTCGCTTGCGCTGTTTTGCGATTACTTTTCTCTTTTTGCATCGCACCACCATGCGCACTAAAATCTTCATCAAAATCTGTTCAGTTCATCGGTTACGTAATGATGACAATTGTTAACCTGAAAACCAGACCCTACAACCTTTTGAGGGCTAGATGCACCTCAACCTTTGACCTCTACATAATACCTAAACTCGGGGGCGGCAAAATTACTCCTACCCCGGGCAGCAGATAGCCACGCACGCTACGCCACTGGAGCAACTTATACAAATTTAAGACAAGGATTGAAAGTGAATGATTAATGAGAGAAACCCTGTTATTCCCAGATTTATATCTGTAACAGTTATCAATAAAGTACTAAATATTTTAATAAAATAGATAATGTTGATTAAATCACAGATTATTCATTTCTAACATAAATATTATTGTAAAACCCCAGATACTGATTAAGGTTTTACCAGCACCTATGTGGATAGGTAGGTACTTACTTTTTACCTACCGATGTTTGGACTTTTATATGTTTACATGTGTTTAGTTAGCTTATAGAAATAATTTACATTAAAAACCTTTCAAGAAGTGACAGATTTTTACTTTACAGTACAATAGGTACAATAGTAGGTAGGTGGTACCGTCAATCACACTTCAGCACAACATATTATCTAATCACAGTAAGTAGGTACTTATAGATATCAATTCGTCAGTTAATTTGCACATAATTCCATGCAGCGAGCAGCTTGTGCTCATTGGCATTGACAAGTTAACTACTTATTACATTAAGCCATTATACAATTTTAATAAATAAAACCATTGAAAGGCGGCTCTTTTTGTGAGCAATCATGGATAACAGACGATGTGAAGCTTGCGGTACCACGGAGGTCTGGCATACAAGAAACAAGAAGTTGAAGTTGCTTTATTTCAAGTTTCCTCCGGATCAAGACGTGTGAGTAATTGTCAATTCATTTTGATTCTTAGGTTGTTACGTAGGTATCCAGGGGTCCGATTCTCCTAAGTTAATATTGTCAAAATCGAATAGAAATCGAATCGAATATGATCGCAATAGCAGTTTTAACCATATCGGGCATTCTGCTATTAATAAAAGACCAATCGTATTCGATTGACATTTGATTGGTGTGCGATTGGTCTGCTATTTTGGTGATTTTGGTATATACGGTAGTTTGCTGTACAATCATTTTGCAATCGTAAATCATTTGCAGACAAAATGATTCATTATTGAATGACAGAAAAGGATAAAAATGTTTATTTCAAAGAAAAAATAGCGGAATGCCACATACGCTTCAATCGTAATCGAGTCGGGATTGGACCTCAGTCGAATCGAGTCGAACATGAATCGTATGACGCTTAAGGCGAGGAAGTGGTCAACAATAATTCCATAACCGGCACGCGCATCTAAGGCGCCAAAAGGGGTCGGAGCGTCTGAGCGGGGCGAGGATAACAATACGCGCGCTAGCTTATAACTAAAAGTCGTAAGCGACAAAATGGTTTTGTAATTTTAATATTTAGAAATGATAATTTAATAAAAATTCCTACTACCATTTTAAAGAGTATGTATATACTCAACTACTAAAAAAGTTAAGAGGCTTAAATCGGTCCCGTTTGCCCATAATATGTGAATCTCTTTTTAAAAAGAGGTATGTTTGATATATTTTTCTCTGTTATAAAAGTTACCTAATCATGTTTCTACAACTAACAAAATAAGGCTTATATCATGAACTTTCAGGTAACCAAGTTGTATTTTGATCCGTTTTGTATTTACTGAGAAAAATTGACATCCTTGGCGCCAAAAATTCCAATTCGTCCTCTTAAGTAAAATTAGGAGAATCGGGGCCCTGGAACCTCTCCCTCAGACACCTTTCTCTTCATTTATCGACCTACATAGGTACAGCTAATATGATGATGAGTAGATAGGTGTGAAAATGCATAATTTAATAATTAAGTAGCCCTTTGCTTTGATTTTTCCAGCTGCCGAGACTGGTTAAGAGTAGTTGGAAATGAGGAACTCGTACATCTATCAACGACAAAGCTACAAAGGGAAAAATATGTCTGCGAAAACCACTTTGCAGAAAAAGATTTCAACAAAAAAGGCAATCTTCTGAAAAGACATGCAATACCAACTTTAAATTTAAATGCGTCGCCCCTCACATCATCATTCGGAGGCAAAAGGTAAGAGAAAACCACACGCTGAAAACCACATCAAATTCGATTCAGCCTAACGAGAGATAATCGCCCATAAACGTCCGTACATGCCGGGCAAACTGAGAAACTCCTTTTTTTGAAGTCGCTTAAAAATACTGTCTGTTTCCCGCGGTTTTGAACCGGGGGACCTTTTTTCTGACACCCGGACTATGTTACTCGGAAATAGTCTACCTTTGAAACAGTGGATTTGAATATTCAAAATCTGTTTCAATTTTTGTTCCACGTTTTTATTCATCAGCTGAACTGAACAAAATGAAAATATCTAAGAAGAAAAGACTAAACTTTTAAGTATTCAATTAAGTATGTAAATAAGTAATCAGGTAAAAATAATAAAATATTTTTGTATTTTATTTTACACTTTGCTTACTCAAAATTAGTATTCGCCAAATTTTTATCGCGCAAACCGTAATTTGGTCTACTTATGTAGGTAACAATGACTGCCAAGTTTCATCCAAAATTAATGAGGGTCTTCTCAATTTTTTCTGCCACAGGGTGGCGCCACGTATGCGTCTGGTCCAAACAGCTGTCAAATAGTATGGAATTGTAGGGTCCGAACTTATAGTTTATTGAAATTCTGTTATATTGGAAGTGTTATTGATTTTATTATGGACTACGGTCAGAATAAGGTTTCCGAACTAAAAATTGAGCTAAGAGAGAGGGTGCAAAAGTCACTGGTACTAAGGAAAAGCTTGTTGAAAAATTTGTTAACACAATATGATTTAGTTTTTTTTATTTACTCAACCGCAATAGTAAAACAATAATGCAGTGCTTTAATTATAAAATAAAAAAAAACACTAAAATCGTTCACTATTCACAGTAAAGATAAGCACTTTGACAGTTACCTGGACCCGACGACTCGGTGCTGCCACCTCGTGGACGCCATTTTAGAAAACCCTCATTCTGCAGTTTTTGCGTGAGCGTATTGAACATATGTATTTACGTACCCACACATAGCCATATACATTCTTACAAATATCCGCGTTTATAATGTTATACTTCGGCCGTTCAGAGAATGCGTTCCTGACACCTATCAGTTAGTCACGACTAGTGATGGGCACAACATAACACTGAGTTCGTTACCGTTCCTTCAAAATGAACCGCCGCATTATTTTAAGATTATTTTCGTTTTAAATTGGCGGAATCATTTGTTTTATATTTTAGTTATTTAAGTGGAAACCAAAAAAAGGTAATATTCATATAATAAAATTGTTTTATTTATTCTTTGTTACAAGTACATTGAATTGAATGTGCGAACAGAATATTAATCAGACTCCGATTTGCTTGAGGAGGTGGTGTCTTCATCATCATCTTCGCCTACATGTATAATTATATTATTATCAATAACAGAATCAATCCTGATATCTCGGTCTAACAAAAGCCGGGTAATCAAATAAAAACAGATCGAAAACACTTGAAAAACGTGGTCTATGCGCACGAAACGACAACGGACGACTGTTTTAGCGTCACAAAATGGCGGCCCATAACGCCATTTGGGGTTACCATTTTTAATCTAAGTATAAAAATGCGGTTTGGTCATAGTTTTATTTTTATATTTCATAAACGTTATAATTAAGTCTTATAGTCCATTATTTTCCAATTCTTAAAAAGAAAATCAAAACGTATTATTTTATATTATAACTGTATAAGAACAGATTACGATACTTGCCTGTTATTTTTAGCACAGCACTACAAAATATAAACCGCTGACATAACCTTGTAATAGCGCAGTATAGATTTAGAAAAATATTGTTTACCAAGTTATTTGACACTCAGTTTGGCACAAAATTATAACATTCATTGATTATTGATATAATAATGTTGTTTTAATGCTCCTCAATTGTTAAAACGGTAAACAACCAGCAAAAATATTTTTATCGTAACTGCAACGCCATTGCAAAGTTACGTCGTCAGTTCAATCGCGACGTGTCAGGAACGCATTCTCTGAATGGCCGAACTATAATGTCATTAAAAGATACAGTAAATAAAAATAATTCTTATCTCGTTTTTCTAAATAAAATATTTTGTTATTAAAGTATTATTTTCTTACCCTCGTAACTTAGGCAACTTAATAAATATTACAGATAAAAATCTGAACTTATTGAATTTTTTAATGTTGCTAATGACCTAAGTAACGAAACGACATGATATACAGAAGCTTCATGTAATTTTCTTATACTTAAATGGCCTACTCGTTCATAAAAATCATCCCTAATCCACCCACGCAAGAAACGAACCATCTAAACCCTTTCAAAGCGCCACCATAATTACGAGATATAAAATTCTCATACAATTCGTTCTACCCAATCATAACGAATTTTCCAATGTGCACACACCGCTTATTATTCCCATTATATTCCGACCGACGGAAAACGAACACTCATTATCGATGCATACGCATCGCTTGATTCAAATAAATTGCGAACGACTGCCAACTCCATACGTGTACGCCACTTCTAAACGAAGAGGGTATCTAAACCTGTGGTAAAAATACGAAAATACGACATGTCCCAAATAGGGGATTAAAAAATACTTATTTTTAGACCACAGAGGTTTTCGTCAGTGTCCTATTTTAAGTATGGTCATGAATAAATGATTACTGTTAGAGGCTGTTTGGTGGATTTAATAAGTCGGGGCTATTCTGATTTGGTTGACAAAGGTGTACTTTTGGTAATTGAAAAAGGTTTTTTTGTTTGTTAAGTTTTTTTTGAGTCTTGGTTGATGAAATAGATGGAATGGTGCAGAGTTTGAGAAGGCCAACTAAGTATCACACCATCTAGAAACTAGAAACATAATTTAAAATGTCTTTATTGCCTACCAGTTCTTAGAAAATTACTCCGTCATACCTAGTTTGAACTCCACGTTATTACTCTTGAAATATCTCGTGTAAGGATTCAAGTAGGCACTTGTAAGTTTTTACCTCGATCCTATAAAGTAGATTATGTCCTGTATAAAATGAAATAGCGTCCGGTTCTAAAGCCGAGTGGCTGGTGGCTTTAATGGCATTGATTGTTAACCTCTATAGGGGGTTAAGAAAAGTGCCTTGTGGCGATAGTGGTAGGGTTAAAAATTAAATTGTATCGAGATGTGAGACCGTAGCAACAAGATTTTTCAACTTATTCTCCAGTTTAGTGTTCCTATGTTGTTTCTTGAATAGCAACAAAATCCGTATAAATGTGTGATGATTTTGTCAGTTTATGTATAGGTATGACTTGCGCAAGACGGCTGGCAGGAGCTGGATGCGAGAAGCCGAAAATCGATCTCAGTGGCGTGCACTTGGAGAGGCCTATGTCCAGCAGTGGACTGCGATAGGCTGATGATGATGATG
This sequence comes from Helicoverpa zea, assembly GCF_022581195.2. NCBI lineage: Eukaryota > Metazoa > Arthropoda > Insecta > Lepidoptera > Noctuidae > Helicoverpa > Helicoverpa zea. The sequence goes on along the minus strand of NC_061455.1, from coordinate 10,665,610 downwards.
ATGATGATGTATAGGTATGTGAGTTTGTATCATGTGTACCGTTGCAGCTAAATTAATACCTCTGTCAATTAAGAAGAACTGGGGTCTATAAAATATATACCTGTGATTATTTGGATTCCCACATGCAGTAACTCGGTAAATTGTATCTATTTTGAGTATAAACCACATATATTTCTACAAAATAACCACCCACTCATCTACCTACACAGCAAACAAAACAAACATAAACTTTTATAACACAAAATGTGAGCAAACATTACATTTGCAAGCGTTTTATCACTGAAGTAACGGCAAACATAATATTCCGCATTCATACGTACTATATAATATATTTATAACTTTACTTGAGGCACAAATAAGCACATTTCGAAGCATTAGGTATGGCTAAAGCGTTTTTACGTCAAACAGATCGTGTCTCGAATCTTAACGGAATATTGGCTAAAAGTTTTCGAGCTTTCATATAACCTCTTTGGTAACCGATATCGCTTATGGGGAAGACATTTAAAATAATATCTATTCGATAGGATGTTGGAGTTTTCTCGCGATTTCTTTGCTTGAACTAAGTTGCTGTGTTGGCGTGTTGATGTTCCCTTGCAGGCGAATATTTCCAATGTTATGTTTCGTTGAATTTTGAAGCTTAAAGAGTATGTTCGTGGAAGTCTGGTTCTTCGATTATCGGAAAATTAAGTCAGCTGCTGATTTCCCTGCAAAATTGTAATGAAGACTTCTAGAAACTGAGGATATTATAGTAAAGCTTGAGAAAATCGCTTTTCAGACTTCACTTAACCAGCAATGAAATTAGGGCTTTAGTAGGAAGCCGTGTGACTGAAGTTGGATTTAATTTAGACAGTGACAAGATAATTATTAGACGTACCATTTAAGTACTTGATTATTTAATAGAATTTCCATAATTTTAAGAACCTACCATACACGCTGGCAACAGGATACATTTATGTTACACATATCTAAAGGGTGAACAAATAAAAAGCAAAAATAACATAATTTATTATAAATAAATATCTACATATGTAAATGACAGTACTTTTCCTAGCATACAGTCACAAGAAATATTTTTTTATTTTATTTTATTCGGAAAACAAACAGTTTTACAAAAAAAAACACTTAAACTACAATTTATGATAACTTGAAACCAATTACATGTTTTCGCATATCAAATGTAAATGTGTAATATGCTGAAGAACTGACGTCATTGGTATATTTGCGTTACGTCAAAGCAATCATTGCGGTTGAGAAACTTCTTGATACGTTCCAACGAATGTTTATATGCATAATAATGTCTACCTATTTACGATCATACCTAAGTCTTAGTAGCCTAGTGGGTAAAGAACTAACCTCTCGAGTATAAGTGTGGTTTCGGCTCCATGTCAGGCAACTACCAATTTAACTTTTCTGAGACTGCATGTGCCTTCTAAGTATATCTTGAACACCAATGACCGTGTTTCGAAGGACACGATAAACTGTAGGTCTGGCTGTCATTGAAAATCCTCGGCAGTCGTTACGGGTACTCAGAAGCCAGCAAGTCTAAAAACCAGTCTTTTATCAGATAGACAGTCGCTCCTTGTAAAACACTGGTACTTAACTGCATCAGGTTAAATTGGAAGCCGGCCCCAACCATCAGGTTAAAATGGAAGCCGGCGCCAACAAAGTTGGGAAAAGGCTCGGCAGATGATGACTTACGATCATACCTCACCATTTTCTTAAAAGGAAATGAGGCTATATTTAGGTGAAGAGGCGTTTGGAGTATCATCCAATCCAAATGGTTTGTTTGCATGCTTAGAAAGTAGCGTAGGTGTGTCACTTTTGTATCAAAACATGGGCCTTGATGAAAGTGTCTGATTTATAAAAGTATTTCTTTGGAGTTATTTTGTGTTTCTATTTCATTAAATAAGATGGCTTCTTTTCGTTTTTCATATTCCATGAAAGTCAACGTTGTATGTTTTACGTAGGTAAGTACCTACTTTAACTTGAGGAATATTCGGATCGATCCGAAAATCTTCCAAATGTAATTACCAAATGTCTTCCCGATTAATAGGCTTTGCTGTATCTAGATTCCATTTCATCTAAAAAATCCTGGAATTTAACAATTCCTTCATTCTGCATACCGATAAAAAACAACCTCTTATTGACAACACAATATTACCACATTCATCTGTTCAAAACAAAAGCAGAGCAACAAAGAGCAATAATTGCGTAACATCATAACGCTTATTACATCCACGTTCACGATCCGACTGAAACTTTAGCCGTTACGCTCCCGATTGTCTCCCGAGGAAATTGAACAGCACCGGTACGCCGGCGGCCAGATTTAAATCCATGTAATTACTTAAAGTAGACCACAGACGTTCGAACTGACCTTTGCTTATGTAAACTGTCGATTTTTGTTTTGAAGGTACCTAAGTAAAATGTCTTTTACAGTCTTATGTAAGTACTTAGTTTTGTGTTTGACCTTTTATGCTTGATAAAATTTGTAAACAATAAGCCCTGGTACCCATACCACAAGTTAAATCTTACTTTGGGGTACCAGTGTTCAACAAAATTATTGTACATGAAGATTGTTATAACTGATGTGTGTTTTCCCTTGTGTGTACCTTTTTTGAGTCAATAAACTATTTTTTTTTTCGTTTTTTTAAACATTTTTAAAACGTGGATGGTATGTTACGTTTTCACTATCTGATGATGAGCTTTCTACAAGATTCTATAACGAGAGTCCGTCTAATTTGCACAAATAGGAGTCGGAGCAAAAACACCTCAATCTTATTAACTTATTCTCAGGAGGTGCTGATGTATGAAGAATAAAAATCTATCATTTTATGGTCAGATTATGCACATAATGTTCACTACTTTATATAGTGTTATTTTATAGAACTTTCTAGATTTTACATTCATTTTTATGCCAGCCCTACAAGATTAGCATATCTAAGTTGGTTTATGCAAAATTGCAAAATTCTTCAGAATATCTGAAAAAAAAAATAACACTAAGTACGAGAATCTTCAAATAATCGACAAAAAGCCTGTCAGTCCCAGTGCTTATCTAACGAGGCCCTCTATAAAAATGAACCTTCGTAATAAAAATACTATCCATCAACTCAGCCTATCGCTCATTGCTAAACAAGACCTGGGTTATAAAAATACCTTTTTTAAATGTAAATTCTGTTTTGGGGTCTTAATATTTTTGCTTGAGATTTGCCATTTTGTCTTAAATGATCATTTCGCCTGCATCGAACAACCAGTAGGTACTTAAATACAGCCGGACTTTTCCGCCTGACCACTGGTGATTTTTTGCGTTTGTAATCCTACGGCGCTATTCAAAGAAACCCTTTTGTAGATATAACCTTCAATGAAAGCGTAATATTGTCAGTATTGGCAAAGCAAGAAAGTGGTTTTTTTTTCTTATTATGAATCTATGTGATCTATTGCAACATTATTCTGACAAATTAATACTATTACTGTAAGGAAGAAGGAACATTGTGGTGTTCAGGGGTCAGTGTCCCCGATAGTATACCCATATTCCAGATTGCATTGACTTAAAGGCAGTTCAAACTTGGAACTAGCTGCTGCATCGATGCAATATTGTAATAAACTCCGTACATTATTGGAGCAAACCGGGCTAATGTTGTATTTTGGAACTTGCTTATATTATCTCCCTCTCTTGGTCTTTTGTATCGACAGTTTATAGCATAGCTAAGCAGAGTCCAAATATATCCTGTTCGTGTGATACCTACTGATAATACAGTCTTTATAGGGTGTAAGGCAGACCCAGATATATTCAGAAAGGGTCAAAGTGTAAACATGTCTCGCCACTAATGAATATCATTGGCGTTCTACTTATTCAAGTTAATCTTTGAGAAGATCTTGCCTCAAAAGTAGGTAAATGTCTTTCAGATACTCCTTATCTAAGTATTTAAACAGGCTTTGATACTTAAATGTGGCTTCGCAAAGAACTATAAGTCTTCGTGCCTTTTTATCTAGATCGTAGGACTTTCGATTATTTTCAGACGGTAGCAGTCCCTTGTGTAAAGAATGATAAGATTAGATTGAGCCTACTTTCAAAGTGTTGGAATATTGATAAGCCTTTTTGGAGTTTCTAGTTTCTACAATAGGTAGCAAAATTGAAGCGTTAATACATTTGAGGAAATTTTGCTGGTATGAAAACGTGGGCGATAAAGTAATTTTGATACTACATTAACTATAACATAGTATCGAAATATAATGTAGTATCGAACTTACTATGGAATGGATGAACCAATGCAGCTTTAAGCCAACTTAAATCCAAATCTGTGTTAACATTATCACATTTAGCAATGATGATGTAAGAGCAGATTTCCAAATAATTTTAACATCTTTCATGTACACCAATTCTCCATTTAAAGGTGCTTAATGGCTGCTATTTTTAAAACAAAGAAAGAAAGTAGTTGACAAACGATAACACTAATGGCTCTCCTAGCTTTAGTTTTCTCTTCAGTTTTTACTAAGTATCAAAAAAATAAAGATTAAAAATAGAGAAATAAAGGTTTACTTTATTGCTGTCTCAAGGGGCAACGGTAGTCATTGTACATAGACAAAGTTCCTTGAATAATATTGTTTTAATAAAATATACGAGAATTTGTAACAAAGTGGCACTATATTTTTCAGAAGAAACCTTAATTTTTCATTAATTAGAAGTATAGTCACTTGCATTAAAAAAAGAAAATAAATATACCGTTTTCTTTTGCAGTGTATCTTAAATTAATTGTTTCAAAGCAATTACTACTTATATTTTTAGACTAAAAGACAGTTACACTTTTTTATCGTGTCTTTTTATTTAACAAACTCCTACAAAGCTGCGAAGAGCTTCATCATTGCGTTAATAGTCTCAGCATGAATTTTCTCTCACATATATAAATATTACACGGGCAATAGATTGCTCACGCAATACCGACACTTGTGCGCGGTATATGAAGGCCCGGGGTCGCCATGTTTGCAGAAATACAGCTAAATGTGTTTACCTATACAATAGGGTAGTGTCCAGGGTCGAAATAATGAAATAATATTTAGTCCGCTTTTTAGATAATCAAAAAATATTGGATACGTATTTTTTCTTTTTTTAATTAAACATAAAATGACAAAGATAATACACTTCAAAAATTAGGAGTGGGGGCCTTTTACGTCACAGTGTCCTGAAAATTGTAGCAACTTGTGACGTCACACTCAACTTTAACACGCTATATCTTAACAAGTTCTGATCCAATTTAAAAAAGAAAAAATACGTATCGCTTAATTTTGGACAATCTACAAGACGGACTAATTATTATTTTTTAGGAAACTAGCCTATTGATAGATTGGTAACTGTTAGCGTAATACGTGACTATGGCTAGATTTTAAATTGTATGTACTCGAATATTTTATGTAAATTAATAAATAAATTGAGGCTTACAGAGGCTCTAAATTAGGGATATTTTGATACATTTTCTATTTGAAATTTTTATTTGACATGTCGATACTTTGAAAATAAATTACATTGTTTAGAAACTGAACTCGCTTTTTGGCTATGTAAAAAACTGCATGACGAGGATTTTATGTGAAGATTAAATTTTTCTCTATAAGTTAGAAACTAATACCTAAAATCTTTAAATAAAACCGTACTTTTTCGTATCGATATTATAATTCTTCTTTCAAATATAGAGATAAAATAAAAGAATTCGCATAAAATATTTCGTATCATATTTAGAAAAAAAACTTATCTGAATAGTAATATTTTTTAAATTAGCATTATCTATAGTGGCAACCCAAGTCGTTTGATATTTGCGTAGGTTGGCAACCTTTTTACAAATAGATCCGCCTGGGGGTACGTACCTACCAAAATTCGTTAAAGGAACAGCTTTATGCGCCATTTTGTTTAAGCAGCCATCTTTTATTTACATTAGGGTGCGTCCACATCTGGCGAATGCGCCGCGAATGCGCAGCACGCGAGCCGATCGCGAGCTGTCCGCGAGCTGCGCGCGTGCAGTCACTGCAATCGTTCGGTGCGCCTCTTTAGCGCAACTCACGCAAGGCTCGTATAGAGCGCGCGAGCGGCGCGCGATCTGCGCGCAATCAGTTCTCGCCCTTACAGTTCCGTATATTGGCTCAGTACTATCGAAGATGGCAGACGTCGCGCGCCGCCTGCGCGCCGCTCGCGTGCGGCGCTTAGGTCGCGCGCGAGCTGCGCGCGGGCGGCGCAGAAGCGGCGCACGAACAAAAATGCACGCGCGCAGCTCGCGAACAGCTCGCGATCGGCTCGCGTGCTGCGCATTCGCGGCGCATTCGCCAGATGTGGACGCACCCTTAGACGTTTTACTTTTCGTTCATAACTTTTGGTACACAGTTTGCCTTTTAAAATCTTGTAGACGTGAAATTTTGTTTGAATTTTAGAAAAGATTTTCGTGTTGAACTTTTTTTTAACATATTGCAATGTACTGTAAATTCTGAAAAATAAATGAAGGTGAGACCTTTTGCGTTACGATTGACGTAGTTGCTGATTGATGCGCATTTGTGCTTCGGGTCACGGCTTCGAATCCAGTGAAGTTTTTTGCACTAATGCTTACGATTTTTATTTCAATTTTAAAAACTATTTTGTATGTTAAACACGTACCTATGCATATAATTTACAGAAACAAACTACAACGGAGGTGCTTATATAAAAATCTTAACATTATCAAAGCCTGATTACCAGCGAAACGAGGCTAACTTATTTTTAGCGATCACATAAATTACGCCACAGATCCTTTTCAGCACAGTGTGTAATCAAATAGAAATTTTGATGAAGAACCACGCGTGCTTGCGTTCGTAAAGTGAATCAGTCGTACAGGCCATTATTTTTATCGGATCGTACGAGATGAAACCAAAGAACATCAAATACAGCCCACATGTGAAGAGCCCTTTATAAATTACTTGCTTTATGACGCTGATTTACTTTATTCGGAGTTATTTTTGTTATTAAATTCTTAATATTTAATCAAGATCTTATGGATCGGTCGAACTGTTTAGGGCTTTGAGCTGCTATTTATGCACTACGGGGTATCTTTAACAGCACTTTTTTATATAAATTATTCATCCCCTTTTTGAAATTTTCTAAATAGTTTTATCAAAGAAAAAAATTAAATGATTAATATTTTATATGGTTTTATCTTTATCAAGCGTCATCACTCAATTGCACGAATGTATTTTGGATACAACAGAATAGAAATAATAAAAAGGAAAAAAAAAACGGCAGTTGGCTTAAAAACATGAAATTATCAACGGCTTGAATGTATGTAACCATTATATGTAATCAAAACCTACCCTGCAATTCACAGTTCTACAGAAAATGACCAATCAATGCTAAGGTTTCTTACGTTGCTACCTTTTTTATTGCAAGTGAAAATAATTATTTCCCGAAGCAGTGAGTAAGAATCCCCTACATTTTAAAGTGACCTGAATACCGTTGTGCTAGAACTGTATACACCGCAAGTCTTATTGATCGCAGCTTCAAGACGTTAAGCTATTTTGGATTGGAAAATGTCAACTGGATTATTCTTAATTTAGACTTAGACCTTATTAATATGGTACGTACATGTTTATTCCCTCTTTACCTATACACATTTATATAGAAACAAGTTTTGAATACTTAGTTCAGTGAGAAGTTTTAGTATATTTTTCTGACCGCATTCTTCAAAGTAAATGTTAAAATGTGAGATGAAGAATTTAATTAAGTAGTCGATGTAATTTTCTATTTCAAAATAACTTTAATTTTAGCGTTCTCATTGCGATGCATCTGTCAAAACTTCATCGCAGCATCAACTACAATTGGATTTTCAAATATAGATTTAAAAGAGAATTAAGAAGTTAGTCATAAAATATTTTTCAAAATTAAAAGTTGGTGGACGGTCTCTAAAGGTTAATTATACTTACCACTCTTTCGACCTTCAAACAATGTGGTACGAATTTACAACATCAATACTTTAATGGAATCGGACTTTTATTCAACTCTAACCCAGAATTATTGCTCCTAACCGTACTTTTTAAATATTTAATTTCCTTCACAGTACACATGTTTGGCCTTCACCTTCGTCCATGACATTCAATGTTATTTTTAAACGAGCGATGCTTTTGGTCCTTCGGGGCGGATGCTCTGAACATTTTGATTAGAGTCTATAACCCTCTAGGGCTCTTAAACGTAGGGCCCCGACTTGGTCCTTTCATAAGCACGAGTATTATTAGTTCATAAAGATACTCGTTATAATGTTATGTTATGACAGATGGCGCTCTTAGGATGTTTTCTTAAAATAAAATGAGAAATGGCTGCCGGTGCTATTTGTAGGAAGGTAAGGTGTAAGGTGTGTAAGGTGCTTATATTGCTTATATTTTGGAGTAGTGTGAACATGTTCTTAAAAAAAATATAATTTGATCTGATGAACACCATATTTAAAAAATATATATTTTCATTCGCATTATTTTATTTATTTACTAGCTGTTGCCCGCGACTTCGTCTGCGTGGGCAATTTGGAATTGTCAAAATACTACTTATGCCGTAGCGTAGGTGTATTCTTTTACATAACAGTATAATTAGGATTACCACTTAGCAGCAGCACGGGTTGATCAATCAAGGTGGTGTCGACGATTTGTGACTATTTATCTAAACAAATGAAGTAAAGTTTGTGACGTTGTGGAAATCTCTGGATCTAGTCAACCGATTTGGAAAATTATTACGTAATTCTCACAGAAAACAAAGGTCTGACAAAGTTGTCATTTGTACATTTTCTGCAGCAGCTGCGACAAATCAGGAGCCAGAAAGTCTGTCAAACAGTTTTACTTACCATGGATAACGCGGTGTCTAGTTCACTGGGTTGAAGAGATCAGATAGGCACTCCAAGTAAACATTGGTACTCAAAAAGATTCGGTTTGACTGGAAGCCAACACCCACACAATTGAGGAATAGCTGGGTGGATGATGACTGAGTCATCAGGCAAGCGCATAGTTTCACTACTTGTATTTCGGGGATTTTCTGTGCACTCACTCACTATGTTATGTTGGAATTCCACCGAAATGTTTGCATTCGTTCACGATCACGCAAAGTATACGTCCGAGAGAGTAAGTCCAATTCGTGTGTTGGCACTTGAAGCCTGCAGTTCTTCCAAGATTTTCAAAATGTACGCTCGCAATTTGTCATTTCTTGGTAGAGCCAGCAGATCAGAAGAAACATAAGTGCTGTGTATACTGCGCGTCACTACTGCACAACGGTAAAATTTCGTCTTTATAAATAGCACAAACGTTCGCTCTCTTGCGGAGGACGTTTAAATACCATATTATGTGTCACACGTAGGTAAACAGGACAACAGTAGGTATATTATCATCGAACCGCTTTCAAAGATCTGATGAGCGAACAGACCAGAACTGACTTGATCGCCTCGAGAAAATCAGAGCTCTATGAAGCGATCATTCGCTTTGGTTCCTACTGTTATTGTGGTTTCTGAAAATGTATTCAATTAACCAACGATGAATATAATTCTTAGCAGGCCGACTCTTTTGACTTCTCGAAAATCATAACGTTGGTTTTTGTGCAATGCACAAACTGAAATTCGATATATTACACATTCGATATTCACACTTCTACAGAATTGATATTAAAAGGTTTGACAACGGGCTATAGTAGCGTAGTTAAACTAACTGAAACAATGTTAGTGATCCTTCAATAAAGTTAGAGAAGCGGGTGTGCATGATGAACATTAAGAGTTGGTAAATACGTGATGAAGATGACCTAATTCATTACTATTCTAATTTGTTCATGCACCACAAAACTCAAGTTAAGGTGGAGAAAAGGATTACCAAGCTCCCAAAGGCCTGGGCATTTGCAACACGTTGCATGGCATCCTGGAAAGTTACGTAATTCTCAGCCATCAGTTTGAGCAGCGTGAGGGAGTGTCAGGCTTTGGCCCTAGTGGGCCTCACAGGGGTTTGCTGAATCTCCTTGAGGGGCGCGTGAAATAACGGGTCTCCCAGAAGCCGGAAGGTCGATGACCCACTCAAAACTAATCGCTCACGCCTACGGTGGCCGGGAGTCGTCTCTCGACATCCGGCTTTCGTGGTGTCTTACCGCAGTGGCTGGGATGAGAGTTGGGAATTTTCAGTCGCTCCGCCGCCTCATTCTTTGTCATCCCATTTCTTCTCGCTCCAGATCATGGTTTAAACCGGGGCCGGGTGCGATAGGTCGCACAGTCCGCACAGTGGTGACACCCGGGCGCCACCTTCATGAGATCAGAGTTGGGAATGTATGTTTGCAAAAACTAATAGAACATTTAGCGAAAACACGTTTGATAGTAATTCTGTCTTTGTAACTGAATAATATCAATGATAATAAACGTGTAACTGTGACTGTTCGTAATTGTGAACGGTGTATTTGTGATATAATTCTTAGCTCGATGATTTGTGATCAGAAGTTGAAAGCAAGTATGTCTCTGGCCTGCGACGCGTAATTTGTACGTTTTCAGAACGAACGAACTCTTGTCTTCTGTTGACATCTTGTTGACGTATTGTGACAGGTAGTTATAACCATTGATGTTAATTTTAGAAGTGACACAATGTGTTTCGGTCGTATTTTGCCTACATTCTTCATTACTCAAAAAGTGTATTAAAACCAGGAACTTATTTTTAAGGATGTTTGAATATTAATTACAATGTTTTTTTTTTATAATAATAAAATCTTAGACTCGCAATGCACTTTCAGTGTGATGCATGTTTGTTATTGGATGAAATGAATGGATATTCATGTTTATGAGAGGTATAGCTTATATTATGTCAGAACAACATATGTAGAGTTTTTAAGAATGTGGGGAAGTTCATAATTTCTTCATGACGTGGGTGCCGCTTCCCATGGGAACTACTGCCCGCACCGGGATAAAATATACCCTATGTTACTCGCAGATAATGTAACTTTCTAATGGTGAAAGAATTATAAAAATGTCCCTGACGATGCGCTGATATTTCTTGTAGTGTTTTTATAGTAGCGAAATACACACGTCGTCATATATTTTTTTCTTGAAAGTAAGAACATACCATGACAAAGTGAAGTCTGTTTTCATTGTCTGTTTGCTGGGGAGTTTGTTCCACCACTTCTTCTTCCCAGCAAAAACACATAGGAAGTGGTGAAGGGCGGGCGTTTTGGGGGCTGTCTTTTGTAGATTTGACGTTCAAAAAGTGCTGATTTTCAGCCTACTTTGAATAAATGACTTTTGATTTTGATTTTGATTGATATTTTACCTACTACCAGTTTTATGGCACATCTGTTTCTGCATGATTTTCTTCATCTATAATTTTAGGATATCATTTCTTTAAATTCAGTTTTTTGCTCAAGTTACTTATAAAAGCGTTATTTTCTATGTAAAGATTGATAATAGGCCGATAAACTTACAAGGTTCAACATTCAAATATGTGTCATTATTGCGCCCGCTGTTGCAGAAACGTTAACAGAAATTATAGTTCATTGCTCATCCCCCGTAGGTGATAGCGTGATAATATATATCCTATATGTTGAACTGGCCCCCAGGTAATATTCATGCAAAATTTGATTTAAATCTATGCAGTACTTTTCGAGTTCAGTGAGACCAAACATACAGACAAACAGACAAACAGACATACAGACAAACAGACAAACAGACAAAAATTCTAAAAACTATATATTTGGGTTCAGAATCGATAATAGATCACCCCCCAAGTATTCTTTTAAAAAAATATTCAATGTACAGTTTTGACTTTCCTATCATTTTATTATATGTACTAGCTGTTGCCCGCGACTTCGTCTGCGTGGGCAATTTGGAATTGTCAAAATACTACTTATGCCGTAGCGTAGGTGTATTCTTTTACATAACAGTATAATTAGGATTACCACTTAGCAGCAGCACGGGTTGATCAATCAAGGTGGTGTCGACGATTTGTGACTATTTATCTAAACAAATGAAGTAAAGTTTGTGACGTTGTGGAAATCTCTGGATCTAGTCAACCGATTTGGAAAATTATTACGTAATTCTCACAGAAAACAAAGGTCTGACAAAGTTGTCATTTGTACATTTTCTGCAGCAGCTGCGACAAATCAGGAGCCAGAAAGTCTGTCAAACAGTTTTACTTACCATGGATAACGCGGTGACTAGTTCACTGGGTTGAAGAGATCAGATAGGCACTCCAAGTAAACATTGGTACTCAAAAAGATTCGGTTTGACTGGAAGCCAACACCCACACAATTGAGGAATAGCTGGGTGGATGATGACTGAGTCATCAGGCAAGCGCATAGTTTCACTACTTGTATTTCGGGGATTTTCTGTGCACTCACTCACTATGTTATGTTGGAATTCCACCGAAATGTTTGCATTAGTTCACGATCACGCAAAGTATACGTCCGAGAGAGTAAGTCCAATTCGTGTGTTGGCACTTGAAGCCTGCAGTTCTTCCAAGATTTTCAAAATGTACGCTCGCAATTTGTCATTTCTTGGTAGAGCCAGCAGATCAGAAGAAACATAAGTGCTGTGTATACTGCGCGTCACTACTGCACAACGGTAAAATTTCGTCTTTATAAATAGCACAAACGTTCGCTCTCTTGCGGAGGACGTTTAAATACCATATTATGTGTCACACGTAGGTAAACAGGACAACAGTAGGTATATTATCATCGAACCGCTTTCAAAGATCTGATGAGCGAACAGACCAGAACTGACTTGATCGCCTCGAGAAAATCAGAGCTCTATGAAGCGATCATTCGCTTTGGTTCCTACTGTTATTGTGGTTTCTGAAAATGTATTCAATTAACCAACGATGAATATAATTCTTAGCAGGCCGACTCTTTTGACTTCTCGAAAATCATAACGTTGGTTTTTGTGCAATGCACAAACTGAAATTCGATATATTACACATTCGATATTCACACTTCTACAGAATTGATATTAAAAGGTTTGACAACGGGCTATAGTAGCGTAGTTAAACTAACTGAAACAATGTTAGTGATCCTTCAATAAAGTTAGAGAAGCGGGTGTGCATGATGAACATTAAGAGTTGGTAAATACGTGATGAAGATGACCTAATTCATTACTATTCTAATTTGTTCATGCACCACAAAACTCAAGTTAAGGTGGAGAAAAGGATTACCAAGCTCCCAAAGGCCTGGGCATTTGCAACACGTTGCATGGCATCCTGGAAAGTTACGTAATTCTCAGCCATCAGTTTGAGCAGCGTGAGGGAGTGTCAGGCTTTGGCCCTAGTGGGCCTCACAGGGGTTTGCTGAATCTCCTTGAGGGGCGCGTGAAATAACGGGTCTCCCAGAAGCCGGAAGGTCGATGACCCACTCAAAACTAATCGCTCACGCCTACGGTGGCCGGGAGTCGTCTCTCGACATCCGGCTTTCGTGGTGTCTTACCGCAGTGGCTGGGATGAGAGTTGGGAATTTTCAGTCGCTCCGCCGCCTCATTCTTTGTCATCCCATTTCTTCTCGCTCCAGATCATGGTTTAAACCGGGGCCGGGTGCGATAGGTCGCACAGTCCGCACAGTGGTGACACCCGGGCGCCACCTCCATGAGATCAGAGTTGGGAATGTATGTTTGCAAAAACTAATAGAACATTTAGCGAAAACACGTTTAATAGTAATTCTGTCTTTGTAACTGAATAATATCAATGATAATAAACGTGTGACTGTGACTGTTCGTAATTGTGAACGGTGTATTTGTGATATAATTCTTAGCTCGATGATTTGTGATCAGAAGTTGAAAGCAAGTATGTCTCTGGCCTGCGACGCGTAATTTGTACGTTTTCAGAACGAACGAACTCTTGTCTTCTGTTGACATCTTGTTGACGTATTGTGACAGGTAGTTATAACCATTGATGTTAATTTTAGAAGTGACACAATGTGTTTCAGTCGTATTTTGCCTACATTCTTCATTACTCAAAAAGTGTATTAAAACCAGGAACTTATTTTTAAGGATGTTTGAATATTAATTACAATGTTTTTTTTTTATAATAATGAAATCTTAGACTCGCAATGCACTTTCAGTGTGATGCATGTTTGTTATTGGATGAAATGAATGGATATTCATGTTTATGAGAGGTATAGCTTATATTATGTCAGAACGACTGACGACCTCGATGACGCAATGGTCACCATGCCGGACTGCCAAACCTGAGGTCCCGGGTTCGATTCCCGGTTCGGTCGACATTTGTGTGATGAGCATGCTTGTTGGCCGTGGTCTGGGTGTTACAATATGTATTCATAAATATGTATATATGTAGCTATATGTAGTTTATCAGTTGTGTTAGCACCCATAACACAAGTAAATAAATAACTTACCATGGGGCTAACCGACCGTGTGTGAAAAGGTGTCCAGACATTATTTATTTATTTATTTAACATATGTAGAGTTTTTAAGAATGTGGGGAAGTTCATAATTTCTTCATGACGTGGGTGCCGCTTCCCATGGGAACTACTGCCCGCACCGGGATAAAATATACCCTATGTTACTCGCAGATAATGTAACTTTCTAATGGTGAAAGAATTATAAAAATGTCCCTGACGATGCACTGATATTTCTTGTAGTGTTTTTATAGTAGCGAAATACACACGTCGTCATATATTTTTTTCTTGAAAGTAAGAACATACCATGACAAAGTGAAGTCTGTTTTCATTGTCTGTTTGCTGGGGAGTTTGTTCCACCACTTCTTCTTCCCAGCAAAAACACATAGGAAGTGGTGAAGGGCGGGCGTTTTGGGGGCTGTCTTTTGTAGATTTGACGTTCAAAAAGTGCTGATTTTCAGCCTACTTTGAATAAATGACTTTTGATTTTGATTTTGATTTTGATTGATATTTTACCTACTACCAGTTTTATGGCACATCTGTTTCTGCATGATTTTCTTCATCTATAATTTTAGGATATCATTTCTTTAAATTCAGTTTTTTGCTCAAGTTACTTATAAAAGCGTTATTTTCTATGTAAAGATTGATAAATAGGCCGATAAACTTACAAAGTTCAACATTCAAATATGTGTCATTATTGCGCCCGCTGTTGCAGAAACGTTAACAGAAATTATCGTTCATTGCTCATCCCCCGTAGGTGATAGCGTGATAATATATATCCTATATGTTGAACTGGCCCCCAGGTAATATTCATGCAAAATTTGATTTAAATCTATGCAGTACTTTTCGAGTTCAGTGAGACCAAACATACAGACAAACAGACATACAGACAAACAGACAAAAATTCTAAAAACTATATATTTGGGTTCAGAATCGATAATAGATCACCCCCCAAGTATTCTTTTAAAAAAATATTCAATGTACAGTTTTGACTTTCCTATCATTTTATTATATGTATAGATAGATTTCAGTAACGAGTGTATTTCTTGTGAGTGCTATAAAAATAAATGCTCAGTGACTTTTGCATGTCACTCATATTAATATCAAATTGTTTTCAAAGAACGGTTAACTTCTACTAGAAAAACAACAGTCACTTATAGGTATTCGTAATCACAATTATTACGTTTTCCACGTTTTTGCCATGCCTGGCGGAGGCTATTAATGCCTGGAAAGTCACATGCCCGAATACCGATCTACCCGCCAACCCATCCTCCCAGAGACAGTGGGATGAGCCGCTCTGCAGAGTAATACGGAAAAATCTCATTGATACGTCAATTACTTCTGCGGAGCGAGCACGCCTACTGGCTGTGGGTGAATGGGAGTCAGGTCTTTGGCTTCACGCATTTCCGTCGGCAAACATAGGCACCATGTTTGACGACACCACTTTCAGACTCGCTGTCTGCCTGCGTCTGGGTGCTTCATGCTGCACTCCTCACCGCTGCCACTGCGGGGAAGCTGTCAACAGCCTCGGTCACCACGGCCTGTCGTGCAGCCGGAGTGCGGGCCGCATACCACGACATGCGAATATCAACGACGTGATCCGTCGGGCTCTTGTTGCCGTCGGCGTGCCAGCCGTACTTGAACCAAATGGTTTGGCACGCGACGATGGCAAGAGACCAGACGGCATGTCGCTATTTCCGTGGAAGATGGGTAGGACTTTAGTGTGGGACGCGACCTGCGTCGACACTCTTGCGCCATCCCATCTTCCTAGAACTGCGTGTTGTGTCGGCTCCGCCGCTTCACAAGCAGAAGACCTCAAACGGCGCAAATATAGTAGCCTTATCGGGAATTACATGTTTGAGCCGTTTGGGGTTGAAACTCTCGGGCCGTGGGGTCCGAGTGCTCACGCGCTTGCAAAGGAAATTTCTAAGCGCCTTGTTGACACTTCTCGTGACCCAAGGGCTGGCTTTTATTTCGCACAGAGGTTGAGCATTGCCATCCAACGTGGCAATGCTGCCAGCCTTCTGGGTACATTACCCGGTGACAGCGATGAGGAGCAATTTTTTGATGCTATGTATTAGTTTTAAGTTGTATATATAAGTTTATTTTTAATTTTTAAAATTAATGTAAATTTTCCACGTATTAATTTTCATTGGCATGGCATACTGTTGGAATCTTAATTAACTTCGTATTATGTATCACAACATTGAGTTAGAACAATATTTGAATAAACTTGTGCATATTTCTGTCCCACCCACGCCTGGGTTCAAATGTCAGGGGTAGAAACAGCGCGTCATTGACTTCACTCGTAGGCACGTGTCTGAGGATCTAAAGTTCATTGCGAGTCAGGAGACTTGGTTTCTTAACTTTAAAAGATAATTTCCATTGAACAATAATATCTCAACACGTGTAGGCAACATGTGTTAATATAATTGTTATAATTTTAGTATTTCAAATAATTAATAATTTTAATATAAACAATTGCACGTTTTTTTAAAGAGGCTGAACAGATTTCTTTCGTAATAAATAAGAACAAAAACAGTTTTTATTGATTAAGATTGATTATGAACGCAAACTATCAACAACTGTAAAAGACGCGCGTCTTTCCCAATGTATGGTTTATGATGCTGGTGCTGATGATTGCAAGTTAATGTATGATGCATCT
The DNA here is from genome assembly GCF_022581195.2 of Helicoverpa zea. Lineage (NCBI taxonomy): Eukaryota > Metazoa > Arthropoda > Insecta > Lepidoptera > Noctuidae > Helicoverpa > Helicoverpa zea. The sequence goes on along the minus strand of NC_061455.1, from coordinate 10,648,601 downwards.
TTTCGTGAATGATGATTGAATGGTTAAATGAAAGTTAATGTTAAACAACTCCAAAGCTACAAAATTCAACTATTGGGGTTACATGTTGGGGTCGACTTCCAGTCTCACAGGATTCAGCTAAGTACCACTGTTTTACATGGAAAAGGTACAACATTCTTAACAAACTGAGAAAATACATACTACAAAGTGAGCAGTAACACTTAGATCATAAGAAAATATCTTTATCAAAACTAACTGACGTTTCAAGACGTTAATCTAAATACAAACTACTTCGTTAAAGTAAATCTTTGATCGTTTCAAGCTTTCGGTTTTAAAGTTAAATTGCTTATTTAAACGATTCTTGAGATGTTCGGACGCCTTTATTTTTCTATTACAGTTTATGTCGTGGCGAAATGGTTCAGTAAACGATCGGCAGAATGGGTTTTGGTCAGAGAGAACAATTTAAACGAAGACTAGCCAAGTATGGAGGAATTTTATACTACTTATACTGGCTATTGCGCCTGGGGTATGTACCATCTCATCCAACCTTTTAAGAATTGGAGAAAATTTAATAAAAACTCTTGCATATTATTGAATTTATTGCGAAAAGGCAGACCGACTTTATCTCGGTTGGAGTAATAAAACTACTAAACAAACATTTTTATCAATATACACCGCAAAACCGACATCTTAATAAATAAAAACATTTTCTACTAACAACAATCCCCAAAAATTCAATAGCCATTAAAAATCCATATTCTTTATAACAGAAGGGTCGCCAAGTTTGGAGAAAAGGCCAACTATTGGCGAAAGGAATTTGTAAAGATATTTCTTTCTGTACTTGATTGAGATTGATTGCGCGACGCTTATTGAATGGCATTCTCTGAGGCCGTTTGACGCGGAATAATGCGGCTTTTGTGCTTTGTTGGTTTGTTCAGTAGGGTAGAAATTATTTGTATGGAGATAGTTGCGTTTATTGATAGTGGAAAATGATTGGTATGTCATTTTTTTTATTTTGTGATATTGATTGGTCGTTACAAAACATTTATTGACTTGAATTTTAAGTTGAATAAAAAATATTTTTTTAATATGCGATAGCGTTACAGCTCTAATTAATAAAGCATTTGTGCAGTTATTAGAATGAACCGCAATATGACCCCAATACAAATTGTTGTTTATTGTATATTGTCTGCCTCGTTGGTCTAGTGGTCGCAAGCGCGGCTGCTGTGCTCGAGGTCTCGGGTTCGATTTCCGAGTCGGGCCGAAATCGCTTTATGGGTTTTCTTAAACTTTCACAAAGCAGCCCGTAGTCTGGAATTGGTGATTGATTCACCCGTGCATCGGAGAGCACGTAAATGTCGGTCCTGCGTCTGATCTCTTTCCGGTCGTGTCGGATTGCCATCCCATCGGGCTATGAGAGTGAAGGAATAGGGAGTGCACCTGCGTCTACGCAAATGCTCGTGCACTATAATATGTCCTGCGCAGCTGGCTGATCTCCTTAAGTGAGAACAGCTGCCGTGGCCGAAATCAGCCGTGGACGCCATTATTATTGTTTATATGATTTTTTGATCCGTTATAGTTCAATTTAAATTATCTATCATTCGTCCATATCAATATTATACAGTTTATATGTATGCGCTGCTTTTCCATCCCAATCAAGAATTCTACAGCAGATATATTTTAGAAATTATTACTCCAAAAAAAACGCGTATTTCCGTAATATTTTTAGAATGAAAGGTGTAGTGGGTAGCAGGTGTTTTTCATCCGGTGGCGGTCGTAAATGTCGATCGTCGAAAAGGTTACCGTTGCACTTACCAGATACGGCTAGAGGTATCCTGTTACTAACGTAGTATAGTTTTACTAGCACCTTTATAAATATGGTATAAAATATTATGATGTTTTCTGGAAGTTCGTATAAAGCAATTTTTTTTTGCTATCTTAATCATAGGTATCCTTAGATATTCTCTTTCTCATAGGTATTCCCTGTTTCAACATGACAAGATTAACGTTACTCACGTAGACTGATAGAATTTATACAAAAATAATGTAGAAGGATTTAGGGAGAAACTGAAATGATAAACATATAATTTAGAGAATGTCATCCTGCTTCGCAACAAGTACATTGGGTTCAACTTTAAGTAGGTAACATACGAGTAAGTTTAAATATAAAGACAAAAAATTAATCTTACAAAAAGAAAATCAATCCTTCCTTACTAAAAATGCGAAAGTAACTCCGTCTATCAACCACAAAACAGCTTGTTCAAGGTAAAAGTATTTCATTTCCCTAATATTGTAACAGCAACATCATATCCGATAATACAGTTTTTTAATTGAAAGCCTCGGCAAGTTCACTTCTAAAGCCTCGTAAATCCATCCAGGCCAAATCATAAATTTCAAATGGATACTGACTACTTAAATCAAGCGATTTTATATGGGCACTAAGCAAAATAGGGCATTTTTGGGCCGATTTTGAGGAATAATGTCAGCCATAAAATGAGATAGGTTACGTTTCAGTCGAGTAAGTAAATGGTACTTATTTGTTTATTGGACTTTTATGTTGAAGACCAGTTTTTAGTAAGAAGAAGGAGATATTCCGTATCAAACATGTACGATAACTCATAGAATAGGATTAAATTAAAATGTGCCCAAAAGCATACTTATTTTACAGAGAATCAAAGGTGTAGTTAATGTAATAAGAAATCTTACATCATCCTTTCTGTTATGAAGTAAACAATACCACCAATAGTTGAAATAATAACGGTACCACCAGTTAAAATGATAGATCTAAAATTGCAAAAAATAAAAACTACTACAACAATTTGTGTACTGTTAAAAAATCATAGTGACCTAAAAACCCAGCTATACTTAAAACTTTTTAACAATGTCGGAAATTACCTCTATAAATTATACCCTCTATTAAAAGTCTAGCGAATAAGCGATAAAAATAGTAATAATAACACTAATTTATAGAAAGCCGCCGATCTAAAGAGCAGCTATCTATTTAACTCTTTTGTCGGCGTCTGCTTCGAGTTAAAATTAAATTTTACCGTTCTATGAATGGGACTGAAAATGTTCGAAGAATTCAGATGGAAGGATTTCCTTTTATGAATAAAATGTGTAATTAAGTTGACAATGAAAAAGAAAGATCAGTATCTTTTGTTGTTAGGTATTATTGAGGAATATGACAAGTAAGAATATATTTATGTATAGGTCAATAAAAGCCAATAAACTATTGTATTAAATAAGTTTGTCTTCTTATATGTAAATTACCTGTAATATTTCCTAATATTACAGGTAATTTAACATTTCGTATTATTAAACGGCCATCACTTCAGATAAGTTACTTAAAGACAATTAAGTTAGACATCACAACATAATGTTACCATAGCTATTTCTAGCCTAAACTAAATAAAAGTACGTCACACATTTTCAGGCTGCCATTTAAAATTTACTAATAGCCAAGTTTTAGCCAATTTACATCGCCAATTAAGCCAGGTTAAACTCACCATTAAAATCGTTCCAAATAAACAGAACCCAAAAAAACCGGCCAAATGCGAGTCGGACTCACGCACGAAGGGTTCCGTACCATTATTTATAAAACGGACAAAACAATCACGTTTGTTGTATGGGAGCTCCCCAAAATATTTATTTTATTCTAGTTTTCAGTATTTGTTGTTATAGCGTCAACAGAAATACATCATCTGTGAAAATTTCAGCTCTCTAACTATCACGGTTCATGAGATACAGCCTGGTGACAGACAGACGGACCGAGACAGGAGCAAAAACAATAGGGTCCCATTTTACCCCTTTGGGTACGAAACCCTAAAAATAGTTCTAGATAAACAAAGCCCCAACGTCAGCCGTACAGAAATTGCATTGTCTACTGTTAACTGTCCCCATAATTCTGCACTAAAGTGTAAGGTAATCAATAGGTTAATCTCGTGCATTTATCGGTCCTCTGTGTACACTGTACGTCAATTAAAACGACCCACACGACCGCAATTTCTTTGCGAGAACTTTCTGAATGCACGTATAAATCTGCTCCAGGCAATCTTGTATTAATGATGATGGGTCGTTTTTATTACACTGCAAGGTAAATGCATTAATTTGTTTGCTGTTGTTATTTAAATATATGGATGGTTACTAAATTGGCTGACATATAAGAATATGATATTTTGAAAATATCTTTTAACCTACAGACGGACATGTGTTGCTGGGGAGTTTGTTGCGCCACTTCTTCTTCCCAGCAAAAACACATAGGAAGTGGTGAAGGGTGGGCGTTTTGGGGGCTGTCTTATGTAATTTTTTTTGACGTTCGAAAAGTGCTGTTTTGCAGCCAGGTTTGAATAAATGAGTTTTGACTTTGATTTTTGATATGTACCAGGTATTAAGTGTAAAATTAGTTATGAACAAACCTTGTAACACGAAGTCTTATGACTGTAATTTCTTACGTACATTTTCCTTGCTACGTTGCCGTTGAGTTGGTAATAAAAAATAAGGAAAAATTTCGTTAAAATTAGTATTTATTTTAAATATGTGTAATCTTCTACAATCACAATAATTTTGAGTGGTAAAAATTTCCTAAAAATCGTTAAAAATGTGTTAAAGCGACAAGCATGTTTGCAATAATGCGAGCGTAGCAAATGTGCTACGATCTATCGGCTACGTGGCGTAGCAAAGTCGTAGCAATCGTAGCGCTCGAAGCGGAGACAGCTGTTGCTACAGCGTTATCATTCTTTCGAATATTGTGTTTGAAGTGTCGATACAAGTGTTAGCAAGATAAATTAATGTACAATACTATATTTTATTTTCAGATCGGCACCATAGTGACCTGAAAAGGAATATTATCTAAGAAATGGTTTTTGGTCACAGCAAAATAAATCGTACTAAAAACGCCTGCCATCATTTCAGCATAATGCGAACTTAAAAAGTACAACACAAACTTTTAAGAAAATAATTTCTCAATTCACTCGAAAACGGTACAAGGGTCAAAGTTTAACAATAAATCAATTTTAAGTACGCCCACACCGATATTTCAGGGAACTCACCTATTAATATGAAAGTTCTAAATGTTTACGTAAACTAAGCGAAGTTCGTCTTTATACGGACTCGGAGATTTTGACAGAAGTACGTACTTTGTTACTGCAAGCCAAGTTTAATAGGTAGATTCGATCCCCCGAGCAAAATATTATATTTCCATAATCGCTATATTAATTATTATTTTGCTATCGATTTTTCTTAGAATTTGAAAAAAGGTGGCAGATATTCTGAAATCTTAAATGGCAGTTGGACGCTCTTACGGTTACCTATAGTCATGAGTATTCTGTAGTTCCCCATTAAATTGATGATGAGAAGTTAAATCACAAACCATATAGATAATCAAATATGCTTGAATATATGAATGCTCAATTATTTACACTATGCACTAATATATCAATTAAAATATATTTAAATAAACCAATATTATGTATTCAAATACACATAAAATAACACAACAGTACCTAGACCTGTTGTTTTAAAAACACAAGGTAGGCTTTCAAAGCTTACGTGGTTTTAGGTAACAAGCCTTTTCAAGTGGCGCGAGTAATCGGATAATATAATGGATCGAAACCAAAAAGTCGCACACGCTTACTTAAAACTTTCTTTATCTTGTCGCGTCTAAACTTTCTTACGTCTACATCACTTATTTATAAACCACCGCCCTTTTGAAGGGTGGCAGTATTTTTTTTGGGAGGACGAAATACTTTATTGCATTTTATCATAGCCTGTTCAAAAATAGAGAAAAAAGTTTTTATATTTTGACGTTTGTAACTTATTGATAAGAACTTATTTTTGGTATAAAGTCTTCAAGTAATTAATCAAATAGAATAAGAGTCATAGTTTTAAGTCCCCACTAGAAGGACGGACAATCTGGCCAAGGTCGCCGGGAAGCAGTGGATGCTGGTTGCTGAAGATCAAGCAAATTGGAGGCCTTTGTCCAGCAGTGGACATCTATCCGAGGACACTACGGTTTTTTAGACGTCAGGTTTATTTGCCATTCAGAATGTGACGCAATATTTTTATGGGTCTGAAACTATGGTTTATTTAAGACAAACTATTTGTTATCTATTTACATTTCTCACAAATTATATGACACTAGCAAACACTCTACACTAGCAAGTACTCAGAGACCAAAATTGAACATGGCAGTTTAAAATAACGACACATAAAAAGGTCTCAAATATGTCATTCCTTGCGAAGACGGTACTAGAATCACTTGTACATAAGTATTATATACAGAGAAGGGGTGCTATATACAGAGATTTATAGTGACAGTTTCCTACATTAATGCGTAACATACGAATTGAATTAATACTTACTTGCTAGAATTACTTTGGTACTAATAATATTTATTTAGCAGAAACATATTTACCAAATATTTACATTAATTTTGAAAAGTTAAAATAAACGTATTAACTTTGGTATTAAGTTCTGAAGCTAGGTAGATATCAGACTGTTTTCAGTAATCCATATTTTATGGTTTTCCTCGTTAAAGAGTCGATTCTTGATTCCCCATTAAACGGAAATCAAAATGATTTATTATTTTGTCTATGCAGACATAAGAAATAAGCATTGTTATTTTAAAACCTCAAATTAAAGCTGGGTTACTGCATTATTTTGACACAAAAAAAAAACAATTTGATTAATCCCTTAGCGTAGAAATCGTTACTCAAGCAAATAAACCGCACCGAATACGAAGAGTCCACGATAATTACTTACAAGTGATTGTAAACGTTGATTAAGCAACAGGCTGTATGAATGCAAGTGATGATTAATTAATCACAAATGAATTAGCAATTAGTTGTGAATGGCCGGTGTAGATGTTACGTCGCTACATTCAGACGTTTTGATATTAATGATTCAGGAGTGTTGCTACGGTCCTCTTAGGAGCTTTTAGTGAGCTCGATTGTATTGGAGTTTATTTTTGGGTTTGACTGTACTAATATTACATTAACATATATAAAAGAAAGTCGTGGTAGTTACACTGCTTATAACTCAAGACTGGCCGAACCATTTAAGCTGAAAATTAGAGGGAAGGTAGCTTAGGGAGAAGGTCATAGGACTTTTTGTCATCATCCGACTACGTGAAGCAATCATCTCAGAACGCAGGTGAAACCGCGGACTAACGGCTAGTTTTATTAAGGTTGAGTTGAGAGAGGCCGTTTTGTAAGTCGTAAAAGCCCTACTTCAACGCAAACTTACAGAAATAGCAGCCTCACCCTCTAAAACCGATTCTAAATATAACATCACAAACTATGACAAAACTATACGCTATCTCGACAAAATCTGTCTGTTCACTGCTAAAACCGGGTATACACCGCCATACATAATTCAATAAAGCTCAAGGAACATCTTAAAGTGTAGTCGTAAAGTCATGAATGGCACAAAACAAAGTTTTGGGCAAAGATATTGACGCTTAAGATAGCAAAATACGCAGAGATAAAACAATAACTCTGGTAGGTTACTTTGCATAAGTTTACTTGTAAAATAGGCTGTATACTCAGATGGTATAAATCTCTAGTGCGCCTTTGGGAGTGTGATATACGTAATAATGTCGGTTGCTAGGTTTTGGCTGTCATAAATGTTTAGTTCAGTTTTGTTTTGAACTATTATTTATAGTCGTTTATGTTGGATAGCTTAATATGATGTCAAGGTTTTAAGTTAAGTCTTATCTAATTGTAGAATTCAATTATACTGAACCATAGCCAAATGATTGTCTAAAGATGAACTTTTTAGTATTAAGATCATAAGAGCTAAACTTTTATTTTAAATATCAGGTGAAACAAATAAGAAATATCTAGGTACTTCTTCCACATTAATTGCTATAAAAAAATAAGACATCAGTATAACCTAGGCCTTCATGTTACTTTTGAGACACATTTACAAGACAGAAATAGACACTTTAATATGTCCTAACCCTTACCCCGTATTATAAATAAAGGTGACAGCTAAATCTAGCTGCCACGTTAAACAAGGACTTACGATGCAAGCGGGAGAAATTAAACGTAAGAATTTATTAAAGAGTCACTTTGATATAAACCTCGGTTAAACTATATAAAACTTAAATGCAGTGTGGTAAAAAAAATATACGTGGTCTAATTAAGGACCTCCTTTTTCGAAGTCGGTTAAAAATGCTACAATATTTTGTCTAGCCAGATTATGATTTTGGTCCTTTGAATATTTCGGTCCTTCAAGTCATATAAGAAAAACGGCAATTTATTTTGCATGGAAACTTGATGAATTTTATGATTTTAAAATTATCTCAATAGCACCTTAAGAAGAAGAAAATAATCACTTAAATAACGTAATTAAATTTTTCTTAAAAAAAAAGTATTTTTCTTGAACTAGATATTAACACAGGATCAGATACAGGCTTTAAACAAAATATCTAGTATACTATAAAACGTTCCTCTTAATTATCCTACAAGGCTTTCAGGAACATACACAGCCTAGGAATTATAATACACAGACCATTTTTGCAATAAAGAGAAAACCTTGAATAATTGTATAATAGCTGCTCTGAACCGATAAAAACATTTTAATTTTTACTGTTAAAATATTTTGTTGGTATAAAATATTTTAAAAGCGTAGTAAATTGGATTATAACGGGTGTTATACCTTTCTTTGGTAAAGTATTGTTGCGGAAGTAACTCTGTAATGCTTTCACGGTTTCACTGAACAGATTTGAATAGTTATTTTTTTATGATAAGCTTATTAACAATGTAATTTGTATATTAATAGTAGTTCTGTTAAACCTCCAAGTACGCTTAACATGAGTTACTATTTAACCTTTGGGTACGGAATACTAAAAGTTACACAGAGACTCATTTAATAGATTATATAGTGGATATCGATCTCAGTGGCGTGCACTTGGTGGATATCGATCTCAGTGGCGTGCACTTGGAGAGGCCTATGTCCAGCAGTGGACTGCTATAGGCTGATGATGATGATGATGATGACAGTGGATATCTTAATTGTTAACTTAGATTAAAAGTATTTAGTAATAACTCTTATTATACAACTGTTTTTGTCCTTAACCAGTAAATAAATAAATATCCAAAAATTAAATGAATAATTATGAAAAAACTATACATTTTGAAGTAAATGAAAACAGAATATTAAATGAATACTCGTATTTTAGTTAATTAAGCAATTGAATACAATTTGTTATCAATGTTTTTCAATAACAACGCAACTAATTTAACAGATACTCAGTTGCGCAAATAACTATCGTTATTTTTCGCTTGGCTCCAATTAACTGGATTTGTTATAAAGTGCTTTTAATTGGAAAATGTGCTGTATTTTTATTTGTGTTGAATTTTATTTATTGATATATTTCTTTGGATGGAATTACGATATATTTTAATTATTATAAATACACGTATGTACCTCTAAACAATTGCTGCTTTTGTACGATTTTTCAAGTACAAATTTTCAACCTTAACCCAATAGTTGAAGGTTAATGTTCAGTTGGTAAAATTAGACAGTTTCGGGTAGGTTGACCTGCAGGCGTCTGTACACAGTACTTTTTTCAAATATAATTAGCATTTTACGTGAAAGTGCAAGAAACAAACAAACTATTTTTTGTTATGTTGCTTAAGGTCAACTTACGGGTTTTAAGCTGAACTAATCTCATACAAAAATCAAGTAATAAAAAAAAAGTAGACTATTTTTTATTGAGATCAGAAACGAAAACAAAAGCACAAACACACATACAAGTATTATCTATAGAAGCAGTTATAAGCTCATTAGCTTTCACTCCTTATCGCTTTGTCGGCCGATCAATCAAAGAACACCTGCCTCAGCTTTGTTTAAATTGAATTTTCGATATTATAAGCCCGAAGTTTATGAGTCGAGACGTTTTACGATACTCGAATTTAGTGTTTTAGAGTGATGGATTTTATCAATTATCTAATTGGATGGTGGATCGTGGCCTACTTATTTCAGGTTAACGGGAAGTGGAATAAAACTCAAATAAAATGGAGTGTTTATGTCATTGGCAGTATTTAATTAAAATATTATTTTGACGTCGTGTATTATTTAAATTAATTTGTAGGCACGTGTGGCGTAGAGATTGGTTGCATCGGTAGCTACCCTACGTCTCGTGGGTTCAATTCATGCATGAATCTGGTTTTTGAAGAATGAGAGTTTAAGTAAAAATGATATAGTTGTACCTAATAATGATATTACAGGTTTCACAGTTTAAAATGAAACAAAACTATTAACGTCAAATAAACAAAGATGTACAAAGAAGATTGCACGCATATGCGTGCGTCCTGTTGGTATTTAATCACGGCATACTAATCACGCTCCATCTGTTTAAGCTAATAATCATGGTCCAAAGGCAAAAAATTAAATTACACAGACACAGAGCACTAGCAAGTCAAATCAAAATATACATTGGGGCCATCTAAATGCTCTCAACAGATGCGGCTGCATATCTATAATATATTGATATTTTGTTGAAGCGTCCGTCTGGCTGCATGCAGTCATATTTATAGAACGAATATAAACAGCTGATGTAATGCACGAACCGAGTGGTTGGAACCCTGTGGTTTGGTGTTCAACTTTTGGTAACGATTCCGTGGTTTTGTGTTCCATTATTAATTAAAAAAATTCATTATTTTCGATTTGGTGATTACAAAAAAAAAACTGATTATAAATATTTTTGAAATTGGTTTCTCTCGAGTACCCACGACCAGACAGAACTACTTTCTGGATAAAAGTAGTCTATGTCTGCCCTCAAGCATTAGAATTATATGTGAACCAATTGTAATGACCCAGTTAAGCCTTTTAGTATGAAAGAACGACAAACAGTCAGACAAGCACTCACTTTTGCATTTATTTTATTAACAAGGACTTATTTATTACTTTAGTTGAATAATATCTATGTCAAAATATACTATACTAAGTACTAATGTCTTAGCAATATTTTCATTATTGCTAGAAAAAAATACATTACTACAAAGTAACTACTTAAATCTAGGTACAAAAACTCCAACCACGAACTGTGCTTACACAATTTCAGCGCTCAAACTAACTGAGACTGGTTAAAACTCATTTATTTAGTGTCAACATTAGCAAGATTAGTTTAATTCGTGTGCTACCGAAAACATGCAACTTTCTGTAAATAAAGCTACGAAAATGCTACGACGGCTACGAGATGGTCATTACGTGCTACGAGAGTGCTACGAACCTACATATTTACATGCAATTGCAAACGAACCATATGTACGGAGTTTCAATTTAAATAACGGGCTTTTAAAATAAAATATAAATACTTAAGGAATATTCAAGTTTTACTTAGGTACTATCTTTTAGGCAAAATGCCTAAATTGTGAATTTTATATGACTATTTCTATTTAAATCTAAAAGGTGTACTTACGTTTCTTAATGACAGATTAGGTTTATTGCAATATGCAATTAACGTAATAATAGTTCGCATAAGCTGGCTGAATGCATCAGAATAATTAGCGTAATTGTAATAATCGTCCACTCAGCTTGTGGCTATCACAGCGATGCATAGCAAAATGCACGGTTAGAAAATAAGCTTCTAAACCGTTTCTGGGAATATAATATTATAATATTTGGTCTACTTGGTTTTAATCGCTTTCCTAAATGAATATTTAAGAACATAAAATCTTAAGTTAATAAAATTTCTATCCAACGTTAGATATCTTCTCAGAATAAAAATATTCAATTATGAATAGTCGCCTGGTTATAGTACACTCTTCTTAATATTTAATCTTTTTTAACGCTTACACCGAATTCCACTCAAATTCTTGAAAAAAGAAAGAAGTCAAAAATAAAGTGCTGGTTAATTCATGTCGAAGTCGGAATACCTACTTTCTCGTGAAAAAGTAGCTACTTTATTAGTGGGTATTTAACTTAAAAAAAAAAAAAAAAACAATTGATTCGGGTAAAAAATACAATGCGCGATGGGTAAAAAATACAATGCGCGATGAAATATATAATGACGGAAACTGGCAATAACTGCTTTATTGACATAAAAATAAAGTTTGAATCAAAATCAATCTCCATAAGTCTGTAACAAAACTTTTTACAAATCGAAAATCAATTTCAATATTTCTTCCGACAAAAAAATATTCTTTTCTTTTAGTTAAAAGGTTAACATAACATCAACATTGTCTTGTCTGAACTCCACTTCAGCCTGAAGCATTTTCAGGAATAACTGAAATTTATTTCCTCTGTTTTGTCAAACTGTCGACGCGGGCGTTTTTGCGTGGGAAGCAACAATTTCTCTGAAAATGTTCGGTTTCAAAATGTTACAGCCAGGCTATTTTTGGATAATTTAATGCAGTTGAAAATAAACCGTGTTTCTAGAATAACCGCTAATGTAATAATGTGTGTTTGCTTTCGGCGTTTAACGGTAAAATGTGTGAACCGTGTTAGATATTCTTAGTATCGGTAAAATGAAATGTTGGTGTGGGTATGAATGGAAATTAGGGCAGGAGGCTACTGGGGCCGCGGGATGCGAAAGATTAATGCGGCCTTGAAACAGGAAGGCCTTCAAATGGAACATTGGCAGATTTTAGCCCATAAGAACCTGTGACTTTCTTCAGTTATACAGCTCAAGGGGTCACTTGACAACACGTAGGTACCAAAAAAAGGGATCTAGATAGGAAGACATAGATAGTTTTAAGTGCCTAATCAACGGTGATATTTCCGACTCTTGAATTAGTTCCTTCAAATGAAGCTCGAATCAACTAGTACACAGCCTTTTGTAAATGTACCTCTGTATACGCTACATACGTATTGTTATTGTGTAAATTCTCGATACGTTCACGAAACAAATATTTGTGCCGCCTACAGATAGTTGTTTCCAGTCCAAATGTTTGGGCTACAGAGATTTATGTTCGTAAACAAACCCGCGATACAAGGCAATAGATAGCGCGTGAAACATTTACTGCAAACAAAATACTAATGAAGATAAAAACGTCGATGATTTAATTTATATTGGGAAAGAAAAATAAAATAAATCTTATTATTAATAAAGATTAAATATAAGTTAAGTGTATAAGTTAAGTATTTAATGTAGGTTAGGATAGGTTGATTTAATCATCTTCTGTTTGTCAGTAAAACTACAACTACAATTAATCGTGTACAGAACATGATTAAATCAACCTATTTAAGCAACCTACTTTATTTAAATACGCATTAAAATTATTTCTGTTAATAGAGATTATGTTCCCTTAAATACTAAGGAGCAGTATAACTATAGAATATATAACTGCCAGCAGAGCCCAAACCCAATTTCATCGAAATAGTCTCTGCCAAACTTATAAATTAATACACTTCCTTTTACGCTACCAATGTACTTTATACATGGTTATAAATACACCCGGCCACATAAATAATTAGGTAGTTGACTCCATACTGAACGTTCGTGAATGGAAATATGATATTACTAGTATCAGTAACCACTGTAATTTTGACGTCGCATACAATTATGTTCGTTTATAAACAGTCATATTAATAGCTCAAATAGTTTTATCATCGGTTTATCAACAGTTCAGAAAGGTTTTAAAAAGATTTCCCTATATTTTTATACTGAAAAAAAAACCGTACTATTTTGATAAAAATTAGCAGTTTTTAAACGCTTTGAATATAAAACACGTTTTGAAATTATAAACCAGAGATTCACGGTAATGCATACTACATAATCTTCTGTTACCGTGGGAGTAAAACTCTAATCTATACTAACATTAAATGGATGAAAAGTTTGCATGTAGGCGGATAATCTCTGGAACTGCTGAATGCTTGCCAAAAATTTGCCATTTACATGGTGCTATTATACATTATTATTCTACAGGTTGTTTTATGTAAGTCGAGTTAAATGGGTGATTTTGTAAGAAACAAGAGAATTCTCTTGTAGAATTTAACTCGAATAAAACATTTTTCAATCAAAACAGTTAACAATAATCAAAGTAGCCTTTACATCTGTTTACTAAGGTGAACTATGTTGCTTCACTCGGTACATACCAAGCTCTGAATTGTGAAGATTCTTGCAGTACATGGTTGAGATATATTAAAAGCAAACTCTCAAGCTAAGCGGACTGTAACCGGTCGATAAGATTGCTCATCTCTTTGGCACACCAACTCCAAACATAGGCAGAACTCAGTCAAGATTCCTTTCTAAAAGCATGAAGTATCTACATGCTTGATATGTCGACTTAACTATGCATTACACTCAGTATTCCGCGAGAGAACTTCCCCTTTACTCTTCAATTAAACAGTTCGACGCACGCCTTACCGACAAACGCTAGAATAATTGCAACAGGTACGATAGTGCAAAAATTAATTTCAAATTTTACCCACACCTAGGTGTTGGCAGGCCGCCCCTATAATTTATATTCCGAAGTCTGCGCTTACTTTGGAAATCATTTATAACGAAACAAAGCTGTATTTTATGGATCCGAGCTTCCTATTTTAAAGGTATACTTTATACCAAGAGAGCTTTGTGCTAAGTTTTCTATTTTAAGCGTTGGACGGTGAAAGTTTGAACAGTTTTTGGGTGCGATGTTATTTCGTTAGTATGATTTATTTTCATCGTTTTTGTAGATTTTTTATTCGTTTTGACACAAAAAAATGTTTTACGATAGCGCCTTTTAAAATAGATGAAATAAAAATCACCATCAAAGTCGCGCCAACTATTCGAAATTCAGCTTACAAAAAACTTCTAAAGGCGAACTTGACCGTCGAGGAGCAATTCACGAAAAAAGCTCAATCGTATTAATTGTCCCGCGAATAACAAGGCTTTTTGTGAGTCGGAGCGGGGCCGAGGCGCGCGGTCGATCGCTGCGGGCGGGGAGATGGCTCAGTGTGCCCCAAGTCGCGTTAGAAGCACCGCGCGCTCTCCGTTCCGCGGGTCAAAACACGCGGTATGTTGCAAAAAACACCCACGACGCTACAGGTGCCCTAATCGCCAGCCACATGATAAATGACAGTGTTTTTTCGACCCGACAGCCGCGCCCGACCAGTTGAGTGGTAGGAAATAGACGATACGAATAAATAAACAAAGTTTTGTTTATTCTTTTTTGTTCCTTTATTCTTCAGAGCTTCCCACTTGCGTGCTTTTTTTGACCGTTACGTAAGTGGATAGTTTTATAGTGTGTTGTATTTAGCGAAGTTTTTTTTCTATTAGTTAGAATGTAATTACTCATTTGTGTCTTTCATTTTGTTTTGGATGTTTTTCATTTGTTCCGTACAGAAGCGCGTGCTCATTTTGAATGTTGACGCTTGACGGCTCTCATTAAAAGTTAAGTGAAAAGTTTAATGTCGTTAAGGGTGATTTTCGCGCATCGTCTCATTGCGCATGACCTGCGCAAGAGGTACTGAAGTACCTGCCTATGTATAAACTATATCACCTGTATTGATATACGTAACAGGGTTAAGGCAGAATTTCCTGTGACCTAGATTTTATTTTACGATGTTGCACAGAATCTTTGGGGAAGTCATCTATCATAGATGCGGTGGTACTGCCATATTTTTGCTCGAACATATTTGGAATTTTTAATTTTGTTGTATAAAATATAACTTTATGAACTTTGTGAAGTACTTTCTTCTTAACTTTCTTGCTTTATATTACCTTTGCTGATCGTGCTTCTTCTTTGAATAAGATTGAATTTTCTTGCTAATCAAAGAAGATAGTATCCTTCTGTGTGATTTTACCCAGGTCTATACACAAAGATACTTCTGAATAGCTCCTGCTTACTTAATACTTAGTCACATATTACTATGAGGTCTTAAAGCCTGAATTTGATTAAGAAAATCCCCAGGATTTAGCAGTCTACACAAATCCACTACAATTTGATACCACAAAGTGTAATGTAAAAGGGTTTTACTATAATAACGTTGAAATGGTGCGAGATTTCTTCAATCTCACAAACTGAAAGGGAAGCGGAAAATTTTAATATAAAGAGTCGAAAAGTTTTTATCTAGCTCGTTCAGAATTTCCGTTTTGACTAACTAGCGTTCATAATGCGACGCAAACGAAAAGGAATAATTTATATTGGGATCGTCCCTTCGGAAATGGATTTCTTTATTTTATTATACATGAATGGAAGTTACTTTTTAGAACGTTGATTTAGTTTGTGTTACTAGGAGTTTTTATTCGTGAAGGAAGCTTGATCACAACTTACATAGAATAAAATAAAGTCGCTTCTTGTAGTACCAAGTACGTTTATATCTTTAAAACAACACTACAGATTTTGATGCGGTTTATTTAATTAATAGACCGATAAGGTTTTCATATGATTTCTACACGTATGAAGCCGGCGTGCTTGGTAAAATAACTTGTTTGAAAAAAAATATCCATAAACGTTGTTGCAATAACAGTTAATGAATGCTTTCCATCCTTTAGCACCACCAATTACAACTATTTTTTCTTCGAACGGCTTCGGATTGGCTTTCAATGTAACTAAACACTGTAATTTATACACACGACGGTATAAAAGTACAAATAGCTTTAATTGTGGTGTAGGTAACAAAAATATCTGCCACTTCGTGCAGTTGAACCGAGGTTGGGTGGTCTGGGTGTGTCGGACATACATTTATGTTCATATGTTTATGTTCATACATAAATACTAGCTATAATTTATAGCGCGCATAATTTAGAATAATAAATTAGATTGAAAAATAAATAGAAATTAAAGCATAAGTACATCTTGCCTGAAAGGCGCGCTTACTATTAATTCGATTGTTTAAATCTTAGTTCTATTTTCGATTCTTCCTTCTTCGTTTAAACGAAATATTTTTAGTTCTCTCATAGCATTTTGTCATATGATGAATCCATTGCAGTATAGATCATCATTATCATTATCAGCCCAAGTCCGAAAGAGGTTTGCCCTCATTTAGGGAAGCTCACGTGCAGAATTCTTATCAAAACGATTACAATCTGATATTTCAATTAGTAATTGTTTATTGATATCTTTAATCCTAAAACCACACATTTCTTACGTGTAATTCATATTCTTTATTGAAACTTTTCATATAGGAATTTTAAAACTGTTTACGAGCGTAATTCTCCTTCATATTGCTGTTGAGGCAGTAAAATGTTCACGCGGCCATAAAAAATCTCAATGGAGCCATTCTTAAGGAAAACTAGAAGGAATTTGGTTTCTTGTATGTATTTTAAAGTGAATGAATAGGTGATATATAAGTCGATTATTATTCCTTCATTCTTTTTTTTATTAAAATTGAACCTTTATTAAATTGAACAAAATCATTGTTCAATTTAATAAAGGTTCTGTAAAGTAGATATTTTCTCATGGTTCCTAGATGCACAAGCACGGTTTTTTTTTCTGAATGCTGTTTTCACTTACGCAAATCAGAGAATTGCCTATATTGAAGTTTTTATAAAATGGGTAACATATTTTCTCATGGTTGTCTGCCTTCATTAATCCTAATCAGAAAGTTGTCAAAGGGGTACGAATTCACTATTTACAACTGGATCTGGATAATTATCGATAAATTCGGCATCAGAGATTCTATTATAAACACTAAACACGTTTTTTTTAAAACAATGTTATAAGGTCCTGTTTACAGTAGCTTTCCGATGGCCAACAAAACATTTGAGTGTTGTTTGTTTAGGCTACTGTAAGTTTACAGTGTTCTCAGGACGAATAGTTCTGTTGACCAAGTTTAGGCGTGGTTTACACTATCACCCACGGTCCGGCAACGATACGGTCTTGCGTCTCTTATGGTGTTTCATGGGAAGCGATAATTGCACCATCAGAGGATCGGCTTGCTTGTGTACACCCTATCACTTATCGGGAAGGTCATATTCCTAACAAGGCTCATTTTCCGTCAGTCTATGCTATAGTGATCCTAATGGTGTATTGAAAACGCCTGTTGTTATCATTTGTAATATAAAATAATTCATCGTATCATTTGTGGCATTCATCTATAAATTGCATATTAAGAGCTAGTAGGAGAAGGACATAGGATGATTTTTATCCCCATCTGACTACGGAAGGTAGTTACGAATACGTGAATGGTAAAAAATACTGTTTCGTGCTGCGTGTTTCAGTGTGAGAACAGCCTTATTGTGCCAACAGTTTTATTATTAAGTTGATTGATTGAGGTTTTCATCGTAGCTAGTTGACCGCCGTTTTCAATTTTGTGGTTTGCTTACAAATGATGCAAAATTATCTAGTGATCGACGATTTTGTGGCTTCAAACAGACTTATTGGTAATTAAAGTTACTGGTTTCATGATTTTAGTTTATTATCCACATTTGTTTAACTTTTTATTCTCAGCTGTGAGAACAATGAACATATTTGGCGGTCGTTACGGGTAGTCAGAGGCCAGAAAACTTGACAACTGTCTTACTACGGGATTTCGTTTCGGGAGGCCCTGCTAGGTGAGCTGAAGAGGTTTCTGTAGTTTCTGGTTTTTGTAGTCGTACCATATCAACACTGATACTCAGCTTCATTCAGTGAGACTGGGAGCCGACCCCAACTTTGTTGAGAAACCGCTAGGCAAATGATGAGTAATGCACAGGTCTGTGCTTAAATAGCAGTCTTGCACATGTAGTACCACACGTTCAATCAATCTGAATTGTAATATTACTTTCAGACTCTGCTCCAATAGAATCACCCCAATGGAAATTGAATCGACGTTGAACAATGGTAGAATCCACCATTGTTGTTCCGGACTCAATTTTCATTTCACACTCCCATGCAATTTAATTGACTCACAAAATCAACAAGCTCGCACAATTCATTAATTCTAAAAGTACATATCTACACAAATTAGCGGTGCGTGCTCTACATCTTTGTGACTCTACGTAGAGCTAGGTAGAATCGCGATGATCCATGGAGAACAAAATGACTAGCAGAGGTGCCATTACGGAAAATCGCCCAAGAAAGTAGCGTGCCAAAATGCGAGTGAGCGGGGACGAGGAATGCTACTGTCTTCGCCCTTATATGCCTCCTACCCATTTTTTTTGTAATACCAAAAATAGTTGACAGATACTTATTTTATTTTATGTATTTTTATTCTATTTCATAAGTACAGTAACATACTACAGATTAAGACAGTTAAGTTAACAAACAGTTCATAAATCTGATGTCCAATTGGACTTCATATCCTGAATATCCCACAGAACCCCATCGCCTCGTTAGTTCACTCGTAATTTGTTATAGTCATGCACACCGTACAAATTTGACCTAGAAGAAGGTGTCTGACCACGACGATGATGCAGGTAGCATTATGGCATCTCCGTTCATTCCTTACTCCGTGTTCACAGCGCAGGTGCGGTACAGCTCATAATTATTACACTGTGACACGTCTAATTACAAGCGCGCTGTATTTTCTGGTTCGTTGGTAGAATTAGAGGTAGATTGTTGATTTATGCGTGTAAATAAATATTTCATTACAAGGTTTTGATGAGGAATTTGTGGTAAGAAGATGCTAGGGAAGATGGTAGATTGTTCTTAAAGAGTTTGTAAATCTACGTAGTTTATATATTTTTAAGATTTTTGTAGGAGTATGCATTAATAAGGATTTATTCTGCACGTATTTGTTATATATGAAAAATGTAAAGCACATTTACTAAAATATTTTTCCGTTGAAACTAGTAAAACCACAGAAACCACTCACTATTATGAAAACCGAAGAAAACTTTTACAGAAAAATGGGTAGTTCATTGAAGTTTTCTTCATTCTTATAAAATTCAAAAGCCACTCCGACATCTTCAAGCCGTATGACGTACAATCAACATTTACCCTTCAATTCAGCGCATACGAAACTCGAAGTAACACATTCCTTTACCGTAACGAGAACCAGTTTTAAAAGAACCGTACGTTCGTCCCTAAGGCGCAATATCAGGGTTGGTATGCACGTCAATTTCCTTGAATATTCTCTAACGTTGCACGTTAGCGCTTCTCTTAAACTCATTAAAAACATAACAGCATGCCTGTTTTTCTTGAAGGGTTGCGCAGAGGTTAGGTTAACCAGTTACGGTGAAATTCCGTGGAAATAAGGCGAGGATCGTACATACATATTTAGTAGACTTTGGTAGAACTAGGAATTCAAAATTTTAAAGGCATTTGTCTTTTATGATGCAATTAAAAACTCAACAATACATGATATTCTCAAATCTATATAAAAAGATACTGCTAAAAAATACGCATGCCCTCAAATTATGATAATGTAGTGCTAAAAGATCAGATTGTTACCAAGCTTATCTTTACTCAGCCCCACAAGCAAAGGTTCAACAAACTAACAATATTACGAACCTGCGAACCATCACTAAAAAGATAGCTGCCTAAAAAACCTTTGGTGATATCAAAGCAAAATGTAGTCCACCGTACGGTACGGTCCAAGCTTAATTTTACGGGTGGCAGCCCTAGGTAAAAATAAATTCTGCGGCCGCTGCGAAGCGTAGGCGTAGAACTTCGTGTCAGGCACGTAATAGGTGAAAAACTCGCCAAGTGTGTGTTGAACCAATTGTAGTGAAAGGTTCTAGAAATAGTTTGGCTAGTGGTCTTTACTTTTGTGACCGGTAACCATACAAAACATTGCATTGCAGAAATGCGATTGATGTTTCACAGACGAATACCAAATATGAAATTATATTTTTTGCAATCCCTATTTGAATTTGTTTGATCCATATTTGACACCCCTATTTTAGGATGCGGATATTCCTTAGAACTACATATACCCTTTAAAATGCCTGTCTCTGCGCTCCAAATCTGTCGTGACTAGAAATGCCGAAACTAAAACGGTTCCTCTAAAATCCTCGCGTCACTGAACCATCCGCCAGCGCTTTTTGTTGGGCACTACTGCACAAGCACTCTGGCACAACAAACGCGTGCTAAGCGTCCATACAGTTCCCACTCCCGCCTTTTGATTCCACCAGTACCCTCCATAACGTCACTCACTCCTCACCCGATCCCCGACGAAATCTGATGACGAGTAACCCAACTGGTTGATAGCTTGCTCGATCGCAGCACTCTCCCATCCCATTTTCCCGAATCATAAACGATGCATACGTTCCATCGATAATCGATAAAGTTAATCGCATATCGATGTAACTTTAATTCGATTCGTAATTAAATTGAATTACCCAAACAAAAATGTGTTCGTTAAGCTTTTAAATTGGATCAGTGTTGTATAATTTGACTTTATGTTTCAGCTTGGTTGGTCCCGGTTTATAGGATTGTTTTTCCGATTTTCTTTCGGAAGACTTTAATAACGGCTTTTGAGAAATTGAGATGATTATGATACTGGTATCGTTTATTTTGAATAAATTTTGTTTATTTTCCCCTCGATCTGAAAGTTGTGATAACAAAACATTGTTATTTAGCTTTCTGCAGAAAGAAAGCAATTGAAAGTTGGTTTAAGTGAAGTTTGTGTTTGTTTGTTTTGAAACTTTTGTGTGATTATGGTTTTATTACCGGTAGACTTTAGCCGCAGTGTTATCCAGTTAAAAGATTATTTTGTGAAGTACCTTGTTGGCATCCTGATTAATTTATCGATTCAGTTAACTAAGGAGATCAATTTGATGTGGACAGGAATGTCTACTGATTATATTATTGTTGATCTAACCTCAATAATATGCGTTTGGCATGTTGGCATGCCGTGCTAATTTTGCTACTCAGTAGGCAATGACTTAGATTACATCGTGTAACAATCACTTAGCAGAATAATAATATATTTTACACATAAAATAAATTAATAAACTCACAAGACATAATTTTATTTACTTATTCAAAACCGTTACGATTTATTTTATTTTTTATTTTTATTTTATTTTATTTTAAGAAGGCTTACAGACTAATAACATAATATGTAACAAAAATATATTTTCCAGTTGCTAATAACAAGCCTCCACAGATATATAATATTAACGATGAACTATTGTAATGCCTGAATGTGTTTTTTCTTTTTTTTTTTTTTTTTTTTTTTTTTTTTTTTTTTTTTTTTTTTTTTTTTTTTTTAATTATTAATATTATTTATTTGCTACGTGTGTATTTGAGTACCACCAGACAGTGCTTCATTCTCAAAAAATGATTTAGCTAAAAGTTTCTTTGCTACTTTCGTTTTAGTGCAAAATAAGTCAATATCATGCTCACGAGATAATTCATTAAAGCAACGAGCGCTTCTAATAAGGTAAGCATTACGCCTATAATTAGTGGAGGTGGAAGGCACACTCAGTAATGGCCTCCATCGTAACCCAATAAGGTTAGTTTTAAATTCAAGTTTTGAAACGAGCTCAGAGCAGTCGATCGATCCATTCGCTATCTTCATTAAGAAACATATATCATTGATGAGTCGCCTGTAATCTAGTGGTAAAAAATGGTATTTCTTACATCGTTGCACATAACCTATAGATATTCGGTGCGCTTTGTAATCGAGATATCTAAGGAACTTTTTCTGGATACCCTCAATACGCAGCTTATAGATCTCATATTGAGGGTTCCAGACTTGAGATGCATACTCCAAGTGACTGCGTACGAACGAACAATATAAAACCTTGATTGGTTTCAGAGAACGGAAACAGGCTGAGGCTCTAATTATAAACCCTAATGCTTTCGCAGCTTTTTTTACAATACCCTCAATGTGTTGATCAAATAGTAATTTGCTATCTTGTATAATGCCTAAATCCCTGATACTGTCAACTTTACATAAAGCGTGTTGGTTAAGAGTATAGGTTGCATTCACCGTAGACTTCTGACGCGTGAAGGTCATATGGAAGCATTTAGACACGTTTAGCTGTAGCAGATTACGTGCGCAGTACTCCTCAAATCTATTAAGATCAGCTTGCAACTGCTGAGTATCAGAGATGCCACGTATAATTTTATGAACCTTCATGTCGTCAGCATATAGTAATACATAAGAATGCTTGAAGCAGTTATTTATTATATACCAATTTTAAATATTACGGCAAGAAGCCGAAGTTAAAATAAAGTCTTAGTAAAAGTACCTATTTATATTTCGAATTTTCAGTAAGCCTTTAGGTAAAGTTTCAGTGTTTATATTGTAAACTTTCACAATAGATATCTTAATCAGTGGTTGGTTTACAGTTTTAGATATTTGTATTTTTGTGATTATGTGTGCAAGAAAATCCTATTAAAAATTTCATTGTAGTTGACCGTTATAAGCACTTTCTTTTTATTTATTTTTTATTGTCAATGTCTTTGTATCTTAATTGTTTGTTCTGAATAAAACTTATATTGTATCTTCATGTCGAGCATCATAACGTGTTAAAAATGTATACATAAGTGGATATTATAACATTCTAAATCAAATCAGAGTTCCATATAAGAGGAATATAAGAATGCCGTAACAAAGTAGGCAAACGTGCTTTTACTATATTAGTTAGGATTTTTCACACTAATGATTCTCTTTACTTTACTCGTTACACCATTAATTAGCGAATGTCGTGTTAAACAAACATCTGCACTGTTGAAGGTTTCGACATTTTCTGAATTAATTGTTACAGTCTATTATGTAAAACTATATTAGAGTTATTAGTAGTTACAAGATAAAAACGCCTACATATTTTCGGTTTAACACCTAATACGTTTACAAAATTTCATAAAAACTGTTGTTACGGGTTTCTTGTCCAAACGTTTTTGACATTCAAATAAATCTGCAAAAGTACGCATTAGTGTATTCGTTATAGTGTGACTTTATACTTTTGATGGAATTTTAATTAACTTTTAAAAATGTTTAAAAAACTATCTTCTTGATTTGAAAGTGATTTCATGTAACATTTATTTTGAATAGTAAAATTACATATACAATAATTGTTACATGAATACCTCCCCTACCTAAATTCATTGCGTCTACACACCGCAACAGTAAATTAACCTCTTGATCCACTAGTTCACCAACGCATCTACAATCTACATCTTAACGAAACATCCAGGCTTGATTACCCCGTAATTTACCTAATAAGGCTTTACGGGAATATCCGATGAGGCTTTCGAAGCATACTTAGTCGGTTAAAAGAGCTCCAACGGTAATATCCCAAGATTACGGCAGACTTAGCCTTAACAAAAGGCCTGTGGGCTTGAGACTCTATAAGTACATACATTTGACGAAGTTAAAGCTTCGTATGGAGTTCGAGATAGAAAATTTGGGGATTAATTTAATTTGATTGCGTGGGTGGTGCGTTCTGTGGTTTGTTACGGTGGTTTTAAGTGTAAGTAGAAAGGTATCATACCAATTATTATACATATTATTATATTACTTACATATTTTAAGGTAAGGATCAAGATCATTTTGATTATTTAGATAAATATTTTAGCTTGCTTTTAGCTAAAACTTTATTCGTTTTTCTTTCCGTCTTTGATCTTTTTCTGATTTATAAGAATGTTAAAATAAAAAAAAAACCTTTGATTTATATCATTTTAAACTATCAAGACTATTTTCTTTTTACTATAATTTTTTATCACCAAGTAATGTTTTAATAAAACCTAGAGCCCTTATCCACACTTTCTCCACTCAGCAAAAAAGTAAAGAAATATGTTGTGGGGCTTGTCATAAGTCTCCCCTCGTTTTCCCATAAAACTGCCATGAAACTAAAGAACCTTTAACGCTATAACAAAAGACCTTTTCGTAAGCGACGTATTAAATTATATCAGCTTGAGCTATACACAGGAGTATGAGCAACCATTGAGAATATATACTATAGGAAAGCACAGAAGTCCCTTAGTTTTAAGATTTGTAGGTACGAGCTGTTTAAGCTACACCCGTGTCTTTTTCACGTGGAACTTAGAAAAATAATTTCTCAGTGCACTATTCTCAATACTGACTTCATTTGGAATGAGTGTCAAAATGTTAGAATCAAACTTTTAGATCTATCGGTTTCGGTGGTACGTACTGTAGCGCGTGGCGCGCTAGGGACCGGGGATCTTCAGGATATTCAATTAAAACATTAAAAGGAACTTTAACTTTGGTTTATTTTCTGACTCGTGGGTGAAGTGACCTACTTCAATATATAAAAACTTATTCTATGGAACAAATCGAATACATTTGAAATGATTGCCCGGTCAGTATCAAAAATATCTAACGAATAAAACCTTACAAATGAAAAAGTTTCTAACTACGTTACAGTACCTACATAATGTGTGCCTACAATGCTTAAAGCAATAGATGAACTGATCTTATTTGTAGAATATATAATTCAGCTGGTCCTGTACCAATTGTTAATAGATCATAATTACCTTATTGTTTTGTTTTATTATCTGCGTCTCAATCTATACGAGCATTACCTGATACTTTACTGGACTCATTCATGGGTCGTCTTTAGTTGACCTTTTGTTATATACCTATACTACTATATGTTCCATGCATTGTTTTAATCCCGTAATCTAGAGCCGGCCCGCCTATTGTCGCGTATTGTCATGTTACCATGTCGTTATAATACAATGGGATTTTCTACAAATGTCGGATATTCAGTTATTTAGAATGTTTGGCTTAAAAAGTGTGTCTGTATTTTTATATTTGGAAGCTTTACTAGCTAAGCTAGCTATTTTCCGGGGGAATGACTTTCCCTACACGTATAAATTGTTTTTAATAATATTCTGATTTTGAATTTTATTATCTAAGTCCTACTTATATTATAAATGTGAAAGTTTGTGAGAATGTATGGATGTATGTTTGTTATTCAATCACGCAAAAACGGCTGGACCGATTTGATTGAAATTTGGTATGTAGACAGGTGATACCCTGGATTAACACATAGGCTACTTTTTATCTCCACACCACGCGGGCGAAGCCGCTGGCGGAAGCTAGTAATTTATATAATCATTCTAATTTCCCTACTTTCAATTTGAATGTTTAATGTCAAATTGAAAGAACAGGAAAACAAAAGACAAATTATGAGATAAACATTTATACTCCGAAATGAAAAATCTTCATACAATTTATATATTTACTCCTCATTAAGGACAACTCCAATAAAATTAAGCACAAAAGAAAGAAATACAGTAAGCAATTACAAATATCCTTTAAATATAAAATCCGGGGCTACCTCCCCGGAGGTCAGAGTATGTTAAAATATCTCATGAATAAATAAAACCTCTTTTAAAACCGAGATAATTTGACAAGCGGGATCATAATCTCAGGTGGCGCATAAAGATGGAAGAAGCCCTAAGAGAAATAATAATAAATATTGAATATTTTATACAAATAGAAAGAGAAATTGACTTATTAAAATGTAACTCGTATAATCTCGAGTTGGAGCAAATAAGTTATGTTTTATGCATCTGACGGAAGTTGATTTATTTTTCATGATGGCGGCCGCCGTCACTTTCCGGAACGCTGTTTCTGTTTACGAAATTTAGTGCTGTCAAAAGTATGTTTAAGATAATCAATTATGCCTGTTGATGTTGATAGCTGAGTTGATCTATGTAATTACATTATGAAATATTGACTAGGTATTATACGATGGTGATTCTATGCAAAAAGAAATCTTAAAGGAGCTATGTCATATAAGTGAGTGACAGATAACAAGATCTTGCTTTCTATCAGAAAAATATTTCGATAATACCTTGTAATGCGGAATTATCCAACTATAATTAGATTTTCGCTTCCCAAATTAAAAAAAAAAAAACAACACACACGTCCGGGAACTATCTCAAAGTTACCTACATTAAAAACTGCACCACCAAAAACTGGAATACAAAATTCATTGTGAACTATTCAATTCCCGCAACAGAGTAAATGCTCTAACTACCGACCAACCGAGTACCAACGTCCAAAACTCTGTACAAAAGAGGTAAAAATGTAAACAAACGAAAAAGTTTAGCCGTCACACTGTACGAAGTGTACTTTCGTGAACGTCCACCTGACCGTGCTTAATAGCCTCGGGGTGGACAAATGAGAAGCCTTTGGTACTCAGCCGAAGATATACGAGGAACGCGCGAAGATTCGCGAAGGTCATTTTAGAAATGTTCGTCTTTTGTCTTTGTTATTCGAGTTTTGGGAATTTGTTGACGTTGTCCAGTTGGTTGGGGAGTAAGGAATTTCTTGCCCAATATTATTGGCGTAATGTACATAGTTTAAAATATACACATAACACGACGTTCAAATAAGAATGTTATTTAAACTATTTCAGCATTAAAACGAATTTCACATAGTTACTACAACGATGTTAAAAACTAAGGATAGGTTACAAACATAGCGCACTTTTTTATGATAAGATCCTCATTCCATACCTATGTTTGCCAAATAAATATTTCTGATTTCTGAGTCTGATTTCTGAGGTTAAAAAACTAAAAACGTTAGTAAACAAAACACACAATTATAATAGCCAGGCACTTTTCTAAAAGAATAACGCTAAGCTAACTACCTCCTCTTAAACTACAATTTAAAGGGAGTGGAAGCAACTGCGCGAGAAATGAGCTAGCTTAGGTCTTAACGTTCCCTCTACTTGCCTGCAATGAATCTAGATAACCTCACATTTTTCTGTGGCCTGCAATATATGGCAGCTTCACCTCTCGTTTTACACGAAAATAAAAAAAGAAAATTTCGTGAAAACTCCTGAACTGAGCTTGTGTAGGAAAAGCAGTGAATAGTGATACAGGGAAAGATATTTTTGTGGTCAAAGGTTTTTCGGAAATTGGGTTTGAAATGTTAGTGGATGTTTATATATGTTTGACTGAACTTTACTTGAAATTAGTTACTTAGTTTCGTGAATGCTGTTTAGGTAAAAATTCTTTTTACTGACTAAATTATGTACGTTAATCAAGTGCTGTGTTCATCTGTTTTCGTCACAGAATTTTATTATGAAGCTGTTGCCCCTATACCGCATAAAAATCATCCTACTTTAGATTTAATACATACTGGGCGACAAAATGTGTAACACGCCTATAGAAAACACCTATCACGCTCAAAATTTGTCTCTAAATAATCCCCTACACTACCAAAATTCACAAACAACATAAAATATGAAACCATGTATTCCACTCCACAACAAGACTTCAAAGAACAATTTTCATTACAAAATGACTGGTACGAGGAAAGCTACTTGGCTATAGAAATAAAGAGAAAAGCTTCACTCAGTAATTATCATTATTAGCACCTCATTAAATGCCAGCAGCTATGAATACTGCAATTTTTCCCTGAATGTATAAGTGGCGTCTCATGAATATTTTACTTGCCACAGATAGGAAGAAAAGCGTACTAAAAAGTAGGTATAACGACGGTTATTATGAGGTAGTGAGGTAAACTTGGGATTTTTTTCCTCGTTCTATTTTTAAAGTCATTTAATCTGATCATTTTTAAGAGGATTTACACCATGTGGTATATCTTTGAGCGACATGCAGGTTGATGACTATTTTCCAAACACACGCACGCGTCCGTAAATCGAAAGATTTGGGTATTAAAAAAAATAATTATAAGCTTCTTCAAATAAACATTGAGAATATTCAATTCCACGATAATTATTAAGCCAGTGTCTCATGAAAGCTATACGTATTAAACAATTCGTTCACCATAAACCAATTTTATGAGCAATAATAATATTACATCAACAATCCGTTAACAAAATACATTTTGCGTTCACATCGCTGCGGTTTTACACATTTCACAATAATTTACATACTAAAGTACGCATATGTACGCAGATAATAGTATTTAGTACTTTATGTAAATTCGTGTTTGTTCTGGAGTCATGAATATGCGTAACTTTACGTGGTGTACGCATGCAAGCGTGACTGTAATGCATAAAAAAGTGCAAATAATATGCATTTGAAAATTGCGTGTGAAAGTTGTAAGCGATATATTACGTTGTATTGAAGCAATATTGCTTGCTGTGGTAAACGTTCCTGGTTGTACGTCAATTAAGTCAGACAGTTTAATTTAACGGGTCATTAAATTATGGATGATAGATCGGGTGTGTTGCTTGATATGAAATTGTTACTTAATTTTATGATCAAACTCTTCCCACGTAGGTATTTTGCAAAATAGTAACCTTATTAAAAACGAATTGATAAAGTATTTCTGAGACAAATGACTTGAATCCGTTTAAAGATCAACGTTAAAGAATGATAATTCTACAAATTAAATTAGAAATAGCCAACAAAAGAACAACTTTAAAACTAAAACTTTACCACTAAAGGAAACTTAAAAGATAGTAGAAATAAGTAAAGATGAATCAGCGAATTGTGGCAAAGTGTGGGTGGAAATGAGCCACGAAGGAGAAATGAGCTCTTACTTCGTCCTGTTTCCTCTCGTCCGTCCGCTCGTTAGCAAGTGTCTCATACGTTAGAACTTTGTCTCCGCACTAACGTGTGTCTTCACATTGTTCCAGATATGTTGGAATAAAAGGATGATGGGTTTTGTTTTTTATTTTTTATTGTAACATTGTAGACTTCGTATGTTTGCACTGTCATTAAATGAAACAAGATAACCAGAAATATATACCTAGTCAATTTCAAAAGGTATCGTAATTTTCTAGTTGCATAGCTTATACGAGTACAATAAAGTATTATTCTTGTTCTAAGTATAACATTTTGAAAATTAATTCCTGAGTCAATGATCTTCCTTTTCGTATTAGACTGTCGCGTAGAAGTTTCGTCACACACAGAGAAAATAAATTTGTTAGTTAATCATACGTCCATTCCAAACAACAAAGTTACTGACTCTACAATAGAATTTCAACCAAAAAACTAGAACAAACAAAGTTATACAGGACAATTTGCACAATGCATTTTTATATCAACAGAAAACAAAAGCGCATCAAAAGTCAAAACATGCAACAATACGAAATATTTTCCGTGAATATTGTGCTATCACAAAGCGGACAGAAATTAAAAACTCATTTACTCTTGCATAAAATCGACCGAATGTTTTGTTGTCCGTCCGTCCGTTTGTCCGTTTTATCGTGTAACGTAACAACGTTGTATGTATGAAGCAACAGTGTCGCCTAATTACTCGACCGTATTTGATCAGATACTAAATAAATTACTGTTGGACATTGTTGAATGTTTGTTTGATGATTTGATAAAAAGTATGGTAAATGTTTGTTGTACCTATTTATAACTTGGTTATAATTGTGTGACAAGCTGTAACTGTAGAAGCCTGACAGTTTATCTACCAAGAGGTATCGAATTTAATTCAATCAATCATTCAATTGAATCATCAGCCTTCTTATCGTCCCATTGCTGGGCCTAGGCCTCCTTTCACACAGATAAGGCTTAAACGATATGGTTAAATAATCATGAAGGGGTCGGTGTTGCTGAATTTACTTTTATAAGTATCATTATAATATTTTTGTGGCCACGTCAATAGCAATATAAACCAAAAAAAAATTGCTGCCATTTGTAAGTCTTCGCAGTTTTAAAGGCCACACCTTAGATCAAAGGAACAAGAAAACGTCGAGCGGAAGTAATCCCGTGGCTACATTTGTATTTTACGTTGCAGCGTAATAATGGATTAAATGGAAACGGAGAAATGATTTTATGAGCTCTTCATTTTATAGCCTGAAATATTCGTTCACTATTAATTCAAGTGAAACAGTTTTTGACCGGTAATTCAAGAATTTTTGCTTGGTTATTACCATATGATTACAAAGTTTTATTAATGTTTCATTCATAATTATTTGTTCAGATACTTATTGAAGTTCAACAGTAATACACCATGGTGAACTGAAAAACCAGAAATCAAAAGGAACCAAATAAACTTCTTTATACATTTTGTTATCTGTTTTTCAACTTTATTATTTTCGTTAAAAATCTGTTTTACATTCCAAAAGTAATAAGGGAAAGTTCCCTAATCCTTTCTCGAGAATCGATATTGGTTTACGTCATATCGTAAACAAAAAGTATCACCCTGGAATTAAGTATGTGACGTTAGAGACGGATTAAATTAGCAATATGTGTGGGAAGAACTACCCCCGTATTAGCAACCCATTTAGCTTAGAGCTTAAAAGTGTTAAAGGGTAATGGATGTCTGAGATAAAACCAAAAGCAGGTTGCTGTTTTTTATGCCCCAAATAATAAGCTTTATCTTTAGGAATAATTAATAACGTACATTATGTCTATTAATACAGGTAACATAAGAGTTATAGTCTCAATTTTTAAACTATGGCAAAAATAATTACACATTTATACATATAATGTTTTCTCATAATCATTCTTTAAGTTAATTGATTTAAAGCTCGCTAAATACTGCTTGCACTAATTTGTGTTGACCGTTGTTCAATTTTTGTTAAACAAAAGCCAAAACTACTCCCATTTGTTGTTATTTTTTTTTTTTGACTCGAATCAAGAAAATGTATTCAATTTAGCAGTAATAATATTTGTATTTTATAAATACTGCGTAACATAACATGGTGCTCGTAAAGTCATTCATCCATAGATCAGTGACGTAATAGAGATTGATGCGAATAAATCGGACGTGATTGCCAGAAGAAGGATTGACGCAATACGTTCAGAAAAAGTTGGCAAAATGTACATACGTATGTGTGAATTTGTTTGCAAATGAATGTGGCTATGTGTGTACTTTGACCCGCATAATACACAACGAAAAGTCATGAAAAAATATATATTAGTCAGTTCTAGGATGTAAGTTGCCTTAAACATAATAAGATAAGTGCACACAATGAAAAACTAATCCTATGCTCAGGAAGAAGAATTGTATATTTAGCAAAAGCTCTTGATTGTTTGTTTGTTTGAATGCGCTAGTGTCAAGAATTACTGGACCGATTCAAAATGTCGTGAACAGTTTGAAAACATTAAATCAGAGTTTTAATTCAAATTTTACATCGAGAATGTACTTAACAAAACATGTCTACCTAAAAATTTAAATCTAAAAGATTTAAATTTTTAGGTAGCCTTCAAAATTCAAGCCCTATTGAAGTTGTGCAAAACAAAGCTCATTTTGTATTGTAATAATTGTCTTGCTTTGATACAATGTTATGTAGCAATGTACATACAATAATTGGCCCGTATTGTATGTTCGTCTTTGTGTATTTGTTTGTTTATTTTGTTTTTCGTAAATACAAACAAAACTCCTTTGTGTGACTCCTTTTGACAATTCATCATGGCCTGAAAGACTTCAAATATCTTTGCACGCTACAATTGATAAATCGGACTTATAAAAGCCCGGCCTAAGGTCGAAAGACCCGGATATTACCTTTCTTTAGATTTTTCATTGTTTATTTATAGCTGATGAACAAAAGGAAGATTATGTAAATTTTTGTTGCTGCGAAGATCAAAAGCGATGGATTTGATTGCGCCATTTTATTAAAAACGGACCTCTCGACATGAAAAATTCATTGAGATAATTTGTACAGAAACGGATGATTGAAAAGAGAATAAAATGCTTTAGATGTTTCTAGAATTTTCAAGATTTAGGACCTGTTTGTTGCAGACAAGCCCACGTCTATGTAATGACACGCCCGACCCTACTCATTTTAAAACAATAGTGAAACTCATTAACATAAAACCTCTTATACACTCGCTGAGCTCATAAAAGAGTCACTTCAAAGAGAATAATAATTCAATTTATCACATTCCGAGGCACCTTCAACGTCAAGTGTGCACCTACCCTTAGGATCGCGTCGCTATACACTTGGGGTCACAATTTAGTCATCAACGTAAAACGGAATTACTACGGGGACCTAATGTTATGGGACTGTTAAGGGATTCATCTTACCATGAATTTGTTTAACTACTTCTGGGTTAAGTTCATTTAAGTTAACGTGCCCAGGGTCTCATCTGATTTTTGTTGAAATAAATATACCTCTCTTATTACCTGTATAAATTATATTGAATTTGATACTTTAATAAACTCTCTTAAGTAATTGTAGTCATCTAGTGATATTAATATCTATTCCTTCCTAGATATTTGCTTTCAAACTAAATTATTTTCTGTTTGGCGATATCTTTAAATCAGTATAAAACTTTTTAGAGACCTTATCTCACGCTCGCCTCACATCCGCCTACTTTTCTCAACTATGTAGGTTGAGGTCGGCTTCAAGACTAGATGCGGCTGAAAATCGATAGTTTACAAGGACCTGACCTGAAGGATTCTGACCTTAACAGCTAGACCTGTTGATATGTAAAACTAATACTTTAGATTAAAACAATCGTGGGACTTTTGTGGTCCTCACATGGGTATATACCTACCTACTCAGTATTTTTAGAAGCTGTAGAAGATAAACTTTTGTCCAAAGCGTACTTTTAGATATTTATTGCTATTTTCTTACTTGATTAGCTTTAACGGTATCATTTGAAAGATATTTAATACTAGCCGTTTTCCCGCGTTTAACCCTTGTACTACTACTGCTGTCCGCACCGGGATAAAATATAACCTTGTTACTCGCAGATAATGTAGCTTTCTAATGTTGAAACAATTTTTTAAATCGACCTATAAATTTTTGGGTTTATAAATAACAAACAAAAGTAGAACTCTTTCATTTTTGTATTATTAGTATGGGTATAATAGGCTATAGTGCATATAACGCATAAAGGTAGATCGTATAATCTTTCTTAGGCGTCTCATTTCACATTTACCGTTCAGCAAAATGCTTCGCCCCATAAGATAACAGAAAATACTCGACCTGAAAGCTTATGTTCAACAAAATCGATACGCAGTAACAAGACCAGGGGGTAAGTAATCGCGTAGTCACAGTTACTATACCTCCAGGATAGTAGCTTGCTTTAAACGAGGCATAAGTTCACTTAGCTGTATAGTACATAATTTTACTATACATATAGATACCTAGTTGCAATATACTTACTATACATTGAATATACCTCCAGGATAGTAGCTTGCTTTAAACGAGGCATAAGTTCACTTAGCTGTATAGTACATAATTTTACTATACATATAGATACCTAGTTGCAATATACTTACTATACATTGAATATACCTCCGGGATAGTAGCTTGCTTTAAACGAGGCATAAGTTCACTTAGCTGTATAGTACATAATTTTACTATACATATAGATACCTAGTTGCAATATACTTACTATACATTGAATATACCTCCAGGATAGTAGCTTGCTTTAAACGAGGCATAAGTTCACTTAGCTGTATAGTACATAATTTTACTATACATATAGATACCTAGTTGCAATATACTTACTATACATTGAATATACCTCCAGGATAGTAGCTTGCTTTAAACGAGGCATAAGTTCACTTAGCTGTATAGTACATAATTTTACTATACATATAGGTACCTAGTTGCAATATACTTACTATACATTGAATATACCTCCAGGATAGTAGCTTGCTTTAAACGAGGCATAAGTTCGCTTAGCTGTATAGTACATAGTAGTACTATACATATAGGTACCTAGTTGCAATTTACTAACTATACATTAAGTATACTTCCAGGATTGAAGCTTGGTTTAAACGAGGCAACTATACATTTAGCTGCATTTACTATACAATTAGCGGAGCATGGAAGTACTGCGTAAAATTGGGTGATTTCTACTTCGTGAATTTTCCAATAACTGAAACAACTATTTAAATAAATAATAATAATAAGAGGAAAGTTGTGTGTTTGTTGCTTTGCATTCTTAAACAACTGAAGATTAAAGTATTAGCGTAGAAATTATTTGCGTTGTAAATAATCTAGCCTTTTATCGCAACACCATAAATATAGTTCGAAAAAAATGCAATACAAGCGAAGTCTTCAAAATGCTTGAAC
Organism: Helicoverpa zea; assembly: GCF_022581195.2. Classification (NCBI taxonomy): domain Eukaryota; kingdom Metazoa; phylum Arthropoda; class Insecta; order Lepidoptera; family Noctuidae; genus Helicoverpa; species Helicoverpa zea. The sequence continues at coordinate 10,613,938 of NC_061455.1, read as the reverse complement.
ATAAAAAAAATATAAAGTGCTGACGTAAACTGTCACATTTTTCAATCAAAGTTTAATGGCTTTCATTTGCTATAACGTTGAGTAATGAGAAGTGGTGTCGGCTATTATGTCAAGTGCACGCATTTTTACCTCGCCAAGTAAATGTAATGCCCATTCTTTGTAAAGCTAGATATAAAAGAGGGGAAAATTCTGTTTTATTAAAAATGGAACGTATTTTTTATTGTTTAACATTCTGCAATTGTTTACGCTTTTATTCTGTTTTGAAAATGGATTTAGATGAACTTTTTTATATTTTTTATTTATTTTCATAAATTACCTACTAGCTTTTGCCCGCGGTTTCACCCGCAACAAAAACTATCCTGTATCCTACTCCTGGGTCTAAGCTATCTCTATTTTCCCTCTATTTTCAGCTTAAACGGTTTACCCATTCTTGAGTTATAAAATGTGTAACTAACACGACTTTCTTTTATAGATATAGATGATTCACAAAATCTTTTTAATTCACATAGATAAACTGAAATTAAAAGAGAATTCAACAAACCCAATCCATAGAGCAAACCATTACCAAAATTCCTAGCTAATTGAAAAGCTCTCGACAAACACTTTAGCTTCCTGCCTTATTAACTCGACTGAAGCCAATGTTCATTTTAAAACGTGTCTCGCACAGTCTTGGTACTTGCCGTTCAATTAACCATCCGTTATTGCTTTTTGTTTAAAGTAAGACCGTCTTACCACAAAAAGTTTTAAACGTCAGTTTATGCCTTGTCTAAAAAAATGTCAAATTATGACGTTGACATATGGTTCATTTTGCAGCCAAAATTTTATTAGACAAGTGTAAAACAGGGGTTAAAGTTTTTGTAGTAAGGCAAAGAGAGTCTATCTCGAGAAATAATTACGTGAGTCTTTAAGTATTTAGCTTAGCAGAAGTTAATTAGTTGGAGTAACAGCTGCGGCTGAGCTTAAGGTATGGCTTCTTGTGTCTTGTTTTGTTTACTTTGCGTATTAAATGGTCTGTTTTTGTGTATCGGTTTTTTGGTTTTATTTTGTTTTGAACGTTTCAGATTGGGGGCAAAGGGTAGGGTTGGTTGAGAAAAATGTTAAGTCATATTTTAGGGATGTACTGGTAAACTTTGAACTTCATTGTTTACGTGATCATAGGATATTTTTGACTATCAGTCTCCACCACAATATGTAGGTTATAAAAATGTGGTCATATCGAGAATTTCAAGAAGTGAACAAAACTACCATACTAACGTAGGTACGGCAGACCCATAATGAGTTTCAAAAGTAATGCTCTAAATCTGATTGGTAGTTTTGAGGTCTGAAAGACACGCTGCTTAGTACATAAAAAATATCATCTATACTCCAAGAAAAGCAATCTAACAGCCTCATCAATTAATGTAAATAATAAAGTATTTCTTTACGAGCCTTAAAAAAAATCCCAAGATCCATCACAACCCAGTCCCTTGAGATGCAAGTGTAGGCTTGTAACCGTTTGAAGGCAGCGTCTAGGTCGTCTTGCGTCATTTATCACTGTTGTAAGTATTCGTCGCTACTAGCTTGATGGATGACCACAACATCTAAACGTCTCGAAATTATCAAGTAAAGGCAGGGCTTTCGCACAGAAGGCAAAGGCCTATTCGATGCTTCATGAATTTTAGGCACAAAAGTCCACCATGGTGAACCAAATAAAGTCTCCACAATTAACTCCTTGAATACCGCTAATTAGGGAACAATAGAAAATCAATTGCGTCTCGCGTGGATCCGCGCACCGGCATTCAAGGGTTTAAAAACGCCCACCGACGACAAATGGCTGGACATACTACATATTACTTGATGGTCTGACGACATTCACAATGCAGTTATGCCATGCAATAACTAGATAGTACATAAAGATACCATTTACAAAGTTGTTGTCGCTCCAAGCACTTAGTAACACGTAGAACAGAATACAGTCTGATAGAATAGATGGAGGTGAACCCTTTCGCGTTTTATCTTTACACAACGACGGGTTAGACAAATGGCGCGTTCGGCTTCCTTATTCAAAACAAATATATTACTGGCAGACAAATAGTTTTACGGTTGTAAGTTTTAGTTTTAGAGAAGGATTTTCGAAATTCGAATTTACAGTTTTAACGTAAAAGTATGTAAGCATTTTTGCTACTTTTCTTATTACCTACTATGTAACTAGCATAATTACATACATCCTTTTAATCGAAAGAATATTAGTTTAATCACTGTTAGCATAAACTTACAAGAATTAAAAAAAATGCCATGTTTCTGTAGACTAGCCCTAGCAGCTTCGTAGATAGAAATCTAGACTTTCTGTAGTTTTCAAATTGAACATAAAATAAGCTGACTTGCTTTACAAAATATGGAGAAGAATAAAACTACAGATATCTCACCAAAACAATACGCAGAACATCCCACACGGCCTTCTCTTGATTTACACACATTTGTATCTTGATAACACCCTCTGAAAGTGAATCAAATCAGTCAAGCGGACTGCTAACAATAAATATTTCAGTAGAAATACGACCAGACGCGGAGATATATCGAAGGTCCATTGAATAAAATGTTCAACGGTAGCAACCCTTTAGTGTCGTGTAGGTCTGATGTGGATGATAAGACCGTCCCTTAGTATTAGAGATAGACAAATACCTAGGTTTGTGCCGCCTCGACGCTTTGGGAAAACGGTTTGTTGATTTTGCGTTCCTTGGAGGATGTTTTTATTGATTTGACGGGTTGAGAATTTGGGTTGGTTCGTTTTGAGGTCACATTTTTAGGTGGAAGTACATAAATTATGTATGATATATCACTCTGGTATATTTAAAAAATTCTACTACGTTCTAATCCGTGTATTCTACTAAACTCCTTTCGTTGATATTGGCAAGGCAATAGTGAACGGTATTGCTTTTTAGTTTCGAAAATTCTTAGGTAATAGGTATAGACTTTTTCAATTCCCTCCATGTTGGCACGATATTGAAACCATATAAGTGCATTTTAACCTCAATTAATAAATAGGCAAATCAAATCGTTTTATTATCACAAGATTTATGATATAAACTTTAACCAACACTAAGAAGGTATATATTTTCTGTAATATCTTTGCTCAAGGCGAAGTAAACGTTTTAAAGCTTGCGATCGCGGCGCGGTCTTTATGCATATTGAATACTAATTAAAATATGATGATAAACTTTCCAAGTATTTGCACGTTCCGTAATTTGAAAATGTTCATTAATTTTCTTTATGAAGTACCACCACATAGTTATTTTTTATTTATTTATTTTCTGTTATAATGATTGGTTAATTTAATGAAGTGTTTTTGTTATCTTTACTAATATTATAATGTTGAAGATTTTGATCGATTTTGTTTATTTTTTGAACACAAGTTGATGCAATGAATTCAAACCTCCATTTATTGAGGAAGTTATAGCCTACTTTTATTTAGGTGCGTGGAGTTATTCCCACATCCCATTAATACAAGCTTCCTTTAAACATATTGAACTACTTATAATTCAGAGTCCTTGAAATATTTTTTTATGTCCTACTTGTTAAAGTTGCATTTTAACCAACTTTGTCTTTAAATAAATAAAGAATACTTGACTAATTTCTTATAACACCCTTTCTTTGTTCCAGCATACATCATGACAATAAACTAGCCAGCGTGCACCGTGCAGTTTTTAAGAATTGAAAAATGTTTGGAAGATTAAAATTGTGATAAAATAGTGCTAGTAAGTGTTAAGTAAACTCCGAGTGATGGTTTAAGTGATGTGATAAGGAACGTTTAGGCGATGGTGCGGTTTCTAGTGACGGCATGGCTTTCTGTACTCATCCTGTGCTGCGGTTTAAGACAAGGTGAGTGGTTCTAGAATTAAGTCAAGCTTTTGGCTAATTATTTTGATGTTTGCGAGGGGATTTTTTGCGAGAAAGATAAAAACCTTAGTTCCTAAACTAACTTTCATAATAGGCTTACGATAATGCGTCCATTTTTTAAATGATGACTTTAAAATGTTAGGTAATAAATGCATTTTTTTTGGCTACTTACTTTTCTTTGTATAATAGTTTATAATGTCTATGAAAATAAGCTTCACATTTAAATCACCAATATCCATAAAATAAATTAATAACTACCACTACAAAATTCAGTAGGGTGAACGCACCTTTCACCACACCTGTGTCCTTTTCCAAAAAGAAGAGTAAAACTTTGTCATTGAATATGAAAGTGCATTACATTACTAAAAAGAACTTAGGTATATGAAAGTCTGCATACCCACGCTTCGCGGTACTTATTAGCATATTTAAGTACTCGCCTAGTGTAGATAGCGAATTCATTAGATTCATTATAAATTCAAATTAACTACCGTATCACCTAACTGATTTGCATCGCAAACTGTAAGATATACAGGTATTAAATAACTAAGTTGTTAAGAAAATATTTTGGTATAATTATACCCGTTTTATGGCTTTAGGCTTCTACGACCCCGGCTGGTTATGGGACTGTTCAAAAGTCTTATCGCGAACCCTGAAGGCAAAAGGCAATATTGAAAGGAACATGAAGGAAAAGTGGTGGTATTTAACACACACTCTATTCATAATGGGTATGATGTCAATGGCCCTACATTGTACATTCATGTAAGACATAAGTGAAGCTATTCCAAATTGCCAAACAACCAAGCAAATTCGTTCTTTTCTACCAAATTGATTCTAAATATATCCCAATCCAAAAACTACTTACACTAAGCGCTTAACTTATAAAAGTGCCTCAAAGCCTTAAACCTCAATATCACCGATGTCACCGAGGTACGATAGCAATTTTTGATACGTTCACCGACTTAGATACAATTTCCCCCGAGTGAGGACTTATCTCAAACGTTCGACTGCAAACTCACATTAGGGCTGCCCCACACTAAAATGGAAATTAGGACAATCCCTACGAGTAAATTAAGTTCCATTGACGCCGTTGGAACGTGAAGACGAAAGCGATTAAGCCCCACTGGGTCAGTGCTATTCTCCTACTAATTAATGGTCCTTAGAGTAAAATTTGGCGATGTGTACATTCCAAGTGTTAGGTTCGTATTTTGATTTTGTGGACCCGAAATCAAGATGACGGTAAATAGTGCTTTGTTTTGGTACATGGGTTGGTATGACCTTAAGGGTCGTTGTGAAATATTCGGGGCTCGAATTTTGAGTCACGTAGAGTGAGGTTAAGCGATGTCTATGACAGAACTCGGTGTCACAAAAATGCTTTCCTCGTTAACGTACAAAATAAATATTCTTAGATATTAAATGGTAAGATGAAGTGCTTCTGGTCTGATTTCACTAATTTAACTCAATGAGATTTGATCAAACAAACAAATTGACGTGTTTGAAATTGCTCACCAGTTACTCATTTGTAAACTATGTACACAGATTCATTTTGATTAAATACATCTGCAGTAAGTTTCTGTTTTCACAGAGGAAGATCGGGAATTTGAGTTTCTTTTTCTACTTTATCGAAAAAAACACGTTTAGGTACATATCATATCACTCAAGGAACAGAGTTATTTCTTATCTTTCAATAAATAACGACACTGCAACTTACAACAAATCGATAAGAAAAGATATTGAAAATTCTTGCACAAGCAAGGAAAACTCCCATGGCGGAATACATATAAATTCTCGATACTAACCATCCAACCATGGTTCGCTACACATAATGCCTTATCTGACCAGAAATTGTTTCCTTTTCAATACAGAAACTCTTCTGTTTACTTTCTGGTTTCTTTGTGAATTTTGAAGGAAGATAAGCAAGAAAGAAAGAAAGAAAAGTCAGTATTTTTGTTTTGTTTTACAAAGATCTCGTCAAGATCGCTCAGAATTCTTAAAAAAAACTAAATTCTGTGTTTTTAGGTTGCCATGGTAGGCAATAGAGAAAATATTATTTTTAGGAAACACTTTAAAATAATTTATAAAGTTCGTATGAAACTTTTTAAGCAGAGTATTTTCAGTCTTGACTTACAAAGTATTCCCCAAACGATTCAAGTCTGATTCAAACGGTCTAGCATTTACAACCCCTATGATTTATCCAGCGTACATTATTCTGAGCTTAATGTTCCGATGCTAAACCTAGCAGAAAGTTCCCAATACACTATATACAAGTTGCGTGTCAGTTGCAACGAGCCAACCGAACCGCGAGCCATATCGCCCGACCCCAATCGAGACGGAAAAAATATGTTACGTTGCCTGTTGCCAGCACGGAAGAAGAAAAGATAGCGGAGATGCTATAAGGAAGGTAGGGCAGGCACCTTCTTGTAGGTCAAGCAACGTACTGTAGCTGTGATCAGGTACTAGAACTAACGAGACGTTTGAGTTCCAATCAAAAGCAATCTGTCAAAAGTAGTAGTTAGTAACGTTCCTGGTATCCCGAAATCCGCAGTTTGGCGTACTACTTTCTTAGAAGGTTTTGCGCCATCTTTTTTTTCCGAAGGTTTTTACCTTCGGAAAAAAAAGATGGATCAAATGACCCCTCCCACTGAGCAGTCCAAAGCGATTTACTATCGAGGCATTTATCAGAACATACTAGCCAAATTTTCAAAGAAAATTCCAAATCTATTTTCTCTACCCATCTCTCATAAAATTCCAGAGACAAGCCTTTACAGTGAATCCCGTAAATTAAATAAAAAGAAGCGACCACTGGCGAGAACCCCTCGGTCTCACGTGCGTGAGGTCTCAGATAAGACCCTCGGAACGTAATGGATTTTTAAGTGTTTAAAGGATTTTACTGCCCACAGCTCGTTTCTACGTTGTTCACCTGTAAGTGTTTATTCATGTTTCATGCGGTGGCAACGTGGAGGTAGTAAATTACTTTTCAATTTAGTTTATTTATTATTTTCGAGCTCCAGAAATAAGAAGTAGAAAATTCAGTTTAATAGCTACATCTGTGTTTAGTGCAACAGCATGTAGCTTAAATATGTAGCATATTAGTGTATCTTGAAGTCATATTTAAATCTCGTAAATCTTATACTCATTATTAACAGCACTCGATAAAAATGCAAAGACACAAAATAAAAACAATCCAGCTAACCGTTTCATATCCACTGAATAGAAATCTTTTTCGGAAGCTGTGGCTACTAAAAATTTATGAACGACCTTTTTTGGGGCTAGCTCAGACATTTTTCCTTATATACCTATGAATGCGAAATCTGAACATTGAAAGATCTGAAACATTCACATAAGTAGATTTTCAAACGGACATTGGAAAAACCTTGATGACCGTTATAGACTTGTATGACAATGAGAACGGACGGACGGTAGGAATGGAATGCATAAATGATACGTCGGTAGCGGCTTTGTGTTGGGAAATCAAAACATACGACTCTCACCTTGCTTTTGTTGTTGATGTTGATATTGTTTCTTTTGACTTTGTTATGACAAATTGTAAAGCAATTCGTGGTAGACATTATAAAAAGTAAATAAGGTATTTTTCTATAAGGAAACCTTGATCGTTGTTACGTTAATCTGAAGTCGGAAAATCTGACAATCATTCTCTAGGAGATATACATAATGTATAGTGATTTAGGTAGTGAAGATCAGATAATTTCTCACATCACGTGAAACACGACGCACTGCATCTGGTTAAACTTGAATTAGGTCCCATTTCAGATTCAGTAAGATTCAAGGTAGCATATTGAAAAATATGGATTTGACAACCGCTTTTTAAAATCATTTCACATTTCAATAATACCCTACCTATAGGTAATAAACTAATCTTCATTACCATAATCAGAGACAGCCACCTGATACACAGAGCTAACAAGATTATTACATGCTCACACGCTGTACTCTCAAGAGGCACGCAACCTACATGCTTCATGCATCAGTTCCCGAGGGAGAAATAACCTAACCTTATGTAGGTTGTAAGATGAAGTGATACTATGCGTGGTTTAGAAATTTTAGAATAAGTATTTAAAATGAGGCTTTTATTTTACAAAAACGAAGGAACATGGTGCATTTTAGTCGGTAACAGTCTGAAACTCGCTCACAATACACTTTTTTCCTGCCAATTAACAATTTTTGAAATAATTTGATTTCAATTGAATCGTTTTATCGATTGTGACCTCATCAAGATTGGCTAAGGAAATCATAAAATGTAAATTAACGTTGTGCTGTCATCGTCCAGTCAGAACGTAAAATCAAGATAAAGATCGTCTAGCTAGGTGATGATAGTACAGCCGATTAGATTACTAAACAATTCAGTCTTAAAACGTACCTACCCATCTTATTTCATCTGTACCTAATCCCAATAGTACCTACATCAGCCGCAATCAAACATTAACACCAGTAAATTAAATTCAATTTCAAATACAAAGCTAAATGCAACAGATGCAGAATCATAATTAATTCTTGTTTGAAAGGCCAACTCGAATAATTAGAACATCGATAGATTATTTGCTAACGATTTCCAATCATTCGATTAGTTTAGTCGACCATACGGTAATATGATACGGATAATGACTGTTGTTTCATTATGTTATCGATAGTCATAATCTGTTTTGTTGAATCGATTAATTGAACTTTCGATATTGCTAAGTGGAAACTGTTGATCGATTCTCAGATTTTCCGTTGGTTTTGTCTTTGTGAATCTGTCGACCAACAGTCGGCCGATGGTTAGCTGATAGTTTAGTTTGAAAGTAATTGTAAATAGGATTTACACACTTTTTTTAGCTCTCTAATCAGCTGACTACAGGTTTGCAGCCTCACAGTCGAAACTCCATTCTAATTTAAGAGCAGTTCAAAGATCATTATCAATGGCCAACTAACGTCTTGCTGGGAAAGAAAAAAACTTATAATGAAGACTAAGTAACAAATAGCATAGTAAAATTTTCATAAACACATTTCATTTCAAACTGTAATAAAACTCATAAAACCAAAACATAAAATGTTAACGTTAAAGTTCGTGTTAATACTTATTCGGACACGCCATTTCACAGTCGCATGTTTTATTCCCGACATAATATTTACCAGTAATAAACGGAATATAGTTCCGAACAAAATAAAACTTGCTTGCTCAAGAACAATAAATGCCAATAAGTTTTAATTTGAATTTATTGCTGTTGAAAACTTTCAAGTGGCATTTGTAAGGAAAACCGAACCTTCTCAGTGTTTTAAAATTATAGTGTAAAGCATGTTCTTGCGTTAAAGTGACCCAGTTTCAAGTAGTTCCGTTACAGTTAATAACGGGGCTATTAAATACTAGGGTAATTGGAAAAAAATATTTATTGTGCTTATGGAGATAAGATTGTTTACAGGTCCTATATTGTTTAATTAAGTTTTTTTGTAAATTGGTGAGAATAACAAAAAATGTTGTTAGTTAAAGAAAAGTATCTACGCGCCAAATGAGTTTTTTGAACATTTGTTTATAAAGATTTTGTCGAGAAGTTTACTCGTCTAAAATGTAGACAACATTTAATGTGATTAATTTTACTTGACAATATTCAAAAGAGTATTAACAAAACACTTTTTCGCATACGCGAGGTGTCAAATGACTTCCTTCAGAGATGTAAAGTTAAATATTGGTTCGTACTGCAGGTACGTAATATTTTATGTACCTGAATAAATATGTATTCAAACACAATAAATATTAATACCAAACAAAAGAAATAGGAAATCCGAAACGACCAATAAACTGGGTACATGCTCAGAAAAGCAATAGCACTCCACATCACATCATAATAGAATTGTCGTTAATCGCCGAATACTGATCGAAACTTGGCCAAGCCAATAACTTGACCGAAATCCAATTTGTTTGAAAGCAAATCCGTGTTGCTATTTAAATAATTCATCACCTGCTACCGTCCTTATGTTTGTGGGCGACGAATATTTTCCACAGAATAACGATATTGGACTCTACTAGAGGTTTTTAATCTGATAAACGTTAATGAATTAATTTCTTTATGCGATAATTGGGGTAACGGAATGGTGTTTTTTTTTCTTTTGTTAGAATGTTATGTTTAGTTTTCGTAGTGTTAAGTAATGTATATATTTTGTATTATTATTTGTAAGCCGATAATCTCCAAAGTACTTTGTGCAGTTTTATAATTTCAAGCTGAGACAGCTACAGTTTTTAGTTAACTAATTACCAAAATAATGTGTTTGATTAGTACCAAAATATAAAATAACACAATAATAAACCATTCGACACCCGACACCCAATTACTTAAACCACCCATACAATTAACCTTTACTCACGCCACATCACACAAAAACCCAACTAATATATAAAAGACCGATACCCGATCAATTGCCAGGATTAGACAAGGGGCTCCCACAAACAAATCGTAGACATTTCGTATTGTAGGTATCGAGTAGGATATCGAGTTGCTAGCTACCACGGAGACCATAATCACTATCGGAGATGGCATAACGCTCTGGTACATAAAAGGCCTACGAAGGAACATGATGGGTTTTCACTCAGTAAAAGTCTGACACTCCCTCACCGCTGCTCACCCACAGTGGGAGGGGTCATTTGATCCATCTTTTTTTTCCGAAGGTTTTTACCTACTAATCAAACACATTATTTTGGTAATTAGTTAACTAAAAACTGTAGCTGTCTCAGCTTGAAATTATAAAACTGCACAAAGTACTTTGGAGATTATCGGCTTACAAATAATAATACAAAATATATACATTACTTAACACTACGAAAACTAAACATAACATTCTAACAAAAGAAAAAAAAACACCATTCCGTTACCCCAATTATCGCATAAAGAAATTAATTCATTAACGTTTATCAGATTAAAAACCTCTAGTAGAGTCCAATATCGTTATTCTGTGGAAAATATTCGTCGCCCACAAACATAAGGACGGTAGCAGGTGATGAATTATTTAAATAGCAACACGGATTTGCTTTCAAACAAATTGGATTTCGGTCAAGTTATTGGCTTGGCCAAGTTTCGATCAGTATTCGGCGATTAACGACAATTCTATTATGATGTGATGTGGAGTGCTATTGCTTTTCTGAGCATGTACCCAGTTTATTGGTCGTTTCGGATTTCCTATTTCTTTTGTTTGGTATTAATATTTATTGTGTTTGAATACATATTTATTCAGGTACATAAAATATTACGTACCTGCAGTACGAACCAATATTTAACTTTACATCTCTGAAGGAAGTCATTTGACACCTCGCGTATGCGAAAAAGTGTTTTGTTAATACTCTTTTGAATATTGTCAAGTAAAATTAATCACATTAAATGTTGTCTACATTTTAGACGAGTAAACTTCTCGACAAAATCTTTATAAACAAATGTTCAAAAAACTCATTTGGCGCGTAGATACTTTTCTTTAACTAACAACATTTTTTGTTATTCTCACCAATTTACAAAAAAACTTAATTAAACAATATAGGACCTGTAAACAATCTTATCTCCATAAGCACAATAAATATTTTTTTCCAATTACCCTAGTATTTAATAGCCCCGTTATTAACTGTAACGGAACTACTTGAAACTGGGTCACTTTAACGCAAGAACATGCTTTACACTATAATTTTAAAACACTGAGAAGGTTCGGTTTTCCTTACAAATGCCACTTGAAAGTTTTCAACAGCAATAAATTCAAATAAAAACTTATTGGCATTTATTGTTCTTGAGCAAGCAAGTTTTATTTTGTTCGGAACTATATTCCGTTTATTACTGGTAAATATTATGTCGGGAATAAAACATGCGACTGTGAAATGGCGTGTCCGAATAAGTATTAACACGAACTTTAACGTTAACATTTTATGTTTTGGTTTTATGAGTTTTATTACAGTTTGAAATGAAATGTGTTTATGAAAATTTTACTATGCTATTTGTTACTTAGTCTTCATTATAAGTTTTTTTCTTTCCCAGCAAGACGTTAGTTGGCCATTGATAATGATCTTTGAACTGCTCTTAAATTAGAATGGAGTTTCGACTGTGAGGCTGCAAACCTGTAGTCAGCTGATTAGAGAGCTAAAAAAAGTGTGTAAATCCTATTTACAATTACTTTCAAACTAAACTATCAGCTAACCATCGGCCGACTGTTGGTCGACAGATTCACAAAGACAAAACCAACGGAAAATCTGAGAATCGATCAACAGTTTCCACTTAGCAATATCGAAAGTTCAATTAATCGATTCAACAAAACAGATTATGACTATCGATAACATAATGAAACAACAGTCATTATCCGTATCATATTACCGTATGGTCGACTAAACTAATCGAATGATTGGAAATCGTTAGCAAATAATCTATCGATGTTCTAATTATTCGAGTTGGCCTTTCAAACAAGAATTAATTATGATTCTGCATCTGTTGCATTTAGCTTTGTATTTGAAATTGAATTTAATTTACTGGTGTTAATGTTTGATTGCGGCTGATGTAGGTACTATTGGGATTAGGTACAGATGAAATAAGATGGGTAGGTACGTTTTAAGACTGAATTGTTTAGTAATCTAATCGGCTGTACTATCATCACCTAGCTAGACGATCTTTATCTTGATTTTACGTTCTGACTGGACGATGACAGCACAACGTTAATTTACATTTTATGATTTCCTTAGCCAATCTTGATGAGGTCACAATCGATAAAACGATTCAATTGAAATCAAATTATTTCAAAAATTGTTAATTGGCAGGAAAAAAGTGTATTGTGAGCGAGTTTCAGACTGTTACCGACTAAAATGCACCATGTTCCTTCGTTTTTGTAAAATAAAAGCCTCATTTTAAATACTTATTCTAAAATTTCTAAACCACGCATAGTATCACTTCATCTTACAACCTACATAAGGTTAGGTTATTTCTCCCTCGGGAACTGATGCATGAAGCATGTAGGTTGCGTGCCTCTTGAGAGTACAGCGTGTGAGCATGTAATAATCTTGTTAGCTCTGTGTATCAGGTGGCTGTCTCTGATTATGGTAATGAAGATTAGTTTATTACCTATAGGTAGGGTATTATTGAAATGTGAAATGATTTTAAAAAGCGGTTGTCAAATCCATATTTTTCAATATGCTACCTTGAATCTTACTGAATCTGAAATGGGACCTAATTCAAGTTTAACCAGATGCAGTGCGTCGTGTTTCACGTGATGTGAGAAATTATCTGATCTTCACTACCTAAATCACTATACATTATGTATATCTCCTAGAGAATGATTGTCAGATTTTCCGACTTCAGATTAACGTAACAACGATCAAGGTTTCCTTATAGAAAAATACCTTATTTACTTTTTATAATGTCTACCACGAATTGCTTTACAATTTGTCATAACAAAGTCAAAAGAAACAATATCAACATCAACAACAAAAGCAAGGTGAGAGTCGTATGTTTTGATTTCCCAACACAAAGCCGCTACCGACGTATCATTTATGCATTCCATTCCTACCGTCCGTCCGTTCTCATTGTCATACAAGTCTATAACGGTCATCAAGGTTTTTCCAATGTCCGTTTGAAAATCTACTTATGTGAATGTTTCAGATCTTTCAATGTTCAGATTTCGCATTCATAGGTATATAAGGAAAAATGTCTGAGCTAGCCCCAAAAAAGGTCGTTCATAAATTTTTAGTAGCCACAGCTTCCGAAAAAGATTTCTATTCAGTGGATATGAAACGGTTAGCTGGATTGTTTTTATTTTGTGTCTTTGCATTTTTATCGAGTGCTGTTAATAATGAGTATAAGATTTACGAGATTTAAATATGACTTCAAGATACACTAATATGCTACATATTTAAGCTACATGCTGTTGCACTAAACACAGATGTAGCTATTAAACTGAATTTTCTACTTCTTATTTCTGGAGCTCGAAAATAATAAATAAACTAAATTGAAAAGTAATTTACTACCTCCACGTTGCCACCGCATGAAACATGAATAAACACTTACAGGTGAACAACGTAGAAACGAGCTGTGGGCAGTAAAATCCTTTAAACACTTAAAAATCCATTACGTTCCGAGGGTCTTATCTGAGACCTCACGCACGTGAGACCGAGGGGTTCTCGCCAGTGGTCGCTTCTTTTTATTTAATTTACGGGATTCACTGTAAAGGCTTGTCTCTGGAATTTTATGAGAGATGGGTAGAGAAAATAGATTTGGAATTTTCTTTGAAAATTTGGCTAGTATGTTCTGATAAATGCCTCGATAGTAAATCGCTTTGGACTGCTACAAAATTATGAGAAAAATACATCGATTGGTTCCTGCGATCCTTGATTAAATACCTAGCATAATTATATTGTCAATATTATAAACGCTGTTGTGCCATTTCTCACGGGATGGCACATAAATAATTGATGAATATTTTTGTTTTTCTTTTTTTACTAACATAAAATTAAGTCTTTTACTAACATTATGAGTCATGTTACTTGAATAAATAAACTTTCTATTCTATTCTATATGAATAATTTAAATTTTAGTATATACAATCGGAATAATTTACCGACAAACTCGAATGAAACATCCGAACATCAAACAAAATAACCAATCAAACAAACACGTCTGATTAAAACAATAGACGATCCGGAGTTCTGATCCCGACCTGTGTGTCCTACTTCGAGGTGTAGCTCCGTAATCAAATTTGCACAATCTGGCAACCCTGGCCGACACGTCCATTGTCCGACGGCGGTGATGCGTACACCGGATGCACGTTCCCGGATGCCACCCCCTCTACAAGGAGGCTGTATGCTCTATACGTCTTCACAACCCTCAAGACATTTGCCGCTGTCTAACCCCCGTATATCTCAACATCGCAACAAGTCGTCACATCTCGGATGTTTGAGTTTGCATGCGAATCGTCGAATCCACGAATATTAATCGTGCCAAACGGTTTTCGACCTTACACAAATGCCTCTGAGCTTTCGCCTAAAACACAAAGAGCTAATTTGTTGCTGTGAAAAATAAACAGCTTTTGCGTATTTTGGAGTGATGACAGCAGTAATGTTTTCATTAGCAGACTCACCTGTGTTCTTGTTTTCGTAAAAAGAGCACAAAGGAATTTGATTGGTACACTTTTATATTTACGATATTGAGCCATTTATCATGAATGTCGGGTTCAGATGCGTATTAAAATGTCTATAGATAAATAATTGTTCTAACATAACCTTATACAGCAAAATAATACTTAGCGGAAAAATGTGATAACATTTTTCACTTCTTAAAAGTTCCGTCAAGCATGAAGTTTGTTAGAAGAATAAAGGATTTTTAGTTTGCTCAAACAAACAGCCCGAGACACGTTTGAGTCGTATGTTAATAACATTAGGGACGGGAGACGGGACCTTATTATATACACACGCCGTGTATATTCCGAGGGAATTGAATTTCCACCTAAATCTACAAGAAATAAGGAAAACGAAATGGTCTTGAGTTAAATAGGAAAACAACTAGTGCTGTCTCGCAAACAGCTCTGTTTAGTTACCTTTGGGAACTATAGACGTAATTGAGCTGGCGACAATGTACACTAACTTCAAAGACTTTATTGTTTTCTCGGACATTCTTCTTTTTATCTTTAATCGTTTCTTTTGTTTCGTTATTAAACGACTTGCAAAAAGCTCTTTTTAGTCATTCTCTTTGTACATATTTAAGCTAGTTTATTTATTTTCAGTGTAAAGGGCCGTGACGCGGATTGTCTCTCTCTTAGTATTTCTCATCGCTTTTTTCTAAATCGAGTCTATTTAGACCCTCAATAAATTTCACACCGTTAAACCTGAAATCAGACCCTTATTTGTTTCTAATCTTGTCTGAATTTGTCTGTAGATATACAAGATTTCGTGCTCAGCGTTTTAAAAGGGTTAGAAATTCGGCGCTCAATTCATTGTAAATAATCGTACTCGTTAGCGCTTTGAGGGGAACGTTGGATAAAGAGGCGTATTAACAAAATGTTTTCACCGTTTTAGAATAAAGTTGAAATTTATTTTCCTTCAACTTGTCATCTTGGGTAAGCTATAAAAGTCTTTCGGAGTAAATATAATTTATGTAAGAAGTTCTCGAAAAATGCTGGCTGTAAAACTGTCACCGTGGACGTTAACGGACAAAGCACCTGCCAACTGCAATCAATCCCTCGGCTTCAACCATTATGAGGACTCGCTACAACGATTTCGGGGGTTTTTATGAAGTCACATTGCATTGAATTTGAGTCCTCAGTGTATTGAATGATGAACCAACGAAATAATTGTTATTATTGACAAAGTTTATACTTATACTAATAAGTTAAATTCTCTATTTTAGTTATTAAACTAGACTGGACTTCTGAGTATATACAAAAAAATTAAACGGCCTCGGCAATGTCGCAAAGAGTAGTAGCAAGAAAAGACACCAGCAGCAATAGGAGTCATTTACCTTACCTAATTCTTTAGCTGTTTGATTTGTCTTCTCCACTTGGGCGACCTCTAAATCTTGGACCGGCGCTGTAACATATACGTGTACAAAACTACAAGATCAAGAAATTTCTTAACCTTACCCTTTGTTCCCAGGAAGCGGTCAGGCGACGGACGTGGACGTCCGTTTGGTGTCACCTGCGTGGGTAGCTCGGGGCGGTTCAGCGACGCTGCGGTGTCTCCATCAAGTGCCTCCACAGTTGTTATACAAGGTGGAGTTCTTGAGGACTGGCACCAAGCTGCTGCAGTATGTCAGGGAGAGGGTCCCGCCTTTTACCAGCTATACTTTTGCTGGAGGAAGGGTTAATGTAAGTGCATTTTGATGGTTTCGTTTTGTTGGTTTACTGGATTGTGGGTTGAGAGCTAGTCTAACAACCGGTCTTACCAGGGGGTACCAGGTAGCCCTGGTAGGTCGGTAGAGGACGATAGATATGCAGTTGCTCTAAGTAAAACACTGATTCTCAGCTACATCTTTTTAGTATGGAAGCCGTGAAAGTTGAATCAATGATAGAAAGAAGGAAATCGTTGTGAATATGCCTACATAAGGTAAACGCACCAATCATGGTCAATAGTAGAAAAATATTTGGTATTATTTAATATTTATCAAAGTAGTTATTGCCGCATCTGTCTGCTCTATTGTGGTATTTGTGAAAGACGGTATCAGTTAACCGTGGAAATTACAAATATTAATTTATCTTTATTAGAATAAATAAAATAAAATAAATAATTTTTATTTTTATTTTTTCACCAATAATGGTCAGGTAAATGGTCAGTAATGGACCACCATTTATGGTCAAATCCAGTAATGCACAGCCAGTAATGGTCATAAAAAATATACTTACATAAACCGAATCAAATCTCACCCAGGTAAGTTTTTATAGGTTTATTAAAATAAAATATGGTGATAATTATAAGTACTAAACATTTATTTTCAAACAATCATTTCATTCAAGTTATAATGATTAACGTAAAGGTACCATACCATGCTTTTTCTTGAGTGATGATGTGTTAGTTATGGTCACACCATTAATGGTCAATGATGACCATTACTAGAATCGTCGTTTGTACTATTGCGTAACAAACATCAAATTAATGATCGTTATACAACATGTAGCGTAATTAACGCACACCCTCAAACACCCCAATTTGAATATTATGTTATAATCATAATACATACACTAAATTTTTAATCTAACATGTATATGCATTGTTATTTACTAAATTAGTTATACCAATTCTTGGAGAACTTTTTGGTCATACTACTACGCACGCAAATATCGCGCCGCGCGCCGCTCGACTCGACACAACATAAGGAAACTACGGAAAAAGCCGGCAATACACGAAGTCTTATTACTTTGAGTTACGGTCTATTTGAATTTGTTTTGATTATACAGGGTTAATATGACAATAATTTCCGTAGTTTTAATTATTTTTGGGATAAAAAATTACCTATATTAAAAATGATATAAATCGATTCAGTAAACGATTCTGAACAAACTAATTTCAGGATGTGCGTAAATTAAGTTACATGTTGTATTTAAAATTTAAATTTGATGAATAACGGTTAAAACGCCAGCTCTCCAGTTATGGTCAGATTGACCATAATTGGTACTAACCGTTTTTAAAAGTTCCAGTAATGAACACACCAGTTAAAAAAAAAGATATAAAGTAAATTAATTAATTTATGTTGTTAATCGTATCCTAAACATCTTAACATGCATATTGATGATAAGGTACAAATCAAACACTTACGTGGCCACCATTTTTGTAAATGGACGACATCTAGGCGTCACATATCATATTTTGACAAGTTAATAGTCTATAGTTTGTTGTTGAGTGTTGCAATTTTCTCTACAACATGTGTGATTCTTATTTAAAAGGTTTTTTTTTTCAATTGATCATTACCGGAACGCTTACCATTACTGGTGCAGTTACCTTACGTACTTTTATATGGGTACATTTTTTGAATTAGATGTAGCTTTGTTTGTGTACCGAATAAGTTAACCCAAAGCATTACTCGGGGCTTCAAATCAGATACTCATTATCCAACAGCAGTATATACTTGACTTCTCTTTGGTTACATAGGTACATACATACAACATATACGTTAGTACAACAAACTGTCCCATTTCGCCGACCCTGTTGATTAGGAACGTAATCTCCATCACAATAGAACTAGTTTGAACAAAATAGGTTTCGAAAGACCCTTTTTATTCCAAATATGTATAATACTAGGAATGTTTGTCGTATTTTATGTCCTACTGTGACAGATAGACGGAATACGCATTATATTATAGTAGATTTATGAACGTTTAGGTGAAGTGCGACAGGTAAATTATTGTCCTGGATTTATTTCTTTTGTTAAGCTTCTAGCAGATATAATGTTCTGTATTATGCTATGATATCCATAGGATAATAATATACAGGTTGAATAAAGTATTTTTAATATTTTAATGCTTTTTAGAATAAATATTTACACTGGTATAATTGAATGTAGGAGATAGTTCGAGCTAGACCAAAATTGTTTTTTCATTTGTTAGCTAAAAATAAATCTTTTTATCTTCAATTTTTTGTTAGGACGTGGTGTAAGGATAGTTATTCAATTTCCTTTTTCCAGATGACTTTATCTACGGAAAATTCGATAACTATCGACAACTTGGACCCATCGGCCTCGGGGCTCTATTGGTGCGAGGTGTCTTTGGAGACACCCATCTTCACGGCCGCCTCCAATCCAAGACAGCTGACTGTTGTATGTAAGTAGATTGTACTAAAAAAAAACCTAATATAAAAAGACCCATTGGTCCTTTTAATGAATGTTACCATAGCCTATGCATAGCATAGGTAAAGAGCTGCGTGATTTTTTTAAAGTAACTCTTTCATCTCGGTCCTGGAAAACTTATGGCTCTACTAGAAGGATTATGAGAGGGTTTCAACCAGTATGGCCGCGTTTCCACTGACGCGGAGCTGGGCGGAGAGGAGCGGAGAAGAGCGGTGAAAAGTGGTCAGTGTTTCCACTGAAGCGGAGCTGGGCGGAGAGGGGCGGAGAGGAGCGCAGCTCTGCGGAGAGGAGCGATGAAGATTTTGAATGTACCTAGTGACGTAACGAAGACAACTGACACACTGCACGCGAGTCACGCACCGCTCCGCTCCGCACCGCTCCGTACCGCCCCGCTGTCCTCCGCTCTGCACCCCAATGCTCGCTGTCCTCCGCACTGCACCGCCTCGATGTATGAATATTCGCTCAGCTCTGCTCCACCCCGCTCGTACTGTTTTCATTGAAGCGGAGCGGAGATTTAAAGCATAGTCATTGGTCAATTTGTGCACCGCTAAGCTCCTCTCCGCCCAGCTCCGCGTCAGTGGAAACGCGGCCTAAGGGTCTGGTACTTCGTTCTGCTCCACACGCAGCGTACAATCCATTTTATGATTTTCTATCTACCAAAAAAAGCAATCTACAGAACCATTTTCAGTTTAATTTAAAAACCAGTGGTTCCTATATATAGGGAGGATTTATATCCATAACTTATGCATTTAGTTCGAGACACATTTTCTTTTGGTGAAACTTTAATTGAGTTATATAACTTTCATCCTCTTAAAATAAGATCTCGTAAGGAAGGATTGCCTTTTATTCTGGAGTTTTATACTATCTTTTGGCCTAAAAAGGTCACTATTCAGTCACTATTCAGAAACGGTATGAACATTATCCCCTGGGCTTCTTAAATTTTTACTTAAATGTATTTTTCGTTATTATACTTAAATAAATGGTCACAGTGACGTCTGTTTATGAAACAAGTCACCAGTGGTTTATATCAATTAACACAACAATTATTTATTCAACATTATTTGAGGAATATAACAGTAAATTATTTTCGGTTCAAATTATATGGCCACCTGTGGGATTTGATGAAATATGAATTATTCACGGAAATTCCTGCTATTACTTTCGTACGTAAAAACATATAATAGTTAATTAACTGTTGTGGATTTAAATGTCTGTATTTTAATGAATTATGTCCAGATAAATTAATAACTCCTGGTTTCCTAGTTGAAAATTCTCAGTACAGTACGCTGAATCAATACCTTCTACGTAATTATTTTGGAAAAGTCACTTGCCTGTTAAATAACCATTAAAATACTGGGTCAAAATACAACTTTAGTACACAATGTATCCCCTACATAATCACATTTTCAATATTCTAAATCCCTATGTCATCATAAAAAAAAACTAAACAAGGTTATACACTCGTAAAACCTAATTTAGCAATACAACGTAACATAAACGATGAAACTTCTAGTTCACCAGCAGCCTATATTCCAGTCATGAATATAAATTGTCCAATCTTCAGCTCTTCACTGATAATACTTATTTTGTACACGATCCTAGCTTACGTCAGCTAGCCTACATTTTGTTGGTAGACAAAATGACAGGGAATAATGACACAGAATATGATGAGAAAATAAGCAGGAGATAAGAAAATGTCATTAATAATGGCAATTTGTATTCTGGCACTACGTATTACAGGCTTATATTGTGTCTTTCTTATAGTTGGTAGATAATAGAAATGCTTTGTCACGGACAAAATGGCGTTGACATGGGTAACGAGTTTGTAGGAAGGTAAAAAGTTTAATTGTAGGTGTAAATTGTTCGTCGTTTTATTGTGAAGATGTTTAGCTGTGTTTAACGGATTTATTTAGCTATCGCAAAAATGTGCATCTTAAGATGTGTATTTTTTGCATTCGTCGTCAAGTTCGGGCCTTTTACCGACTTCCAAAAAAGAGGAGGTTATCAATCTGGTTTGTTTATATCTGGTTGCTTATTAGCCCATTCGAAAAATCTTTTTTTCTTGAAAGAGTCCCATTTTCGTTAGGTCTAGGACCTAATAATGGGAACCCTGAAAAATCGAAAGCAACTTTCGAAAATTGGTTACGAAAAGATTCACCCTGTTCCCGGTTAAAGTTTGACATAAATTACTGAAAGCTATCTCTCATAGTAGGTACCAATTTTTTCAACTGACCCAAATTCATTACTCTCCAGTATACTTGTTATTTGGACTCTATTGTTTGTGCTCACATTTTGGCACCCAACGCCATTATCACAAAGGCCTTAGTGAAATGTTAACTCTATTATTAGATTTGATGTTCTCATATAATAATAGGTGCGGACGCCATCAGTATAGGTAGGTTAGAGGTATTTGGTTGCTCGGGTAACTGGGTTGAGGAAGTCGGATAGACAGTCATCATCATCTCCCGAGCCTTTTCCCAACTACGTAGGGGTCGGCTTCCAGTCTAACCGGATTCAGCTGAGTACCAGTGTTTTATAAAGAGCGACTGCCTATCTAACCTCTTCAACCAAACTACCCGGGCAACCCGATAGACAGTCGCTCCTTGTAAAACACTGGTACTCAGCTGCATCTGGTTAAACTGGAAGCCGACCCCAAAATACCTAGTTGGGAAAAAGGCTAGGTAGATGATGGATGGTCATCAGTGTAGGTAGGTATATACCCATAGGCTGAAAGTCAGACCAATTAATAGCACCTGTGGGATATTGGAGATATAATGTTTACGATATTTCTTATGATATTGTATCCTGTAATGGGTAGTTTTATCACTGGAGACAAAATTAATAAATGGTTGTGGATGTCAGAGATTCCAAGGACATCTTACTTAAAGTTTGTACGCTTGTGTATCTTAACATTGTAATATATTACTTAAAACATACTCCTCTCATTTATGAACTAATCGATATCAAGATTTTGGAGAATTTCATTGAGATGTATCTTAAATTCATGAAAAATCTTTGATTAGATTCAGTATTATAGGTAAGTTGACTGAGTTTTTTTACATCACATGAAATACGCCTTTGAAAATACACTTCTCTTAGATTATTTAAACAGTTACACCATACGAAATATTATTTCATAGTAACTATTAATAAACACAAAGAGTCCAATACCAAAATGTAACAACAATAAAACATTTTATTTTCTCCTCTACCCAAAACAAACATTATTACATTTCGAAGACCCAAAACACATAACAGACATCCAAAAATAACTCATTTTTCGGTCCTCAACTAGATAATATATTGTCACGGGCAAAACATTGTTGCTATCAGACGATAAATTAAATTAAATTGTAATGTAATGTCACAATAAAATTATTACAGTAAATATATTCTCTCAGCGTAAACAATTTCGTGACGTTACCGCTATTTAATTAAATGAATCGTCAGTTGTAGGTAGTAGGGAAGTTTCGTTGTAAATATAATTGTGTAATTATGCTGTAAACACTAAAATTTGTAATTTCTGTGGCTGTTTTGTTGTTTACTCAGTTTCAAATGAAAGAGAACTTAATTACTTACAAAAGCAACAATAGTATTCGTTTCGAAAACCAGTTATTTCATTTGTATAAAGTTGTTTATATTAATTATGGGAAAAACTAAAACAACTCTGTTTTAAAACACAATGGACCAGATAAGCAGTCACTAATGTTCTTTCATTACTTCTTAATGCATCTACGTATAGGTCGACAGTGTAGAAAAGACTAACGACGGTACCCAATGCTGTTGATTTGCTTTATACATATAACTTTAACATTAGCCCCATCCAAGTAATGTAAAATTCCTTTCTTAATAGTAAGCAAAAAGATGATGATTTTGATTGCTAACCTATAATTTTGTCGTCAGATTCACAAAAACACCCGCCAATCATAACGTTTGGTAAACCAGACGTGGTGGTTGGAGGATTGCTTCGCGCCAACTGCACGAGCGCGCCCGCTGCGCCCGCGCCTCGGCTCACGTGGTACATTGACAATGAAAAAGTAAGTTCTATAATGATTGCTATCGTATTAAACTAAGAAAAACTATTCTAAGTATTTCATAAGAAATATTCTAGCTCCAATTTTTTTTGTAACTAAATATGTACACTTCTAAAATAATTCCGCTTAATATGCCATTTTTTGGCTTGAGTAAATGCTTGTGAAAAAGCATTTGTTAAAATATAGTAATGATAATTTTCTACAATATACTGTTTGCAGGATTTAAACTCAGTTTTTCTAGTTCATTTGGATGAGGGTTGTCAAAAAACATCAAATGACCAGGACATTTGTCAAGTTTATAGTTACCGAATGTTGTTTCTGATTTTTTTTTTTTGAAGATAATCTATTTAGTTCTTATCACTTTTCCCAAATTCGAAATCTAACATCAAATCCTCTTATAGGTCGACGAAGAATCAGTGAAATACTTCTCCTACCGGGTTTCAAGCTCCACCCGAACGAAGGGTGGCGGTGGCTACCGACATAGAAAGCACCAACATCGGTACATAGCCCCCGAGTTTAACTACACGGCTAAATACTGGGCTCTGGTTAGTGAAACCACTGTAGCCCCGCCGGTTAACGTGACCAAACATCATAAGTGCACTTTGAAGGATCAGCAGAGCGAAGAAATGGCTAAGGTATGTGTTGAACAATAATCTAGTCAGGATAATCTGTTATTGGAAACAAAAATCGGGGGGGCATAATATGTAATTGGTAAAAAAGCGATAAAGATGTGAGCACCTGTTGTAGATACAAAAATAGATATCATTGTTTCAAATTAATATCTAACTTTGTAGACAATGACTTTAAAGTTGTGTGGTGTCTGTATCTTGCACATAAACTTATACAGGGTACACTTGCACATATATCTTTAACCAGAAGAATTCATGTCCCCACATTCCGGGGTTAGAACTCGCAAAATATTACGATAGAATAAATTCTGTACTTACACTTGTTTCACGAACTGCTCTCTGCTTTACTATCTGTGACCACATCTGTGAATTAACAACAATTACTATTAAAGAGTAATCACGCATCGAGTGTGATATTGGTTATCTATTCGTAATGAAGCTCATCAATTTGCTCGCTTATTAGCAGGCTAATCAGTCACGCTCCATTCACTCACGAATAATTGATTTGAAAAGAGAAAAAAAATGGATACTGTGCCTCACAAAATGTTGAATGAGGTTGAAGATCATTCAGTAATTAGAATGAAAAGACAAACAATGCAAGAGGACTCATCCAATTGTCTTTAAGGATACAACGGGAAGCTTTTGTAACTATTTTTAGCAGCATTTTAATCCTGCAATTGTGAAAAACAAATTGAAAGATCAGGGGGTAGATAAAGGAGAAATCAAAGCGAGGCGTCTTAAAATAAATAACAAAAGACAATCTCAATCCAAAGTCGATTGGGCTCAAGTACAAGAGATTTTGTTCTCAATATTGCTCTTTTCATCCTTCCTGTTTAAATTGACAGCTTCCAGTAGAGATGAAAGCTGGCTGTCCGCGTACAAGCACAAATGTCTTTTGATGTACAAATGTTTTATTTTATAATAATAATAATAATAAGCCCCGCAGGGCATCTGAGGCGGATGACGGGGAGTAGCGACCCCGCGGGGCTATATATCCGAGTGCTCCAGGGAGAGTATACTGTCCCCCATCTCAGGCCTGCCGGAGTGAAGCATGACGGGGGATAGGTCTCCCGCCTCTTGGCTTGCCTTCACCGGCCGGTCAGAGTGGAGTCGCTAGAGTAGGGTTAGCAGCCCGCTCGGAGGGTAGGTGCCTCGTGGTAAGTGGCGAGTGGGCCGGTGATGCTGGACCCACAGGGAGCGCGTGATCTGCGTTTAAAGTCCGCCGAGGTATCCTCACCCTTCAGCCGCTCATGTACCTGTTGCCCCCTTGTTGCGATTTAGCGACTGATTCCCGGGGGCCCAGTAAGTGAGTTGGCGAGTCTCCACCTGCCATTTTTACGTGTATTTATTACATTGTTATCGGCAGGTGCCATAGTTCCCGTAGTTTCCCCATTCCTAGTCCACTAGCATCCCATCACAATAGCCCAAGTAGTTTTCATCCATAGTTAGCAATAGTTTAGCACAGAACCGGGGATTGTCCTTGGGTACATTTCTATAGTGTATACAGGGATAATTGTCGGTTTTGTGTCACCATTTCATTAAAGTTGTCTCAAAAGGGCTTCAGCGTGTTGGCTTCGGCCCCACGTTCGCCTCCCAAAAATCCGGGACTCTATAGTCCCGAGGTCTGGTAGAGACATACAAGATAATAATAATAATAATATTCATTTATTTGCTCAGAATGTAGGTATTTACAATAAGGTGTTTACAGAAAATGTTGAAGCATCCTAGTACATTCTACCATTTTGGCATGCAAACATTTGATATGATGCAATTCATCATTACACATACTTAATGCTTATACAACTAAAAAGTGTCAGCTAGAAAGTCAGATACAGAGTAGTAGCATTTATTCAAGAGAAGTGTAGTTAGTTTTTTTTTGAAGATTGTTACTGGTTCTTGTTTAATACTATTTGGGATGTGGTTAAAAATAGCTGGTGCCATGCCAAAAGCACTTTTCCCAAACAAAGCAGTCTTATATCCTCCAGTGCGTAATAAATTTTGGTATTGAGATCGTAAATTTACGTCTCTGTGTCTGCTTTCCGATAAACTTAAAAATAAGCTTCTATTAACTTTAACAAAAAGAGCAATTTCAAGAATGAAAAGGCAAGGAAAGGTCAACAAATTATATTTTTTGAAAAATGGAACACAGCTGTCAGTAACTTTCAAACCAAAAATAGCTCGTATACAGCGTTTTTGAGCTTTGAAGATACTTTCCTTTTCGGTACAATTGCCCCAAAATATTATACCAAATCTCAATTTAGAAACAACAAGACCATGGTATGCTAGTAATACTGTTTTGGTATTGACTTTTTTCTTAAGATTATAAAGTGCATATGCAGATGCGCTGAGTGTTTTACAGATTGCTTCAGCCTGCGGCTTCCACGTTAGCTGACTGTCAATTAAAATGCCTAGGAATTTTGTAAGCTCTACTCTCTCCACATTTTGGTTATTATAGTTGATGTTCAAGTCATTGATGCGAAGTCTTTGGAAAAAATGCATTATCTTTGTTTTTTGTATGTTAATTTTTAGATTGTTGCTGTTTAGCCAGTTTATTATAACTTTTATCGCGTAGTTTATGTCATTTTCGTAATTTACATGATTGTTACATTTTAGTAGTGCTGTGCTGTCGTCCGCAAACAGCACCATGGGATGGTGGATTTGGCGTGGGAGATCATTGATATAAATAATAAATAATAAAGGCCCAAGGACGGTTCCTTGGGGCACGCCGAATTTAATATCTCTGCTGGAAGACACGTACTTTTTTTCTAATTTAGATTTGACACATATTTTGCAGATTTCTGTCATCTGTTTGCGACCGGTTAAATATGTTTTTATCAGGTTCAGGATGTTACCTCGAATTCCATAAGCGTTGAGTTTGTCAAGCAGTATGTTATGGTTGACAAAATCGAACGCTTTTGACATATCTGTATAGACAGCACATATAGGCGTTTTGCTATCAACATTAGACAAAACAACCTTTAATAAATCAAAAATTGCCATATTTATATTTTTATTTTTTCTGAAGCCGTATTGTTCGGGAGAAAGTATATTGAATTTATTTAAGAAAGATGATATTGCCTCGTATATGACTTTTTCTATTATTTTTGAAAAAATGGGAATTAAAGCTATCGGTCTGTAGTTTGACATATCCTCTTTACTATCCTTTTTATGTATAGGTTTTACAATTATGGTTTTTAACTTGTCAGGGAATATGCCTGATGATATACTTGTATTAATAATATGAGTTAGGGGGCCAGCTATATTATTCGCAACAAATTTTATGACTTGGGTGGAAATCCCATCATAACCAAAGCTCTTTTTATTTTTAAGTGTTTTAATTATTCTTATTACGTCTAGAGGTCCAACTGGTGGTATAAATATTGAGTTTGGGTTATAGTCTATTTTTTTAACGTCCTGCGTTGTGCTGTTAGGTATATTAGTAATTTGGTCAATGAAATAATTGTTGAATAATTCTGCTATTTGCTTTGGATCTGTAATTGTCTGGTTATTATTTTTTATTTGTGAAATTGGTTCCTTATTTATTTTCTTATTGTTTATTATTTGCCACGAGGTTTTTGATATATTTATGGAGTTTTTGATTAAGTAATTATTTTGGGATTTTTGTGTTAGTTTTATAATTTTTTTAAATCTTTTAGAGTAATTAACAAAAGCGTTTTTGTTTTCTGTTGATGGGTTAATTCGTTGTTTCCAGAGTAAGTTTCGCTGTCTTTTACTGCATAATCTAATGCCACGTGATAGCCACTTGATGTTTTTTTCGGATTTTTTTAATACTAACTTGTAAGGGAAGCATAGGTCATGCAGGAGCTTAAATGTTTTGATGAAATTATTATATGCTTCATTAGAATCTTCTGTATCGTATACATCAGAAAATGAAATATTTTGTAGATAGCTATTAAATTTAGTTAAATTTTCCGTAGAAGTGTCTCGAATCTTAGTTCTCCAAGTTTTTATTATGCTTGATTTATTAACTTTAATTTTGACTATCTGTGCAGTATGGTCAGACAGCCCGAAATCTATCACCCGACAAGGACCTGCCTGCTTGGTGTTTAGTGCAAAATTATCTAAACAGGTATTACTAACAGGTCGTGTTGCTTCATTAATTGCTAGAGTAAGATTATAACTTAAGAGAAAGCATTTAAGTTCAAGGGTAATTCTATTATTTTTTAGAATGTCTATGTTTAGGTCGCCGCATACAATTATTTTAGTGTGGTGATTAGTACATATTTTTTGTAGAATAATATCTAAATTTTCATAGAATTTACTTAAGTTTGACATCTTTGGCGGTCTATATACACATACTATAATTAAATTATGTTGCTGCATCTTAATTGCGCAACATTCTATTATTCCTGAAACCGAGTATTTCATGTTGTTGTGGTTTGCAAAATTTCTGGGTTATGTCCAGCAAGCTATGTTGTTATTACAAAGAAATAACTGTCATTTGTTGTTATGATTTTAGGTGTAGAGTAATAATAATGTATTTTTGATTTTTATTTGTAATTTTTGTTACTCTGATTCAATTTTGACTGGTTGAGTGATTTATGGAAACATTTTTTTTGGGTATTATTAGCACACTTAATGGCTTATTGATTCACGTTAATTCCGGGCTTTTTCACCCGTTGGCACATGTTTAATACCCAATTTGGGAGATTCTTATTTCAGGAAGAAGTTGAGGAAAAAAAAATCATTGAATTTTATTTTCCCGTTTCTCATCGAATTCAAATCCCCAACCACTTTATTCTTGGAATTGATTTTTTTACCCAGTCTATACAGCATTTTAGCAATTTTCTATTCTTTGACATCCGTGACGTGCGGCCAAGGACGGAAAATTAGCTAAGTTTGGCAGCTGAGCTGGGATTACGTTAATAATTTCAACCAAGTTAAGGCACTTGAGGAATATTTAATTGTTTTAGAACCTTCTTAAGAAATGTTTTCGAAGTTACATGCTTTTGTTAAGTATGCCTTAAGAGTTTGGTTAGAAGCCGATGGTAGGTATTCTCATGTTAATTTTATGGAATTCATTGAATATTATGTTCTGGTTCTGTTCAGTCGTAAATATCTCCACAGAAGTTCACATTGACCTACACTGAAAGACTATATATACTTCAGTCTTTATATCATAAAATGTTGATCTGTATTGCTAGATAGTTGAATTAGACAAGGGCTTATAAATAGATCGTAAATCTCTTTAACATGCTCCTGCGACCTTAGCATGGCGATTCTATCTCTATTCTACCAAGAAACGACAAAGCTCTTTCTTTCCCACTCGACATGTCTTCTACCCGAGCATGGCGCGAGCTGTAGACTCGCGTTTCTATCAAGAGAAAGACTTTCCATAGCAACGGATAAGTAGCTAGTGATGGGTCGTTCTGCGATGAATTTACGTTTAGTTAGCCAAAAAAATGTGTCAATGCACTATTTTTCACGCATGAACCTATACATAAACTCACGTAACTCAAAGCAACAACAAAACGTATTCATCGAACTTATTTCTTATCTGTGGAACTAAAATGGTTGATGTTTGTTTGTTTACAAAAAACGATTAATGTTGTTGATTTTACATATTAATTTAAGTTGTTGATTTTTAATATTGGTGACTACTGCGGCAAGGAAAAAGTAAGTAGATTTTGTGATTAAATAAATAAAGTACTGATTATTCCAATAGTTGTGTGTAATTAATCTAAACGAACAATAATTAATTATCCATACATACGATGAAAAGAACAAAAGAAAAGAACATAATAATCTCAATAAATGGTAATTGGTGGCATTGTCTGATGAAAACTTTGCCATGCACAGTTCAATGTGTTCCTCACTTATCTTGCTTCCCTATATTATTGCCCGAAGTGTTTTTACTTTCGCCGTTACAAAAACTGTTTATTTACAGCGTACGAAGTCCCATCCAATAAACAGAGAAGATAGTATCGCGATCCATTGAGAAAAGAAAGCCACGATAAAGAAGAATGGGTCAGTATTCAAAAGCTGCTGAAAAAATATGGAAAAAGAACGAGTTCTTGGCATACAATGCTGACACGAGAAATATTCTATTAGTAAGTGTCTTTAAATAATATTCATTTACTAGTAATAGTTCCCCAGACTTGTTGGCTTCATTCTAGCAAAACTCTCATGCTTTGTTTTCAAAATATAATTATGGCAATAATAATTATAGTACCTATTTGTTGCTTGTGTGATATAATATAAGCAACAACTCTTAAGATAAAAAATAAAATGAGACAATCATTTACACAGAGGTAAAGGTTTATTTACATAAAATTAAGGCTACAGATAAAGTCATTTATTCAAAATAGGCTGAAAATCAGCAGCAGAAGCGGTGGAACAAACTCCCCAGCAACTCAATTCTGTCTGTATGGTTTGAAGAACTGTTGATATACAAAGATATTCATAATAGTTGCTCTTCTGTGAGTTGCAGCTTGTAGTAAGCTACCACTAAGGTCATTAGTGTGTCTCTCTCTCTCTGCCTTTCCTCGGGAAGAGTTGTAGCTTGTAGCATAGGCACCCTGCAAAAAGAAATAACTGTGTGTTTGGTAAAGAGTTTTTACAGTATTATAAAAGAATAACATACTGATAGTGATACATTATCAGCATTATTATTGGTGTCATGAGCCAAGACCCTAACGCATAACTAGAATCCCCTGAAAATGAATGATAATTTAATTTTGTGTTCTTGTTTCAGATTACAAAAAAAAGGATGCTAAATGACAGCTGGGCCTTCAGTTTACAAATTATAAATTATTGAAATTATATTATTTAATAAAGAATGTGAATATTAAAATCATAATGGTTGTTTATTTAAAATGTAATTTTTTTCTTAGCAGATAAAACTGTCCAATTCTAGAGTCATATAGCCTGCGCAGTTCGTTCTTAATGAGAGAACTATTGAAAATTGATTGTTTATGAACTCTGTCACGATAATTGGCATTTATGTTCAGTATTTTGCACTCAGTATCTACAATCTGAAATAGAGGTCATATCTAATATTAGGTATACTAACCTTGTATTCACTGCAAAAACAAATTGTTTAAAAAATTTGCTAACAGTGGTTAGTAATGTTGTTAATGACCTAAGCAGGACCCGAGCAAAGAACCTGCAACAATTAGGCTTTGTTAAATATTTTTCTTCTGTTTAATCATTTTCTTGCAATGAAGGGCAATACCTACATAATAGACAAAATAATCTTAGAAACAATAATAAATGAAGTGAATAGATTTTTCTATATTTAAACCTTATCTATAAGGACGAAAACTTTGTCAGATTTTTGGTTGATAACAATTGGAAAGCACAACGAAATAGAATAGACTGTAGGTACTTACATTGACAAGAACAGGCAGACCCTGAGATATAGGAGACAGATTCCTGGCACAAATACTGCACCATCTCTGCACATTTACGTTTTCGATGTCGAGAGGCTTAACACTCGTATAGCTCGTTCTTTGAGCTTTACACTGATTCTTCTCAGCATAAATACTGACCACATGACGACGGTAGGACCCCGAAATACTTTGTAAATGCTATTTGAGAACTTAAAATTATAATAATATTCTTGTCTACTCTTGTCTAGGTCCGATGAGATGTAGAGTATTTGACATTTCATATAGAAAGTTATATCTACTCCCAAATGTCAAAAGTAGATAAAATATAGTCGTCATGCTCGACGCGATAGACACATGTCGATGAAGAAAAGAAACATTTCTCTTCTCGATGTCAAACATCGCCATGCTCGGATCGATAGAAATCTTTCTTCAATCTGTCATTTTGTCGATTCTCCGGTAGACAAAAGCTGTTTCTATGGCGGTCATGCTAGGCCCGCTGGATTAAGTGAAAAAGAATGCATAATTTAACCTAACATGAAATTAATCGCTTATAATTTTGGATTATAAATATTTATAAAAATGAAGTGAACATTTACGGTTGCACTCAGCGTCAACTATAATACCTATCTGTACAATACCTTTTTACCTTCCATTATTCCCCATTCTAGGTAACTATATACATTAATTTTCCAACCTCCCCACCAGATTCAAGAGCGGCCACGCGTGCCTCCCGCCATCCCAATCTCTCTATGGGTGTCCATAGCCGAGCTGCGTGCGCCCGCGCATGGCAGACTCCAACTGACCTGCACAGCCACCATACCTGATGAAGTCGGGCCCGGGGAGAAGTTCGCTGATATTAAGAAGCAGACTGTTACTGGTATGTATTTATTTTATTAGACTTTCCTAGTAAAGTTATAATGAGAGAATCATATTTAGAACTAAACATTTATTTGAATAGGACACAGATTAGGTAAATTACTAATTGCAAGATATAGTTCTGGTACCTACTGGTGCCAATTTTTTCATCATAGTCCTGTAGTAATTGACAATTTAAAAGTATGGTGCTAACAAGAAAATGGGTTATTGAAAACGTCTAAGATCTCTTGATTTTTAAGTACTAGGTATGTGCTTATTGAAATAAGTTAGCCTTAAAATTAAATTGTATTTCCAGCAGCAAGTGAGCATCAAAAAGCAATTGTAGAGCTTTATTTCAAGATCTCACTTTAAATATACTTTCTCCAAAGAAGCACACTTAATTATACTACTTTTTCTTCCCAGCATTTTACTAAACGTTACTTTTTCCAACTTTTCCAAAAACTTAAATGCTGTCTATTATTCTGTTTGAAAGAAGTTGGCAGAACTTTAAAACGAGCTGCGAACGAAACAAACTTTTATTTACATTAATGCGAATCCCGCAAGAAACTTAGCGAGTGAGTTAAGTTTCAGCTGAAATTAAGTAAAAGACTGATCTTTCCCAGTTTACAAAATGACGGCTAACAAACGGTTACTGGCAATACTACTTGCCGTTAACGAATATTGTTATTGAGTGTTGTTTTAAATACAGAATACTAGGAAAAGGTTGAGGAAGATTGTGACCGTTAAATTCTTAATTGTATTTTATTTATTGGCAGTTTCTTTCATACCTTTTTTTCTGTGACGCTTCACTACAAAATACGCAATAGACAAGAAAACTTATGTAGGTATCTTATAATAATTTTCATAGAATAGAATTGGAAAAAATATTTCTAACTTACAAGAATTATAAAATAAAAACGTAGATATATGTACGTTGAGTTGTTCTCTGATGGAATGTAGGTATTAGAAAAACCTTCTGATCGCGAATGTTCCGTAGATAGAACTATGCGGAACAAGTTTAGTTTGTACGCGAACTAATAGAGCGATGCCATACTATGAATTCACATTTAATAGAAGCGCCAGAGAAACTTCAAATGCGTACCTTTATTGCATAACTTTATATGATTATAATAGTTTAAATATGTACGGGTTGATTCACGTGCAAAACTTTAAATTACAAAATAATGTACAATTTGGGTAATTCACACTACTAACGAATAGAGGAAACTACTTAACGTTATTAAAATTAACCCCACATTTCGCTACCTCATTTTCATCATAAACACATCTAGAACTTTCCACAGTTTCTATAGCAACGGCGCCTGTATTTAATGTAATCTTATTAGCCAACGCCAAAGTTACCTTAGTTTATACCATTCGAGTTTTAGTTAGTCCAAAGTTGTTTCATGTTAATAAATCTTTACAGTGGCGGTCAACGAACTAAGTTTGAAGAAGCCACATTCAGACACGAGCCAGGCAAACGCCACCTCAAGCTGTGTACAAAAGTACCCGTTCTGGCTTCTCGGCTGTGGTCTCATTCTACGCGAATTTACACTCCAATTAAATTGAATGACTCCATGAATCTCGCCTATCCCCGATCAAATATTTTACCTGCGAAGCGGCTTATAGATTGTAGTTTCAATATTTCTTAGGTACCCTTTATTTATACTATACAACTTTGTGTACCTTTAAGCTTTCTCGTCTCACTTTCAAGGAATAAGGTTGTCCTAAAAACTTTGTTTTGCTAAATACATTTTTTACAATTATACACCCTTATATTATATTTATACATCTATCCTGAAGTTGAACATAAAGAAATTAAAACTTGCTTAAGATAAAATATTTTAATGAAATCAAATATAAATATAATTTCACTGTGTTCATACATTAATGTTAAAATGTAACTAGAGTTTATTGTTAAATTGTGTATAATTTTAAGATGGTGTTATTATTTTTAACAACTTCTACCTTCGGATGTGTCTTTTTTCTTCCTGAGCTTTTGTATGTCAATTATACCTATCTGATCTAGTTACTACAGGGTTCCAAGGTTTAACCAAACTATCGCTATTTTTATTACGATAACGCATTTAAAGGCTATTTCTGGATATCTATCTAACTGCATTCGAATAGCTAACATGTTAATGATAAATCATAAAAAAACAATAATTACAATAAGGTAGAAATTGATCTCATCTGTAATACAATGCTGTAAGTGTGAAATTTTTCGAAAGTTCCATTCAATAACATCAGAATAAATAACAATAGAGTAATATCGAATGTTCTGGAATATAATTCTTTCTCGCTGCTGCTTTGAGTGTTGTCTTGCCCCTAGATTAAAGGTCATCATGAAATATTCAGAACTAAGTTCCCCAGAGTTTAAAAGTGCGTCTACGTTCCCTGTTCATTTCGTTCTTGAATATTTAAATTATATATTCCTTTTTCATTTTTAGATCTAAGATTTCTAGAAAAATAGAAAAAAATATTTATAAAACGAATTCAATTTTGTTTTTCCTCGTTCGTAATCAGAATATTTCATGTTGGTAGGTGATTTTCAAAGTGAGAACGTATTTTGAGAATTAAATTATTGTCTAATATATGTATTTCAGCAGAATATTTTCGATATGATTAGTGTTACGCTGTAAAGCAGAGGTTATGGTATTTAATCGTAATTGCCTTGTGGGGGAGGACTTGTTTGGGGAAAAATCTGATTAGCCCCTTCGGGTGAAGTCGGCCCAAATGAAATTACACATTGGGGAGGAATTAACTCGATATTAATGTATGATTGCGTTTGTCCGAAAAACCTGTTGGGGGCAAATTGAATTAAGGGTTCCGTGACAAGACTTCGTCCCCCTCATTGGCGTTGGAAGTCTTCCTGCAGCTCTTTACACTGACTATTGTAGAAAGTTTATTTGTTAGGCTAAAAGATGTGATAAGTTAAGAAAATGTGTATATTGAAGCGAAATATATTTTAAAAATAGATTAATTATTTATGTGCTATTGTATAGATGAAAGTATATGAATAATTGTAAAATAGATACATTTAGGCGTATTAGGTAAAATCCATGAAAGCTGATAATCGCTTCTATTATTTAAAAAAGTCTTGAAATATAATTTTAATAAGTTTCCAGTCTTATTGTTATATTTTTAGCCTCACTGGAATATACGAAGAAATGTTATGTAAATAATATAATTTTCACAGACGCGACGAATACGCAAATTGGCACTTTTATTTATAACTGTCGTGACCTTTCCGTCAAGAAATAATAAAATCATTTGTAAATTGACACCGGGATATTTATTTCACTCTGAACAGTTTCATTATGACATCCCCAATTCGGAAGTTGTTAAGTGCTTCAAATAAAATTATAAAGTTATTACTTTTTTGAAAATAGACCAGTTTTGAAATATACATTTTTAGAAATATAATGTTGATTTAATTGGTTGTAAATTTGATTGGCTTAATTTTGGCAATTCTGATGTTACCAAAAAAATCAGGACATCAAAAATAAATACATACTACCTATCTACCACATTTAAGTTTGAAACGTTGTATTGCCAGTAAAAATTACAATATTAAAGACAATTTTATTTCCACAAAAAACAAATGAAAGTCAACTGCAAAAGTCAAATTCGCTCGATAAACCTCACCATGTGCAATGCAAGAGTGAACATATGGCTTCTAAAAAAATGGTGGGAACGCGTAGCTCACTGGGTTGAAAAGACCCAGTGAGATCGAAAGTGATACGGTCAATCATTGTCAGATGCAAACACAACACTTTTTTTATTTTCAGTTTTAGAGAATTTTGAAGATTTTTGAGTGACGGACCAAATCTATGTACTTCTAAAAATATTTTTTGCCAATGTACTTCGTGTCAAATATTTTTCTTTAAATAGTATTGTTTTAAGATACCAGGTCGGATTTTGGCTCAAACAAGGAACGTGTAAATACCTGTGTGTGTATATCGAAGAAACATGTTGTTATGAACAATTATTACGGTTTATTAAAAATTTACGATTTTTGAGCCAAAAATTGCAATTATTTACATTTTCCATTGCTTATAAAATAGGTGGTTGTTATTATTTTTATTTACTATTAAGAAGCGATTGTTGGCATAAATAATTTTCTTTAGTCCTCTGGCCATTTAAATATTAATAATAAAATATTTTATGTATGTACCTACATGATCGTACAATGTGAAAGATTAATAAAAGCTTAAATTAAGCCTCGTTTGTGTTTTTATTTCCTCGAAACAATGAGAACCTACACGCCAATAAAATGGGAACAAAATGTGTAAATGGAAATTAGTTCCAAGTTATTTGGAATGTTTTTTGAAATATGCAGCAGATGGGTGACCTGGTAAATAAATATCAAATATTCCGATTTATTGATTATTTGAGAGAAAATGTACAGGTAAATGATTTACCATAAACAAACACTGCTGGTAGCAATAGTTACAATGGTATTATTTCCCCTCATATAATTTTATAAGGTAAGTAAACGCTGCAGTACAAGGATATAGGTAAGTATATTAACTAGTTAAAGTAAACACCCAAATACACTTAAACAAAGTTGAAAAAAAAATAATGTTTTTAATGAATACTGAAAATAGTTCACTTTTGAATATTGTGTTCACAATTAGAGAAAAAAAAAACATAAGAAATGTTACCCTCATCTCATCATAACCCGATGAAGAACTATGAAAGGAAATTGCTAAGGAATTCGATTTTCTTTCTCGAAATAGCTGCTCCTTTCCCGTATATCATAATGTAGTTATTATGTATATTGACAGCGAGATATAGGAGCTACGCAGAGGCCGAATGGAAATTTATTTACTTGACGAAATGCGCCCATGAATGTGTTGTCGTCATCTTGTGTGCTGTTGTAGGTGAATGTGGGATTTGGGTTTTTGAAAACTGTACTAATATTTTTGTTTTTGTTCACAAAATAGGAGGTTCTCAAGTAGCCTGTGGATGCATGTACTTATTTATTTATTTTTTATGCATTTAAAAAAAACCACATCTGTCGTTAAATACCTTTAGCCAAAACTATACCTACAAAATATCTGATACCTATGAATTTTCAGTTAATTTAACTATAATTTTCCGTAGACATCTTATTATCTAGAAATCGTATAAGAATACAAGCAGTTTTCACAATAAGTTCTGTTCAAATAGCTAAGCTTACCTTACTTTATACACATAGCTTAGAAAACCCATTATACCAATATAATAACTTGCAAAACTTCTATTAAAAGAAGCGGAGATAAAATCTAGCCAACATTTATAATGCGAACTGCATAAGACTTTTCTAGAACACAAAGGAGAGTTGACATCCTCTATAAATGTTATTATGGGAGAGTTCTTACCATTTAACATAGACTGGCCTTTTCTTTGACTTGAAAGTAAAGTATACCTCGACGTTTTCTAAAGAATAAAATCCGTTAGAGTTAGTAAAGTTCATTTTACTGTCATAAGATCTGGTTTTAAGAAAATTAAATACAAAACGCTGAGGTTCAAGACTGAATCTTAGCAGAAGCTGTGTGGTCTAAACCTACAATCTGACTAATCTATTATATATTTTTTTTTGTGTTCTGAATGTTTCAATGACCGATAAATATATTGTCAACCTATTTC
Organism: Helicoverpa zea; assembly: GCF_022581195.2. Lineage (NCBI taxonomy): Eukaryota > Metazoa > Arthropoda > Insecta > Lepidoptera > Noctuidae > Helicoverpa > Helicoverpa zea. The sequence continues at coordinate 10,576,283 of NC_061455.1, read as the reverse complement.
ATGGAGGATCTATAATTATACAGCAAATTAAACTTACTAATTTATGAGCTGTCGAAAATAGACTGGAAATTAAGCCATAGTAGCGCGAGTGATGAACCGTATAATTAAAATACTACCTATAATGACATGGTTGTACACTAACGTAGTCATTTTCATTGGAAATTAAGAGATGTCCATAAATATGGTAATGGGACAAAATATCGACAGATTTCTGCTTTTGTTTCATTAATGTTAAGATTGCGGTTTTTCTTTTTTTAACCGACTTCCCAAAAAGGAGGAGGTTCTCAATTCGTGGGGATCTTTTTTTTTTTTTATGTATGTTCACGGATTACTCGAAGACGCCTTGACCGATTTGCAAAATTCTTTTTTTGTTTGATAGGGTATACCTCACAGGTGGTCCCATAATCATCAGGTCAGGATCTGATGATGAAAACCCTGAGAAATCGAGAGCAACTTTCGAAAATTGTAGGCATGCATAGGTTAAAAACTTGACAATGAGGTGTACGTCTGATAACACTATGCAACAGTGAAGGTTTGGAGCTGACCTGATGATGGAGACGAGAGAAGGTCGAGGGAACTCGACAACTGAATATGTAAACTACCTCGTGTTTGGGCTTATATTCTTTGTATTGACGAGACCTTTATAACAGTGAAGGTTTGACAATGAGGTGTACGTCTGATAACACTATGCAACAGTGAAGGTTTGGAGCTGACCTGATGATGGAGACCTTAGAAGGTCGAGGGAACTCGTCAACTAAATATGTAAACTACCTTGTGTTTGGGCTTATATTATTCGTATTGATAAGAACTTTCCACTAATGCGGATAGTGACAACTATACTTGTCACTGAAAAGCCAAAAATAAAAAACTATTTACAAAAAAATAAAACCGACTCCCAAAAACACTAAAAAGCAAAAAAAAAAAACTATTCTTAGGTGCATCGGCCTAGAAGTCGGTGACGAAATAAACATATCATCATCCACTAGACACCGAATTCTAGGCCGATGCACCTAAGAATAGTTTTTTTTTTGCTTTTCAGTGTTTTTGGGAGTCGGTTTTATTTTTTTGTAAAAAGTTTTTTTTTTAACAAGCCTTTTAAATGAGATACAATAAGTAAGATTCTCCAAATCATTCTGCCGTCAACAATGCCAAAAAATCCGTAACATCTAATAATCATTGAATTCCACCCTCCTTCCTGGAACCCAAAAATATTCAACGATTCTTAGAAAATTTCTGGAAAGACGAGATTAAGGGAGATACTCGCGACATATCGATCGGCGATACGTTGAATAATTCATTGGACTAGCACTGACTTGTTATCGCTCATAATTCGACGTGCGCCTACAATAATACCCCTCCTCATTCGTCGATAAACTTTATTATAGGAAAAAAGAAAATATATAAATCAACTATGTTTGTCGGTTGCTTCGTAACATAATTCTTTTTTATTTCTTCCTTTTACTTTGAAGATACACGTGCTGTTTTCCTAAATGCTCTCATGAAAGTAGTTGTTGTAAATTTCTTTGTGTCGTTAGTAGAATAACTTAAGTACCTACAGTATTATTTCAAGTTAAGTGGCTATTTTTGAATTATATCATTTACGAGGTTTACAGTTTTTATAGGTTGCTGTTCTGCACCTCAGGGTAGATTTGAGTTCCAAATTGCAACTTTTGATCTACTTATGTTCTTACACTCACCACTATAGCTACCAACAGGCCGACCGGTTTTAGCTCTCATTATTAACTTAATGTACCTAAAAAAACCTGATGTATACCTACATTCCAAAATATACACAATGAACCGAGTTGGGGTTTCACTTTGATAGCTGTATACAAGTCTAGAATACTCGTATGAATGGAAACCTTTGTCACAGTGTGGCTAGATTTATCTCCCTTAATGGATTAGCTGACATTCGCTTGAAAACTTTCATCACGACCATCCGATCGATGTTCGGAAACGAGATTGTGATCAATAGTAGGCCCATTATGTGTAATTAATATAGCTCGTGTTAAACAATAGTCGGTTTTCTATTGTTCGTTTTCGCACTACATAGTAAAATGATAGTCTTAGAACATGGATTGTATATACCTCTAGTAAACAGTAGTTTCATTCAACAACACTCTGACCTACAAATTCAAATCGATATCTTACGAGTTTCTACACGCAGGAATCTTAACATTTCTCATGTCTGCCGACAACTATAGGTTTCACGCCCAATGACGCAATAAAAGACATCTGCTGGTATTCCGAGAGCGGGAAATGCTGGCGCTGCAAGACAATGGGTAGGCCTTTACCTAATAATATTCGCACATAAACGCTGTATAGGTATTTATATTAATGTGTATTGAAGTGTTGCTAATATAGTATTTTTCTTATATTGATATTAGAAAAAAAACTTGTATGTTGGAAAAAGAAATGACGATCGAATTTTGTTTTTGGTGTTGATTCTACAGCTTTATTTTGTATTTTAAAAATATGGGGTATCTTTCATAAGATTGACCTAAAATTTGTTTAAAATTACAAAGTTATAAGTACTCAAAAGTTCACTATACAATACATGATATTCTATACAAAAATGAATGTAAAAAACCCAGTAAGTTGGAAACATGTAATAGCTAATGTGAACCGTGTGACGACCCAAATGTCGTCGAGATACCGAGCCACGCTGTTAAACGTCGACGCCCGATATACAGTCACCATGTTACTGTAGATATTTGGGACAAGAAAATAGGGATATGTAGGAAAAATAAAGATTTTTAGATGAAATATTGTGTCATAAAAGGTTTACATGAGTGTTTTCCTATAATAACTGTTTTTTTTTACAATAAATGATTGCATTTTTATAAAAATAAAAATTGGCACATATATTTTTTTCTTATGTTATATTTTTTTCTTTATCTTAAATTTTACCTGTTATAAAAATAAGCATTTGCACTTGTGTTTTAAATGGCTTCATAAAAAAGCAACTATTGTGGTTTAAAATGTTTCCTTACTTCCTATATCGAAGTTTGATTTTATCAAAATGATATCAATCACTGTTCAAAGTCCATAATAATCGTGATAATTTGCACACTAATTATAAAGCCAATAGATTTAGATTCGGAACAGTTTAATTGATATTTGTTCGATCTATGTTATTGGTTTCACTGTTGTATTAAGTGATTGCTTTATGGTAACAAAACATGTTCATGTTTGAGTTAGAATTTCGGAGTATTGATTTAGGTACTTGATTACAGTTAAACTATTATCTGTATTAATGTTCCGATAATTGTTTTGTATTGCGATTGATAATAATCTGAAATCGATGCCTTTTATTTTGGTTAGAATGCAGGTTGAATATATAAAATTATCATTTACTTGTTGAAATTTCATTGACACACAAGGCATGGTCACCCTACTTGTAAGTTCTAAACGAGTCTTAAAAATATGAGAATTTAATACATGTAAGAATATTTATAAACTTAACGTGTTTAGATAAGGCAAAAGGCGATCGAAAATATCACCTTTGAAATATTATCGACACAATACCAGACATGGCTTTTTAACGGCTTTCATATCAAACTTTCAACTAAAAGTTTAGTGGGTCAAATAATTTATTTCTTCTTCTTTTAAGTATAATGTCCATCATAATATTCTAAGTATTCTTTTTACGTTTAGTGAAGCAAAGAAATGCAACCTTAAATCTACACTGCTACCGAATGTACTTCGACTTTTTAAATGGAAAAGGTACTGTTTTTTTTTCACAAAAACCAGATGAATAGGTAAGCTTACACAGGCTGATTAGGTTCCATTTTTAAATCAAATACCTGTGCTCTCGAGAGACGAAGAAATACTAAAGAAATAAGAAAAAAAATAAAGATGAACTCAGTTTCCGACAATCCCAGGAGTAAATATGTAGTTGACTGAATGATTACCTGTTCAGTGTTTTTAGATTTTAATATTTGGCAGTCGTTACGGGTCTTCAGAAGCCAGTAAGACTGATAACTAGTCTTATTAAAGGGTATCGGCTTGCCCTAGTAACTGGGTTGCGGAGGTCAGACAGGCAGTCGTTGTTGTAAAACACTGGTACTCAGCTGAATCCGGTAAGACTGGAAATCGACCCCAACATGGGAAAAGGTTCGGGAGATGATGAATTACTTTTAGCCGAAAACTTATTCTTAGGCTGTAAATTGCCCTTTGTAAATACTGCAAAAAGAATTTTGATTTTTGATATACATATGAATACTAAAAAAGGATCTTGTCTCGTATACAAAAAACAACACTCGTCAGACTTATCAATAAAACCCTACGGAAAAATACAGGACATATTTTCGCCGAACAACATAACCATGAACGAGCTCATTGTATATGCATTGGCTCACAAAATTCAGTGTTCACGACAGCTAGATAAAGTTGTTACACTATTCACACATAAACATATTATGTAAATAGGTACATAAATCTATCTTGTCCTATCCTCTGTCGCTTTTGCTGTGGTCTTAGAGCATTCAACTTGCCGGAGCCGCCATGATAGGTCTCTGTGCGAAAAGCCCTGCAAATTTACGCTCGAACAAATAGTGATCATATCGTGACGCACGCACGTGAAAACTTGAGAAAAGCAAGTCTGTCAAGCGGTCGCTTTTCTGTGCCAGAACGATAAAGAACGAAGAAAGGACGATATGGTGATGGCGTATCCTGCTATTTAAACGCTCTAAGACCCTGGTTCATACATATAAACTGAGAACTAAGTCTTCGATGTAAAATCAATTTTCCTTGACTATTCGTAAAGTCGTTAATCATTGATACTGACGGGATGGTCGTGAAGAAATTAACGTTGTGTCGAGCGAGGCTGCTAATGTATGTATTGGCACGCCTTTTGACTGATATATATTTGGAAACTGGAAAAAGGATTTTGTAATGTATTTTAGGGTTATTTATAGTCCCATTTTGCTTGTAGCGTAACCCTAAATGGGTGACGCGTAACGATACATGACGTTTACGAAAATAGAAGGAATTTTTGTGGTTCTTTAAGAATGAAGCATTTTTTACCGCTGTATTTTTACATAATGTATATTATTATACTTTACTGTTTTATTAACAACTTTGTCATGCAAATTAAACAATCTTAATAATGGAAAATAACATAAAAACATAGATAAAGTGTTTCAGTAAAGTACTTTTTTGATATCTGTAAACTTCTATGAACTCGGTCTTAATAATAATCAATCAAATAAAGAATACAATCCATATCATACAGATTCAAGTACCTATCTACAGAGAGCGTAGAGGAAGTGAAGCATATTTGGAATACCAGTTTGTTTTTTGAAAATAAATTGAAGGAGAAACGGGATAGCTCAATAAAAAATACATTAAATTATTGTCAAAATATTAAACTTTAATAATGAGAACAATCAAATATAAAAAATACCAGATATATTATCAAAATGCCTATCAAACTAAAAATACTCCAAAAACGTGATTTGACTTAGGGTGCAGATAATTTGGAATATAGTATTCCAAATTATATTAATTTTTTTTTTCTTTGAAAATTGCTAACACTTTTTCTTAGAAACTAATAGAATTCTAAATGTTTTATAGTCATTGGCTCTTTACAAAAAAAGAAACTTTTACAAAAAAATAAAACCCACTCCCAAAAAACTGAAAAGCAAAAAAAAACACGGTATTCCAAATTAACAACACGCCAACTTAACTTAAAGTTGCATGTCAAATTTTTAATTCTAGAAATATTCACAAAATCATAGTAATATCTTAAACTAACAAGGTCACTCCGCAATTAAAATAATTACAATAAAGATTTAGAGTATTACAGCAAATGATTACCACTGATTGCATTCTTACCGAAAAAGTTTTCAAATCAGGCTTCTCGTTCGCTGGGGGCTGGTAGCCGAAATGTCAAGATAGCGTCCTGTTTTTAATGCTGTATGGCTTTGTGTATCGTTTGACGTTATGTTTACGGCATAAAAACTCAGATGGCGTTTATATATATTTAGATATCGAAGTATTCCAAGTTACCTGCAGTATTCCAAATATGCTGCAGTTCCTCTAGTATTTGATAAAACACAGTTAATATTGACAATAAAAAAAGCAGCAGACAGAAGCGCTACAGTTTGTTTAATGAGCATTGTTTACCCTCCTTTCAATATAAACTCGTTAAAATAATGATTGATTTTACTTCCAATGTTTTTATTTTACGAGAGAAACGAAATGAAAAAATATTTTCACTCTTCATTTTGCATACAGAAAGCGACCACTCGATGCTCGGAAAAGTGAAAAATCATTCGAATAAACACACGAGAAACCTCGTTTTCGTATCGCAATTACATTTTAATTTTATCGATAATAACGCTCGTATTGTGAAAATAAAACGTGAATTTTTAAACTGTGACGTATTTTTCGTGAAGCCTTTAATCCCTCGGGCCGGCGACTGGGGCCTGGTTTAGTCAAAGCACTTTGCCATGTTACAAAAGAAATGTTCTATCTACCTTTTACACTCGTGCCAACGACTTTTCAACTGCATTTCAGAGTAATAAACTGTATAATCGTTCTGTTGAAAAAAGTGGGTTTTTGCTGCGCTTCTCTTTTCTTCATATTCTTTTTAAACGATTCCGAAGGGTACTGAAACGTACGAGTTTTTATTTGCAAGCTATGCGCGAACGAAAATAAATAAAAAACTGTTTTAATACTGAAGTTTCATTCAAAACTCAAGCGATAAAAAACAAACGGTTTATCCGCTACCAAAAAGCTAGGATAGGAATTTCGATAAATATTTCAGCATTCTATTTTAAAAACTTAACAAAAAAGGTAACCGTATTAATCCGTGACATCGATGAACGAAGATCAAAAATAAATCCAGCTGTTCCTGTCCCACCCCTATTATAAATTCAAAGCAAAATGAACGCTATGCGTGTTATGATACATCCCAAATTCCCAAAATAGTGTCAATTAATTCGATCACGCGTAATAAGCCAATTGAAAATTAATCAGAGGCTCTACAGAATCGACACCTATCACGCCGCTTTTGATGCCTACTTGATTAGTTTGGCTGTCAATACTCATTGATGGCTTAATTGTACGCTATGAATTAACTAATAGGCTTATGATAGCGACCTTTGACTGATAGTTTTGATTATGCTTTGGGGCTGCAAGGCTTTCGTGTTGGTACAAAAACAGCTAAATACCATGATACATATATTCTGACAAACGATCCGATTTTGACTTTATTTTAAAATATCACAACGTTGCATTGGACTAACACAAATTCTCTGGTATAAAAACAGAGAACAGAGTTTTTTTCTCAGAAGTGTGAAAACGAGCTAAAATAAATACATGAGAATAAAGTATATGCATTTAATGGCCATAACAACTTTATAAAACCAACCTTTTTTTTCATGTTATGGAGCTATATTTATAAAGACAGACTTATTTAAACTTGGGATTACGAAGGTGTCATTTCATCAGGCAAAGTGAGGATTTCCGAGGTACAGGTGTCCAACAAGCCTTGATGGAAACACTTTAAATATAAAGAAAAAAAATACCCGCGGCCGTGGCTCGGACGTCCGGATTCCGGAACGAGGGCCAAATGCGTGCTCGCCGTCGTTAAATCAAACAAAAGCCCTTTTTGGAAATGAAGGGTACAAATCTGAGGGAAGCTGGGACGTTGAAAAGAAAAATAGGCACTCTCTCTCGATGTTATGAATTCCTGGTACTTTGATATTCATAAATGTTTTATTAGAGATGCAAATGATGAGATGTCACTGGTTGAACTTTGAGATAGAAAAAACATCTTCGTTGTTGTTTATTATCAAATATAATGTATTTTTTTATAGAATAGGATTTACAAACGCTGACTCTTGTCTACATGGCATTACGCAAATTATGGTGGATCGAGTTACTAAACATCAATTTGAATGCTGAGGTTTATAATGATTTAATATAAGGTTTACCTACAAAAGTCAATTTGAAAAGTTCAGCTATTAAATAAATATTAATAAAATTCCGCCCACAAACTTTCTAAATATTTTTATAATTCTCTAAATGTAAATACTTCTAAAATATCGATGTATTCAATGTAATATATAAAATGAATATGATAACATAATGAATCCGTTAAAGTTTGTTCGTACCGATATTTGATCATCTCCGTAAGTTTAATTACTTGGACGAGAAGTTGTAACTTCGTTAGTATTACTTTAGCAATACGTCTTGAAGTTTTAACGAATATATTTCGTATTTCTATGGATTGGATCATTCAATTTGTTGACGATATCTTTTACTTTTATTCGGCTGAAGAATCTATTACTTAATAAATTTAACAGATAAAAAATAGCATTATTGGGCAGTTAAAAACGCTCGTTAGATTGTTAAGATAGTTATTTAAACATTCAAAAAAATATTTGTGAATAAATTAGTTCGCGAAAACATCTCGAGGAAATGGAGAATAAAGTCTGAAATAACTAACCAGTATTGAGCAGGCCTTGTGATTAACGCTCAATCCTTCTCCGTGTGAGTAGAGACCTGTGCCCAGCAGTGAGAGGATAACTGATGATTGTGATGTAAATAGTTCGAGAAAGCTAGAAAATTTCGAATAAACGAAATCCTTTATCAAAAATATTATTTACAAGTTCTTGTCCTCTCTTATGACCAGCAAACCAGAACATAAACAAGAAAAAAATAGCACGATATCGGCATATTTCATACAAACAGCTTACGAGCCGGAGCTCAGATCTAAAAGACATAAAACCTATGGCTGTATATAGGTCAAACCAATAGCCTAGACTTGCATAAGCTGAAATTGTTATGCGAAAGCACGCCGGCTCTCCACCAACTTGCCAGTGACGTCATGACCCTAATACTTAAAAACGTATGTAGATATATGAGATATCGTGGTTTTTGTGACGTTTTTATATAAAGGAAGAATATAATTTTGTCGTCAAGCCTCCACACTCTTGAATTGAATGTTTGTATGTCATACAAATCCTTCACTAAGGAATGCCTTAAGTAACCATTAAATGTCTCTGAGTGGGGAGGTAAATGTTTTATTTTATTAATTTTATATTCATTGTACTTTGGAACAAAATCTTGCTAAAATACAAAATCAGCATTGAAGCATTCATGTTTCCTCAAAGGATAAAGCATAACCAGGATAAATCAGATTTTCGCGAATTTTCAATTCAAGTAAAAGGAACTGAGCTTGTACCGCTGCCATGTACAATTCCAGTCTGTGCGCTGGAGTTAACTGATGGAAAATTCCAGAAAAAAAATCCCTGGTCAGGATTGACCCCATCATCCTATACCCATCGGTTACCTACTTCTTCAACCTCATTTAATGCAATGATAATTCATGTTGATATCTCTGTTCAAAGCTGGTTTAATACAATAATTTCGGAAGGCCAAAGTACCTATATCTCATGTATTTCATACCGAGTATACTTAATATAAAACACATACAAACAAGCCTATCCACGTTGAAGAACTTAGTAAAAAAAAGAGTAATTCCACTCTTTTCGGTACATGAGTGAGCCATAAAAAACCAATGAGACGTAAATGTTTCGTATATTTTTTACGCTTACAAAGAAAGCTGTGAGTGTGTTGAGATAGCGGGGCTCGTTGCCGCCATTTTATGATTTTAGTGATGAGACGCAAACGTTTATTTAAGAACTCGATATTACATATTTCGACCATTTAAGACTTTTAGAACTCATCATTTTAATAATTTAGAAGTCTTTAATTACCACAAAGGAATGTAACTCACTACACAATATAAACTAACCAACAGTTATTTCGTCTTTACAAACACAGGAATGCTGTTCAAGCAACACTAGAATTCACAACCAATTCTCAGGACGTGAGCTTTCACATAGTGTTGTACGAAAACTACTCATAGTTTCGTGAACTCCGTAAATTCGCATCTCTACAAGTACTTACATTCCCCAAGTCTGACAGCTCGTATCCTATATAAACATAGAATGCAAATGTAAGATCTATTTAGTAATGCCCGAGGGATGATATGGGTAACATATAACGACCGCGACAGCGTGTGATCGTTGTACCTTATAATTCTAATTTAAATATGAAACGATCACTCTTGATGTGGACGAAGCGTCTATTTGCTTGTTTAAAAATATGATTTCTCTAGGGATGGTTCTATGTGCTATATCATATTTGTGGAAACAAAATGTTGGTAAATATGAGTCAACACTTAAAAACGTCTGTTTACTGTACTTTATTTATTATCGAATCAACTGTGATCTACAGTCTGCTTACCTACTATCTACAAACAGGATACATTACTTCCTAACGAGAAGAGAGAATTGATCACGACATTACAAAGTGAGGTGTGGCGGGCTACATACCACACCACCACAGAATTACTGTAAGCTAGCTGTTCTCTGTGGTTCTTATCGTGACTCGAGGGTACTTATCCCTGCACCCGTTTAAAAAGCAGCAAATATTTTCACAATGCCCACTTTCTTTCCCCTTAGAACTCCAGCACTTTAAAAAGTGCGTCAATTACTAAGCGTAAACACTCACTATACAGTCGTAGTTTCCGGCTCTACCTGACACAAGCAGAGTACACATCACGACACGTACGTCCGGAGCCGCGACGCGTGACAGCCCGGGGTGCTAGCATGCATTCGTTCCCAGGCTTGCAATCGCATAGTTCAGATAACAAATGACAGTTTGTTCGCTTACGTGGTCTTATCGGCTTATTACCGTGCATTTAGTACTGTTTAGTACAGACGCTTGCAGGTCAACCTACCCGAATCTGTCAAATTTTAGGTGCCAATCGAATATCAACCTTCTTCTGTTGTGATAAGGTTGAAAATCTACAACATGTAACTTAATTAACGCACATCCTGAAATTAGTTTGTTCAGAATCGTTTACTGAATCGATTTATATCATTTTTAATATAGGTAATTTTTTATCCCAAAAATAATTAAAACTACGGACATTATTGTCATATTAACCCTGTACAGTCAAAACAAATTCAAATAGACCATAACTCAAAGTAATAAGACTTCGTGTATTGTCGGCTTTTTCCGCAGTTTCGTTATGTTGTGCGTAGTAGGTAGTATGACCAAAAAGTTCTCCAAGAATTGGTATAACTAATTTAGTAAAGGGATATAATAAAACGAGCGATTAAAAAAACGCTTTGCGACTGATGATGACATACTGTTTTAATAACTTGAGCGGTATGAATTAGAGTAAGCGAAAAATTAACTAAACTAACAACGAATAAGTATTGATTAATAATAAAATCCAGAACGAGCTTACAAAAAGTGAATTGTGATAAATACATTTCATATATTAAAATTTTATCCGAGCGACTACAGTACTAAGTGAGCGACTGGAAATACAGAGAGGGCAACTTCAATATTAAGATAGAATCGATTTTTCTAAGTGAGGTTATACATAACGTACTACTAAATAGTTCACTTTGAGCGAAGTTTTGTAAGCTGCTTTATTAATGATTATTGGTTCCTGATATTCTATTTTAAGATGGCAGAATTTTGAAAACGAATCACTGTAAAACCGACTCCACGTAGTCTTGTTTGCCCTACCCCTAGATTGCAATTCAAAACCGCGTAGGCGCGGAGGGGCGAGGCGGCCTGCGAGCTGAGGCGCAGGTAGTTTTAACGCTCGCCGCCGCGGCTGAGGCTGGCCGGCTGAGCCGGCCAGCAAGCCAAAGCTGCGGTGGTGAGCGTGAAAACCATCTGCGACGATAAGCTCGCATGGGACCACCGGAGCCCCGCTGCGCCGGAGCCGTGACAGAAGCCATGCTTGCTGCATGTTGCATTGTGCTTCCATGCTGCATGCCTGCTTGCATGCTTCGCTTCAATCCCCTTCCCTCGCTCCGCTATCCCCCGCTTACCCCTTGATATCTTAATTATACATTTCCGATTACTATTTAGGAAATGTATAGATTTCCTAGGAAATGTGTGTAATGTAATTAATTTCACACATTTTGTATTCGAAACACTTCATTTAAGATAAAATGCCGCTCAGTATAAAAAATACATTAGCCAAATATTGGAAAAAATGCAGGACGTAACCTTGTCACTCAAACAAACATTAAGTCGCTCAAATATTATGAAGCTGCTCATTTTGTATTTTAAGTAACTCAAATTAATGTTTGTAAGATACTATTCTGTTGATTTTTCGTCACTTGCAGTCAGTCGCTCACTTAGTAATTATATAACCCAAATTAATTAATTTTGACACTTAAAATTGTAATTCACAGTCACTCGTTTAAATACTATCCTTTAGTAAATAACAATGCATATACATGTTAAATTAAAAATTCAGTGTATGTATTATGATTATAACATAATATTCTAATTAGGGTGTTTGAGGGTGTGCGTTAATTACGTTACATGTTGTAGAAATTTGACAGATCGAGGTAGGTTGATTGGTTGTTGCCTTTACCATAGATTTGTTGAAGCTTGTTGCGTGGTAACAGCGTGAAAAAAAAACATTTTCGTTTGGGGGATTTCAAGCAGTCTTTGAACATTTATATTCTAAAGGAAAAACTAGTAATCATAGTTATGTATGTTATAATAGGGCAAGTTAAACAGGAGACCAGGTTGTACTAAGCGGTATTTGGAAATTGAGTAGAGGTCAGTGACGATATAATTAAAGTCTAGTTTATTTCCCTGTATTTCACTGCTAGCGGTTTGCGTTTCATGACGCAAATTAGTTTGCTTTTTCCAATTAAACTTTCGTCTGTTGATCTCATATTTTATTTAGTTTATGGTTATGTTTTTTATAAGTCTACAGTGCATGATAAGAGGTTATTTTATTCTACGGAATCAGAAACTATTGTTTGTAGAGGTAAGTAATGATTAGTTTTTTTTCGTATTGATTTACATTTTTATTGACCTCCCGAACCCACAACGAATCTTTCAGAAAATCAGCAAGACTTGTCAATGGAAGAAGTACTTAGTTCTCTTCTAATCATTTTCCATTAATCCTTCAGTCACATACACAGCTCAAGACCTAAGTCTGTTTGAGTAACAGCTGAAAGCGAAATCTAATTACAGAACATTATTGATGACAATGTCACTTTCAGAATAATACCAGAGAAACGCGTCACTTTAGTTATGTCCATGGAGAATAAAAAGACAAGCGGAGATGTCATATCAGACAATCTCATAAAAGGTATCGTCATCAAAACGCGGGTTACTGGCTACGCCCTCATATGCCTTCATCACCTCGCCATAAGCCTACTTTGAAACCCATCGATATTATAAAATCCAAATCACCAATCTTTGATAATGTCTCGAGGAACTCGACAGCCTCGCGAGTTTACTAGTAACTACACGTTTTGTTCAAGCCTACCTATGTATGTTACTTGAGTTAAAAGAAGGCGCCTGGTCCAGGTTTGCTTTTTGCCATCTCCGCTCATCTTTCCTTCTTCCGTGACTCTGTCATACTAATGTACGTATGACTACGGAACGACGCACATTTTCCGATCTATTGTGCTGGGACATGACGCCGGCCTAGATGTGTGTCCGTGTAGGGCTGTCCTTATTTCATATGCACTGGGGGTGTTAAACGATGCGGTGTGCGGTTGATATCACTGCGGTTTTGGAGAAGCCTGTTGGTTGGTCATTTGTAAGCTGGTTTTCTGTTTGTGGATATATAATTTTTAAATGAAATCATAAATTTTACACGATGTAGGTATAGCTGTACTTAGTACTTATATTTCAGTTCCCGTATACAGCATTTAAATTTTAAAACAAAAGTATGGACTTGTTATGCTATGACGTTTTATTTTGCCGTTTATAAGTCCGTTGTTCTTATATTGATTGGCACATTATTTTGATTTACATATAGGTTAGTAAATAAGGCATAAACGGCTAGTCTACTCTGTAATTAGAATGTGCAAGCAGTACATTTTTTTATTTTATTTATATTTTAATTTTTTTTTTTCGAATTTTTTCGACCTTACACTATTTCGTACGCAGCATTTTAGTACATCTTCAAAAATTTGACATAACAACACAGCCTCAACCAATGCACCACTCGAAAATACTCACAAATCCACTCTAATAATAAACATACAAAATTAACTATTGTGCTAACCCTGCGCTCCATATCCGACACAATGGCATGATGCTGACGCCAAAACGGATGACTACGGAAAATTGAATTTTACATACATTTGTGTAAATGTCACTTGATAATCATCATTTTGTATTGCATGATTGAAACTCAGTAGACGCAATTACGCTAATGTACCGCTATTAGTATTCAATTAGTGATTGAAGGGCTAAGTAGCAAGAATATTGGGAAGAAGAGTAATTAATGTTGTGTTAGAGTGGCTTGTGGCTATGTAGGTACATTGAGTATATATGGGGTTAAAGTAAGCCAGCATACCGTAGACTTTATTAAGAAAACTAAAACAATTTCTGAATGCGATGCAGATACGAATTGACTATGTAAGTAATTATAGAACATGTAGATTCAAACTGATCAGCAGTTCATGTTGCTTTCAAGATGGCTTTGTTTGTCTAAGGCGCCGTACAACAGTGTCTATCCACACTTGACTGATTTTGAATTCTATTTATAGTTGACTTACGGTATCTATAAAACTACATCCAAATATAGAACAATTTACTTCCCTAATTTTATTAAGGTTGTATAATGGACCCAAAATAAATTCGACATTTTAAATAGTCCTCTATCAACAACTCACCAAAGAGGTTCTATTTATGGCACTATAACCACAGACCATTGAAATGTGCCCAGTCTATCTCAGGGTCACATAGATACACAACATAAATAGCCATGTCTAACCCTTTCATTTATCATTTAAACACGCTTAGGTATTATGATTAAGGGTTGCGGATTTCCTCGTAACCCGCAATGTTTCCTTTGCGGTTGCGTGTATGATTAATTTACATTCTTTCCTTATGTCTATGTATTATATTGTATAGTCTTTTGAGTGGTTCACGTTTTGCTAAAATTAGTATCTCTGAAAAAGTGTGTATTGAGAGTTAAAAATAAAAATAAATAAATAAAATAATGTTTATTGACAAAAGTAACCTTACAAAACTAACATTGTCATTGAGCCACAAACAAACAAAGTTGAAATCCAAATCAAAGAATGCGTTTTTAGCACCACAGACAAGAATGAGGAATCTTTAAAATTTTATTTGTGTCCTTAGACTTAAATATGCCTAAGTTTTGCAGTAGCATTCATGCCTTAAAAAAATAGAGGAGAGGTAGAAATTCTTTACCTCATTCAATTTAGAACCAGTTCCAATTTTTCCGTGAATTTATTTATTTCAGAAACCTCAATTCCCTACTCCTAGTTCTCAAAGCTTGTTCCTTTAAAGCAATTCCATTCTTAGCGCAGTAAATAATCTCCATATTCAATTCCATTTCCTAGAATAAAACTTTATAAGCCAGATCTTATATCAAAATTATTTTCCGTTGCAATCTCCGGACCTAAACATAGTCCGAACTTTGCTTAGGTGGATCACACACGAGCACAAACTGCACTCTGATCTTTAGGACAATTTCAAACAAAGAATATCATCACGTTCTTAAAAAGTTGATATTATATGAGTATTCAAGAGACAGAGGTACTTTAAATTCGACGTTAAAAGACGCATTATGTTACATAGCGTGCGGAATGCAAGCGTGAGATCCACCTAAAATTGCAAGTGCAGCAGTCTACTCCACTGCTTCGAGAAAGTCAAGAAGTTTGATTTTTCAATAAAAGTTTCACTATAGAGAAATAATTCTCTAAACTTTGACGTAGAAGTTCCGAAGTCGGATGTTAGCGGAACAATAACTCTATAATAATCGTTTTCGTTACTCCAACTGAACAAAGTCGTGTCAGTTTTGTCGCTGGTGATAAATCTCGGGAACTATTGAAGTTTTGATGCTATCGATTGCTACTGTATTATGTAGAAGTCGTTTGTTTCAAGATAGTGGAGTTTCATGACTTGTTTTAAGACAGATAAAAGTTCGGTACTTACCCTTTTGCTCACACTTTTTGTTGAGTCCATAGTACCAAAACCTATGGAGCGTACTATTTAAATATGCTCAGGGCTAATATTTATCGTCATAAAAGATACTCTAGATTATTGATGATAACGCTTTCATATTTATCATTAACATAAAATCGCCATATTGCTGATGATAGATTGTAATGTTTCCTCTATCATTATTGGAATATTTTCAATAACGAATGCGCTGAAATCAATACGTACCTATACGACAAATTAAATATAAGTGGTGCTAAATGCTGTATTTCAACGACATCATCATCATTTTTTTAACCTTCTAAAAACTATCAAAACTACTCGATCACTCATCAATAACCACAAAATTACTATACAATCCAAGCAATGGACTTCCTAATTACCTATCCTAAGCCCCCATCTTACAATGAAAACCTCATCTTGAAAGGGTTAAGTATGTAAAACGAGTTCAAAGGAGATAAGGAGTGTTTAGACCTATTTCTCGTTGGGTCCTTATTACCCATGGAGAACAAAATGACTAGCGGAGGTGTCATAACAAAAAATCTCCTAAGAGTGTAGCGCGCCAAAATGCGGACAAGCCAATGCAGGGCACGAGGAACGTTACTGTTTCTACCATTATACGCCTTCTTTGGGCCTGAAATTTTTTTTTAATGCCACAAATCGTTGACAGATGTTAGTTCACTCGTAACTGATCGTTTTCGTCATGAACACCGTATGAATTTGACCTAGAAGAGTACGCCTGACCTACCTGCATTATGGCATCTCTCTCCGCTCGTGTCGGATTGCCGTCCCATCGGGTTATGAGAGTGAAGGAATAGGGAGTGCACCTGTGTCTGCGCAAATGCTCGTGCACTATAATATGTCCTGCGCAGCTGGCTGATCTCCTTAAATGAGAACAGCCGCCGTGGCCGAATCGGCCGTGGACGCCATTATATGGTATCTCTGCTCATCTTTCCTTTCTCCGGGTCCTTTACCCAAGGGTTGGTCCTTCGAGCCACTCAGCCACAATTAGCCGCGCTACGGTTAACTTTTGGGCCTAATTTAATTACTGGAACAATTACGACTCATATCGTTTTACGGGTTATGGTCGGTGGCGCAAAAAAGGGTAAGAAATTTATTGCTTGTTCCATGTTGTGTTTTAGCGATTCAGAGCTTGTTTGGTTAAACAGATTTAGATTCGCGTGTGGTGGATTAATCTGATTTTGTGAGCCGGTGAGTAAGAACATATTATATCGGTTAGTTGTCAATATATTTTTTTAAAGCATTGTCAAAAACAAAGCAACAAATCAATTCAAAAAATATCCAACTTTAAAAGACTTGCTTCGTCAAACTATTTTAAATAATATCCGCTATCCACTTTATGATTGATCAAATTGTATAAAATAAGTTCATTCATGTCAAAACGTACTTTTAATTCATTTATTAAAACGTTCCCACAATTTATAGACACAAATAAAATTCAGTGTTTTAATTAAAGGTTTGCACGGTGAAAAATTACGTTTGAAAAAAACGTTTTTTATATCTCTCACTTTATTAAAATCGTAAAGAAATGGCCTGGATTTACTGCAGGAAATTGCTGTTACCGTAATATTGTTGCAGAACATTTTAAGACAAACGAGAATACATATACTTTTATAGCCTTCTTACTTCTTGGAAAATTGGAATTGTTTCTGCATATGATGTATAAACGTACATTTTGTAATTTTATTTCAGTGGCTTTATTATACAATGGCTGTCCCTAAAGTTAAGTAAATAACAATCATTAATCAAAAAAGGTCAATTGCTACTCACAGACTGGACATTTTAGAATATCGCATGAACGCAAAAGGATTTTATTTATTTAAGACATCGGGTTTTCGTAAATAAAACAAGCACTAGATAATGTTGTATCTAAATTCCAGTATTCTCGAATCCCGTAACCCACTAACCCCGTATTATCCTCTTTTGCAAAATTCAATCCGGGACCAAGGCGTCAAAAGATACTGCCAAGATCCAGATGCTATTGATTCTAGTAATGTATTCCTAAGACAGGATCAGTAGCATCTAGACTGAATTAAAGGATGCGGATCAAAGAGGTTGCTGCTTTTGTTTTTATTTGAACTTGGAGCTGGCTGGAAAATAAGAATTGATAAAAAAAGTCTGTTCAAGTGTTCCGTGTTCGTTATTTGAAAATGTTGGTTGTTAAATTAAACAGTTTGTGTTCTGAAGAGTAAATTGTTTTTGAAGCAGTAAAATAGACTGCTTTTAGGTTTTAACAAACAAAAAAGTGTACAATAGCATTAACTTAAAAAAAAAATCACTTTCAGATACTCGCATCATGTTTTAGGTTGGTATACCTACATTGTAAATAAAAACCTATTCCAAGTTCGCAAAATACATCTAGCTAAACACAACCTACGCCAATAACAATTACCATTAACAAATTAATTTAGCTAACAATAAATCAAATCAAATCAAATCAAATCAAATCAAATCAGTTTATTTGCTCTAAACATGGGTGATAATACAATGTTACACAGTATTTATGATGTTAAAATAAGCAGTATAGTCCAACATGTTTTACCTATAAAGGTGTATAAATTAAAAAATTTCATTAAAGTCAAATTAAAATTTAGTCCCAAATAATAATAATAAGTAATTAATGTCATGTTAAGAATAATTATACAGTACAGATTGTTATAACAAATTTAAAATGAGTCATTCAAATAGTCCTTTACATTATAATAACATTTGTTCACTAAAATATTCTTTAATCTTTTTTTAAACAACATTATATTCAACGTTTTTAGTTCTGTTGGTAATTTATTATATATGTTGGGACCCATGCAAAAAATACTCTTTCTCATGAGCTCTGTCTTTGATCCATGAATTCTTAATCTAGTGTTATCTCGCCGGTTCCTGACTACTGTATCAGATAATCGTGGGAATAATTGAGGATTTTTTTTAACAAATAGTGCGATTTCCAGAATATATATCGACGGAAGCGTTAGGATTCTGTGTTGCACGAAATATGGTTTGCAGCTATCTGTTGTACAAATTCGAAACATAGATCGTATGCATCTTTTCTGTGCTTTGAAAACTTGCTGAAAATCAGGTGAGTTAGCCCAAAATATGATTCCATATCTCAACAATGATGCAGCTATTCCATGATATGCCATAATGATAGAATCAGTATTGAGAACATGAGCTAGTTTATACAGTGCATACGCGGAACTGCTTATTCTTTTGGTCAAGTTGTTAATATGTGGTTTCCAGTTAAGTTTTTCGTCAATTGTTAAGCCTAGAAATTTAACGTCATGAGTTTGAGTTACTAATGTACTTTCATGAAATATATTAAAGTCAGATAAAATAGTAGGTCTTTGCGAAAAATGAATGATATTAGTCTTATTTAAATTAATTCTTAAATTATTAGTGTGAAGCCATTTAATAATCGAATTAAGTGATTCAGTTACGTCATTTTTATATGATTTTTTATCCTTACATGCTATGGCAACTGTGCTATCGTCTGCAAAGAGAGACATTGGGTGAATTGTCGCTTTTGGGAAGTCATTTATATAAATAATAAATAACAATGGACCAAGAACACTTCCTTGGGGCACTCCAAAACTAGGCATACGCTCATCTGATTTAAAGATTTCTTCTCTCTTTGTGTTTATATTTATTCTTGAAATGACTGTAATTTGTTTGCGATTGGTTAAATATGATTTTAAAAGGTCTAAAACGTTGCCCCTAATTCCGTAAGTTTCAAGCTTGTCAAGTAAAATACCATGGTCAACATAATCAAATGCTTGTGTTAGGTCACAGAAAATTGCACAAATCGGGTTAGTTTTGTCAACGTTTTGCATAATATTTTTCAAAAAGTCATGTATGGCTAAGTTAATGCTCTTTTTTTGCCTAAACCCTTTTTGTTCAAGACTAAGAAGATTAGATTTCTCGAAAAATCTATTAATTTCCGTATAAATAAATTTTTCAAATATCTTCCCAATAATAGGCAACAAATTTATTGGGCGATAAAATTCCATTAATTCTCGGTTTTCTTTTTTAAATAAAGGCTTTACTAATGCAATTTTTAAATCATTAGGAAAAGTGCCCGCGGAAATGCACAGGTTAAGAATGTGACTCAGATGGTGGCAGATATCGTCATTCACATATTTGATTACTTTTGTCACGATTTCGTCATATCCCGCACTATTGCTATTTTTTAACTCTTTTATTATTTTATGTATATCACTAGGTATGCTAGGGTTCATAAAGAGTGAAACAGTATTTTTATTTATTAGGGACGTAACATTTGCGCTGCTGTTATTGGAAGGAATAATTTTGTCAATAAAATAATTATTAAATGCATTTGCTATTTGCTTAGGATTAGTGATTGTTGTATTTCCCAATTTTATTTTGTCGATGGTATTATTTGGTATATTAAATCTAGATTTATTTATTATTTGCCAAGCTGTTTTGATTTTGTTCTGAGATGTTTTTATTTTGTAGTTATTTTGTGCTCTTTGTGTCAATCTTATTATTTTGCGGAATAACTTTGAATATTTTATGTAGCTTACCTTATTAGTATTTGTCGGGTTTTTCCTAAGAGTTTCTAACAACTCTCTTTTTTTCTTGCTACATGTTTTAATACCCCGTGATACCCATTTAGTTTTCCGAATCACCTTTATCGTACTAAGACGGTAAGGAAAGCATAAGTCATACAACAATTTGAAGTCTCCCATGAAGGCTTTATATGCACAGTTAGGGTCATTAGTTTTGTATATATCCGAAAACGAGAGGCTAGCTATATAGGATTTAAATTTTCTCATGTTTTCTGTACTGAAATCTCTACGTTTTGATCGCCAAATATCAATAACACATTTAGTTTTAATAGGGCATTTTAAAATTTGCGCTGTATGGTCCGATAAAGCAAATTCTAGCACTTCCGTCTTGCAGGTTTGTCGAAAATTGTGAGCAAAATTATCAATGCATGTTTGAGACTTTAATCTTGTCGGTTCCTTCAGTGCTAATTGGAAATTAAAGTTTAGCAGCAAATATTCTAAGTTTCTAGTTACATTATTAGTTTTTAACAAGTCGATATTGAAATCTCCCGCTAAAACTATATTAGTTAAGTTTAATTTACACAACAATGTCAATAATTTCTCTAATTTACAGAAAAATGTATTTAAATTATCAGGTTTTGGAACTCTATAGATACATACAATGACCATTTTATAATTAACAAGATTTACGGCGCAACATTCAAATATACCTGATACAGATAGCTTGTTTATTTCTGGTAAATTTTTCCAATGCAGTCCATTCTTTACTAATATACAGGCTCCGCCTCGCCTGCTTTCAAGCCTGCTAAAGTTGGTGGCCAGTTGAAAGTTAGGTATATTCAAATTGTTTTCTTGGCCTTTCATCATAAAGTGCTCTGTGATGCATAATATATCTATGCTAGAATTTCTGTTCGAAAGTTCATCTAAGCATATGGTTAATTCATCTGTTTTATTTATAAGACCAGCTATATTCTGATGCATTATATATAAATACTTATTTACGAAAAAGCTGGGTTATAGTTTCATTAAGTTTTTGTCCTTGTGTGTCCATACGATTGAATAATTCCATGTCAATTAATATATTTTGCATGATTTGGTCGTAAATAATTCTTATTCCATACTTGTTTATTTTTCCCGTTATGTAGGAAAACATCTCAAGTGTAAGGTCACGATTACTGTCAAAAATATATACGTTATCTTGATTTTCTAGTGCTAAGTATAGATAATTGGAAAACATCTCCACTTTGTAGTTATATATTTGTGCTCCTGTTA
This sequence comes from Helicoverpa zea, assembly GCF_022581195.2. Classification (NCBI taxonomy): domain Eukaryota; kingdom Metazoa; phylum Arthropoda; class Insecta; order Lepidoptera; family Noctuidae; genus Helicoverpa; species Helicoverpa zea. Next base: position 10,554,474 of record NC_061455.1, on the reverse strand, counting down.
TATAAGTTGGGATACAGACAACAATATTCGTGAAATTGATTTTTTGGAGTGTCTTCTTCAGTTCATTTATAGTGTCTATATAATTTTCCTCTCGTATGTCATTTTCGCCTATGAAAAGTATGCAGTAGTCATATATAGTATAATTTTGTAATTGCTTTTCTATATTACAAAGAAGCATTTTTATCGTACTATTAGGTATTATGTAGTGGTAGTATTGACAATAGTCAGAAAAAACGTCTTCTATTAACGGTAGTGTCCCTTTCGTTATGTTGCTGCTTAATATACATATTTTATTCTTATAATTACACTTTTTTGCGATAGTTGGCTGTTCAATATTTTGAGATATAGACTTATCGATGTGATCCACTGAGTTGCTGCTAAATGGTTTTTTGTTATATTTTGTAGCGCTGTCAATCTTTAAATTGCTATCAGTTTGTGTTTCTTTGGTTTTGCAATTTATCTGAGATTTCTTTTTCGGTGTATTTGCTTTGGATTTTATTGGACTGTTTGTAGCTACTTGTTTATATAAATTATTTTTCTTAATTAAATCTTCATTTGAAAGTTTGAGTTGATTATTCTCCAATGTTAATATTTCTATTTCTCTATGAGCACTGTTTAACTGTGCTTCATATTTCTTTATTTCGTCTTTCAACCTCCTTACTTCGTCGTTGTCCTCATCGTCAGATATGTCTGGCATGCTATTAGTAGTACATTCCAGAGTTTGTGAGATGATGTCACCACTGTCATCGACAACAGGATCCGATTGTGTTCGAACGTGAGTACGCCGAAACGTTATATTATCTAAGAAATTCATTATTTCTTGGTAAATAAATAGAGTAGTTCAAAAAACTCTTTTTAACGTTGTCGTATATGGGATTCGAACTCGAGCACTTTACGCTCAGTCGTAACCCAAAGCCACTCGACTACGCTGACCGTTGTACTAGTTGACGTATTTGCGGATCATATAAAATGGGCAGCTTTAGTTCCAACAGTCTTCAATAGATGGCTCTTAAAACAGTAGAACACAGAGTAAAGTTTAATATATTCTTCGCAAGATGTCTCTTTTTTAAATTTGTATTTATTTCAATTTGCAACACCAATTGTAAAGAAAATGTCAACACTGTTCAATTAGTTGTCATTGATATTTCAAATTTTCTTCAAAGTTAATGTAAACAAACGGTTCAATATCCGTTGTTTTTTTAGATAATTATCACTGTTGTACCTTAATCATTTGATTTATGAGGTCGATGTTGTAGCCTGTTACCACTATTCACTAATAAGCGATAGACTCACTGGTTTTGTATGGTTTATTTACATTTTTAGTCCAACTGATGTTAATTCAGGGTAATATTTTTGTTCATCACATAACTCTCAAATACACTTTCCAATTGTCATAACCACATTTATCACAGATATATACACATAGGTCTATTTGTTAAACTATGTTATATCACAACTTTTACATTCATTGTATTTTTAAATTAATTATTTACGCAGAGTGTTACATTACATGACGGCAGTGTTGCCACCACTACATTTACTATATCACCACCAACACACACCAATACATTTGCTATCAAACATTAGTCTGTTTGTTTACAATACAGAGTTCAGATACAATTAAGGGAGGGCTTATCGAAGTAGGATTGAGTCAAGGGGAGATTCGTGCTGGTCGCCATAATGCACAGATTACCTACATAAATCAAGCCCTCACTTCGAAACTTTGAATAGAACCTCCTTGCTACTAAAAAGTTATTATCCGACCGCGTGACTTTGCCCGCCATTGTTCCTTTTATTACTAATTATTGGATTTAATCAGCGTTGACGGCAATGGGGATTGTGTTTGACTTTTGTAATTGACACCATTATTTTTGTTGGCTTAGTGACAAGTTTATTGTATAATGAAAATGTTTATTTGAAACCGCTGAAGTTAGGAATGGGTTGTGAAATTATTATAAAACGTGAAATGGCGTTTATTTAAGTGTTATTGATGTTGTTTTATTAGAGAAGATTTTACGGTGTTTGGTGTACTGCTTTTAATAAACAATGTGGTTAGATATAGGACATATCTAATATCTACTCACGCAAATATAGGATTGAAACACAAACTCTAACACTTGAAATGCGTCAATTCCTATTTCATATTCGGTAGGCAAACAAGTATTATTTTAAATGATTAACCATTAACAAAAACATAAATATTACTTAGTAAATTACATTATCATATCTATCTAGCACATTATCTTCTTACTAATGGACAGAACAACAAACTCTACTCACCCAATTATTCGTATACCTCTTGTTATATAAGGAAATGTGATTACTTTAACCACTAAGGCGGATAAGTTTTCCAGGAAAACAGAAAATCACGAGGAAGAAAATGTGTTTTCATTACGAGGTGTTTTATGAGTATGTTATTGTGTTCATACATAGTGCTTACCTTAATAAAAGTGAATTATCTCGGAACTGACTACATTTTTACTTAGATACGTCGAACCCAGGGAGAAATAGTTGCGATTTGGTGTAGTTAAATGCTGATTAATTCATTAATAGAATATTATTCTTTCCATATTATATATTAAGTATCTTCTTCCTTGCGCAAGTCATTACTCCACCGTGCCTGAGGACGCCCTACACTACGTTTGCCGAGGCGTGGTCTCCACTCTAGAACTCGAGTGATGACTTACGCAAGACGGCTGGCAGGAGCTGGATGCGAGCAGCCGAAAATCGATCTCAGTGGCGTGCACTTGGAGAGGCCTATGTCCAGCAGTGGACTGCGATAGGCTGATGATTATGATCTTCTTCCTTATATAATTTATTGTATACTTACCAGTTTTTTATGTAGTGACTAACTATTAATAAAAGAAAACGGCAGTGTTTACAACACCAGCACCTACGTACCTATGTAGTGACTAACTATTAATAAAAGGAAACGGCTGCTAACAATACCAGCACCTACGGACCACTTTCTCAAATATATCCACGCATAATTAATGAATGATATCAACATTTAAACACCAAAAGGAAATTATTATCAGCAGCTTAGAGAATATTGAAAAGAATTTACGTCACACCGGTGGAGCATTCCATCGGCGTTTTCAATAAAAAAAGAAATTCTGTAGAATCTTGAAAAGACGGAGCGCTTGAATGAGTTCGCTTATCGCGATATTTCTTTGAATGAAGATACAAAGTGCTATAAGTTGTGCTCGAGGCCTTTCAGTGTGCACTTGCAATCAAAACTCTGTTTATTTTGCTTAGGTATGCTAGGTGTATGACGGTGCTTTCTTACCGAGTTGAATTCGTTTGTGCAAATATAACTTAAGTAGTAATTACGGGATTACGGGCAGTTTTGTTCGTTGGTTTGTATTAGCTATGAGTGAGGTCATGAATGTGCATCCGTGTCAGTAGAAACGTTTGCGCATAGTACCTATGTTCTGCGCGTACTGATAAACCCTTGAATTCAGCCACCGTGGCTGACTATCGGTATTACTAGTAAAGATTGTCTTTCTACACTTACTGCTTTTCAAGAAGAAAAAATCTTATTGTATGTTCATTATATTCCTTATACAACCTACCTAACCTGAATGAAAAGCAAAGCCATAGAAAAATGGAGAAGCAATGGAAAATTTTACTCGTTGACGTAAGTACCTACTTGATAATAAAAAAACCACCCCCGCTTAGTTTGTTTTGTTTACGCGGCTTGGTGCTAAAAACAATGTTGTTGTTTCAAACATGAATGGAACCAATATCTACGCAGTTAAAAAAGAATTTAGTGTATGACCATGAAAATTATAAATAAGTCAATATTTTCGTTTCCCTTAATTTTAACATTTTTGTTTGTTAAAAATTATCCTCTGGTAATTATTGATTTGCATAAATTGCATATCCTAACTAAACTAATCTAAGTAATTTTCTCTGTCACGTCAAAACTACTGAACCTGAAGTGATTTAAATGTTTGATGCTAAGGTAATCTAGAGAAAGGATATTGGCTACTCTTTATGTAGATGACGGTAATAGTTTAGTATCAGGAAATGGGCGGAACTGCAGGGAACAGCTAATTAAAAACAAAGGTGCATTTATTAACATAAACGATGAATGAAAAGGAAATAAATGGTCATGAAGTCAGAATGGATATCGAAATAACATAAATTTACAGTTTGATTCTGTGTGTTAAATAAATACAATAGATTTCAATATGGATTGTTAACTTTTATCGGAAGCTGGCAAACGTGCGTTTTATTTATATTTAACTCATTTTCAGCAGTAAGTATGCTGGCACGTTTTACGAACACCTTTACAAAAATACTCCGATATAAATGTTCTATGGACATAAGGGTTACGTGAAAAAAGCTAGGCAGATTATGACGAGGTAACATGGAGACGGGAGACGGTGTCAGCACCCATAACACAAGCTAATAAATAGCTTACCAGCTGCTATAAATAGCTGCCAGCTTGGGGCTAGCCAAAATTGAGTCGAATATATCCCTACCGATATATATTTCTACATGCGTTTATTCGAAGGCATGAAAGATCCTCTCTCTGCACACGAGTAACACCGCAGCAAGATCTGGTTTAAAATAAATTGACCTATCATCGGGACCGGCCATCATTAGACAGACGAGAGCTGTTACGGTTCCCCAAAATCCCCATCACAAGGGGACTCGGTCTAATTTAATTACGTCACAGATGACGTCATCACGGCCCTTGTTTTATTTAAACAGCTTTAGACGTTGTTTGAGTGGCCATCGGAAAATGTATTTATTCAAGTAGACTTTTGAAAGCTGGGTTTTGAATACCTATCGTATTTGTTTTTCAGGTTTTTTGGTTTTGATTTTGTTTGTTTTATTTTAATTGGTGTTTTTTTTTTGTGGCTGAGGTAATAATTAGGGAAGGTATTGTTTAGGCTTGATAAAATTGTGAAAAATGTTTGAGTTACTTTACAAATGCTAGTATATGATGAAATACACAGTTATTGTATTGCGAACTATTTATATAAATTGTTTGACGGTTGGGTGGTTACCAACCATAAAAATAATATTTGATACACTTTCAGTAATTAAGTACAATTCATGTGAGAAAGGATACATGTTCGAGTATATAAAATTACTGCAAACATGTTTTATTTAAGCTGTACACAACACGGTTTTTTTTGCAATTTTCGCAGCATTTCCACAGCAAGCAAATACCGCTCCAAAAATAGTTGCCAAACAAACCCATTTCACTGTAAACAGCAAATACCAGTAAACTGTCGGCTCCAAAACTTTTAGGGGAATTTTAAAACGTCACATTTCACATTATAAGTACTAACATTTTAATATTTTTAAGCGAGACAGGAAATATAGGGCTGCCAACTCGCAGCCACAGTTTGCAATAAGTTGACAAAAGGAAATTGAATGTCTCGTGTCAACCGTAGTACAATACTGGCTGGCAATGGCTGAACCAACTTTTACTATTGACAGGCTTTCCGATGCATTGCAAACAAATGTTAATTGTCTTTTAATTTTAGAATGGTAGTTGTGTTTTAGAATGTGGCGTTATTCTGTTGTTTTATTTGATGACAGATAACTGGTGGAGGTGGAGTAATGAAAAGATAGCAAAGTTTAGTAGCTGGGTTTAGAAAGAGCTTAATTTAAATAACTTTTGGAACTATAAATGTGTTTTGTTTTTCGTTTTAGATATTTAGAATTAGTTTAGGTGATACCCTGATGACGGAGATAGGCCCCATTTTTATCCGCATACTAGACGTAGTTCCATTGGGACGTGAAGGAAGCCACGGTCCAAATTTTGTAAAATAATTAAGGAGAATATTAGCGAAAACAAAGTTTTACTTTAATAACAAGAAATAAAACATCTAACAAATGAGTACAACAAAGAAGCAGCCTTATAACAAATGATGTTAACACAGTCGCAAAAATACAAACTTTCATTTTCTAAAACGCGCCCTAATGAGCGCCATTTTACCGCTTGATTTACGACCTTAAACATTTCTGAACCTTTCTAATCTATTTAGTTATACACGTTTTCTTTCTACCCATTTAGAGGTATACTTTAAATCCATACCGACTTATCGTCGTTCAATGAAATAAAATAATCTATTTCCTGAACACTTTTTATTTAAAAAGTAGCACATAATTTAATTTCCATGTATATGTGTTACTGACAAAGACTAAATTAGTTCAATAGTTTTCATATGAAAGAGTAGAGAATATCCACATATGGATCTGGCCAAACATCCATTGCTTTTTGTATCTGCTTATTTTTGTTTTTCATTAATTGACTAAATATGTTTTTATCACTATGAATTTTAGTTATCGATCCTACCTATCTCCATTTCCGAAGTTTTGATGTTATAATATGTATAAGGATCGGTCTTCCTTCAATCTATGTCCTTAATTGCGATCGTAAAAGGTCATCATTCGCGTAATAGCTTTAAAACGTGAGCTATCATCACTTCGGCGAATTACGTAAAAAGGCCCGAAGTTGGCCGAACGCCAGCGGATAAAGCCGACACGGGTAGTTCAACAGGTCACCACGTAAACCTGAAACATTGGCCTCTTGAAATTTTATCGCCTTTTATTTATGATGTGTGAGGCTCTAGGGAATGGTAATTTCGAAGTATAATTTGTCAACTTCTTTGCATTAAAATCTGAATATAAAGGATATCGGACAATATTGCAATTCTCTCATCAACATACCTACTGGCATATTCACTGTTTTAGGTGATTAGCACTCGGCACCGTGCTCGACCAAAAGTTGAGACTTAGCGAATCCGTTGTAAAAAAAAAATCCGTTTAAACTTTTCCCATGAGATCCGCCCGACCGCGCGGAGAACCACTACGGAATAAGCTTAGACGCGCGGTGGTCATGTGAATTCAATAAATACATTGAAAAGTCCATCAGTTTGTTTGTAAAATGGATGAATATACTCATTAAGACTATACATAATGTTATATGAAATTTTTGAATTCGAGTTATTGACTTATTTGTGTATTTGAATTGATGGGAAGAGATGAATACTAGAATTGAATTTCATGAATGCAAGCGGATTCGTTGTGAAAATCAAGCAATACACGATAAAAACCTCAAAAATTCCAGTAATGCATTATGAAAAAGTTGAACCATATTGTTCTTTAAATTAAATAAACACAGGTGTGCATTCAAAGCAGCTTAATGAGCTTTTGACACGTGTCGCAACATTTTGAAACTTTATGCCGAATGCAACGAAAATTCGTGAGTTCCATAGAATAATATACAAGCAAAACACGTTTGAATGTCACCTGTGCACCTGAAAACTGAATTATATTATTTGAAATATCAAAATGTGCATGCTTTCGTAGGTAGCCTTGATTTTATTCAATAGTTGCTGATATGTTTTCCTTTATGCTCACTTAGTTTCAGGAAAGTATCTGGCCCTTATAAGATTAATTAGTTTGATAGCATTTCAGTTCTTTATTTTTTTTTCTGAATTACTCCCAGCCCAAAATATCCTGGAAAGATAAAACCCAGAGCGTAGATTAGGTCATTTATTTTCTACGCATCAACGAACATTGAAGCCAGCGTTTTTTATAAAATTACCTATTAGGACACTGAAACCAGACCAGACTCTAACTGGAATACCTATCTTAGTAATTAGATTTAGGTATATCTGAAAAGAAGAAAGCTGAAATGCCTGGATATTATAAAGCCTAATGTAAAATTATGTGGTTTTTTTTTCTTTACACATTTGATCTGAGAATTCTATAGAAGCTAAAAAAAATATTAAATTCTCCATATTTCTATATATTTTTGTGACAATGTTTTAAAAAAACATTACCAGAAATTAGTAGGTCCTACAGGCTTAAACATAATCTTCTTTAACAAACCCTAATTGACTCGTTACGGAGCTTAATATACTTTTTTTCAGAAATCCAAATCTGATTTAAGAAGTTCCTGTAAAACAGAATTAAGTTAATTATTATACTTCGGGGTAGCTAATTTTTTTTCGTGAACAAGTCATTACTTTGTCCTTTGGTTAGAGACCTTTTTTAACTAGGTTTGCCTTTGTGAATTTATTTTGTAGATACCCAAACTCTGGGAAGTTACCTTTTTGATGTTATGCAGTATTCAATGGGTAAGGGTTGGGTAACTATGATATAATTTAAATATTGAAGATGACATAGTGAGATGTCACATTAAACTTGAACTAAAAGAAAAGGTGTATTTATCATAGACTGTTTTTATTCTATAAGTACTTTATTTTTTAGTTTATATATTCCTTTTCATATTTAAAAAAATGTCGAAAGTACTCTTGATAATATTAGATTTCATTGAAAAAATCCTCCATTTTATTAATGCTTTTCTTAATTGGCTTAGAAAAATATCAAATGTTTTAAGATTTTTCGTTCAAAATTTTTAATCAAACAATCATTTCCTCTGCGCAATGGGACTCACATTTTAGTACGTTTTTGGCAGAACAAAACAAAAGTGAGCTGTAAATCAGTGACGTCATAATTTCAGTGACGCGCGCTCGCCTTCCGGAGCACCTGAGCCGAAATGGTGCCTTTGCTTTATGTGAATTTACTTGTATTTATATGCTTGTATAAGATACCTAATATTATTATGAATGTGAGAGTTTGATAATTTGAATTTTAAAACTTTTGTTCTTCAATCACATTTTGAAGGACGGACAAAATTACCTGAATCTAGTAGCATATAGGTTGAGGTGTACCTTAGACCATAGGGTACTTTTACCAGGATGCGAGAAGTAGTTTGGTCCAAAGAGTACGTTTTTGCTTCAATTAGTAGCGCTTTCATAATAACAAAACGATAGTGTTCACAACATATAAAAATAATTTCAGGATTTTCTCTTTCTACCTATCTAGATTTTAAGTTTTAGTCAACCATATTATAATTTGTACACATGTAATTAACTTAAAACAGATTCTAGAACCTTAATTAACTCAAAGAAACAAAACCCCAAAAACAGCAAAAAGGCAAACAAATCCGCCCAAATCTGAGCTCTTTCATGTTAGCTAAAATACTATTTTATGTTTATAAGGATTACCTAAACTAGTCTACTTAAGAGATTTACAATTTTCCACGGGTACCTAATGAAAACGGTTTCATACCCCTGAATAAGTAATAAGGGATAATGTATAGAATGACTGGCTTATATTGACTGTACGTGAGAAGAAAGTCACAAAATAAAAGAAAAAGATAATTGAGGAAAAGAGGTTGATTGTTCCTAGAAAGCTATGAAGTTTGATGATGTTTTTATTAGACCTTAAACCATCAGAATAGTCTTATTAAAAACTTTGTACCTACAATGTATAGTTACTGTTACAGCCTTTTTATCGTCCCACTGCTGGGCACGGGCCTCCTCTCACACGGAGAAGGATTGAGAATTAATCACCACGCTTGCTCAATGCGGGTATTTCCCACAACTTGAAGACAACTTGTTGTTTTTTTACCCGCAAAGTGTGGACATTTTGGTAATCATTTTTTACTTATTTACAATTTCATTTTAAATAATATTAAAAAAATGTATATTTTAATATAAAAACACAGTTATTTACCAGCAGTGAAATATTAACTGTATCTATGTTTAATAACTGGATAGTTATACTGAATCACGGAGCAGCAAACAGCAATGTTGTACGCAAATATTAAGAGCTCAGTCGACTGTGTTGACAAGTGGGCCAAACATTGGACGGACAGAAAATGTAGTTGTATTTATAGAATAATATATAAATAGCACCCGCCCATTAATAATTTATTAAGTAATAAGCCCAAGTACACCGACAACTTAAACGTCCGTCTTTATTAGAACAAATGTCTACTTTGAAAATTTACCGTGATTTATAAGTTAACAGTTGTTTTAAGAAAACTATCGTTTATACTTTCGGGGAACTTGAGCCTTAGATCAAGCTTTTTCCCCAACGATTACGAAGAAATGTACTTACCTACTTATAAATAATTATACGTTTATATTCTATTTTTGATGTCATATGAAAGGTGTTCAAGGTTCAAGGTGGTATCAAGTTGATACCTATAAGTAACCAAATAGATATAGAGTAGTAGGTACTACGGAATATAAAACAGCTGAAAACCCAAATAAAAATGAATAAATTCTTTGCAAGAGCAAACATTTTTGATTTTCCGTTACTAACTGTAAAACTTCAGAATACATACGTGATATCATACAGTATGGCATCTAACTGTAGATCAGATAGTTTCTGGTATTTCTCTAGTTTCCATCAATAGTTGGAAAATGAAAGTAGTTGTAGATTCCACACTCGTTGTAGTCTGTGATTGTTTCATGAACTGCTGCGTTGAAAGCGTATAGTAGATGTTAAAACTTTTTGGTACCGATGTATATTCAACCAGCTTAAAATAAGTCGCTGAACGAAGTTTTTTTTTTAATTCTTTTTTCGGTTAATACCGCAATTGGAGGCAGAAATTCGGATTTATTTTTGTTCGCCTTTGATTGCCATTTAGCGGCAAAATGTATGTTTTTAACATGCTTATATTAGCTTCACTTGTAACTAGCTACGTATATATGTAAGACAATCTTGGAATCTTAATTTGACCCACTTCCCGGTCTTCAATCAGGATAAAATTTTGCACACGCTCTGATCTTCATATATGTGTAGCGTGTTTTTTTTTTGTTTTTAAAACATTTTTTTGTCGCAAAGTAAAATAATATAATATACACAGGAATATTTTTCTACAACATCTTCATCCCCAAATCCTGCATTAGAATACTGCATTCACTTACAAAACAATTAATAAGTCAGACAATCATGCTAACACTCATTTGTCACCTTCCATAGACTTGCTATAAACACCTTTCAAAAATAGAACCCTATTTAAAATTATAAACCTGTAACCTGATAATCGGGATTCAGACGGCGTACATCGCATGCGGCGTGAATCGATACAGTCGTATCCGGCGTCCGGCTGTCCGTCACGCCGGACAGCGAGTTGGTAATTGCACGTGTCAGAGGGAACGATACCAATTTATTCTGTCACCCGGTAATAGGGCGGCTAATAATACTTCTGAGTTTATTTTCAATGTTGACCTTTGTCATTTGAGGGTTAATGGCTAAAATAGCTTTTTATGTCTATTTTGTGACGTGAAATTGTTGCTTTCTGTTTGCTTAAATAAGTTGCGTTGGTAAATTGCTAGAGCATGTTTCATTTTTATATACGGCAAAAATTGGTACGATTATAACGTTTGTGTAAAGTTTTCGCTATTATTAGAAAGTTGGTAAAGCTTTGCAGAAATAATTACCAAATTAAATTACAATTAATACACAAATAACAACTCTCAAAAATAAAATTAATTTAGCATATGTAAACAAAACCAGACCAACAGACCAGAAGATAAAATCAAAACAATTCAAAGAAACCATCACTTCAACTCCCAACCCTCAACCGTTATCGCGATAGCACACACATAATACAAAACTGTATACAAATTTAATAACGCTAGCGATAGTGACCAATGTTACCTCGGCATCTGCGCCCATATACTATGGAATGCGGACAGTCGGCCCACAGTTTCAGTTTAAAACACTCCAACGCAAAGTTATGTGGACACACAATGAAAATTTCAATCATTCTGCTGTAATTGCTCTAGTGTTTTGTCGGCCTTTTTTGGGCGTAAAAGGTTGTATTTACAACTTACTCTTTTGAAAAGTAGTCGTGTTTTTTTTCAAGTGTTTTTATAAACATAAACTTCAGTGTTTGAGTTATATTTGTGTTTGGGGCTTGAAACCAACCCTGTTTTTCTCATTTTACAAACCTACAAAAAGTTAAATGATTTTATAGCATACAGCAAAATACAAAACGGACCATAGATAGACTTTAAGCATTACTTAATATAATGCATTCTGCCTTAGCATTAAAATCTATATAGCGACTATCATTATCACCCACAATAAGCTTTGATTGAGCCATTTGCAATAGATCTGCAGAGGCTATTATGTGGCTAGGCATCTTAATCAAACAGTAACATATAAACTAGCTAGATATATCTTCCTTACCTCTATTCAGTTAATAGATTTATTGTTGTCACTGATTTTGTATAAGTCTATTTACCACACAGGTATATTCACCAGTAAACTGTAGTTCATATTGAATCAACTTCACTATCAACGACATCTCATTACGATTTTGGAGACGGCTTTTTAATTAACACTGAATCCTCGGAATATAATTTACCACTGTGAGTAGGTACATTATATCATTAGCAATAGAATTTGCCACCGTAAGTGTATGATAATATTACAAAGAACGTGCAAATATGAAAGGAAACAAAGTAGACAAAATTGACAACATTCAAGATTAAAAACTTTGCACACTAATTCAATAGTCTAGATTATTCTAGATGCAAAACAGTACAAAGCTTAGCACTCTTTGCGTCTACATACTGCATTTAAATTCATATTTTCTACAAAGAAAACTTTGGGAGGTGAATAATAATGCAGCTAAGAGTGCATTCACATTCTGCTACTTTTAGAATCTTTAGACGAAATTGTGAAAAATTTTGTGGTCTTAAAATTCTTACTAGAGTTTTAAAGGACTTCTTTTAGGCATATTAGTCGTAAAGAATTTTATTTTTTATGGTCTTGCGTGGCAAATTGTTGGTATATTTTAATCTTGAATAGAAATTTTATACATATGAACATAAATTGTATATTGAAAATAATGTTGAAAATGCATTGTGACACAATCAATTTCTTTATCAAAAATGTTGATCAACATAATCACGATAATTTTTGTTCATCAATCAACAATGTTCAAAACCACAGTGGTTCACAACAAATCACAAAGCGCTCCTACAATTTTGCATTTCACATTGCAGTGTAAGTTAAATTTGCACAGATATGAAAAACGGTGCCCGCCTTGCTATGTCGCAGTTATGAATTGTCCGAGATAATACCAAATGAGGGATGCTTGCTATTATTGTTGGAGTGTTAGTTAAAACTTTGAGGTAGTTATTCGTTATTCCGTGAATGTAAAGCAGCGTGTTACTTTTTGTTTGAAGTTTCTTTCTGTTAATTAATCGTAGTTGGAGGACTTGAATCTTTAGAATATGGCTGTTATTGTAGCTTTGGTATTTAGCGGGCTATTTTTATTACGTTTTATGCAAAATACTTAAATACAATTTTTAAGTTTAAAAATGCATTGATTTATTTATGGTCCTGTATCTGATACAGGTTTTGGTCCTTGTTGCCTACTTTGCGATATTCGAGGAAGGCTTCTTTTTAAACGGCGAGTACGCAGCTGAAACTACTGGCAGAAGCTGAAGTAGTAACGAAAATAACATCATCTTCCGAGCCTTTTTCCTAACTATGTTGGGGTCGGCTTCCAGTCTAACCGGATGTAGCTGAGTACCAGTGCTTTGCTAGTAACTAAAATATATTCCTAGATAAATCTAATCAAGCTTGTAAATATTCGTGCAAATTACAACAATAGACAGTTGTTACATACACGTGCACAGATTTGTACGTCTCATTCCCTCGTGAATACAACACAATGACATGGTATTGGGAAGCGATTACAAGATCGAACAATATGGTATTAATATTATTGTATTATAGAAACTGTTGTAGAGGATCTTAGTAAGCAGCTGTTAGATTATTGTAATTGTTATTGTTTCAACAATTACTCGTTATTGAAATAAAAATGATAAACTTTATGTCAGTGTAGTAGATAGATTAGTGACGTTTCCTTCGAACGAATTAGACCAATACAACATTACGATGACAAGATTGAAAAGTCTAGCAAAAAAGTTAAGATTAGCTTCAAACAGTGAAATCTGAGAAGCATGACTTGTCTATCTATACATATAATAAAATGATAGGAAAGTCAAAACTGTACATTGAATATTTTTTTTAAAGAATACTTGGGGGGTGATCTATTATCGATTCTGAACCCAAATATATAGTTTTTAGAATTTTTGTCTGTTTGTCTGTATGTCTGTTTGTCTGTTTGTCTGTATGTTTGGTCTCACTGAACTCGAAAAGTACTGCATAGATTTAAATCAAATTTTGCATGAATATTACCTGGGGGCCAGTTCAACATATAGGATATATATTATCACGCTATCACCTACGGGGGATGAGCAATGAACGATAATTTCTGTTAACGTTTCTGCAACAGCGGGCGCAATAATGACACATATTTGAATGTTGAACTTTGTAAGTTTATCGGCCTATTATCAATCTTTACATAGAAAATAACGCTTTTATAAGTAACTTGAGCAAAAAACTGAATTTAAAGAAATGATATCCTAAAATTATAGATGAAGAAAATCATGCAGAAACAGATGTGCCATAAAACTGGTAGTAGGTAAAATATCAATCAAAATCAAAATCAAAAGTCATTTATTCAAAGTAGGCTGAAAATCAGCACTTTTTGAACGTCAAATCTACAAAAGACAGCCCCCAAAACGCCCGCCCTTCACCACTTCCTATGTGTTTTTGCTGGGAAGAAGAAGTGGTGGAACAAACTCCCCAGCAAACAGACAATGAAAACAGACTTCACTTTGTCATGGTATGTTCTTACTTTCAAGAAAAAAATATATGACGACGTGTGTATTTCGCTACTATAAAAACACTACAAGAAATATCAGCGCATCGTCAGGGACATTTTTATAATTCTTTCACCATTAGAAAGTTACATTATCTGCGAGTAACATAGGGTATATTTTATCCCGGTGCGGGCAGTAGTTCCCATGGGAAGCGGCACCCACGTCATGAAGAAATTATGAACTTCCCCACATTCTTAAAAACTCTACATATGTTAAATAAATAAATAAATAATGTCTGGACACCTTTTCACACACGGTCGGTTAGCCCCATGGTAAGTTATTTATTAACTTGTGTTATGGGTGCTAACACAACTGATAAACTACATATAGCTACATATATACATATTTATGAATACATATTGTAACACCCAGACCACGGCCAACAAGCATGCTCATCACACAAATGTCGACCGAACCGGGAATCGAACCCGGGACCTCAGGTTTGGCAGTCCGGCATGGTGACCATTGCGTCATCGAGGTCGTCAGTCGTTCTGACATAATATAAGCTATACCTCTCATAAACATGAATATCCATTCATTTCATCCAATAACAAACATGCATCACACTGAAAGTGCATTGCGAGTCTAAGATTTTATTATTATAAAAAAAAACATTGTAATTAATATTCAAACATCCTTAAAAATAAGTTCCTGGTTTTAATACACTTTTTGAGTAATGAAGAATGTAGGCAAAATAGGACCGAAACACATTGTGTCACTTCTAAAATTAACATCAATGGTTATAACTACCTGTCACAATACGTCAACAAGATGTCAACAGAAGACAAGAGTTCGTTCGTTCTGAAAACGTACAAATTACGCGTCGCAGGCCAGAGACATACTTGCTTTCAACTTCTGATCACAAATCATCGAGCTAAGAATTATATCACAAATACACCGTTCACAATTACGAACAGTCACAGTCACACGTTTATTATCATTGATATTATTCAGTTACAAAGACAGAATTACTATCAAACGTGTTTTCGCTAAATGTTCTATTAGTTTTTGCAAACATACATTCCCAACTCTGATCTCATGGAGGTGGCGCCCGGGTGTCACCACTGTGCGGACTGTGCGACCTATCGCACCCGGCCCCGGTTTAAACCATGATCTGGAGCGAGAAGAAATGGGATGACAAAGAATGAGGCGGCGGAGCGACTGAAAATTCCCAACTCTCATCCCAGCCACTGCGGTAAGACACCACGAAAGCCGGATGTCGAGAGACGACTCCCGGCCACCGTAGGCGTGAGCGATTAGTTTTGAGTGGGTCATCGACCTTCCGGCTTCTGGGAGACCCGTTATTTCACGCGCCCCTCAAGGAGATTCAGCAAACCCCTGTGAGGCCCACTAGGGCCAAAGCCTGACACTCCCTCACGCTGCTCAAACTGATGGCTGAGAATTACGTAACTTTCCAGGATGCCATGCAACGTGTTGCAAATGCCCAGGCCTTTGGGAGCTTGGTAATCCTTTTCTCCACCTTAACTTGAGTTTTGTGGTGCATGAACAAATTAGAATAGTAATGAATTAGGTCATCTTCATCACGTATTTACCAACTCTTAATGTTCATCATGCACACCCGCTTCTCTAACTTTATTGAAGGATCACTAACATTGTTTCAGTTAGTTTAACTACGCTACTATAGCCCGTTGTCAAACCTTTTAATATCAATTCTGTAGAAGTGTGA
This sequence comes from Helicoverpa zea, assembly GCF_022581195.2. Lineage (NCBI taxonomy): Eukaryota > Metazoa > Arthropoda > Insecta > Lepidoptera > Noctuidae > Helicoverpa > Helicoverpa zea. The sequence continues at coordinate 10,538,208 of NC_061455.1, read as the reverse complement.
ATATCGAATGTGTAATATATCGAATTTCAGTTTGTGCATTGCACAAAAACCAACGTTATGATTTTCGAGAAGTCAAAAGAGTCGGCCTGCTAAGAATTATATTCATCGTTGGTTAATTGAATACATTTTCAGAAACCACAATAACAGTAGGAACCAAAGCGAATGATCGCTTCATAGAGCTCTGATTTTCTCGAGGCGATCAAGTCAGTTCTGGTCTGTTCGCTCATCAGATCTTTGAAAGCGGTTCGATGATAATATACCTACTGTTGTCCTGTTTACCTACGTGTGACACATAATATGGTATTTAAACGTCCTCCGCAAGAGAGCGAACGTTTGTGCTATTTATAAAGACGAAATTTTACCGTTGTGCAGTAGTGACGCGCAGTATACACAGCACTTATGTTTCTTCTGATCTGCTGGCTCTACCAAGAAATGACAAATTGCGAGCGTACATTTTGAAAATCTTGGAAGAACTGCAGGCTTCAAGTGCCAACACACGAATTGGACTTACTCTCTCGGACGTATACTTTGCGTGATCGTGAACGAATGCAAACATTTCGGTGGAATTCCAACATAACATAGTGAGTGAGTGCACAGAAAATCCCCGAAATACAAGTAGTGAAACTATGCGCTTGCCTGATGACTCAGTCATCATCCACCCAGCTATTCCTCAATTGTGTGGGTCTTGGCTTCCAGTCAAACCGAATCTTTTTGAGTACCAATGTTTACTTGGAGTGCCTATCTGATCTCTTCAACCCAGTGAACTAGACACCGCGTTATCCATGGTAAGTAAAACTGTTTGACAGACTTTCTGGCTCCTGATTTGTCGCAGCTGCTGCAGAAAATGTACAAATGACAACTTTGTCAGACCTTTGTTTTCTGTGAGAATTACGTAATAATTTTCCAAATCGGTTGACTAGATCCAGAGATTTCCACAACGTCACAAACTTTACTTCATTTGTTTAGATAAATAGTCACAAATCGTCGACACCACCTTGATTGATCAACCCGTGCTGCTGCTAAGTGGTAATCCTAATTATACTGTTATGTAAAAGAATACACCTACGCTACGGCATAAGTAGTATTTTGACAATTCCAAATTGCCCACGCAGACGAAGTCGCGGGCAACAGCTAGTACATATAATAAAATGATAGGAAAGTCAAAACTGTACATTGAATATTTTTTTAAAAGAATACTTGGGGGGTGATCTATTATCGATTCTGAACCCAAATATATAGTTTTTAGAATTTTTGTCTGTTTGTCTGTTTGTCTGTTTGTCTGTATGTTTGGTCTCACTGAACTCGAAAAGTACTGCATAGATTTAAATCAAATTTTGCATGAATATTACCTGGGGGCCAGTTCAACATATAGGATATATATTATCACGCTATCACCTACGGGGGATGAGCAATGAACTATAATTTCTGTTAACGTTTCTGCAACAGCGGGCGCAATAATGACACATATTTGAATGTTGAACTTTGTAAGTTTATCGGCCTATTATCAATCTTTACATAGAAAATAACGCTTTTATAAGTAACTTGAGCAAAAAACTGAATTTAAAGAAATGATATCCTAAAATTATAGACGAAGAAAATCATGCAGAAACAGATGTGCCATAAAACTGGTAGTAGGTAAAATATCAATCAAAATCAAAATCAAAATCAAAAGTCATTTATTCAAAGTAGGCTGAAAATCAGCACTTTTTGAACGTCAAATCTACAAAAGACAGCCCCCAAAACGCCCGCCCTTCACCACTTCCTATGTGTTTTTGCTGGGAAGAAGAAGTGGTGGAACAAACTCCCCAGCAAACAGACAATGAAAACAGATTTCACTTTGTCATGGTATGTTCTTACTTTCAAGAAAAAAATATATGACGACGTGTGTATTTCGCTACTATAAAAACACTACAAGAAATATCAGCGCATCGTCAGGGACATTTTTATAATTCTTTCACCATTAGAAAGTTACATTATCTGCGAGTAACATAGGGTATATTTTATCCCGGTGCGGGCAGTAGTTCCCATGGGAAGCGGCACCCACGTCATGAAGAAATTATGAACTTCCCCATATTCTTAAAAACTCTACATATGTTGTTCTGACATAATATAAGCTATACCTCTCATAAACATGAATATCCATTCATTTCATCCAATAACAAACATGCATCACACTGAAAGTGCATTGCGAGTCTAAGATTTTATTATTATAAAAAAAAACATTGTAATTAATATTCAAACATCCTTAAAAATAAGTTCCTGGTTTTAATACACTTTTTGAGTAATGAAGAATGTAGGCAAAATACGACCGAAACACATTGTGTCACTTCTAAAATTAACATCAATGGTTATAACTACCTGTCACAATACGTCAACAAGATGTCAACAGAAGACAAGAGTTCGTTCGTTCTGAAAACGTACAAATTACGCGTCGCAGGCCAGAGACATACTTGCTTTCAACTTCTGATCACAAATCATCGAGCTAAGAATTATATCACAAATACACCGTTCACAATTACGAACAGTCACAGTCACACGTTTATTATCATTGATATTATTCAGTTACAAAGACAGAATTACTATCAAACGTGTTTTCGCTAAATGTTCTATTAGTTTTTGCAAACATACATTCCCAACTCTGATCTCATGGAGGTGGCGCCCGGGTGTCACCACTGTGCGGACTGTGCGACCTATCGCACCCGGCCCCGGTTTAAACCATGATCTGGAGCGAGAAGAAATGGGATGACAAAGAATGAGGCGGCGGAGCGACTGAAAATTCCCAACTCTCATCCCAGCCACTGCGGTAAGACACCACGAAAGCCGGATGTCGAGAGACGACTCCCGGCCACCGTAGGCGTGAGCGATTAGTTTTGAGTGGGTCATCGACCTTCCGGCTTCTGGGAGACCCGTTATTCCACGCGCCCCTCAAGGAGATTCAGCAAACCCCTGTGAGGCCCACTGGGGCCAAAGCCTGACACTCCCTCACGCTGCTCAAACTGATGGCTGAGAATTACGTAACTTTCCAGGATGCCATGCAACGTGTTGCAAATGCCCAGGCCTTTGGGAGCTTGGTAATCCTTTTCTCCACCTTAACTTGAGTTTTGTGGTGCATGAACAAATTAGAATAGTAATGAATTAGGTCATCTTCATCACGTATTTACCAACTCTTAATGTTCATCATGCACACCCGCTTCTCTAACTTTATTGAAGGATCACTAACATTGTTTCAGTTAGTTTAACTACGCTACTATAGCCCGTTGTCAAACCTTTTAATATCAATTCTGTAGAAGTGTGAATATCGAATGTGTAATATATCGAATTTCAGTTTGTGCATTGCACAAAAACCAACGTTATGATTTTCGAGAAGTCAAAAGAGTCGGCCTGCTAAGAATTATATTCATCGTTGGTTAATTGAATACATTTTCAGAAACCACAATAACAGTAGGAACCAAAGCGAATGATCGCTTCATAGAGCTCTGATTTTCTCGAGGCGATCAAGTCAGTTCTGGTCTGTTCGCTCATCAGATCTTTGAAAGCGGTTCGATGATAATATACCTACTGTTGTCCTGTTTACCTACGTGTGACACATAATATGGTATTTAAACGTCCTCCGCAAGAGAGCGAACGTTTGTGCTATTTATAAAGACGAAATTTTACCGTTGTGCAGTAGTGACGCGCAGTATACACAGCACTTATGTTTCTTCTGATCTGCTGGCTCTACCAAGAAATGACAAATTGCGAGCGTACATTTTGAAAATCTTGGAAGAACTGCAGGCTTCAAGTGCCAACACACGAATTGGACTTACTCTCTCGGACGTATACTTTGCGTGATCGTGAACGAATGCAAACATTTCGGTGGAATTCCAACATAACATAGTGAGTGAGTGCACAGAAAATCCCCGAAATACAAGTAGTGAAACTATGCGCTTGCCTGATGACTCAGTCATCATCCACCCAGCTATTCCTCAATTGTGTGGGTGTTGGCTTCCAGTCAAACCGAATCTTTTTGAGTACCAATGTTTACTTGGAGTGCCTATCTGATCTCTTCAACCCAGTGAACTAGACACCGCGTTATCCATGGTAAGTAAAACTGTTTGACAGACTTTCTGGCTCCTGATTTGTCGCAGCTGCTGCAGAAAATGTACAAATGACAACTTTGTCAGACCTTTGTTTTCTGTGAGAATTACGTAATAATTTTCCAAATCGGTTGACTAGATCCAGAGATTTCCACAACGTCACAAACTTTACTTCATTTGTTTAGATAAATAGTCACAAATCGTCGACACCACCTTGATTGATCAACCCGTGCTGCTGCTAAGTGGTAATCCTAATTATACTGTTATGTAAAAGAATACACCTACGCTACGGCATAAGTAGTATTTTGACAATTCCAAATTGCCCACGCAGACGAAGTCGCGGGCAACAGCTAGTATAAAATAAAATTGGTTATAAAAGTTGTTCATGAAAATTTCATACATTTAATAACATTTAGTCCTTCTCCAAGCACCGGTCGAGTCATCACAGTTATTAAATGAAATTATTCAAATTTTCTTGGAAAATGCCTTCGTACAATTTTCGGGGAAAGGACAATGCTATTCTTTGTATGGAAGTTGGGCTCAAGAGTTGCCCACAGCAGCTGCATAGTGTATTATGTTCCATAGGCTTATAATAGGTCCCAGACCGAAATATTTCGAAATCTATCCCAGGAGTCCTGAGAAAAACTGGTTTGACTCTTCTATCTATACATATAATAAAATGATAGGAAAGTCAAAACTGTACATTGAATATTTTTTTAAAAGAATACTTGGGGGGTGATCTATTATCGATTCTGAACCCAAATATATAGTTTTTAGAATTTTTGTCTGTTTGTCTGTAGGTATGTCTGTTTGTCTGTATGTTTGGTCTCACTGAACTCGAAAAGTACTGCATAGATTTAAATCAAATTTTGCATGAATATTACCTGGGGGCCAGTTCAACATATAGGATATATATTATCACGCTATCACCTACGGGGGATGAGCAATGAACTATAATTTCTGTTAACGTTTCTGCAACAGCGGGCGCAATAATGACACATATTTGAATGTTGAACTTTGTAAGTTTATCGGCCTATTATCAATCTTTACATAGAAAATAACGCTTTTATAAGTAACTTGAGCAAAAACTGAATTTAAAGAAATGATATCCTAAAATTATAGATAAAGAAAATCATGCAGAAACAGATGTGCCATAAAACTGGTAGTAGGTAAAATATCAATCAAAATCAAAATCAAAATCAAAAGTCATTTATTCAAAGTAGGCTGAAAATCAGCACTTTTTGAACGTCAAATCTACAAAAGACAGCCCCCAAAACGCCCGCCCTTCACCACTTCCTATGTGTTTTTGCTGGGAAGAAGAAGTGGTGGAACAAACTCCCCAGCAAACAGACAATGAAAACAGACTTCACTTTGTCATGGTATGTTCTTACTTTCAAGAAAAAAATATATGACGACGTGTGTATTTCGCTACTATAAAAACACTACAAGAAATATCAGCGCATCGTCAGGGACATTTTTATAATTCTTTCACCATTAGAAAGTTACATTATCTGCGAGTAACATAGGGTATATTTTATCCCGGTGCGGGCAGTAGTTCCCATGGGAAGCGGCACCCACGTCATGAAGAAATTATGAACTTCCCCACATTCTTAAAAACTCTACATATGTTGTTCTGACATAATATAAGCTATACCTCTCATAAACATGAATATCCATTCATTTCATCCAATAACAAACATGCATCACACTGAAAGTGCATTGCGAGTCTAAGATTTTATTATTATAAAAAAAAAACATTGTAATTAATATTCAAACATCCTTAAAAATAAGTTCCTGGTTTTAATACACTTTTTGAGTAATGAAGAATGTAGGCAAAATACGACCGAAACACATTGTGTCACTTCTAAAATTAACATCAATGGTTATAACTACCTGTCACAATACGTCAACAAGATGTCAACAGAAGACAAGAGTTCGTTCGTTCTGAAAACGTACAAATTACGCGTCGCAGGCCAGAGACATACTTGCTTTCAACTTCTGATCACAAATCATCGAGCTAAGAATTATATCACAAATACACCGTTCACAATTACGAACAGTCACAGTCACACGTTTATTATCATTGATATTATTCAGTTACAAAGACAGAATTACTATCAAACGTGTTTTCGCTAAATGTTCTATTAGTTTTTGCAAACATACATTCCCAACTCTGATCTCATGGAGGTGGCGCCCGGGTGTCACCACTGTGCGGACTGTGCGACCTATCGCACCCGGCCCCGGTTTAAACCATGATCTGGAGCGAGAAGAAATGGGATGACAAAGAATGAGGCGGCGGAGCGACTGAAAATTCCCAACTCTCATCCCAGCCACTGCGGTAAGACACCACGAAAGCCGGATGTCGAGAGACGACTCCCGGCCACCGTAGGCGTGAGCGATTAGTTTTGAGTGGGTCATCGACCTTCCGGCTTCTAGGAGACCCGTTATTTCACGCGCCCCTCAAGGAGATTCAGCAAACCCCTGTGAGGCCCACTAGGGCCAAAGCCTGACACTCCCTCACGCTGCTCAAACTGATGGCTGAGAATTACGTAACTTTCCAGGATGCCATGCAACGTGTTGCAAATGCCCAGGCCTTTGGGAGCTTGGTAATCCTTTTCTCCACCTTAACTTGAGTTTTGTGGTGCATGAACAAATTAGAATAGTAATGAATTAGGTCATCTTCATCACGTATTTACCAACTCTTAATGTTCATCATGCACACCCGCTTCTCTAACTTTATTGAAGGATCACTAACATTGTTTCAGTTAGTTTAACTACGCTACTATAGCCCGTTGTCAAACCTTTTAATATCAATTCTGTAGAAGTGTGAATATCGAATGTGTAATATATCGAATTTCAGTTTGTGCATTGCACAAAAACCAACGTTATGATTTTCGAGAAGTCAAAAGAGTCGGCCTGCTAAGAATTATATTCATCGTTGGTTAATTGAATACATTTTCAGAAACCACAATAACAGTAGGAACCAAAGCGAATGATCGCTTCATAGAGCTCTGATTTTCTCGAGGCGATCAAGTCAGTTCTGGTCTGTTCGCTCATCAGATCTTTGAAAGCGGTTCGATGATAATATACCTACTGTTGTCCTGTTTACCTACGTGTGACACATAATATGGTATTTAAACGTCCTCCGCAAGAGAGCGAACGTTTGTGCTATTTATAAAGACGAAATTTTACCGTTGTGCAGTAGTGACGCGCAGTATACACAGCACTTATGTTTCTTCTGATCTGCTGGCTCTACCAAGAAATGACAAATTGCGAGCGTACATTTTGAAAATCTTGGAAGAACTGCAGGCTTCAAGTGCCAACACACGAATTGGACTTACTCTCTCGGACGTATACTTTGCGTGATCGTGAACTAATGCAAACATTTCGGTGGAATTCCAACATAACATAGTGAGTGAGTGCACAGAAAATCCCCGAAATACAAGTAGTGAAACTATGCGCTTGCCTGATGACTCAGTCATCATCCACCCAGCTATTCCTCAATTGTGTGGGTGTTGGCTTCCAGTCAAACCGAATCTTTTTGAGTACCAATGTTTACTTGGAGTGCCTATCTGATCTCTTCAACCCAGTGAACTATACACCGCGTTATCCATGGTAAGTAAAACTGTTTGACAGACTTTCTGGCTCCTGATTTGTCGCAGCTGCTGCAGAAAATGTACAAATGACAACTTTGTCAGACCTTTGTTTTCTGTGAGAATTACGTAATAATTTTCCAAATCGGTTGACTAGATCCAGAGATTTCCACAACGTCACAAACTTTACTTCATTTGTTTAGATAAATAGTCACAAATCGTCGACACCACCTTGATTGATCAACCCGTGCTGCTGCTAAGTGGTAATCCTAATTATACTGTTATGTAAAAGAATACACCTACGCTACGGCATAAGTAGTATTTTGACAATTCCAAATTGCCCACGCAGACGAAGTCGCGGGCAACAGCTAGTATTCAATATTACGAAAAATATGCTTACAAACTCTTAACTATTCCACTTTTATTACCTTAATTGAAATGCATTATAATATTAATCGACAAATACGAGGTGTTGAACGAGATTTTTTTTTTTTACCGACTTCAAAAAATGGAGGAGTTTTTCAGTTCGTTTGTATTCTTTTTACGTTTGTACGTGCATAACTCCGTCGTTTACCAACCGATTTAAACAATCATTTTATTGTTTGAAAGGATTTCCTTTCCAAATGGTTCCTTTGTTATTGGGTCCGGGGTCTGGTGATAGAAACCTTAAAACAATAGGGAACTGTCGGAAATTGTAAGCACACATTGAATAAAAACTTGTCATTCGGGTATATATTTCCAACACCACAAAACTGTGGAGGACCTGACGATGGAGACGACAGTGAGACGTGGGAACTCCTCAACGGTATCTATTTACTACCTCGTGTTCGAGCTTATTTTATTCGTCTTGATAAGATTTTTCCATTGCCATTACGAATATTAATTGCATGACGCTACACGAATTTAGGACTGATTGTGGTAGATAGAGAATGAAAAGCAAGAGAAACAACAATTACCTTTAAACGTCTATTTCTGTTTTTTTATCCTGTTAACAGTGAAACCACTATATAACTACCTGAATGTTATTTCAAGAAAAGAGGTTGTTAGGTTTGTTGCTGCTTAAAACGGCTTGCTAACAATGGCTGGCTAACATTAGAACCGGTTTTTTCTCGGGACCTCTGGGATCGATTTCTAAAATATTTGGATTTCGTATTAACAGTGAAGTAAAGAACCTATTCTAACCATTCCCACTACTGGGCAAATGGCTTGGGCTTTATAAAGTGACTGTTCAAGTTTAACATTAGAACCGGTTTTTCTCGGGACCTCTGGGACCGATTTCTAAAATATTTTGATTTCGTATTAACAGTGAAGTAAAGAACCTATTCTAACCATTCCCACTACTGGGCAAATGGCTTGGGCTTTATAAATTGACTGTTCAAGTTTAACATTAGAACCGGTTTTTCTCGGGACCTCTGGGACCGATTTCTAAAATATTTTGATTTCGTATTAACAGTGAAGTAAAGAACCTATTCTAATCATTCCCACTACTGGGCAAACGGCTTGGGCTTTATAAATTGACTGATCAAGTTTAACATTAGAACCGGTTTTTCTCGGGACCTCTGGGACCGATTTCCAAAATATTTGGATTTCGTGTTAACAGTGCAGTAAAGAACCTATTTCGACCACTTTCACTACTGGGCAAAAGGCTTAGGCTTTGTTAAGAGACTATCTATGGAGAACATTTGAACCGGTTTTCCTCGGGACCTCTGGGACCGATTTCAAAAACATTTGGATTCCGCGTTAAGAGTGAAGTAAGGAACCTATTCTAACCATTCCCACTACTGGGCAAATGGCTTGGGCTTTATAAAGTGACTGTTCAAGTTTAACATTAGAACTGGTTTTTCTCGGGACCTCTGGGACCGATTTCAAAAATATTTGGATTTCGTGTTCAGAGTGCACTATGGAACCAGCTGGAACTACTCCCACTGCTGGGCAAACTTTGAGCCCAGACCCTGGCATTGTCCTTTGATAAAAAACGCTGTTTTATTGGCTTCTCAGATACATCCAGAGGGCGAATACGCGTCACGATTTTGGAGAAGGTTTATGAAAAATATCCATAGGATTCCCGATTTTTTTATAATTGAAATAGTACATCATACCTTATGTATATCAGATTACACGAAATACTTACTTAACATAGATAAGTACCTATTTAACATGAGCATATCTATTTCTTTTGGAATCTATAAAGCTAACGCTTTCAATCTTAAACAATTTGAATAAATCACTTAACACATGTTGCTTTCGAAGATCCGAACATTATACCTAAAATATAACAAACACGTGTTGCACAATTATTACAAACATCATTTAACTTTATAATATTTGCGTGAGAAACAATTCTGTAGTACCTATCTTGACTAAAATCTACAACACATGATTTTCAACCTTGTAGTAAACAACTATAGGTTTAAAGTTGCATATACTGTATACCCACGCGTAATGATTGTGTGGAAGACAGCAGAAAAAACATGATTTTCAACCTTATTGACTAAGAATTAAAGTTTAAAGTTGCATGTACTGTATGCCCACGCGTAATGATTGTGTGGAAGACAGCAGAAGTTGGTAGGAAAAGACAAACTTGGAATCGATTTGTCGGACCACTTTATAGTTTTGTGATATAAAATGATACGAGGCTTCTCGTAGTTTTGTGGCACTTCTAGAAAGAGTCTTTATTAGCCTCGTCTATGGTCTGAGTATATATGGACTTATAGATTTGGTAATATATAATTTGAAATGAATTAATTTTTTTTGTTTGTGCTCAAAGAAGTAAATTATGAAGAATAGGGTTCGATTCAAAGTTTGATTTAAAATGCCATTGAAAAGGAGTATTCTATAACAACGCAAAAACTAATGTACATTTCACCTAGGTATATTAAAAATCTTATATAAACACAAAATTACCAAGAAAACATTTCAAAATCGGCTCCCAATTTCATCATTAGCCTTAAATCGATACACGTTCGATCGTAACTTGTATCTGTATTTTTTCACGCACGCCCTACTCATAACCTTGCCCTAATGATTTATGTGAAACGTTCCGTGCTACGCAAACACGAGATAAAATGAGCCTACCTGTGGTTATGTGCACCTAACGTTATGAGAAACGTTCATAATTACGCGTCTACTACGCTTAAGACAAATCCTTGAAGCTACTTTTATCTATTTGTATAGTTGATGATAATAATAATACGAAATATGTTTGTAACCTAAACTAACGTTATTATCTATACATATAATAAAATGATAGGAAAGTCAAAACTGTACATTGAATATTTTTTTAAAAGAACACTTGGGGGGTGATCTATTATCGATTCTGAACCCAAATATATAGTTTTTAGAATTTTTGTCTGTTTGTCTGTATGTCTGTTTGTCTGTATGTTTGGTCTCACTGAACTCGAAAAGTACTGCATAGATTTAAATCAAATTTTGCATGAATATTACCTGGGGGCCAGTTCAACATATAGGATATATATTATCACGCTATCACCTACGGGGGATGAGCAATGAACTATAATTTCTGTTAACGTTTCTGCAACAGCGGGCGCAATAATGACACATATTTGAATGTTGAACTTTGTAAGTTTATCGGCCTATTATCAATCTTTACATAGAAAATAACGCTTTTATAAGTAACTTGAGCAAAAAACTGAATTTAAAGAAATGATATCCTAAAATTATAGATAAAGAAAATCATGCAGAAACAGATGTGCCATAAAACTGGTAGTAGGTAAAATATCAATCAAAATCAAAATCAAAATCAAAAGTCATTTATTCAAAGTAGGCTGAAAATCAGCACTTTTTGAACGTCAAATCTACAAAAGACAGCCCCCAAAACGCCCGCCCTTCACCACTTCCTATGTGTTTTTGCTGGGAAGAAGAAGTGGTGGAACAAACTCCCCAGCAAACAGACAATGAAAACAGACTTCACTTTGTCATGGTATGTTCTTACTTTCAAGAAAAAAATATATGACGACGTGTGTATTTCGCTACTATAAAAACACTACAAGAAATATCAGCGCATCGTCAGGGACATTTTTATAATTCTTTCACCATTAGAAAGTTACATTATCTGCGAGTAACATAGGGTATATTTTATCCCGGTGCGGGCAGTAGTTCCCATGGGAAGCGGCACCCACGTCATGAAGAAATTATGAACTTCCCCACATTCTTAAAAACTCTACATATGTTGTTCTGACATAATATAAGCTATACCTCTCATAAACATGAATATCCATTCATTTCATCCAATAACAAACATGCATCACACTGAAAGTGCATTGCGAGTCTAAGATTTTATTATTATAAAAAAAAACATTGTAATTAATATTCAAACATCCTTAAAAATAAGTTCCTGGTTTTAATACACTTTTTGAGTAATGAAGAATGTAGGCAAAATACGACCGAAACACATTGTGTCACTTCTAAAATTAACATCAATGGTTATAACTACCTGTCACAATACGTCAACAAGATGTCAACAGAAGACAAGAGTTCGTTCGTTCTGAAAACGTACAAATTACGCGTCGCAGGCCAGAGACATACTTGCTTTCAACTTCTGATCACAAATCATCGAGCTAAGAATTATATCACAAATACACCGTTCACAATTACGAACAGTCACAGTCACACGTTTATTATCATTGATATTATTCAGTTACAAAGACAGAATTACTATCAAACGTGTTTTCGCTAAATGTTCTATTAGTTTTTGCAAACATACATTCCCAACTCTGATCTCATGGAGGTGGCGCCCGGGTGTCACCACTGTGCGGACTGTGCGACCTATCGCACCCGGCCCCGGTTTAAACCATGATCTGGAGCGAGAAGAAATGGGATGACAAAGAATGAGGCGGCGGAGCGACTGAAAATTCCCAACTCTCATCCCAGCCACTGCGGTAAGACACCACGAAAGCCGGATGTCGAGAGACGACTCCCGGCCACCGTAGGCGTGAGCGATTAGTTTTGAGTGGGTCATCGACCTACCGGCTTCTAGGAGACCCGTTATTTCACGCGCCCCTCAAGGAGATTCAGCAAACCCCTGTGAGGCCCACTAGGGCCAAAGCCTGACACTCCCTCACGCTGCTCAAACTGATGGCTGAGAATTACGTAACTTTCCAGGATGCCATGCAACGTGTTGCAAATGCCCAGGCCTTTGGGAGCTTGGTAATCCTTTTCTCCACCTTAACTTGAGTTTTGTGGTGCATGAACAAATTAGAATAGTAATGAATTAGGTCATCTTCATCACGTATTTACCAACTCTTAATGTTCATCATGCACACCCGCTTCTCTAACTTTATTGAAGGATCACTAACATTGTTTCAGTTAGTTTAACTACGCTACTATAGCCCGTTGTCAAACCTTTTAATATCAATTCTGTAGAAGTGTGAATATCGAATGTGTAATATATCGAATTTCAGTTTGTGCATTGCACAAAAACCAACGTTATGATTTTCGAGAAGTCAAAAGAGTCGGCCTGCTAAGAATTATATTCATCGTTGGTTAATTGAATACATTTTCAGAAACCACAATAACAGTAGGAACCAAAGCGAATGATCGCTTCATAGAGCTCTGATTTTCTCGAGGCGATCAAGTCAGTTCTGGTCTGTTCGCTCATCAGATCTTTGAAAGCGGTTCGATGATAATATACCTACTGTTGTCCTGTTTACCTACGTGTGACATTATAATATGGTATTTAAACGTCCTCCGCAAGAGAGCGAACGTTTGTGCTATTTATAAAGACGAAATTTTACCGTTGTGCAGTAGTGACGCGCAGTATACACAGCACTTATGTTTCTTCTGATCTGCTGGCTCTACCAAGAAATGACAAATTGCGAGCGTACATTTTGAAAATCTTGGAAGAACTGCAGGCTTCAAGTGCCAACACACGAATTGGACTTACTCTCTCGGACGTATACTTTGCGTGATCGTGAACTAATGCAAACATTTCGGTGGAATTCCAACATAACATAGTGAGTGAGTGCACAGAAAATCCCCGAAATACAAGTAGTGAAACTATGCGCTTGCCTGATGACTCAGTCATCATCCACCCAGCTATTCCTCAATTGTGTGGGTGTTGGCTTCCAGTCAAACCGAATCTTTTTGAGTACCAATGTTTACTTGGAGTGCCTATCTGATCTCTTCAACCCAGTGAACTATACACCGCGTTATCCATGGTAAGTAAAACTGTTTGACAGACTTTCTGGCTCCTGATTTGTCGCAGCTGCTGCAGAAAATGTACAAATGACAACTTTGTCAGACCTTTGTTTTCTGTGAGAATTACGTAATAATTTTCCAAATCGGTTGACTAGATCCAGAGATTTCCACAACGTCACAAACTTTACTTCATTTGTTTAGATAAATAGTCACAAATCGTCGACACCACCTTGATTGATCAACCCGTGCTGCTGCTAAGTGGTAATCCTAATTATACTGTTATGTAAAAGAATACACCTACGCTACGGCATAAGTAGTATTTTGACAATTCCAAATTGCCCACGCAGACGAAGTCGCGGGCAACAGCTAGTAAAACAATATTATAACAGGAATTATTTTTTTTATCGTTTTTCAGACCTACATGGCGAGTACCTAGTTTTCTCAAACCCGAAACAGCAAACGTGGGAAACAGTTAATATTCAAAACAATGAAACACGACAGTTTTTCCAAAAAGTTTCCCTAAAATTAAGCAATATTTTTTCCTGAAAAAATATCAGCAAATACATAATTACATTTCAGTAATCCGGTTGATATTTAAATAACGAAGTTTATTACAAGCTACAGTGTTATTAAGCAAGATGCCAGCTGAGAGCTGCATAGAAATAAGATCGTAAGCAAATCTCATTTATTTCATGCAATATGCTAACGAAAGGCTAAAACTTATTTGTTATGCTAAAGCGTAGCTAATATCTAGATGTTAGTTAGTTTTTTCTATAAAGAAAACGCTGAAAATTCTACTTGTGTTCTTCAGCGAAAGACTTTTTTAACTCACAACTTTTGTCACCCTTTACCTATTACATAAGTAAAAAAATATTATTTATTTTTCATATTCATGGCATGGGTAAATAAGTTAAAGAAGAGATTTAGGTTTATTTGAAATAATATACAGGCTTATAAATAAACAGGCTCTTCGGCAAAGAAATTAGTGGTAGTAAAAATCCGAAAATTATCAAGGGAGACAAGAAAAAATAAAGTTAATGAAAAAAAATACATATATATATTTTTTAAAGTAACCAAATTCGTTAAATCACAAAAATCAAGCCTCCTTCAACTTTATTCAAGTATTTTTTTTAATTTATTAACTATCACCATCAAAACTAGTTTTCCTTGCTACTACAGTCCCAGCTACCATTAAAAAGTCCTAAAATTTTGCTACAATCTTCGTTTAAGTCCCAAACTGTCACTACGCGTTCTTCATGCAACAATGTTTAAACGTTGCTACGTAAACGGTACTCCATGTTATGTTATGAGACATAACTTGGAGTTTTATTCGTCTCTTGAGCTTTGCTGTGTTACTGTGTATACTGCATATTGTGATGACCTGCCTCGTAAACTGCTGTGCGTGTAACTGGGCTACTTCATTGTAGTGTGTTTAAGCTGGACTGACGTCGGTTTATACCAAATGAAGGTAGGTGCCTTCTGAAATTGCGGGAAGTTTTCCTTGCAATGTAAAATAAGTGCCTTTAAATTTTGTACGCCTACTGGTAGAATGTACGAGATTTATTTTTTGTTTATGTAACATCTTATTTTTATACCTACATTCTTTGTAACGAAACGAACACACTATAGAAGTAGCATTTTAGGGAAAGATATATTTACAATTAATTTCATGTAACGACAACATTGACTATTTTTATAACCAGTTCTGTGGCTTAAAGAAAATAACAGATTATAAGCCACTACAAGCCATTACAAACAAAAAAAATAATATTTAGGTAAGACAAGCTTTCCAAACCAATTCCACTATAAACAAACTCCGCCTGTTTACAAAACTAATCTTCTACCAACGCCGACTGATGCAGAACTAACCTCACCTTTAGCGCATTATTTTTAAATGTCACCAGCCATTAGCCAACTGGCCATAAATAGGGCTCACTCGAGCCACTGCTCTAAAAAGGTCACAAGTGCTTATACGATGCGTGACCTTTGCAGATCAACCTGCATGGTAGGATAGTGGGTGTCTTTATAGAAGTTGCTGGATTTTTTTTGGCGTTGATTTAAAATTTGAATGTGGAAGAACTTATTCCTTAGAATTGGACACGGGATTAGAAATTTTTTTATCGGTTCTATATAATTAATATTATATGATTAGGTTATTACTTACGGTACATATCTACACTACACAAGTAATCCTTTTGGTTATTAATTTTTGAGACGCTAGCATATTATGCTTTTGGATTTTTATTTGTAAGTCTTTTAAATACGATGTACATTTTTATGTGTCTTGAACAGTCTAGCTAACAGTTTGACGAGTCCTTTCAGTAGGCGTTATGCATAAATAGGTACCTACTAAAGAAAGTTGCCTGAAAGAGATCATCTCTACGCCAGAAATAGACCTACTTTTGGGGATAATAACCACTTGAAAGTTTCCCACCCGCTTATTTCACTTGTAAATATAAATTATGAGTCTTGGCAAATCTTCAAAATGCTAATAAAATACAAATAAACGGAAGACAAGCCTTATTTATTAGACAAAATATTCCGATACTCACGTTTTTTACAATTTCATTAATACAATTCAGCCGCTTTCTTTGTGAAATTTAATATATTATAAATCAAATTTTATTACGAAAGTCGACTATTGCTAAAGCAAAAATGCTGCTAAATGGCCTCAAGGGTTTTTATTTCTCTCATAAATCATATTAATTGTTTTCGTGCACCGACCGCCAGAAAGGGTTTGGATTCGTTCTTAGTACCCGTCATTGTGTAATGCCATCGTCCTTCCATTGTTTTTACGCAACTCGATTAACAAATTTTAATTAGACCAGTGTGTACCAAATTGAATTCCGTACGTTCTTTATTCAAAAAAGAACCTTTGACAACGTTTTTAAAATTAGATTTCGAATGGCATAACGTGTGAATCGGGCCAGGTTTTTCCAAATTTGAATTTATTCGGTTCGCTACACACGATGGCATAACACAGACAGTGCCGGCGTAAAATACTTAT
Source organism: Helicoverpa zea (assembly GCF_022581195.2). Classification (NCBI taxonomy): domain Eukaryota; kingdom Metazoa; phylum Arthropoda; class Insecta; order Lepidoptera; family Noctuidae; genus Helicoverpa; species Helicoverpa zea. The sequence goes on along the minus strand of NC_061455.1, from coordinate 10,521,376 downwards.
ACCTCTATTTTCATCCAGTCAGCGCTGCGTCAAATCCTTACAGATTTTATGTGAGGACCCCGGGGGCTTGCAAATAAAATTGAAACCCTTTGTAATGCAAGAAAATACCCTCTGAATATCAATATTTGAGAAAGCTGGTATCACGCCTATACTTGGCGATCGCTTTTGTTTTTGCCGTGCATTTTCATACGCTGTTGAAAATAAAATATACATGCATTTGTGGTGAATAGGATTTTTGCTTTTGTAACTTTTTTACATGAATGGATAGAATTTGAATCGGATAGAACTATTTGTACAGAAAATATTGTTTGGAAGCTCTTTTATATGTTTTCTATTTGTAATAGTCATTGTGTACGCAATTATCGTAAACAAAACAATAGTTTAAAACCAGACTTTCAATAAAATAACACCACCAAAAAAAAAAAAAACCATCAGCATAAACAAACTGTAAAAGCATTCACCCCTTTCTCTTTTTCATTAAAATCTCAAATTACCATTCCTCGACAAAAAATACTTTAATGAACCAGAGATAACCATTGTCCTTCTCGAGACCTCTAATTAAAGAGTTCGTGGAGCAAAAAGGTTGGTATGCAATTATAATCCCCTACGGCCCCGAGACAGTCAAATTCAAATTGCAGCTGGGAATTATTCCAACCAGAATGCTGTCGTGTCAATTAAACATGCAACTGTATAGATATTTCTCTTGTCTTTGAATATTATTCCATGTAGGTATTATTATACTTGGGTTTAGTTTGTAGCTTAAATAAATTGGTCTTGTTTGGTTAAGAATCTCAATTTTGCGTTTGTGGGTATGGAGGTACATTTTTTAGGTATTGGCCCAAAAAATGAGTTGGTGACATAACGAAAATATGATATGGTAGATTTTAGTATTTCCTGAGTCATCGCTTAATCATAAAGCTTCTAAGTTCAAGTTGTATGCTTTAATAAAAGTCCAATAGCTCCGTTTATTAATATACCTAAAACAACATGCCTTATAATTTAGAAGCCCTGTTTCCACGAATATTTCGGCATAAATTTTACAAAATGTTACTCATACTCATATTATTTAAAGCATGTACGAAACCAACTTTATCAACGTTATGTAGAACTTTTCATTCAAGGAGATGTAATCATGAAGTAACATTCTTGTAGACAAAGTTATATAAAATGTTTTCTCTGAGCTTTATCCGAGCGTAAGTGACGCATTGTGGCGACGAGAGTGTTTGAAGTGACTTTATTCTTTGTGCATGTATTTTAAATAATATAAATAAATAATATCGGGACACCTTTTTCACACACGGTCGGTTAGCCCCACGGTAAGTTATTTATTAACTTGTGTTATGGGTGCTAACACAACTGATAAACTACATATAGCTACATATATACATATTTATAAATACATATCATAACACCCAGACCACAGCCAACAAGCATGCTCATCACACAAATGTCGACCGAACCGGGAATCGAACCCGGGACCTCAGGTTCGGCGGTCCGGCATGATAACCATTGCGCCATCGAGGTCGTCAGTCATCATCTTATAAGATATAAATTGTTCTTAGTTATGCTTAGATACTTTGATATGTTACGGTAAATGGCATGAGGTGGTGATAATCGTTTACCATCAGGCGAACCGCTTCTACATCTGCAGTTCTTGTATGCCCAAACAAAAAAGGTTTGTGAGATGTATGTTTTTGTTGCGTGAAGGACACGCAGAAACGGATATTGATAAAACTTTAGGCAGTAATCTATGCTAATATTATAAATGCGAAAGTAACTCCGTCTACCTGTCTTTCTGTCTGTCTGGCTTTTCTTCACGCCTAAACTATTGAACCGATTTGTGTGAAATTTGGTACAAACATATATTGGAACTTAAGAAAGGACAGGATAGTTTTTATTACACAGCTTTTATTACAGCGCCATCTATTGGTCAAACCAAAAATCTGCCGGAAGTCACTATTCCACGGAAACGAATTCGCGGGCAAAAGCTAGTATTCAATAAAAATAATATAATATACTTACTTTTTATCTGGGTGCAGGCACTAGTTCCCTTAGCAAGCCTGAAAAAGGTAAAAATAAGAATTAAAACAGGGTAAATTCTCTACAAAAACTAAATGTAATTCCAATTGAACATTTAAAACCGAAACAAAAAACTAGAAACATACATCACGTCTCATCGTGAACTTTAGCGCACTTGTCGCGTCGTATGCAGCCCTCCTTACTCGTACAGTGGCGGTGCCAAGTTTGTCCCATTAGCATTAAGCTCCGCGCCCCCCGTCGCAACTTGTTGCAATTTCCACCAACTTTACCTTACCTACCCAATACTATGCAATTTGCTACTTCATCCAATGAAACTAGACCTTCTTTGTACGCGAAGTGTTTTATGTCTTATCTTTTATTTAGTTTTTTGTTTGTTTGTTATGCTGTGATTTATTTAGATCTCATTTTCTGGATGTGTGTTGTTTCGCAGCCAATAAGCATCAATTTTGCTTTCTTAGTAAATAATGCTAACGCCTATAGTATGAGGGGTTTCATACCAGAGAATTATGTCGCGCGTATGCGATCAGTTTTTTTAGGGTTCCGTAGCCAAAATGGCAAAAACGGAACCCTTATAGTTTCGTCATGTCCGTCTGTCCGTCTGTCCGTCTGTCCGTCTGTCCGTCTGTCACAGCCGATTTACTCGGAAACTATAAGTACTACAGTGATGAAATTTGATGGGAATATGTGTTGTATGAACCGCTACAAAAATATGACACTAAATAGTAAAAAAAAGAATTGGGGGTGGGGCCCCCCATACATGTAACTGAGGGATGAAATTTTTTTTTTCGATGTACATACCCGAGTGGGGTATCAATGGAAAGGTCTTTTAAAATGATATAAAGTTTTCTAAAAAACATTTTTCTTAAAGTGAACGGTTTTTGAGATATCAGCTCTCAAAGTCGTAAAAAGTATGTCCCCCCCCCCTCTATTTTTATAACTACGGGGTATAAAATTCTAAAAAAAATAGAGGTGATGCATGCTAATTAACTCTTTCAACGATTTTTGGTTTGATCAAAGTATCTCTTATAGTTTTTGAGATAGGTTGATTTAACTGTAATTTACGGAACCCTTCGTGCACGAGTCCGACTCGCACTTGGCCGGTTTTATTAAAGTTAGTGAGTTAATCTTTTTTTAAACCTACCAATTTTTTTCTCTATTCAAAAATGTAGTTTCCCCCAACACACGAAAATACTACTCTACTACTTATCGTGGTACCCGAATCAGTAAGTCGATGCCTAAGTACACCGTTCCCTACCCTAATCTGGGCCAGCTTTGGTGAACAGTCATAAACTCGCATTACGGGGTTCCTATCCTCACAAGAAAATCTGGCCGGACATACGGAGATTAGCTTCATGATGTCTCTGAGTGGCTGGGTTAGATTGTTTTTTGGGTAAATTAGTTGTCCTTTTTTGTTTTATAAACAGACGAGCTTAGTATTGGAATCTCTTCAACTTTGCCAGTCCAGGATAGTCTTCTACATAAATTCTCTGATGTGCTCCAATTGGCAAATTAAACATGATTCATTTGGTAATTGATTTTAAAAATATGTGTATTAATTTTTCACCTAACAGCGCTTTCACACTGGCAGATTATCAACTTGGTTTATCCGCGCGGCATAGAGCAGCTGATCAGTCGCGCGATTTTTTGCATCATTTTTGTACCGACCACTGTGAACTGTTTGCTATCGTGCGTATAAGCTTGTCTCCACCAAGCGGTGTCGCTCAGAAAATCTGAGCGGAAAATCCGTCAGTGCAAAGATGTAAAAATATAAATATCAAAAACATGCCTAACCCATTAATCTTAATCATAATACCATATTCCCTAATTTCACATACGGCCCATTCCTATACTATAAAGATATCATAGCGAGTATTCTACCCAAAATAGTATGGTTACAACAAAAGGCCCATTCGCGTCTTTGTCTCGGCTACGGATCGCCCACGCGAGATAAAACCAATATTTTCTTCGCCTCGAATGGCCAATATTGTGTTATATTTAGGAACCGTACTGATCTCTTTATCTTTGAGCTAACAAAAGATATTTTCAGTCAAATAGAACTAAAATTTAGGGTAAAATACTATCTTTTTGACTTTTGGGTTTTATTAGGTAAGCTTCTATGTTACCTTTGATATCGTATTATGAAATATAAGGTAGCTGTAAAATTGTCATTGAGTTTCTAAGACAACTTCTCATTCGTTTTTGCAGAAATTAATTTACTAAATGAAATAAGTACTTTAATCATATTAACTAATCAATAACAAAACTTCATCTCTCAAATCAACCCAAAACCGAATCATAATTCACAGAAACAACAGAATCACGGATTTGCCGATTAACAAAGTTGCCAATGAATAAATCACAAAATTATTCAAATTATTCGAAGTAAACAAACGAAAGTCAGTGTCATTTTTAATTCAAAGTCGACTCGCGAGGGTTTTACTACGGATTGGGGCTTAAAGCGATTATTGTTTTCCGGTTAGCTAATTTTGGGACCTTCCGTAAAACCTCGGTTGTTCGGATTTCTGATGTTAGTGTAACAAAGGTCAGGAAGGTTGTCTAGTTTCATATGTAGGCAAGTGTGGTCTGTGGTATTTAGTATTTATTTAATATTTTATGAACAATTTTGCACAATGGCGGACTTAACGCCTCTGGCGTTTTTTCCCAGTCTACCTTTGGGTGGTGGAGAAATAGCACTAGTATTCTTGCTGTATTCCTGTTGGATCGAGTTATAATGAATACCTATATGCGAACTGCAGCTGCTACAAATTAATTAATTTACCATTGGTATAGTATGAAAATGCAGTGATTTCTACTATTAAATCCAATCAACACTCACTAGTTTGAAAACACAAATCTGCTAGTTTGAAAGCTCTCTAACTCCATAACTTATTCATCGATACATAAGCATTCAATGTTGAATTTGCAATTAGTATGTTCCACGAATTCAGAATAAAACAACTTTCCCGTTCTATAAAGGAAACAAATAAAAGCTATCGGTTAGTCTGAATAGATGCAGCGTTCGCATCCGAAGTTAGACATAAATTAGTTTCCCGTTAGTTCACAGCAAACTGGAATAGACTAGATGTTATTGACTTCTAAAATAAGCTCGGAAACTGTTAACAAGTGGGTCAGGATTCGAGCCCAAACGCCCAAACTCGGGCTCTCCCATTAATCCTAACATCTTAACGATTGTTTTCAAGCTTTAAAGGCCATCTGCGGCCGGAGACGACTTTCGCAGTCTCCCGAATGCAGGGATTTAGCTCACAGCTCCAGGATAAATGGATTCTTGATTGGATGATCGAGTATGCAGACCGAGTTTTAGGATCTAGTTTTGAGCTGGGAACCGGGTCAACAAATTTACATGGGTTGCTTCAAGTGATTTTTGGTGCGCTGCAAATGTGGCGTGGGATTTTTCAAGTTTGCAGCTCTCGTCCATGAATCTTTGGTACTCTGAGAAAGTTTCAACCAATGTTTTCTAACTAGCTGCTTCACTCGCGTCCGGAGGGTATTACTTCGAGAACTCGGTCAAAACTTACCATGCGTCCTACTTTAGGTACTAGATTTTCTCTATAATTAATTATAGATTTTCTTTTTCACTTATTTTACCACCATAACCTACAGAATATGGCTTATTGATTGATGAAAAACTATTAGGAAGAGTTAACTGAGGGGACTCTGAAACACCATATAGTTCATGGTAAAACGTTAACAACCGCTCAAACACATACAATGCTCAATAAAAACGTATATCTACTAAAATAGCAATAACGTTATATATCGAAGTCCCATCTAAACGTTAGTAAACAATAAAACCAGTCTAATTATGAACGGAACTATAAGAGCTCAACCTATAAACACGATGGGATGTTACGCAGATGGTTGCAATAAAGAAAATGTGTTTGAGAGACATCGTTTTCACATCAGTTTGGAAACACCCCTTCTGTACCAGATTCTCACTCTATTTTGCCGTGTTATCAGCCATGTTCCAAGCTTCGAATTAGGGTTATGGCTTTCTGATATAACCACATTACAATAGGTAGGTACTCATACAGGATTGTTAAAAAAAAATAAAGTTCACGCGTGTTTCGTTTGTTTTTGACTGGCTGGTTAGAGGGGTATGTTAGTGAAGGTTTTATTTAAAAAAGCATTTTTTTTTAAATTTTAAATTAATTATCTAAAGTTATATTATTGGTGCTGTCGTACCTGCACCATAATTATTTACCAACCTGCAAATTCATCTACATTTTTGTTTTTCAAAATAATGTAAACATTGGCATTACTTTCAAAGCCCAATTTAAATTACAGTAATTTAAACTTAAAACCAAAAAAAAAAAAATACTAATAACGAAGTTTTATACATTTTGTCAACCCTATCCTCATTGAAGTCTTACATAGCTATAACAAGCAAGGCAGTATCCCTGTTCTGGTTTGAGTGGCTAAAAGAGCTTATGGTAATTTGTGCTGTCTTAAAATGTCAACGTCACCACTTGGCGTGTCTAAGCTACCTCAAATAGTTTAATGACTGACTCTTTTACACCTTTTGTGGTAATTCCGAGTTGGTTTGTAGGTTTTTACTAAATTAAGTGTTTAGAGAGGATTTTTTCAAGGCGAAATTCAGTTTTACCACCAAATATACAGCAATTGCAGAATATTTATCATTTGCATACGTATTTATTAAAATCAGTCATTGTTTCTTCTCAAGGTATTAAGATAGGTCATACCGACTTTATCTTGCTTCTAATGAAAATTTTACTGTAAAAATGTTGTCTAAAATAAATATCATTTAATAGGCATATTCTTCAAAAGTATTTTCTCTCATTTATTTACTAAACTAGCTTCTGCCCGCGACTTCGTACGCGGATCCTGTCCCTTATGCCAGCGACTACGGGGTCAGCAAAATCAAATATCTGAATAGTCTAATATTGAATTTTAAGGGCCCGTTGACTTGGAAACAACGGAATACGCATAACCATTAGAAACGTTCCATATATTTAATTTTTGTACTTTAACGGCAAAAGCACAGCAGACTAAACAAAACGCTGAGAACTGAACCGCAATAGACGTGACCATAGGGATAAAAGTGGTGATTCTAATTAGTCCGCATTTAAGTTGTGAGTGGCAAAAATATTAGGTACACGTATTATTACGTAAAAAAACATTAAATAGATGACAAAGTCGTGGTGACTTAGTGGAAGTCGTGGTGGTTTAGTGGGTAGAGAACCAATCTCTCAAGTATGAGCGTGCGGCTTTGATTCCAGGTCTGGCAAGTACCTGCCAATGCAACTTTTCTAAGTTCGTATGTACTTTCTACGTATATTTTGGATACCAATGACCGTTTTTTGGAGGGGATGTTAAACTGTAGGTTCCGGCTGTCATTGAACATTCTTGGCAGTCGTTATGGGTAGTCAGAAGCCAGTAAGTCTTACCAAGGGGTGTTGGGTTGAGCGGGTAACCGGGTTGTGGAGGTCAGATAGGCAGTCGCTTCTTGTAAAACACTGGTACTCAGTTGCATCGTGACTGGAAGTCGACCCTAACATAATTGGGACAAAGGCTCTGGAGATAATAACGACAATAATTATGAGATACAGGCACCGCAAGACATCTGAGGCTGATGACGGGGAGTAGCGACCCCGCGGGGCTATATATACTGAGTTCTCCAGGGAGAGTATACTGTCCCCCATCTCCGGCCGGTCGGAGTGAACCATGACGGGGGTAGGTCTCACGCCTCTGGCTTGGCTTGGCCGTCCAGAGTGGAGTCGCTAGAGCAGGATTAGTAGCCCTGCTCGGAGGGTAGGTGCCTCATGGTAAGCACAGGGAGCGCGTAATCAGCGTTTAAAGTCCACCGAGGTATCCTCACCCTACAGCCGCTCATGTACCTGTTGCCCTCTTGTTGCTATTCAGTGACTGGTTCCCGGGGGCCCAGTAAGTGAGGTGGCAAGTCTCCACCTGCCATTTTTACATGTACCTAATACATTGTCATCCACTAACATCCCATCACAATAGCCCAAGTAGTTTTCCTCCATAGTTAGCAATAGTTTAGCACAGAACCGGGGATTGTCTTTTTTTAACGACGTCCACCGGGGATTGTCCTTGGGTTCCTTTCTATAGTGTATAAAGGGATAATCGTCGGTTTTGTGTCACCATTTCATTAAAGTTGTCTCAAAAGGGCTTCGGCTCCACGTTTACCTCCCAAAAATTCGGAACTCTGTAGTCCCGAGGTCTGGAAGAGACATACAAAATAATAATGAGATATAACGCAACAAAGTCGGAGAGTGGGGGCTCGTGACGCCACGTCTAGGTATGTAAAATTTGTACTAAGCAGTGACTTTACAAATTCAAGCGTGTTGTATCTTCGTTATTATTTGTTTGTGAGAGAGAGAAAAGAAAAATACGTGTCCATTATTTTAGGGTTATCTAAAAGACGGACTAATTACTTTTTTTTGATTCGCCATACCTATTTCATAACATTCATTTCTATGCATTTCTAGTGTAGTATTGCTCTTGAAGTTCCACATCAGGTGTTCCAGATCTTCGATGTTTATACGTCAATAGAGAGTGCTTATCAGATTGAACCACTTTTGCTAAAACGTCATATCTTCATATGCTATAGTCTAGCAGGGCCCCTGGAGTTCCACATCAGGTGTTTTAGATCTTCAATTTGTATAAGTCAATAGAAAGTGCTCATCAAATTGAACAACTTTTGCTAAAACATCATACCTGTATATGGTACAGAGAAGCTGGGCTCTTGGGGTTCCACATCAGGTGTTCCAGATCTTCAAATTTATTATCTCAGCTGAAAATGCTTATCACATGAAACAATTTTTGCCATGGCACCATTTTTGTATCTCTTATAGTTTTGTTGGTCTGTTGGAGTTCTGCATCAGGTCTTCAAGTTTCGAAGATAAATTATAGCCTATATGTTGACCAGGCTTAATACTGATACAATAAAGAAAAAATCATTGAAATCCGTTCAGTAGTTCGGAAGATTAGCGTGTACAAACAAACAGACATACAGACATACAGACATACAGACATACAGACATACAGACATACAGACATACAGACATACAAACATACAGACATACAGACATGCAGACATACAGACATACAGACAGAATTTTTTTTTTGGATTTGTGCTCCATTACTGTTTCTAAACCCCACCCAATAATTTTTTTTTTTAATATATTCAATGTACAGACACAGTTTTTTTACAGATTTATTATATGTATAGATGCTCCATTTTCTCAACTCTCCATGTCCCCAAACTATTATTTGGTGGCATCGTCCACTTTAATCTGCCGACATCGCCGTTACACCACCTGCTAGTTTCAAAATTTAATCACCTACCGAGGGTTAACAATAATAACCCCAATTTAGTGAACCGCTTAATTATTTGGACCTAAATTTAATCGCTTTTGGTCTAGATTGATCAAGTCTATAGCTTAATCGTATAGTTGAATTAACTAAGCGATTATCTGGATTGTACGAGTAAATAAGTTAGGCTTTCAAGACCTATTAAGGATGCTTAAAATAATTGGCTTAGAGAATTTGCTACAGCAGCTTGGTATGTATGTATGGGAAGCTAACGACTGGGTGGAGATGAGACGTATGAATAACGAAAGTAAATTAGTACATTCTCTGCTCGACTCTGTTTAGGTGGAGTCTAGGCCTAATAGTGAAACGTACCTAATATAACATACGATGATATTTTCTATGGTTAAATAAAATAGGCATAATAACCAACGCACTCACTGGAAGCTTGAGTAGAAAATCACTGTTCTTTATTGAGTTTCATCCGGATCTTTCAAAAATACATGTTCGTACTTCGTACGTCACTGCAAAAAAAAATATATATTTTAATACCTATCTGCCAAAAAACGAATATCAAACTACTACTGCTGCCATCTAGTAGTGGTACTACAAATTACACAAACCAACCCCAAAGTAACTTGGCGACTGCCGCTTAGCTTCAATAGTTCTTGTTTCTGTCGCTAGATGGCGAAAAAACGAACTCTAGTTTGTAAATTATAACAAGCGTTTACATGTACTCAAAAAATCGATTCTGTACTATTCAGATAGCAATAATATTAGTATGATAATTCTAACATACCTATAAGTTTGTTCCCTTTCCATGCTGTCGGATAAAACTTAAAATACTACGAATTTATCGTGAGGTAGTGTTTGTAGTGCACATTACTGCATATATGTAATTCTGAATATTTAATTCAGATAGTGGGATCAAGCCAGTACTTATTGTTACTAAAAGTTCTGTTAAAAAAAAAAAAAATGTCTACATAACTGATTTACTGTCACAAATGAGCCTGATTGTTAGGTATCAAATTATCCGTGGCTCTATCTTAAAAAAATACTAAAAAAAATTATATATCTCTGAAATCCAAAACAACTCAAAGTTATAGAAAATATTATGAGCGACGTGTAAATTAAAGCAAGGCCGTAATAATGAGTCGGCGTTTTAACAACCAATTCCCTCTGAATAGCCGAACGAAATGATCAATGAAAATTATATTTCCAGGTAAAGCCTTATATACGGAACGGCGAGAAGAGATTCAAAATAAACTTTTGACTTTTGTTAGTGATGTGAACTGGGCTAAGAGGTAAGTATTCATAAGGTTGTTCCTTTTTAAGTTTTCTTAACCTAACCTGATCCGAACTAGGCTAATAAGTATTCATAAGGTTTGTTTAATGTCTTGTTTCTAGTGTTTATTGGATTAGTGCTTATAAATTCAATTACACAGTGTCGGGGTCTGCTTCCAAGCTTTGGATCCAGTCAGGATACAGCTGAGAACTAGTTTAATCACAGAGTATGCCATAGTAAACATTGATTTCAGAGTAGGTATTAAGCGTTTGTAAAATATGACTAAAGAACGTCATATTTCATTAGGACTATTTCAGTAAAGACTATCTATTAACACAGCAACATAGTAGATTTCATTCATGTTAATTATTTACTTACACATAAAATGAATCAAAATGATAACATAAGCGTATATAAAATATTTTGTGGAGCGCTTTCTAACATAAAATATTGGAACAAGCTAGTGATGAAACCAAACTGTTAAGCAAAAGCTATTTTCAATTTTCACTAGATGGCGCTGTTAGGTGACGAACATCTTAGATGCAGGAAAAGCCTGATAGATGGCTCTTATTTCAATATTTCTTAAAGAAAAAACATTATTGTGGTTCTTCTCTTATTACTATTATCACCATCATTGACTTATATATTATTTTTATTTTCACTGAGGAAACATGAACCATTTTTCTTTTTTAATTACTTATATTTTTGCATGTATTTTTAAACATTGCTTATATGCGTATTATGTTGTCTGCATTTCTGTAGTATTTTCAGTCTTACCGCTAACTTTAAGATAGCATGATATTACTTTGTTAAGTAGCAAACATCATGAAAGTTGATGTGGTTTTGAAGTTGCATGCGATACTTACGTGCATTATTTCCAAGTTAAGAAGGATGTACCTATTCTGCCACTTTTGTAAAATGTTGAAATAAGCAGTGAGTTTAAACATTCCAGTAGCAATTTTCACTGACGTTCATATTCTCAACAGCCCTTATCGCAGCAATATTTAGAGTCGATGCCGTATATTTTTTCCATACTCTTAACAATTAATGTTTTTCATCTACAGACATACTTATATCCACAGAATACGCGGACACAAATACTTTTGCGACAGATTGTTGTACTGCAGAACATTTGATTTATTAAACGACTATTATTCACAATAATGTTTCAGTTACAGTTTAAAAAATTCTTTACCGTTATAAATATATTGTAAAATGTAGCAAACAAAACCTAAACAGGTGAACACTAACTCCCAGCCATTCTCGTAAAGGCCTGCATTCTCCCGCTCTGGTTCACCCGTTACCTACAAAGTGGAATGCTGGTCGTAAGCCTGGCCCATTGTGAAACTTGGCAGATGTGCAGTCCAATTTCCATAAAAGTTTGTTACATTCGTGTTTTACACTAACTGTTTGTGAAGACTTTGTTAGAGTAAACCTTTGAAAGTAATTTCTATTAATTTACTATTTGTACTGTAACTTGCTAAAGTTTTCAAGCTCTGATGTATTGCGTGTCTTAAGATATCATTAGGCTGGAACTTTTTAGATTACAATCTTAGCCACAAGTAAAGTAATAAATTGAAAACTGTAACTATAATTTCTTAAGTATCTTTTTACCAAAAAATTGTGTTTCAAAAGTTGCTAAAATGACTAAGCGGATAAACAAAACACCTACAATATTTTTTATCAGTATAAACAAACAGATGACACTAATTTCGAAACCACTTCTTCCGAAAACAGGTTTCCCGGTAAATCCCACAGTTTTATTAATCAAGTTATTCATAACATACGAGCGAAGAGAGAAAACAAAACGAGTATGTAATGTGCCGACCCGATGAGTATCGTGTCAAAGGCTGGTCGTAATCGTAAACCGAGGATCAGATAAAATTATGTAAACACAATCTTGTAGGACGAGTCAACACTGTTAGTGATAAGGAACTCATGTTGGTGACGAAGTATGATTAATTTATTTTGTAGGTCAAAGGGGTCAGTTCCGGGTACTTTTAGAATATTGTGGGGTTGAGAAAAAATAATGAGTAAATTTTCATTTAAACATTTCCGTAGGTACTCATTTATTCAGCGAAACCTTGGCATTTTAAGAACTAAATATTAAATTAATATTCGGGGTTGATTGGCTAAAATACCTACGTCCAGTCCAATAATAACCTGTAATCTGTTTCATGTGTCGTATTCTACAAAATATTACGTCTTTACCTATGAAATTGCCGTTCTGCGGTAATGGCCATTTCAAATGATAATATTTTTTGTTTAGCTAAGAATTGTAATTTCAAATTAATTTTATTAAAAAAACATGGAATTCATCTTCCAAAAGTAGTCATTAGTTTATTGTTAAGTGCTACATTGTCATCGCATTTCAATCTTTTTCTTCATCGTGGATACGTTTAAAAATTAAGTTATTATGGAATATGAGTACCGTGGCGTAGCAACGCGGCACAAGCGGCACGTAACATCAACGACGTTAACGGAGCTAACACTGCTAACCAACGCACCACCTGTTATTGGTGTCCTCGCTTTCGTTTTGGAAATTTTGACCTGAAAGTTGAACCGAAGACTTTGGTCAACAACGATGAATTAAAGGCGATTGTGGAAGCTGATGATACACAATCTACGGCTAAAGCTTTCGTCGTTAGCGGCAAAACAATGTTGATCCATTTGCGTCAAATTGGCAAGGTAAAAAAGCTTAACAAATGGGTGTCCCACGAACTCAATGAACGCTAGCGCGAAGAACGCGTCGAGACGTGCCTTGCACTGCTCAACAGACACACAAATGAATGAATTTTTTATAAGTTTTTTTGATAAGTTTTTGTCGGGTAAAAAATTCAGTATCCGAGAGGCAGTAAAAAATGCCTTTGAACAAATGGTTGCCTCCCGTCCAGCTAATTTCTTTAAGAAGGGCATCAATTCACTGCCACTGCATTGGCAAAGAAGCATTGATTGCATGGGTAATTACTTTGATAAATACAAATAAAAAATACATGAAAAAAAAAACTTTTAAATTTTTTCATAGAAAACGGCAATTTCATAGGTAAAAGACCTATTATCACTTTTTGTTGTGTTATTTATACTTACTTATACATAAAACTTATGATAATATTTTAAAATATCTGATGGAACAAAAATAACATTAAAAATATAAAATATGACTAAATTAATTGAATAGGTTTTATTTTATTTTGAAACGGAATTAATAAAAAATATTGCATTGTCAATACACACTAAGCCTATTGTGCGGATTGTATTATTATCATAGTAGGACCATACGGTATAGTACATACGTAGGTACTCATATGTATGATGACAGATGACACAGTATGATACCACCTAACAGTATCTAGACAATAAAATAAGCATTTCCTTGTCTATTTAGATTTATATCCTTATATGCATGCCAGACGATTTCTAGTAGAAAGCTTGTTGATATCCACATACATCTTAGTCATTACATTTTATCCATGTAGGTAATTCTATATCAATATCTAAGTTTACTTTAAAAACCCTTTATTGTTCATTACCATACCCCCATCCTAATTTTTTATTTGAGATCAGCCCATCATGTTGCTTTGGTTGCATTAAATTTTCTGGCTGACACGAAACCTTCTTGGGAATTCTATTGAGGCGGTTGCTCACCGCTGCGCTACTTGGTAGGCTATCCGCAAAGCCCAAAGTGCTGGTGGTATGCACTCGGCCTTATCTCCCTTAGTCGCCTCTTACGACACTCATGGAAGAGAAATGGGGAGGCCCTATTCTGATCTGGGACCATCACGGCAGCTACTACTCAGAGAGATACAGAGACACAGAAGTATACTAGTTTATTTTCCTTATGAGTTTAATAAAATATAAATAATTTGATATTATAATCTTATAAAGTAAATTTTATATTATAACCTTTAACGCAACTTGGTACAGCTTTAAAAAGTTTAGACATTTGATAATATAATGCGTTTTACTGTAGCAGCAAACCCATTCAGAATTTCCCGAGAACGCTCAAAACTGAAATGCGAAAAGTTTGAAAAAAATGCTCTAAAAGAAAAACGATTAATTTGGTATTTTCATTTTACGTGCACTATTAATTTTACTATAGTTATTTTTGATGTTTACATAGCACAACAAAATAGTTTTTTTTTTTTGTAATTAGGTACTACCTACTTTTTAATCATTGTAAATGTAAATTCTAGCCGACCAGAAAGAGGACTAAAAATATACCTCACTCAACTTTTTAATGGTACGGTCGAGTTAAGATAAAAATTCTGTACCGCTCAGAAATTTAAATAGGTTTATGGGTACCATTAAACGGAATTTATTGTCCAGTTTTTTTAGCTTTTTTTATTATATTTTCGAAAAAAAAAAACGAACTTTATCTGGATGGTATTTTGCATAATGTGCCAGTAACACGAATTGGTAAAACAGCGATCTAATATTATCGGGGTCGTAAAGTTGAAAATGATGATTGTTTTTTGTTTTCATGCATAAAAGCGCAGATCTGTTAGATATTTTCACTTTATTTATAAGCTAAAATGGCCCTGTGATTTATTTCTGAGATACCATAATGGGTTCTATAAAAATCGTTGATATTGATCAGGTTTCGACTCCATTTATTTTTAACTGAAAAGATAGGTTTCTCAACTCAACACCACTATCATTATATCTATCTATATCGGTATCATTATGAGCAGAGTAATTGAAAGCGTTTTTCTACGATATCATGGTGGTTGTTCGTGGAAATTTGGCTTCAGACAAAAACATGAAAAGATTCGCATTGCGGGTAAAAAACGTATAGATGTTTTTTTCCTATACAAACCAGTTGAACAGGAAACTAGTGGATATGTTCGATTTTTGTGAATCGTTTTTCGCTCCATGTATGTGGAATTCTGAGTTGTTTTGCCTCAAGCTATTGTATTACTATCGTACGTTTATAAAAATATTAAGACTTAAAGGATGTCTTGTTCCAAACATCATTTTATCATGATTTTTTTTTTAAGAATGAGATCTATCTGTCACGCTTTTGCGCCTAAACTGCTGAACTAATTTAAATGAGTGCACAGATAGTCTAGAGCCAGAGAAAATAATTATATAGGGTACTTTCACTCTCGGAAGTAATCCCCTTGGGATGTAGAACCGTGGGAAAAAGTTAGTTTAAAATAATGTCCTAAAAATAATTCGAACATCCCCTATGAATATTTAGGTTATCAAAGATGGCTGCCGGCCAACCATTGTTTTTGATTTAATAGGTATCATGTATAACAAGCCACAAAATTGGCTCTAAAATATCATGCTACCAATAAAGGTTGTACCAAATTACATACCAAACAAATGTTATAGGTTCTTACATACGTATACATTACACACATAATATGTATATAGGTTCTACTTATTTAGTAGTAGGTAATATTGGGCTTATGATATGAACACAGGTAATATTGTAACTTTGAACGAGCAATTCTTGTATATTTATTCTTTTATTTTGTGTTCTTTGTAAATGGCTCTTCTTTTTAAAAATCTACCAAGAAGGTTAGATGTTTTATAGGTTTTCATAAGTCTCTCCGTCATACAGTACTACAAATAGCTGATGACCAACCTTAAAAAAAAAAGAAGAAGCTTTTCCCATAGCAAGGCACATAATATGTTTGTCTTTTATGGCAGTTATTTTTTGTACAGTACCAAAATTTGTGTAGGTATAACTAACTTGTAAGTATACAATGTTACAAGGAAAGAAAAACATGACCTTTGATTTTTTCATCCATAAATCTCATCTTAAGGAAATCGAGTTATACGTAACATAGACCCTGATTTAATCCACGAAATAAATTGCCAAAATATAAAAATAAATAAACACAACATTTTCCACTTTTCAGACACATACATCTACAACATGTAACGTAATTAACGCACACTCTCAAACTCCCCAATTAGAATATTATGTTATAATCATAATACATACATTTAATTTTTAATTTAACATATACAAGGCTATTTTTTGTTTATGGGAAACCTGATACACCTATCTAGTATTTTTATGTAAAGAATCTATGTACGAAATTTCAAATCCGTATCATGAAAAATCACAAAGTTATAACGGGACTGTCCGTAAAAATACATAATCACCACAAAACGCACACATGCCGCGCAACGCGATAGCACCGTGCGCTCGCGCCCGCTATGAACTCGCCGTGACCTTTGTTGTGCGAGAATTAATAACTATTTGTGGTGTCCAACATTCAAAGTTTTTTAGATAATTTTGGGAAAAAATATAACATGGTGTAAAAACTATTGGAATCGATTCAGTTACTGATTCTGAACAAACTATATTCAGGTTTCGCACAAACAAAAAATAACGTTGTATATGCATTGTTATTTACTAAATTAGTTATACCAATTCTTGAAGAACTTTTTGGTCATACTACTACGCACGCAAATATCGCGCCGCGCGCCGTTCGACTCGACACAACATAACGAAACTACGGAAAAAGCCGACAATACACGAAGTCTTATTACTTTGAGTTACGGTCTATTTGAATTTGTTTTGACTGTACAGGGTTAATATGACAATAATTTCCGTAGTTTTAATTATTTTTGGGATAAAAAATTACCTAGATTAAAAATGATATAAATCGATTCAGTAAACGATTCTGAACAAACTAATTTCAGGATGTGCGTTAATTAAGTTACATGTTGTATATGTTGTAACGGAACGTTACATGATTTGTAAATGTTAGTCTTTGTTTGTGTGCGGGTTAGGAACGCGCGGAATGAACTGAACGAAGGGTTTCGATCGATGCAGCGGCGTGAGCGCAGCGCCGGATTGACATTAGCTCCCTGGTCGCTTCTAGACTGGTGCGTGCGCTGACCTCCTACCAAATTCCGTCGTGGCAAGCGCCCTAGCAGACACGGCCGTTTAATTTTGAAAATTAATTTTATTAAATCAAGTGATTCAGTTTATTTGTTGTGTGGAAATCCCGAATTAGGGTAAGTTTTGAATAGCACACGAATTCATATCATTCATGCAGTTATTTCCAGCTTTGTGCTTCACGTTGTCTTTATTTGCAGCTTTTCATATTTCAATTTATATTTCTGTGTACCGCTGTGCTTATTCTTGCCGTATTGCTAATTTTACATGGCTTAATCTACAAAGTTATAGCTGGCAATAGTTAAGAAAAGCATAAGCAAATTACAAAAAATGTTGCGTCATTCTAAATTCGAAGTACCTTCAAGTGAATTAATAATTTTTTCCATTTTAAAATTTTAAATAATTTTTAACTTTCGTAACTGCCACGACCGTTAATTCTGTTTGATTCTATTTTCTTTTCTATTTTTTTCAATTGTTAATTCTGTTTAATTATATTTTCTTTTCTTTTTTTTTATTGTTGTAAACTCCGTTCTGTAGTACCGCCACGTCAATGCTACTACGTTTAGATAGGTATCTCTTCCTCGTTGTCGTCGGTGGTACTCCAGCACGGAAGTTATTAGGCCGAGTTCTGATTAGCTCGAACGGTGATTCCAGGTTTTTCCACCCGGCTATAAGACGCCAGCAGCAGCAGCCTCGTGTTCGGTTTGTTACGAGCCGAGGTGTCGCCGTCGCGATAGCTTCGTGCAGCACCGCGTGCACGTCAGCACCGTCTCCATCCCTGTGACGTCACCGTACAGCACTGCAGTACATCTCGGCCTACTTCCATCTCCGGCCAGCGGCGTGTTTTCGCCGCCACTACAGGGGAGTACCTATCCCTGCAGAAGTGACTTCAGACAAAGTTATACTCACGACCCACAAATCAAATCTTTGTGTGCCTCCGGCTGTGGTTCTTTTTTTCCATTATACATTTTTTTAAAAGGTACACACCCGTTTTTTATTTCTATCACCTCGTAGGTGGGAATCAAACGGGTGGAGGTTACAATGTATTTTAGCATACACATTTTTTATTCGTATTTTTTCATCTACCAACACACTTCTACCTAGGTACTCTACCTATTCGATATGGACTGAATCACAAAAAATAACATCATGCCAAAATACCAAGGCTGTGATTTCGGCATATTTTTATAGCGACACGTTGTTTATATGCCGTCTCTGTTTTTCATTTCGATAGGTAACTTTTTAAGATGGAAAATTTTAGGCTCTGCAATACAGTCTAATGACAGTCGAGAAGATAATATACCATGATCATCGGTCTTCTTAAAATTATCACACATGTGGTTGGTCGCCTAGCCAGCTTAGAAGTAGCATAATTATTGTATATGTATACATAGACTTTCGTAAAATATAAACGATAATTACATTCAGGAAAATAACCAAGAATATACCCCAAAAATCTGTACTGAATTAAACACAATATTCACATTCATAAAGAACCAATAAAATTCAATCAACCTGCTCTTGGTGGGAAACCAATTTTTATTTCATAAGCAAATCGAGATAAATTCTCAATGGTGGAGGAAATAACATTACGCTTACGATACATAATTTTCCTGTTATGCAAATTGAAGATGCGCTGGCGGCTTTTTACATAACGGATAAATATGATTATTCAAACGTGTTTTTGAGAAGGAAACATTTATAAAATGTTCCGACGGTTTAAGCATTACTAATATACAAACATACTCACTTTTGCTGTATTGATATTAGTTTTAGAGGTAATCAGTTATTAACCTAAACAATTAACAACACTTTGTATTACATGACAAACTCTTAGAAATAGGTAACACTCTTACTATTATAAAAGCGAAAGTGTGTGTGTGTAGGTTTGTTACTCTTTACGCACGAGATTGTTCAAGGTGATTCTGGATTTAGATGAAACTAAACTTGTACGCTAATTTTTATCTGGGGCCGTCGAAGAAGTTCCCTCAGGAAGTGAGTGAAATTGCATGTGGAAGCTATTAACCACTAAAAAAACGGTTGTCTGTAAAGTCGGTTTACTGACGATAGTCGAACGTGACAACGTCATAAGAAATTGATCGTCAGATGTTGAACGTTGCCGAACGCGGAGGCCGATCGTGCCTCTTTGTTGCTCGTTGCGTGCTCTCGCTTGCACTTCAAGCCTTAAACGGAACGCCTCAGAGCGAGGTAACGCCGCATGAGTCATGTTTTTTCGTGCGTGCAGCCGGCTCCATCGATTTATAAGACGTTGTCACGTCAAAAGAAAAATATATTTTATAAAAATTGGTGTCAATTAAATTGGCCCGAAGTGTTTCGTCGTCCTGACGTACGTCAACCGCAGCTAAGAACCAATCCCGAGTGACGGCTATGACGCGATGCGCTGCGGGCCAATCACCGCTTTACCGCCGCCCCCGCGCTCCCTTCATACCACCAAAGGGACCCAATAAATCACTTCTGCGCAGGTGAAAGTCAGGGCTCGACTTCCGTGCCGGTAACTGTACTTAACTAGCAAACGACAAGTCAGTACATGAACGCGCGATTGATTATTTAAAATGTGTAGGTAGTTATAAAAAGTAATATCGTAATCGTGATTGCAACTACAATTTGTAGTTAGTAATTAAATTTTTTAACTACTTTTTACGATTATTTAATGTAATTTGCAGTTTTGATTACTAACTACAATATGTAGTTGTAGTTAGTAATCAGTAGTTAGATTTCATTTTGCCCAACACTGGCTATGCTCCATAATTATTTCGATCGAATAGTAAAGCAATTGATTTTTTACTCATCGTGAAATAGTTCTATTACCTTATTATTATAGTTTTGTTATAGCATAACCTACAATCGCTGCACTAGCGGACTGATGCTATTTATTGTAATTATGAAAGCACGAATATTCGACAATATATCACTGAACATATATTTAATATCGAAAGAATCATTACCTTTATCGTCGCAATTATCGTTGCTATAAACAATTTACACCACATTCACTTTTCACTGCACTTCATACTTGACGAAAATATGTAAATATATTATTGAATAGCAGCTGTTTACGCGGACGCATCGCTCACTCAAGTGGGAGAGAGACAGATGTTGAACGCTGCCGAACGCGTAGGCCGATTGTGCGATGGAACGCCTCAGAGCGAGGTAACGCCTCAGAGCGAGGTAACGCCGCATGAGTCATGTTTTTTCGTGCGTGCAGCCGGCTCCATCGATTTATAAGACGTTGTCACGTCAAAACAAAGACCCGTAGTGACAATCTGAATGACTATCATTGTACGTGATGCGTCTTGGCACTGACCGTACTCTGTCGTCACACTTATAAACGGCATGATGTGGCAGAGCCGGTTCTAGTGCGAGATGAATTGGGTCCCCAAACAGAACTGTTATCACAATAAAAACATAAAATCCAAAAATATTGTCTTATTTTGTACAAAAATACAGTAATAACATATTATTTTTGATGCCACATAAGTAATAGTTTTAAGTATTTTTTCATGTAGATAAAAAATAGTACATAATAAAATGTAGATAGTTATTTTTACTGGCTCAAATAATGGCTTAAATAGCATTTTTGCCTAGACGGCATCCAACACTGTTGGCGCTCCATTCATGGGGCCCTGTACGGTGGCACTCGTATTTGCCTAGGACCGTCTCTGCAATGTGGTAACTAGCCTACAAAACCGGTATGAGAGCATTTTGGATTTCCAACTCATTGTGGCGAGGATTGCAAAAATATGCATCATGTTGTGTTGTAGGCTACAATTTAATGGATAACAGAAGGTAATGAAAAAAATTGATTTAGAGTTAGATTATTAATTGATGAATTTATTTATTTGTACTGCAGTGATATATCTACATTTACCCCTCAAAACTTGTTCAGTTTTAGCAGTAATTCAAGAGAATTAATAAAACTACTAAGTACAGGAAACAGAACATGTACAGTCAACTTCAGGTCAGTGGTAACAGTTTTATAGGAAAATCGTACTTATTACTATTGAGTTAAGGTGCATGACAGTTACCACTGATGTGCGGTCTACTGTACCTACAGGATAATTTTCACAACTTTCTTCATAAATAAAACCATTAGTAGTTATTAATTATGCGACATTTACATTTCTAATTTCATATAATACCTAGGAAAGACCTTTGGCTCCAGGATCGAGTGCTTATTAACATTAAAACCATAGTATTAAACAGTTAGACATGTAGTAGGCAAATTATGCTAAACTCTGCCTACCCGTTTGCACGTAAGTAGTGACATTCCTTGAGCGATACATCTCTGCGTGATAAGGAATGTTATGCAATTGTGCTTCTACGATTCAAAGTAAGATTGCAAAGACTAAGATGTAAAGAGGTGAGAGTAGGCAGATACCTTTAGAGGATGTGTGTTAAGTTAGTAAAATAGATACTGTTTCTCTGTGAGTTATGTGTTAGTACAACATGAGTGGATGGTTTGAGAACTGTGTTAACATGGATCTTGAGCGTTAGTTATAATTGAACCAAACCTCATGTAGAGGTTTCCCTACATCTTGAGTACATCTTAAGTATATAGTACATACATAGGCTTTCTATTTATTACTCTAAAAAAGCAATTCTTAATAATTTTTGTTGCTTATTAATTTTGATAACAGATCTTATATATCTATCTTATATATCTTAATCTTCTTACTTTAATCTCTTCCCTTAGCACACAAATATAGCATATACATATATCTAGACAGCCCTGTAATTTATTCCTTCTTCCATCAAACGGGAAATTGCGCGAAGTTTATTGCCAAAGTTCGGTACAAAGTTCGCATACCCACCGGCTTCGAATTCACACCTACATGCACCACAATTAAGAACATATATATATATAGATATACGTATTATGTTTAAGCTGCAGTGTTCCTGCAATTCTCCTTCGCTATGCACCGTGCTTCCTTGTTTACTATGCGGCGCTCCTGAGAGATTAAGTCTCAGGTTTATACAGGGAGGTATAGGTATACAAGCTTAGTAAAGGTGTCTACGCATTGATGGTTTGTGCATTGATGACTGTGCTGGAAGATCGAAGGGCAAAATAACTTTAAAAAATATGCCGCTCTTCATTCAAATCATGGGTAAGGTTGAAGAGGTCAGATAGGCAGTCGCTCCTTGTAAAACACTGGTACTCAGCTGTATCCGTTTAAACTGGAAGCCGACCCCAACATAGTTGGTAGAAGGCTAGACAGATGATAATTCTTTACTTAAACATTTATTTATTTTAGTTGTTTGTTTATATTTACTTAAATGCTACACAAATATTGTGGTGATTTTTCTTAGCAGACGAGAAGCTAAACGGTGCGCAAATAAAATCGAGCAATGAAATTCCTCCCATTCCAAATTGAATTAAACCTCCTTGGGTCGTATTTTCCCTGATACCGGTTAGCTTCGATAAAACGCAGTCTTAAGCGGTCTTCAGGCGATCAAATTAAAGTCAAATGTTTTTATTTCAAATAGGCCTTTGTAGGCTCCTATGAAATGTCACACTAGTTGCACGGTTCTAAAAAGTTGGTCTCATGGAGAAGAGCCGGCAAGAAACTCCATAGACACTCTTTTTTGTCACTCGGCACCTTGTAAAGATAATAGTATGTTTTATGATCAAATTAAATTGCTCAATATTATTAATTGCGCAAAATTGTCCAACAATGTTATATTGAATGTTATGTAATGATTGAATCAAAAGTTTGAGCAAGCATCTTGAATTTGTACCATGTAATGTATTATTTCTAGTATATTGTACATACCTTGGTATTGCAAGAACTGCAGTCTTGAAAAGAAATAAACAAAAAAGGATAAATAAAAAAACGTAGATTTGTTTTAAAAAGTTACTGGTAGTAAATCCCATATACTTTCGCAGATTACCCGACCAATGAAGAAGCAATCTTAAAAATTGTTTTCCCAGCCTTTGATTGTGTTTCCACGATAAACCGTAATCCTTTTCACAACCACTATACAGTATAGTTTGCTCTAAAATCCCCAACGGTATTTACTTCCGTGCCGAGCTAATCTAGAGAACAATAAGATATATTTTGATGTGGTTTTCGCTTTCCACATAACGTTGAAGAAGATTTACTCCCAGAATCCTTCCTTGCCACACTATTATTATTATGACAAAAGGAAGACGTAAAATGTTAACAATGCGCAAAGCCAAGAATATTATAATATAAGCTGAGATGTGTCCTTTGTTAAAATACGGCATTTTACTGAATATTCCACAGATGTAATCTTTCTTATTTACTTACACGCCAATCAGATAAAACGTCATCGAGATATCTTTTATATTTCATATTTCAGAGAAGCCACATAGACAGTCCTGATTTCAGAGCAAAAATTCACATAGGTAGCCCGCTTAGTTCAAAAAGAAACTTAAAATTAATAATTAATTTCAGGAACATCAGTTTAAATAATAAAGTTGTTTAACAAGCTGGTCGTAAACGCTAATAGAGAAAAGGTAATTAGAAGTACGGTGTTTATAAAAATAACTATACATAAGTAGGTTAACCCAGAAGATTTCATGACCTGGGTAACGATGCCGTATAAAATACGGTTCTAAAAACCTATGAAGGTGGAATACACGTATAACACAAGTGCACAATGCTCATAAAAGTTACTGTACCTACAAAAACAAAAGCCTGCAATTCCGCTGTTTTCCGTGGGGACCACTTCACACCCTTTCAAATACTATCTGCCTAGCCTTTTCCCAATTATGTCGGGGTCGTCTACCGGAGCAGATGAGTATTAATCCCTACTAATATTATAAATGCGAAAGTAACTCTGTCTGTTTGTCTGTCTGTTACGCTTTCACGCAAAGAACATAGGATAGTTTTTATCCCAGACTTTTGAAGAATTCTCTTGGAAACTACGCGGGCGAAGCCGCGGGCGGAAGCTAGTGTTTTACAATGAGCAACTGCCTATCTCACCTCCTCAACCCAGTTACCCGGGCAACCCAACCCTAGGTAAGACTGGTTTTCAGACGTGCTGGCTTTGCCGCACCCTATCGAATAAAAATGAAATATTTATTTTAAATCACAACGAACCCTTGAACCCATTATAATATTAGACAAAATGCAGCTGAAGTAATTGGAACCTGAATGCCAAATAGTCTGCCTTTGTACGAAATGAGAAAGGTTACAAATGACGTCTTTTGTGTACTAATAATGTAATGGCGTGGAGTCAAATCAGTTCGTGTATTATAAATAGTTATAAACTTTTTACTAATTGAGTCCTATGTAGGCGGAAAAATAGCTAGCTTTCAGTCATTAAGCTGAAATTTCAACCTTCTTGAAGTTTATTAGAAAACAGTTTTCCGACTACAATAACAATTTACCTACTCGAAGGAACTGATTTATTGGTTATATCAAATTGTGGGCGAACCGCCTCGGTCAAGTAACTTCACTGAACAGATTGAAAAACTTTTTATTTCCGATACTGAACAGTACCTAAGTTAGTTTTTTTTAAAACTTGCCAAGCAATATTCTGCTGTACGAATTTGAGCTTTAATATTTTTACATTCTGTCCGTTTTTGATGTTTAGTTTCG
The DNA here is from genome assembly GCF_022581195.2 of Helicoverpa zea. Taxonomy (NCBI): domain Eukaryota; kingdom Metazoa; phylum Arthropoda; class Insecta; order Lepidoptera; family Noctuidae; genus Helicoverpa; species Helicoverpa zea. The sequence goes on along the minus strand of NC_061455.1, from coordinate 10,496,292 downwards.
CGAAAGTTGTTGAAAGCAAAAAAGTCAAAATTTTTCAAACAAACAGCTATTATCCGACATTGCAGAAGTTGGGATCAGCTATGTTGGAATTGGCGCGTCGAGCGTGGCTTTAAGCGCCAGATGCCTGGGATACTTTTTGAAAAATTGTTCATTCGTTCTTTCAAGCAGACGGTGTTGAAATCAACTTTATTTTTAGTAACTGCCTATAAAACCATTCATTTTATGTATAAGGCCATTACGATTTTATTTGTCATCTTACGCAATTTAAGGAAAAAGATTCTGAGAGAAAACAAAGAAGGCGTTATGCCATTTTCTGTTGTTAAATTATCGAAGTACCGTTTAAAAGAGAATTTTGTAATATTTCTTTACTTTAGTACTCATACACCTTTTGAACTATAGTAAAATCAAATTCCATATAAATGAATAACGTTCGGCACTAAACATTCTCACTGAATAGCAACAAACCGTCTGCGTGCCTATACATAATCTTTAGAGGAAATTAAACAACAAACTCGTTGAGGCAGTGCAGCGAGACCACTTTCCTCCAGCCACATAGCACGCTCCAATTTAGGTGGCCATGCCTATTAACTGCACACCATACGGCCCACTAACCTACCAAACATGGTAGTGTTATACCAAAGACTTGGTAAGTACCGTGGCTATGCAGAGAAATGGCATTTTCGAATTTAATCAGCGCGGGAAGGAATGCCCAGGTATTTCATTGAATTCTGTGTTTGTTATAAGTCGTGTGTGTGTTTTGATATGGGGATCAAGTAAGACGCATTTTTATTTTATTTTTTTAAACGATTTTCAAAAAATATTTACAAAAAAAACTTTTTTGTTTTTATTTTCGGCTTAATTTATAATCCATGTTATAGTCGTCCACTTTCTACATTATAGTTCAAAAGTAATAAAATGTTATAAAAATATAACTTCAGTTCTAAAAGTTGGCCGAACTCGCCGGGGTAAGGCAATTTCACTTTGCTTTATTGTTAACGCTCTTAGCCACAACTTCTTATTACAGCGAAATTATTTCACAACACTACTTTTATCTAATGTTTGAGCCGTCAGAAACTTGTGAAAAAACTTCTCCAAGTTCCATTACTCAAGTTCTACCACTAATCAATCTTTGGGACTAAAGATAAAAACAAAAGACGATTCAGGTACACTATTCATGAAGGTTTGAACTTTCACAAATTTATGGTCTTCGGCCATTAGCGTCGAAGCCAGGTGTCGCAAAAAATATAGAAAAAACCTTGAGATTTAGATCAGCGAAAAGGACAATGCCAGGGTCTGGGCTCAAAGTTTGCCCAGCAGTGGGAGTAGTTCCAGCTGGTTCCATAGTGCACTCTGAACATGAAATCCAAATATTTTTGAAATCGGTCCCAGAGGTCCCGAGAAAAACCGGTTCAAATGTTCTCCATAGATAGTCACTTAACAAAGCCTGAGCCATTTGCCCAGTAGTAAAAGTGGTCGAAATAGGTTCTTTACTGCACTGTTAACACGAAATCTAAATATTTTGGAAATCGGTCCAAGAGGTCCCGAGAAAAACCGGTTCTAATGTTCAACTTGAACAGTCACTTTACAAAGCCCAAGCCGTTTGCCCAGTAGTGGAAATAGTTAAAATAGGTTCCTTACTTCACTCTTAACACGGAATCCAAATATTTTTGAAATCGGTCCCAGAGGTCCCGAGAAAAACCGGTTCAAATGTTCTCCATAGATAGTCACTTAACAAAGCCTGAGCCATTTGCCCAGTAGTGAAAGTGGTCGAAATAGGTTCTTTACTGCACTGTTAACACGAAATCCAAATATTTTTGAAATCGGTCCCTGAGGTCCTGAGAAAAACCGGTTCAAATGTTCTCCATAGATAGTCACTTAACAAAGCCTGAGCCATTTGCCCAGTAGTGAAAGTGGTCGAAATAGGTTCTTTACTGCACTGTTAATACGAAATCCAAATATTTTGGAAATCGGTCCCAGAGGTCCCGAGAAAAACCGGTTATAACGTTAAACTTGAACAGTCACTTTATAAAGCCCAAGCCATTTGCCCAGTAGTGGGAATGGTTAGAATAGGTTCTTTACTTCACTCTTAAGACGGAATCCAAATATTTTTGAAATCGGTCCCAGAGGTCCCGAGAAGAACCGGTTCAAATGTTCTCCATAGATAGTCACTTAACAAAGCCTGAGCCATTTGCCCAGTAGTGAAAGTGGTCGAAATAGGTTCTTTACTGCACTGTTAACACGAAATCCAAATATTTTGGAAATCGGTCCCAGAGGTCCCGAAAAAAACCGGTTATAATGTTAAACTTGAACAGTCACTTTATAAAGCCCAAGCCATTTGCCCAGTAGTGGGAATGGTTAGAATAGGTTCTTTACTTCACTCTTAAGACGGACTCCAAATATTTTTGAAATCGGTCCCAGAGGTCAGTAGAGGTAATAGTCGTGGTGGCCTAGTGGGCAAAGAACCAACCTCTCGAGTAAGAGGGCGCGGGTTCGATTCCAGGTCAGGCAAGTACCAATGCAACTTTTCTAAGTTTGTATGTACTTTCTAAGTATATCTTAGACACCAATGACTGTGTTTCGGATGGCACGTTAAACTGTAGGTCCCGGCAGTCATTGAACATCCTTGGCAGTCGTTATGGGTAGTCAGAAGCCAGTGAGTCTGACACCAGTCTAATCAAGGGGTATCGGGTTGCCCGGGTAACTGGGTTGAGGAGGTCAGATAGGCAGTCGCTTCTTGTAAAGCACTGGTACTCAGCTGAATCCGGTTAGACTGGAAGCCGACCCCAACATAGTTTGGGAAAAAGCTAGGAGGATGATGGTCCCAGAGGTCAAGAGAAAAACCGGTTCTCATGTTAGCCAGCCATTGTTAGCTAGCCATTTTAAGCAGCCACAAACCTAACAACCTTCTTTTCTTGAAATAACATTCAGATAGTTAGTGGTTTCACTGTTAACAGGATAAAATAACAGAAATAGACGTTTAAAGGTAATTGTTGTTTCTCTTGCTTTTCAGTCTCTATCTACTACAATCAGTCCTAAGTTCGTGTAGCGTCATGCAATTAATATCCGTAATGGCAATGGAAAAATCTTATCAGGACGAATTAAATAAGCTCGAACACGAGGTAGTAAATAGTTACCGTTAAGGAGTTCCCTCGTCTCACTGTCGTCTCCATCGGCAGGTCAGGTCTTAACCTCCACAGTTTACCTGGACCGAATAACAAAGGAACTATTTGGAAAGTAAATCCTTTCAAACAATAAAATGATTGTTTATATCGGTTGGTAAACGACGGAGTTAATATGCACGTACTTACGTAAAAAGAATACAAACGAACTGAGTGAGAAACTCCTCCATTTTTTGAAGTCGGTAAAAAAAATTCTCGTTCAATACCTCGTATTTGTCGATTAATATTATAATGCATTTCAATTAAGGTAATAAAAGTGGAATAGTTAAGAGTTCGTAAGGATGTTTTTCGTAATATTGAATAAGAGTCAAACCAGTTTTTCTCAGGACTCCCGGGATAGATTTCGAAATATTTCGGTCTGGGACCTATTATAAGCCTATGGAACATAATACACTATGCAGTTACTGTGGGCAACTCTTGAGCCCAACTTCCATACAAAGAATAGCATTGTCCTTTAAAGATAAAGTAAGAGATACTGTGAAAGTATACATAAAATTCCGACCTCGCCTTGGGCTAATAACACAATTAAACAGTAAATAACTTAAACTGGGAGCCAATTAATTTCCGAAATGGTTCTGTAAACAGAGTCTGGTGGGAAACGGGCACGGACGTTTCTTTTGGAAATTCAAATGTTCGGTCGAAATGAGTCTCGGACTGAATTATGGACTTCTTTAATTAATTAAATGAGCTGAGTCGGTTGTTTGTTCTAGACGCGACGCTGACGCGAAACATAATGCTATCGTTTCATCATTTTTTCTTTAGCTTTTTTGGTGCTTTGCTTTGCTATAATTAGAATCAGGTAGCCTTTATGAAGTTATTAAAAGTACTAACCAGCTAGTGTTATTTTTATACTTTACCGGAATCTAGAAATGTAGTTCCATTTTTTTCTGGTTTATTTATACTTTCAACAAACTGTGGGTGTCCACGAGTATTGTACAACTTTATCCATATTTCATTTGAAAGAGATATACTTAAATACAATTTATATAAATGGGTCGATCCTTTAGAAAAAACCAATCTCTTCGAGGAACAAAAGCTCATTTTTCATAACATATAATTTCCTTCGGTAAGTCATTGAAGTACATATTTCTCGAAATCCTTTGCACTGGCGCCTTGCCAATAGATTTTTTCTTAGAAATCGTAGATATTTTCTTTGAACGTATTATTTTTATTGGTTTTGGTTCTAATAATAAAATCATTATTATTCATGAAGCAATTAAGTTGCTTTTATTTGTTAAATTCTCTTAGGTACTTTTTATTATGACATGAGACTTTATTTTTAGAAATAATCGGAATCGAATTGAAAACAAAAGAAAATTGTTTTTGATAGAAGAATCGTCTAGGGACCGTTTGTGTCTATTCTTAAATGTAATGTAATATATTGATAAAATATATTTTTTATGTAAGATTCCACCGACGGTTCTGGTGATTGAAGTTTAATACTTAATACTTATGTGGTTTTGTTTAAGTGTAGTGTAGTGTGTTAAGGGTAGTCAGAAGCCAGTAAGACTGACACTAGTCTAACCAACGGCTATTGGATTGTCAGGGTAACTGGGTTGAAGAGGCCTCATGGGCAGTCGTTCTTTGTAAAACACTGGTACTCAGCTGCATTAGGTTAGACCAATAGCCGACCCCAACATAGCTGGGAAAAGGCTCGGGAGCTGATGAGTTTTTCATGATACACAGAAGTGATTTACGTGGTTTTTAATTATGTTCTAGATCATCCTTCGAGCCTTTTCCCAATCATGTTGGGGTCGGCTTCCAGTCTAACCGGATTCAGCTGAGTACCAGTGCTTTACGAGAAGCGACTGCCTATCTGACCTTCATCCGAAACACAGACAATGGTGTCTAAGATATACTTAGAAAGTACATACAAACTTAGAAAAGTTGCATTGGTACTTGCCTGACCTGGGATCGAACCCGCGCCCTCACACTCGAGAGGTTGGTCCTTTACCCACTAGGCCACCACGACTTTTTTTTTAATTATGTTCTAGATATTGTAAATATTTTGTGAAATATTTTAGGACAATATCTAGAACATAATATCTAGAATTATATTTTAGATATTGTCCTAAAATATTTCTTTCAATGTTTTCCAGGCTGATCATCCTATTGGCGTTACTAGTAGGAGTGTTATACAGTCTTCATCTCCTGGTCCAAGACTACCAAGCACTGACAGCTGCCTCCAAGCTGCTTCGATTTCTCTTCAAAAGAGATTTGAGCTCACAGAATACCGTTGTAAGTTATTATTTTTATACCATTTATAAAATATAATAAAAAATGTATATTTCAAGAATACAATAAGAGAATATTTGTATGAAAACAGAACAATAGATACAACTGTACAGTTGAATAGTAGTCACACTCTGCAATCTTTAGTCGGCGTATATTTTGTTTGGATTCACTCAGTATGGAGATAATACACACATTATTAAGATCAGTTATTTAGCCGATATCAGACTGGCTGAAAACTTTGACTGTAATCAAGTTTTTCTTTAAAAATATATTCTTACTGTTGGCAACTGAGTGTTTAGTCCGCAGTGTATAAAGTACCCACTCTAAATCATACAGATCACTTGTGCATAAAACTAAAAAAAATATATCAATAAAAACTTAAAAAAATAACAAAAAACGGTTACTAGACAACGTAAACATTACATTACACAATACAAACAAGAACCATTTCTACAGTACATAAACATATTATACGCTTAGAACTAGTTTGTCTAACTTGAATTACTTTCTCTTCATTGTTCTTGTCTATACTGATATCCCTGTTGAATAACATTTGAAGTGTCTAGACCAAGGCCTGTTTTGCACATAAACCGCACGTTATACGCACGTTATCGTCAATTGTCGAAAGCTTGCAACTGTGTCTACGGAGAAACTGCATAGTGTTTGGCTTTTATAATGTGAATTCGGCAATCATTTAAATAATTGCGTTGAGTAATCTTTAAGTTAAGTAACACCCCTTTTTAATTCGTGATTAGTTTAGGTCATAAAATATTTGTTGCAAACATTTTACCAATTAATTTGATTTATAAGTAAGATTGTTCAAGAAGTTGCCTTTCTTTGAAAAAAAATCTTTGTGTTATGACGTATCATGAATGTTAAGAAAAACCTAGTTTGTACTTAGGCACTGATAAAAAAACTACCTAGTGATGTTCAAGCTTCCACTTTTGAATTAAGAACGAATATTAAAAAAGTAATTAACCGTTACTGGCCAGAATATAAATTATTTCAGCACCCTTTAGATAAAATCCTTGAACTCCTTGCTGAGTATAAACAAAACTGTACAAAATACGACATTCTTGTACAATATTGCTTTTTAATCAAGTACCTTTAGTTCCAACCTAATAATTAATTGATATTTTCCGCGGCTTTAGGCTCAATAGGCAGGTTATTCCGTATTTAATTACAAAATACTTCATAAATAATCGAAGTAACTATGAATATTTTATCAGCTAGTTTTGCATACAATATTGTTTATGAAACATTTACCGTCTTACCACAAAAACTTTTTAACGTCAGTTTAAGACTTGTCTAAAAAAATGTCAAATTATGACGTTGACATATGGTTCATTTTGGAGCCACATTTTTTTTAGACAAGTGTAAAACAGTGGTTAAAGTTTTTGTAGTAAGGCCATTAGAGGGTTTCAATTAAGTTAAAATACTTAGGTATACTTACGGGGAAAAATTAATGACGTGGCAATATGCGAGGACATTTTTTTGTAGGTGAAAGAATATTCATGCGAAAGTCAGTAGGCATCGTCATTTTTTTTGTTGAAAATAATTATTTTACTTAGTTCTATTGAGAGATTACAAAGAAAAAGTTTTTACACTGACGCTACATTTTTATTTGATTGGCTCAATTTGCATTCACAAATGAAGTACTCAAGGCCAGTTACAGATCGCCATTATGATTATCACAAAACGGATAAAATTTATATTACAAACTAAGTTAATACGTCCCAACAAATTGTTGTAACCCTCAGAGAAATCAACAGTAATTTAATACTTCGTAACTGTTTGAGTGATTCATGGCATCAAAGGAATAGTTTACGTTTTCCTTTTAATGTCATTAAACAAACTCCTCGTCTAATAAACGGCCATTAGCATTTAGGAAACTTAAGAGGATTTCGGTTTCTATAGAAAATTTAACGTGATTAAATATGTCTGTGGAAAATTCTGTTTGGTGACTGGCAAGATCGGGAATACTCTAATTAACACTGTAGTACTTACATCTAATAGTCGATTCTGCTCTCAGTCAAAAAGAACATCATTATACCATTCACAATCGGATAAACGAACTCATTATATTTGTGAATCCGTCTGTCTACAAAGCCGTGTTAATGTATGAGAGTCCGGGATCTCTTCGTTACGCCCTTTGTCAGTCCGGAGGTTTTTTAAACAAAGCATCCCGTCCATTTCCCCGCCATCCGAATAATAAACGTTGCTGTTTAATTCATTTGCTTTAAATAATTTATCAGCTATTGCAAATGAACTCATTTTCGCTCAAGCTTTTGGCAGATTTTCATACCTTATTTATTTTAAAACCAGTTTTAACTAGACTATGGTAATAATTGCTGAAACCTCAGTCCAAGCGGTGAAACAATACCATTAAATTGGTATGTTTGCGGTAGCGCATACAAGGATCATTACGTATGCATTTCATGTTCATTTAGTGCGAGTTTTCAGTTTTTATTGCTGGTTTAACGATGTTTTTTGGAGTTTGTTAGCTTTATTATCAATGTTAACCACATCGTGACGCCGTGGAACTATTTGGCTTTTCATAAACCGTTTAGAAAATTTGAACAGCTCTAAAAATGGAGAGAACTTCTAGGAAATTTGCGCGAACATTTACAGAGCAGTTTGCTTAAAATTAGATTGCGGCGGCCAGTAGGTAAACTAAAATTCAATTAGTATAGGTATTTTCGTCTGTGACTGAAATCTCATCATCTTAGTTTTGACCAACACGCGTAGGAGGCTATCTTTACAAGTTTAACCTTTAAAAGTATCAAAGTAACTTAACTGTTTGTTTGTTCGGCTCCATTTGATTTCCTACCTAATTGTATTATCATAGGGTACATATTTGAATTATAACCTTATCCCAGCTTAAAACGTTTGGCTAATTTATTGCCCAAGAGATTCCAGGAAAGTGAGTAGCCGTTCAAGGTTGATTTATTTTATACTTTTTAAATAGTTTGCTTTTTTTTGTTTAATATTTAATCCTATTAAACATAATACCGCTGCGCAGGGAAATAATATTTTTTTTTATTATTTAATCTCTCTTTCTTTGAATCTCACTGATACCATTTTAATTACTTCCTTTTCAATGCAGATTAATTTAATTTTGTTGTTACTTTAGACATATAAGTGTCTCCTACCTACATAATACTAATTTTGGTGCCAGAGACATATGAACATCTACATATACCAATGTGATATACCTAATTAAGTTTGATCTAGCTAGAAATATGTTTGCAATCTAGGTTTCACTGAACATTGTACTAACATAGGTCTTACGGAATAATTAAATTAGCAGTTTAGGCAGTCTGTGCTGTCTCGAGTGTTGTTTTGAATCCAAGTTTCGAAGTATAGCAACTATCTTCTGCAACTATACGCAGAAGTTTAGACAAGGTGCTCATTACTAATTCAATTTGTGTCTGAATGATTCTATACCTATAATTTTTAAAGTCAAAGTTAAAGTCATGTATAAGTAGTTTCAAATAAGATATTAAGAATATTGTTAATGCGAAAGCAACTTTGTTAGTAGGTATTGAAATGTTTGGCACAGAGATATAACATGGATAAAAACCCTAGACAGATAGTTACGGACACTTTTTATTCAGGTGACAAGAGTAGTTCCAGCGGGATTCGAATGAAATCGCAGTAGACATTAGAAAAAAAAATTAACCTAAAATAATTTATTCTACTAGGTATCTGTAGTCTTGAATGGTTACTAACCCCAATTACTTAGTTATCTATTTTCAGCGATATTTAATCCGATCTGTCGATAATTAAGCTACTAAAATATTAGGTGAACGTGTTAATCATGATATTTATCAGTTCGATCTTTGACAAACTATTAATATATCTATTAGATGGATCTCACACTACCACGCACCGTTTTAGGACATAATAACAACGTTCATGGACGTGTTGTCACCCTGTTCGAGATGTAGACGCATTCGTTAGACAATAGCTGAAAATCACATAATTAGTAACTTATTTATGAACTAAAAGTTACATAATCTTGGGTTCATTATTTTTATTCAACTATTTAAAGGGTCTCTTCTCATACCTAGGCAGCACACATATAATTTTGCATTACTTAGTCCATACAAGTTAACAAAACTAATTGTGTGTGTGATCCATTTTACAGTCTAAGTCGTCTCAAAACTTAATACAAATTGCTATCGGAGATTTTGAAAATTAGATCTTTGCCATCTGGTATAACGCACCTTGAGGCGCCTTTAAATGAGAACTATTTTATTTGAATGACTTTTCAAACTATTGTAATCATTTTATTAAGTTTTGTGATTAGTAGTGATATAGGTAGGACCTACTGTAAGAAAATTAAATGACGTAAAATGTTTCAGTAATCAAACTTTTTATGCAAAACGTTATTACTTTACATCCCTAAAGAATGCACCCTGCATTTTATAGAGGAAAAACCGATAATTATAAGTCATCATTTATATTTTAACTGGATAAATAATATGCATTTTCGAAAAATGTCACGTTACTAAAACCCCGAATTGAGAACTCCCTTTCTTTTTGGAAGTCGGTTGAAAAACATGAAACAAAAAAGATCGTGAGCAAAACGTTTTGAGCATTAACAGTACTACGCAGAGTGGGGTTAAACTACCCGAAACGTTTGGTTGCTCTGCTCTTAAGCCTCGTTCAGACTTTAGACACCTTTAGCCACTTTTAGCCTTTTTAGCTCTTTTTGCTGAAGTATCGATAGTTGGTCGATATTTTGGAAATTGCGCTCTGATGTGAGTGAAGTTCCATGTGCGTTCCATTATCTTTTGTTTTTTTTTCTTATGAGTTATTTAAGAATGGTCTTTCGCATTGTTAGCTAAGAGATAAGTTTGATGGAACTATTACCTAGAATGCATCAATAAATAAGGTGAAGTAAACAATTCAATAATTGAAAAAATTGAAGAAATATATGACTAGTTTCTAGGTACTTATTTACTATAAACAAATCCAAGAGAGTTTCAAGATCACTCATTAAAAACATTTCCAATGAAAATTTCTTGACTGACCTAATATTTGAACAGAAATTCGTTTAGAATCCAAAAAATATGAAGAATTCTATTTCGTTCCAAATAACTGTCCTCACATTTACTTTGATGGACCGGAGATTTTGAGAATGCGGGTGACACAGATTCTACAAAGTCTTCGCTTATCTTGAGAGCTCAAAGTACGCATTTTGGGTAGTAATAATATTAATCTTTGTTATTATCATGTAGCTATACATGTTATACTACTAATATTTATTCTTGAGAAAGTTTGTGAATTGGGATATTTATAATTTGTCCAGATTTTGAACCAAAGGCTTATTTCCCTTGTTTTGACGTAGGTAGTTCTATAGGGACACGGATGAAGCCACGGGCAGATGCTCATCATCCTCCGAGCCTTTTTCCCAACTATGTTGGGGTCGGCTTCCAGTCGGGCAGATGCTCCATTTAATAATTTTATTGCCTTGGTTTATAGAAGCGATGCAGCATAATTATTAAGTCGTTAACTTTAACATTTTGTTAACTCTACAAATCAGATCCATAATAATAATTACAGATAGAGTAAATTTGTATTGAAATACAAAATTGTTTTCCAAATCAACGTTAAGACTTGAGCTAGACTACACAGCCCCTTACATTCTTACAAGCGCAAACACTAACCAGTATCTATTACAAGTAAGCACAACCTCTTTAAATGTCCAACAATAAGTTTTGAACGTTCCACAGAAGCCTGCCGTGCGATGGAAGAGAATATTGCTATGCGACCCGATACAATGCGCGAGGTACTTCTATTGTGAACTGGGGGCGCAGCGCAACAACGAGGTGCTACAGGGCTTCGTTTATATGCTGACGTAAGTTGAAAGTATCTTTTTAAGATTATTTTTATCTTAGAAATCTAAGCTTATATTATAAAAACTAAGCTTATATTATAAATACCAGTCTAACCAAGTGGTATGGTTTTGCCCAGGTGACTGAGATGAGGAGGTCAGATAGGCAGTCGCTCCTTGTAAAACGCTGGTACTCAGCCGCCTCGGGGTAGACTGGAAGCCAACCCCAACACAGTTGGGAAACGGCTCGGAAGATGATGATACTAATATTATAAAGAAATAAAAGTTTTAAGTTTATATGTAGGGGGTAATCTTTAGAACCGCTGCCGGTCGGATTTCCAAAATTCTTTCACTGATAGATAGCTACAATGTTCTTGAGTAGCTTATATTTCTTCTTTTTAAAACGGCTAGGACATTATAGAAATACATTATTGAATGTCCATTCTTCGGATTTATCCATCAACGTGACGTAACCAAGACATTTAAATGTCTCGCACACTGCAAACTTTTAGTAGGTGGATACTTTGTTTGGGCTCATAAGTCCGTATGAAGATGAATGCTAGTAAGCACATTATAAAGATCAAGTATTTAGACGGCATCAGACCGACTGTAGGTAAATATTTAATACTAGCTGTTGCCCGCAACTTCGTCTGCGTGGGCAATATAGAATAGTCAAAATACTACTTATCCCGTAGGTGCATTCTTTCACGTGACAGTATAATTAGGATTAGCACTTAGCAGTCGCATAGATTCATTGATCAAGGTTGTGTTGTGGATGTGACCATTTATCTAAACAAAAGAAGTAAAGTTTGTGACGTTGTGAATATCTCTGGATCTAGTCAGCCAATTTGGAAAATTATTACGTATGGTGCGTAAGTAATTTTCACAGGAAACAGTTATAATCTATGTCTATATGCTTTGAGTCTGACAAAGCTGTCATTTGTACATTTTCTGCAGCTGCTGCGACTAATCAGAAGCCAGAAAGTCTGTCAGTCTTACCATGGATATCGGCTTGTGTAGTTGACTGGATTGAAGATAGGTAGATAGGTAGTCGCTCCAAGCAAAATATTGGTACTCAAACAGATTCGGTGACTGGAAGCCAACACCAACATAGTTGGGGAATAGCTGGATGGATGATAAAATGAGTCATCATCATCAGCAGGCGCATAGGGTAGGATAGTTTCACTACTGGGGAGAAACACTTGTATGACGGGGATTTTCTGTGCACTTACTCACTATGGTAAGGCTGACCCCACATTAGGCGTGCGCGATCCTCGGGCGTGTGAGTAGCGCGGGCGTCGCGAGCACGCTTCATGAACGTCGCGTTTTGCTGCCCTGCGGCATGTGTGAAGAGTGCAAGCGACGCGCTCGCGGCGAGCACGCGGCGCTCGAGTTGCGTTCTTACCCCTTCGCATGCTATCCCCGCCGCCCGCTAAACGCCTTAGCAGTTAAACGTCAAGGAGAGCGGCGCGTGCGCGCCGCGAGCGCGCTGTAGGTAAATGCCGCAGGGCAGCAAAACGCGACGTTCATGCAGCGTGCTCGCGACGCCCGCGCTACTCACACGCCCGAGGATCGCGCACGCCTAATGTGGGGGAGGCCTAAGCCGGGACTCCACCGAAATGTTTGCATTAGTTCACGAATAGGCAAAATGTACGTATCTGTGAGAGTCCACTTCATGTTTTGGTACTTGAAACCTGCAGTTTTGCCAAGATTTTCAAAATGTACGCTTGCAATTTGTCATTTCTTGGTGAAGCCAGCAAATCGAAAGGAACATAAGTGTTGTATACTGTGCGTCACTACCGCACACCGGGAAAATTTCGCTCTTGCGGAGGACGTTTATATACCATATTTTGTGTCACCCAGGACGACAGTAAGTATCCACCGAAACGCTTTCAAAGACCTGATGAACGAACAAATCAGACCTGACTTGGTCACCTGGGGCCAATCAGAGCTCTATGAAGCGATCATATGCTTTGGCTCCTACTGTTATTGTGGTTTCTGAAAATTTATTCACCTCATTCAACGATGAATGTAATTCTGATGGTACTATTAAGAACACTTGCTTAACGCAGAAGCTGACGTTGGCAGGTCGACTCTTTTGACTTCTCGAATAGGATACCATTGGTTTTTGTGCAATGCACACCTGCAATGCATGCTGGATTAGGATAGGATACCGGTGGATAGGATTTGCAACAGAGAACAATTCTGTCTTTGTGATTGAATGACATCAAACGTAGTTTTATATAAAAGGTGTTTTTTTAGACTTGGCTCGGGTCTTACTGAGACTGTTCGTAATCGTGACCAGTGTATTTGCGATCAGAAGTTGAAAGTAAGCATGTCTCTGGTATGCGACGCGCAATTTGTACGTTTTCAGACGCATAAAGCATTTTACGTGTGTATGGTATTAAATCGAGAAAGCTCCCATTTCTTATCTGCACTCTGTATCTGGGCTTGTTCTTAAAGCTACAGAATCCTACATTACCTACCTACCTCACGCTTAGCAGCGCTTGCGAGAGACAGATACTCCTTTCTTCTAGGATTAAGTTAACATATTTTGCATCAGAAAAAATAATGGAGGTCTACTTAATACTACTCACTCAAAGTAATTTGTTTTAAGGCCACCACATTAGTGGAAGATAAGCTAAACTATGTTTATGAAAAAATCCTGATATAAACTCCATCTGTAACTTTAAATGATAATTAATTGTTATACTAAAGTCATCATTTTTGACATAATATTCAAAAAATAATTTAGATGGCACCGTTTTAAATTTGGCTGAGAACTATCATTTTCCTTTCATCAAGGTAATAATTATAATTGGATTTTGATGTGGCTCGGCAAACTGACAAACACTATTGAAATGTCTATCGAAAAATTACACTACGTGTTAAAATATGGTGAATTACGGAAAATACACAACTCCATCTGTTGAAATAATAATCCTCTATAAAGAATGTATGGTAATATTGTCATTTACCACCTCTCTCCTTTGACAAATTGTATGTATTTTATTTAACACAGATTACCACAGATGGAGCTACTTTAACCTTGGCTAAACACAATTTTCATTTTTTTTTTCTTCCGAATATACTTATGAAGGTGTGATTTTCTGTGTAAAGGTTAATAATAGGCCGATCAACTAATATAAGTACAACATTCAAATGTACAGTTTTGACAAACAGATTGCGTGTCGTAATATTTTACATCTTGAATTCACAAAATTAATCATATCTTTTGATAGAGTGAATCGATTTCGATGAAACAAAAACTAAGTAATACCCCAAGTTACGTAGATTTTTTGTATGTAAGCATTGTCTGCATTGAATTCGTAGATTTTACGTGAATCCCGAACAAACAAACAGATAAACAGACAAACAGACAAAAATGACAAAAATGATGGAAATGGGTTCTGTTAGTTATCCTTTAACATGCTGGCTATTTTTTTTGCCAATTTCTTCAATGTACAAAAATTACTTTTCTACAGATTTATTATATGTATAGATCAAGATTTTCTTTCAAAAATTTACCAACCATCAGGTCAACTGTACCACCAGGTTTACTGTTAAACTTTGGCAGTGATGTCACTCAGGATTTAGGTATGTTCAGAAAAAAAATATATAAGTTTCAAAAAAGTTCTCTCATAATACAATTTGGGTGATACTATAGATAACTATTATTTATTAAAGTTTAAGGACACTTAGATTAGAACTCAGTATTCCCATTTTCCGGATAAATAACCAAACCTACGCTACTAAGTCGAAAGAGGCTTCATTTCAAAGATTAGTGAGTGACACTTAGAACTGTCAACTCACTTAGGACAATTTTAGCGTTAACTGTATAAAACGTGACCTTTAGAAATGAAGCGTAGTTTTAATTAAACTGTTTTACTGGAAATTAGGGAGTCTTTCAGTGCAGTTAGCAAGAAGAAAATTTTACAAGTTTTGTTGGTCTAACTAACAATAGATATCAATAATCTGTATCTGTAAATCTGTCAAAAACGTAGAGTACCTAATTTTAAAAGTAGTCGTAGGGAAGACTCAGAATCCAGAAAGTCTGACAATCAGTATTACTGAGTATTATCGGGTTGCCTAGGCAACTGGATTGAGGAGGACATACAGGCAGTCACTCCATCTTATATTCTGGTTGACTACCAGCTGCATTCATTTAGACTGGAAGTTGCAAATGATGAGTCTTTAAAACGTAAATTTTTTGTTTGCAAAATGCCTGAAATCTCTATGAATATAAAACTTAGTTTATAAAATATTCTGACTAGAACATTTTGGCCGTTCAATAATCATGGTGAGTATGCGCGCTTTCATAAAATCTCCGCATGACATATCGACAGATTCACCGACACCCGCTTTGATCGGCGCTGCAGTGTAAAAAGCACTAAAAGAACTAACGTTTGTGTATTCATATCTCGGAAATGAATTTTTCAATATTGGTAGACCTACATTAGAACTCCAGTTTTAAACATTTCCTTTCGCAAAAAATAAAATTCTTTCTTAGAACGATTTAAGAAACGAGTAAAATTTACACAGCATACTATTACACAAAAATATTAAAATCAATCTATGATAACTATGCATGGATATGTCACCGGAAAATAACGTAAATCAACGTACACCTCGCCTTTGTAGGATGATTTAACGGCAAGACTCCATAAATTAATCAACTTACTAAAATACATACGATAAATAATACATTTCAACTGCCGTTTATTATTTTTCGAGAGTTATTCCCGAGCCTTGTTATTTTCCGGTGACATATACATCGTTCCTTTTAACTTAAATATAAATTACCGCCCCAATAACAATCACAAAAATATATTTTAATCTTTCTAAACGTTATAAAAATATCTTTGATAAACGTAGGTATATTATCTACTCGACTATAATGTTCTGCACGAACAATTGTGAATTCGTAACATTTGACCCTTAGCCTCATGATCCTTCAAAAATACTAGAAAACGTAGGGTTGCGAACCTAAAAGTGGTTTTGTAGTAGCTTTAAAGTAAACAGACTTTTTTGTATTTTTCTGGTAAAACTTGAACTCGGAAGACCAGAAATATTGAGAAATTAGTTCTGATGAGTATAAAAACACAAAATGAATTCCGATTGAAATTCAACTACCTACATAAAAGCAGGTAGTTTCAAAATTTCCGGGTCAATTAGACATCAGCTGTAAATTTCCGACCTAACAACTTACAAACGCCACTCAGTAATTAATAGCGGGTATTAAAACCTTAATTTTCTGTAAGCCACTTTCATAAAATGACTACCAAAGTTCTTAGTTTCGAACAAGCTTTAATACAATACGAAAATTAGTGTGAAAATTTTCATTTTGAGTTTACAAAATGGTCATGCGCTGTGTACAATATGAGGTAGGAAATAAAATAAAATGTGCTGTCTAGTCGTTGGCTGTTCTGTATCGTCAAGGCCATATGCCACCAACAAAGCCATATATCATGAGCATACTCTGAGTGGAACGTTAAAATATTCTTGCATGACCGTACGCGTATTTTGTTTTTGTTTGTTTGTATTTTAACATGACTTTTAAAATATTTACCGTGTTAAAGCTTAACAGAGAGTTAACACGTTTTTTAAAAGTCAGATTTCAAAATACAATATGTGCAATTGTTCGCGTAATGGGTAAAGTATCGTGTAGTTATCATACGATAGTATCCTCAAACATTTTCTTAAACAGAACCAAACACACAGAAGAGCCCCTAAAATCAATAAAATGATCACGAAAGCTTTTATCAACACACAAAACCTTGGAAGCCAGCGGTCTCGTGAATCCATCTAGCGCTGTGAATTCACCTCACATTTGCGGGTGTAATGGGCGCCGAAATAAATTCCCTAAGATTTATCACGTATTCCATTATTATTCGTCGAATAGGAGAAGTTTGGGTGTGTCAAAACAATGCTGAAGTTAACGAGCGAGTCCTTTTAAAGCTCGGCCAGTGCCTTCAATTGTTTTGCCTTTGTTGTGTTACATTGTGCTGTGCGAAATATTTTAAAAGATAGATTCATTTAATGGAATAAAGGGTTTAATCAATATGCCTTGTACATAATATAGCCAATACATGATCAGCTTTTAAATTATGTGCTGAAAATAAAAGTTGGGTTGAACGTGATTTGATTTTGACGATAGGTTCTACTATGCTAGATTAAAAAAAAAGATTGTAAAATCACTTAAAAATAATTGAATGCGTTTGAGTAAAACATCCACAAAATCGATGATTCTTTATGCCTGTTATTTAAGAATTGTATAAAATTCATCGCTGTAGAAAAACTTATAAAATAATTTCCATCTGGGTGAATTAAAGTTGCTTCCGCACTAAGATGGAATGAGAGTGTAAAATTATATTTTACCTAGATACAACGCACGTTTCAAGCCACATTAAGATCCCTTCTAATACCCAATAAATCAGGGTAGGACGGTACAAGAACACGTTATCGGGGGAACTCATAAAATTTAGATCTCTGTCCGGTACACGGAGTGAGGAAAGATGAGCGGAGATACCATAATGCACGTAGGTCCGGAGCCTTTGTAGGTCTAATTCATGTAGTGGGCTTGAAGAAAACGATCAGTTACGAGTGAACTAACGAGGTTTCGGGATTTATAAAATATCTATCAACGATTTTTGGTATTAAAAAAAATAGCCGGGTCCAAAGAAGGCGAAAACAGTAACGTTCCTCGTCCCCCGCACACCCGCATTTTAACGCTCTACTTTCTTAAGGGCTGATTTTTCAATCGCCAGATAACTTTTATCTGAGGAATATGTTTGACGTTTTGACAGCTTTTGTATGGAAAATATGTCAAACCGCCATATTTATTCTTCAGATAGAAGTTAACTGATGATTGAAAAATCAGCCCTTAGTGATTTTCCATTATGGCCGCTCCGCTACCTAGTGGTTTTATTCTCCATGGTCCGGTACTAGATAGTATATCTAGCAGATAGTAGATAGCAGGATTTGCTCGTGGAGAGTAGTGCTATCAAGCCGATCGTTTCTAAAACGTTCGATAGGTCAAGCTTTGTGATTGAAGCGTGGCTTTTAGTTTTCGGCCATTTATGGGATTTCTTTTTGTATTTTTTAATGGTTTGGTCGTAGGTTTGTTTTTGGGAAACTTTCAAAAAAAATATGCACATTTCTGGTTGGGTTTGGACTGTATGCAATATAAAAATTTATATTTTTCTAGTACGAAAATTCTGTATACCCTCCCACACACTCCACACTGTGTATGAAACATGGTAATAAATGGTGATGACGGTGGATGAAACAGTATAGAAAATATGCTAATGCTTAATTTACGTGATCGAGAATAATTAAAAGTCTCATAAAAGATACTGTTATTTGCTTTTATAAATACCGCATAGCCATTACCTACGAAACGATAGCAAAATGACATGACACGTGTCTGTATCTATGATAGAAAAATCGTAGCTTCCCTTTGACTGCAATAGAGCAAGATCTAGATTTTTCAGATTGGATTGAACTGAACTTTTGTAGACCGCATGTTACCGTGATTCTCAAACGTGGACAGGCTAGTAGGCTTAAAACCAATATTTTGAACACAAATTTCCACTTTATTTTTTGCCTTCCGCCTGAAGGTTTAATAAACCACTAGTGTTTTAAATACTAAAAAGTCGTGGTGGCCTAGTGGGTAAAAGACCAACCTCTCAAGTATGAGGGCGCGGGTTCGATCCCAGGTCAGGCAAGTACCAATGCAACTTTTCTAAGTTTGTATGTACTTCTAAGTATATCTTAGACACCAATGACTGTGTTTCGGATGGCACGTTAAACTGTAGGTCCCGGTTGTCATTGAACATCCTTGACAGTCGTTACGGGTAGTCAGAAACCAGTAAGTCTGACACCAGTCTAACCAAGGGGTATCGGGTTGCCTGGGTAACTGGGTTGAGGAGGTCAGATAGGCAGTCGCTTCTTGTAAAGCACTGGTACTCAGCTGAATCCGGTTAGACTGGAAGCCGACCCCAACATAGTTGGGAAAAGGCTCGGAGGATGATGATAGTGTTTTAAATACTTTTTGTTCTTAAAATAATTTGAATACGTATCATTCCGTTTGGTTCGTTCAATTGTTTGCTATATATAGACATCAAAATGTTTCAAACCACTGATTTACCAACCAGATATGAAACAGCTAATGCTTTCTAAAGAAACTTAGGTCAGAAGTGCATAAAGCAATCGACATAAAATATGCTGAAAACCATAGAAAAATAGTGTATGAAAATATAACAGCAGTAATGAAAGTTTTTACTAACAGACTGGTGTCAAACACATAATAATATACACAAAATATAATAAAAACAAAAATCTAATTTACAATAAAAACAAATGAAATAAACTTCAATTCTTTTTATGGAATTTTCATATGAACTGGTGTAATTTCTTCTGGCACTAACATAAATATGGAATATTTTCATTTTGATTTAAAATTTCTGTAGATTACCAACTGAAATACGATGTTATTAGCCCTATATGTTATGGCATAGTGACACGCAGCTAACTTAGTGGCTTGAACAAAAAACTGTTTATGAATATTGTGAGTAATTCTTAGAAAAATACAATAGATGCCGTTCTTTTATGGAGTGTTAAAAATCGAATGGACTAACTATCCATATTACTACTATTATCTACACTAGCTTCTGCCCGCGACTTCGTACGCGGATCCTGTCCCTTATGCCAGCGACTATGGGGTCAGCAAAATCAAAGATCTGAATAGTCGCAATAGACGTGACCATAGGGATAAAAGTAGTGATTCTAATTAGTCCGCATTTAAGTTGTGTGTGGCAAAAATATTACACGTATTATAACGTAAAAAAACATTAAATAGGTGACAAAGTCGTGGTGACTTAGTGGAATTCGTGGTGGTTTAGTGGGTAGAGAACCAATTTCTCAAGTATGAGCGTGCGTCTTTGATTCCAGGTCTGGCAAGTGCCTGCCAATGCAACTTTTCTAAGTTCGTATGTACTTTCTACGTATATTTTGGATACCAATGACCGTTATTTGGAGGGGATGTTAAACTGTAGGTTCCGGCTGTCATTGAACATTCTTGGCAGTCGTTATGGGTAGTCAGAAGCCAGTAAGTCTTACCAAGGGGTGTTGGGTTGAGCGGGTAACCGGGTTGTGGAGGTCAGATAGGCAGTCGCTCCTTGTAAACACTGGTACTCAGTTGCATCGTGACTGGAAGTCGATCCTAACATAATTGGGACAAAGGCTCTTGAGATAATAACGACAATAATAATGAGATATAGGCACCGCAGGATATCTGAGGCTGATGACGGGGAGTAGCGACCCCGCGGGGCTATATATACTGAGTTCTCCAGAGAGTGTATACTGTCCCCCATCTCCGGCCGGTCGGAGTGAACCATGACGGGGGTAGGTCTCACGCCTCTGGCTTGGCTTGGCCGTCCAGAGTGGAGTCGCTAGAGCAGGATTAGTAGCCCTGCTCGTAGGGTAGGTGTCTCATGGTAAGCACAGGGAGCGCGTAATCTGCGTTTAAAGTCCGCCGAGGTATCCTCACCCTTCAGCCGCTCATGTCCCTGTTGCCCTCTTGTTGCTATTCAGTGACTGGTTCCCGGGGGCCCAGTAAGTGAGGTGGCGAGTCTCCACCTGCCGTTTTTACATGTACCTAATACATTGTCATCCACTAACATCCCATCACAATAGCCCAAGTAGTTATCCTCCATAGTTAGCAATAGTTTAGCACAGAACCGGGAATTGTCTTTTTTTTAACGACGTCCACCGGGGATTGTCCTTGGGTTCATTTTTATAGTGTATAAAGGGATAATCGTCGGTTTTGTGTCACCATTTCATTAAAGTTGTCTCAAAAGGGCTTCAGCGTGTTGGCTTCGGCCCCACGTTTGCCTCCCAAAAATTCGGAACTCTGTAGTCCCGAGGTCTGGAAGAGACATACAAAATAATAATGAGATATAACGCAACAAAGTTAGAGAGTGGGGGCTCGTGACGCCACGTCTAGGTATGAAAAATTTGTACTAAGCAGTGACTTAACACGAAATTCAAGCGTTGTTGTATCTTCGTTATTATTTATTTGAGAGAGAAAAGAAAAATGCGAGTCCATTATTTTAGGGTTATCTAAAAGACGGACTAATTACTTTTTTTGATTCACCATACCTACCTATTTCATAACATTCATTTATATACATTTCAAGTGTAGTATTGCTCTTGAAGTTCCACATCAGGAGTTCCAAATCTTCGATGTTTATACGTCAATAGAGAGTGCTTATCAGATTGAACCACTTTTGCTAAAACGTCATATCTTCATATGCTTCATATAGTCTAGCAGGGCTCCTGGAGTTCCACATCAGGTGTTTTAGTTCTTCAATTTGTATAAGTCAATAGAAAGTGCTTATCAAATTGAACAACTTTTGCTAAAACGTCATACCTGTATATCGTACAGAGAAACTGGGCTCTTGGGGTTCCACATCAGGTGTTCCAGATCTTAAAATTTATTATCTCAGCTGAAAATGCTCATCAAATGAAACAATTTTTGCCACGGCACCATATTTGTATCTCTTATAGTTTTATTGGTCTGTTGGAGTTCTGCATCAGGTCTTCAAGTTTCGAAGATAAATTATAGCCTATATGTTGACCAGGCCTAATACTGATACAACAAAGAAAAAATCATTGAAATCCGTTCAGTAGTTCGGAAGATTAGCGTGTACAAACAAACAGACATACAGACATACAGAAAAACAGACAGAATTTTTTTTTTGGATTTGTGCTCCATTACTGTTTCTAAACCCCACCCAATTATTATTTTTTTAATATATTCAATGTACAGACACAGTTTTTTTACAGATTTATTATATAATAATAATAAGCCCCGCAGGGCATCTGAGGCGGATGACGGGGAGTAGCGACCCCGCGGGGCTATATATCCGAGTGCTCCAGGGAGAGTATACTGTCCCCCACCTCCGGCTTGCCGGAGTGAAGCATGACGGGGGATAGGTCTCCCGCCTCTTGGCTTGCCTTCATCGGCCGGTCAGAGTGGAGTCGCTAGAGCAAGGTTAGTCCTGCTCGGAGGGTAGGTGCCTCGTGGTAAGTGGCGAGTGGGCCGGTGATGCTGGACCCACAGGGAGCGCGTGATCTGCGTTTAAAGTCCGCCGAGGTATCCTCACCCTTCTCAGCCGCTCATGTCCCTGTTGCCCTCTTGTTGCTTTTCAGTGACTGATTCCTGGGGGCCCAGTAAGTGAGTTGGCGAGTCTCCACCTGCCATTTTAACATGTATTTAATACATTGTCATCGGCAGGTGCCATAGTTCCCGTAGTTTCCCCATTCCTAGTCCATTAGTATCCCATCACAATAGCCTAAGTAGTTTTCATCCATAGTTAGCAATAGTTTAGCACAGAACCGGGGATTGTCCTTGGGTACATTTCTATAGTGTATACAGGGATAATCGTCGGTTTTGTGACACCATTTCATTAAAGTTGTCTCAAAAGGGCTTCAGCGTGTTGGCTTCGGCCCCACGTTCGCCTCCCAAGAATCCGGGACTCTATAGTCCCGAGGTCTGGAAGAGACATACATTTATAATAATAATAATAAATCTTTATTAGGCATTCCAGAGTATACAGTAATAATTTACAATGACAACCGCACTAGGCAAAGCCTGTATCGCGGCTATCAACAATACGGTTTCCTTAAGGACTAGTGAGATCAAAATACAAGTACAAGACTAAAAGTAATTATAACAAACAGACAATGTGTGTGTTTGTGTGCGAGGTGTGTGAGTTTGAGGGTGTGTGTGTGTGTGTGTGTGTGTGTGTATAATGTGCAAAAAATTTACATCCTCTTACCGTGTGGGTTTTAGTAGCTGTTCTACTTCGTTATATGTTAAATCATTTAAATATTTTGTAACCTTTGATTGAATTACGCGCGCCGTGTCGTCTTTAAATTTACAGATTTTACAGATTTTGTTGTATAAATAAGGAAATAAATAATTTGAGAATCTTTGTGCAAAGGAAGTATTATCTATATGTATATAGATTTGATTATTATCTATATGTATATAGATTTGATTATAATTTATTACAAACGTTCATCTTTACCCCAAATCAATGCGTCAAGAACTATGTACTTAAAACGTATTTATAATCAATTTTTTTTTTTTTTTTTATTGAATCTACATAGGCTCACTTGTTAGTAATGCGTAAATTAAAATTAAAATTATTTAGGGAATGTCCTGACGAACTATGACCTTTATAAAATGGCTCAACATACGGGAGTCGTTCAGATCAGATAACGTCTTCAAAATGCTATTGGAGCTGCTTAGTAATCTACTCAACAGAGAGGCGGTCTTATTTCTCATAATCGCATAGAAGTCGTTTGTATGAGCTTCAGCAAACATAGTAGACGAACTACAAAATCTTGGCAGCCCCAACAGCACTCTGAAACCGTTATTATGTTGCACCAATGCATAAATGCATTTATGCATTAATGCATTTACTGCATAAAAAAATACTTATTCCCTATTTAAAATTTAATTTATAAATTAACAGTAGCTTTAAATCAAATACATTTGAGAAGCAAACATACCGTTAGGAACGTTCTGTTACCGCGAGCCGGATTTACAGTAAACTCAAACGCTTCTAATAGCGACCTTCCTGAAGCAAATGTAAGCCTGAAAACGAAGATTCCTGGAACTGACTGAGCAGTGCCTTCCTAGGAACGATTTATTGGGTCACGTTAATTAGGTCAGCTGTATTTTTGGTGGTTAGAAATGTGAATGTGCATTTTTTTTCTACTTAATGGAGTAATCAGGAGTGATAAATAAAATTATTATTGCACTTAAGTTATACAGAAAAGTTATTTATGTAAAAGAGACTTATTATCAATCTGGAGGTTATTTTTTATGAGAAGTATATGGAGTGCACTTTTTAACCTCTTCAAATAACCCCATCTAGAGTGATTTCATTTCAGTGATACAATTTATGAAGATCAAAGTCACTTGGAAAGACTGTGTTTCGGATGGCACGTTAAACTGTAGTCCCGGCTGTCAATGAACATTCTTGGCAGTGGTAAGGTTAGTCGGATGCCAGTAAATCTGACATCAGTCTAACCAAGGGGTATCGGGTTGCCCGGGTAACTGTATTGAGGAGGTCAGATAGGCACTCGCTTCTTGTAAAACACTGGTACTCAGCTGCATCCGGTTAGACTGGAAGCCGACCCCAACATAGGAAAAGGCTCGGGAGATGATGAAACTCACTACCTCTCGTTTGTCAAGCCAGAGCTTTTTTACTGATTGACGCTTGGTAATTATGAATAGTCTCATTTTAGTACAGCAAAATTAAGTTTAGATTCTAAAAAGCTCTCAGTCCAACTAACTATACCTACCAACTAGAATCCGTTATTCAATTCTCCCTTTTTAACAGTAATTATTTAAATTTCAGATTAGCCACTGTCATAGTACCTACATACTTTTAAATAAAGCATTTTAGTTTTGTTTAAGTTTCTATTCGTAACAAACTTTAAGGCAACATCTTAACAGCTCACTCGATATGCCAATATGGTGCGAGCTAGCCCACGCTTCTTCTAGAATAGCTGTCGGACAATCCATGTACAACTTCAAAGGATTTTCACATAAAAATATGGAACAGTTAAAGTTCACTTATAACTTAATATCTTGCAGGCAAGTCATGCCATACATAAAGTACTCTCGTTTGTCATAAACAGAAATATGTCTTCTCCGATTTAATATAACTTGACTGTTCTGTTATCGTTTCTATACGTGAAACTCGGGTGACGTCAAGAATAAAGAAAAATGGTGCGTTGTTCTCAAAAAAGGGGTTATTTTGTTCAAGGATGCTCTAATAGGTATGTATGTGATTTGTGATGATTACAAGAATATAGTTCAAATAATATAATTCGGTGATAAAACTTGCAGCATGAAAGTGTGGTTAAACTTTAAAGAAACTTTCATATCTACACACACACTGATAGTGGACAATTGATAGCTGTGAGGCGTACATGCATGGTAGAGCTAGTACGATCCGCTAGTCTGAAAAAGCTCAGTTATTCTTGAGGTCAGTTCATTAGTATTGTTGACAAGCATAGATATAATACGCACATGTCCAGAAATAATTATTACTCCAAAAATACTTGTGTATCGCTCAGACAGATTTTTTATTGTAAAAATTACAAAAGCCCTTTTTGATTCGGACGTAATTAGAAAAGCGAGCCTTTCTTTGCTTTATGTTTAAAAAAGACTGCAATATTAAAAGGAGATCCATCATGAAAAATGCTACATCCAATTTTGTTTTTAGATGAACCACTTATAAATTCATAACGGACATTAAGTATGAAGATAACGGACAGATCCGTATTTTTCATTGGTCATTTGATGAATTGGCTGTTCCTCGCGATTCCTCTCGCATTTACTTAGAAGGAAATTCTTTCGCATAAAATGTAGCCGTATCCTTTCTCAGGCTTTAGACTATCTGTGTAGCTACCAACATTAATCCGTTCAGTAATATTGGCATAAAAACAGTACTACTTAGGTACTTTTATAATTATTATATTCGTAAGGATTACCAAAATATGTATAAACAGAACAATACTGAAAGTATAATGATTTACAATTCGATTTTTATCCAAATAGTATAAATGGTTAATGGCATGGCCTTGGAACACAGACATCGAGAAACAAACTTCAAGTAAACCAAACAAAATCTTCAAGTTCAAATGTTTATTATTTTAGCAAATGACATTGAACGGTAAAATAACTATGAGCATAAAAAAATCGATTACAAACTGAAACATATTACTACTTGTATACAATACATGAATACAATATGTGTACTGAAATGTTGTACAGAAATTGTGTCAAATTGTCATGTTTGCAATAGAAAAACAAATATCGAATATTGGGATATATTAGTTTTCATAACATGTGGTACATTCGAAGTATATTGGCATAAAAATTGTTTATTTATGTAATGACTTTATTTTAATATTATTTTTATTTTTTTATTTTATTTATTGCTTAGAAGGTACATTTTACATTATAAAAAATATAAAATGTCCAACAAAACTGTATACACAGTTTATCTGTTGGATCATAATAGGAGTGATGATCATCAATAGGAGTGATGTCTCATCATAAGTAACGATAACCAGCCCTTACGACTAAATTAGACAGTTGTTTTTTGTAAGTTTCTTCAATAAATCGAAATAATAAAATACTCACTTCATACCCATGTTAAAATGTAAAAATCTTCACAGCCCTTAGAATAAAACAATACACATAAAAAATTTAATAAAACTAATCCAAATAATGTCCCAAAAATAAAATGTAAAGCGACAAAAAACACTCTTACAAAAATTGCACACCATACATAAAAATGACTAACAAAGGGAAGCCATTGTGAAAAAGAAAGAAAAAACACCAACAATATTAAAACATGAGTTCAAAATAAAAGCCAGACCATTCTCTTATTGTTGGTACTAATATCTCACATTTACCAACTCGCATTAAAAGGTTCGTTGGCCCGTAAGGGTGGCTTATTAAATAACGGGAATACCACATCCGTGAAAAGAAACGCATGTTGCGAAGCAATTTCCTGATACGTAAAGGCTGAAGTTTTAAAAGTATTGGAACAGGTGTGCTTGACAATTATTTGGTAAGAATGAAAATTTATGATTGTATTGCAATGTTTCGATGGCTTTATAAACAAAAGAAAAGCGACTGCTGTTTAATGCTGACATAATCTGGATATCTACTTAAATAGTGATGTACATTTATGAAAAGTTCATGAAGCATACTAGAGATATTCACTGTATCATCAAACACAAAAATAAACACAAACAAAAGAAAAATATTTACAAAAAAAGAACACCATTAAATTACATTGTTATTCAAAAAAGCCGCCCATATTTTCTTTCAATGCGGAAGTTGGTCCGAAAATATTCTATAATATCTATTTATACGCACCAACAATGCAGTGTTGATGCAGCCTGAATCAATACAAACTCTATGAATCGGAATTTAATCAAAGCAGCAAATATTGATGCTACGTGCACCGGACCAACTTAGCGCGACCAATCCGTAATCCGCTTAAACTTCCAATATCCTATTGTGTATTAATTGTGCCGTTTGTATTTATAAGTAGAATTGATATTAAATTTCTAAATCTGTGAAGAAGATTTGGTTGAAGAGAGTTACATGAGGATTATCTTAGAATTTTAACAAGTTTGTTTTTCCTTGTAAATTTAAAAAATTAATACCTATTAGGTATTTTATACGTTATCACTTTCCGTAGGTACCTACCTCTTTTAAGTAGGTGCTTATGTAAAGACAAAAATAAATCAATACTGAGTATAGATTTCCCCTTTCACCTTAGACAAACGACAGAGCGCTGTGTAATAGGTAAACGTTGAAGTGGTCAAGTGAAAAAGTCCGCGAGTATAAAACAAAACTTAAAAACTAGTAGGTACATACATTGTAAGTAGTTAAATAAGAACTTACACCAACAGCTTCAGATAAAGATAATCTGCATGAACATCTAAATAATTTAATACAAGTCAGAACTCCAACTTAACAGTTTACTGTGGATTTCTGTACCGAGTTGCTGCTAACTACTCAATGCACGCATTAGATAACTTTCTTATGTAACTAGGCAACTTTAGTTTCTATCTAGACTTTACTACAAGACCTGTTTTGCACTCCACTGAGGCCCTTTTCATTTTGAACAATCAGAATCTATTACGTTTTATGAATTTTAATTTTAGTGCCGCAGAAACCGTGAGAGGTTGTCGGTTCAGAACAGGTCATGTAAAATTATCGTCCAATCGGATTATAGAGTGAGAGACTTTGTGTTAACTTGTATCTGAACGAACAGTTTTCGCAATACTCTATATCGGTCCGCAATTAAATTCCGAGCAGAACCAAGTTTACGTCACCGTTAAATATATAGTTGTGCATAAATTATGACCATCTAAATGGAATTGGTAAATAATCGATTTGTTAACAGAAGAAATGGCAAAGACTAACAGAGAAACTTGTGAATGTAATAAACAATTGAGGATCGTAGCTATAATCGAGAACAAAACAAGAATTACAGCATAAAGGCTTGACATAACATACGAGTTAGTTACAGTCATAAACTACTGCTGCAATTTCCTGTTATGACTATTTTTATATCTTGAATAACCTGTTATATATTTATTGGTAGCTTTATGGAGAATTATTATTATTGAAAGCATCGTAAACGCATGGAAGTGTGGCAGCGATATAATAAGATTATGCATTTTCTTGTTTAGTTTGGTTGGAGAAAAAAGTAGTGGTTTCTAAATAAGATGCAACATTAAAAAATATTAAACATAACTTTTAGATCAATCTGATGGGCATCATCTTTCAGCAAGAGCCATAAAAATCGAACATGTTCCAAAAAACTTCTGCTTAGCGCAGAATAACCAAAATCTCATATTCACAACTTGACTCTTCAGTAATTAGATCAACCCCACAATCTATACTTATAATAAATCTGTAGAGAGGTCAATTCTGTACATTGAATATATTTCCTAAATAACTATTAGGGGGTGATTAGTGATCGATACTGATGCCAAAAATGCAATCAGTAAAATTTTTGTCTGTCTGTCTGTCTGTCTGTCTGTCTGTATGTTCGTTATGGAAACAAAAACTACTGGACGGATTTTAATGAAACTTGGCACAAATATTTTTCATACTCCTGGGCAGGTTATAGGATACTTTTCATCACGCTACGATCAATAGGAGCAGAGCAGTGAAGGTAAATGTTAGGAAAACGGGAGAAGTTACTCCATTTTTTAAGCTTCCGTCGCGTGTGCAGCCTTAATGGTTACAGCTACACAGAAACCATGTACGACGGAAATATTCTTCATAAAATTATGTAAAAAATATCCCATGGGAGCATATGTCTATCTTTTGTGGTTGACTCACAATAACACGTAAAACTCTCGGTAACTTAGCAGCTCGGAGCTTTCTGATTATATTTGTCTACTATTTCGTTTATAACACTCTTACTCACACTAATTAAACATAGTAAACAGTATTATCTATTAATTAAAAAAAGAATGATTTAAATCGGTAAAGAAACACCAAAGTTATACATGAAAAACGGTAATAAGCCACCGCGCGTGAATACTGAATCACGCACGCTATAAGGATCATTTTTGTGCAACGGTCGCCGCGCTCGACGCGACTCGCGGCGCGGTGGCTGCGCGAGCTTCAGACAATATTTGGCTGTTGGTGCGATTGATGCGAATAGACGTTCAGAGCGTTCAACCTTATTGCGCGATTTTTAGGTTTTAAGGCGACGAATTGGTCAACAATAATTCCATAACCGGCACGCGCATCTAAGGCGCCAAAAGGGGTCGGAGCGTCTGAGCGGGGCGAGGATAACAATACCCGCGCTAGCTTATAACTAAAAGTCGTAAGCGACAAAATGGTTTTGTAATTTTATTATTTTGAAATGATAATTTGATAAAAATTCCTTCTACAATTTTAAAGAGTATGTATATACTCAACTACTAAAAAAGTTAAGAGGCTTAAATCGGTCCCGTTTGCCCATAATATGTGAATCTCTTTTTAAAAAGAGGTATGTTTGATATATTTTTCTCTGTTATAAAAGTTACCTAATCATGTTTTGACGTCTAACAAAATAAGGTTTATATCATGAACTTTCAGGTAACCAAGTTGTATTTTGATCCGTTTTGTATTTACTGAGAAAAATTGAGATCCTTGGCGCCAAAAATTCCAATTCGTCCTCTTAAATAATTTATTTTTAACTTTCTTTTGTTGTTATTTTATAAAATAGGTTGGTATCTATTAGTTATTTTTGTGTTTAAATATTCGTTCAAATTACAAATTATTAATAGTTTACATTTTATTACTTTAAGAAGCAGTAAGTACGCATAGATTTAGATAATTGGAGGGGCTGGTGTTTATTATTTCTTCCTCTCTTTGCACAAAGTCCGACTCTAACGCGGACGAAGTCGCTGGCAGAAGCTAGTTTAAAATAAAATATATTTATTTTGTTACAGTTTAGAGCCTACGGAAAACGACAGCTCGGCCCATGCGGTCTTCAAAGAAGCTTACGAACACGGGTTAATGAACCCAACAAAGTGCAAAGAAAAATACTCTATGTGCCCCTTCAACGCCTCTCTACTATTCGAGTTGATACGATATTTATTACGTCACCCATAAGTTAATTTTAGTCACAGATAACGTAGAATAAATTGTAGTAATTTAACACGTTTTTTTATCTTAAAGAATGAGCAAATTGCTTTGAGTTTATCTTCATTATGTGAATACATTATTTTTTGGTGAATAAAAAGGGATTCTTGTGATGTTAACGCAGGGGTTGATGAAGATGCGAGTCGTAAATTAATGTGGTTATAAATTATTACTATCACGTACTATACTTATAACCACAAAAACAAACATTGTTCACACACGATGCAAAAATAAAGAAAAATCATGGAGACGAATAAAAATCAAAAGACTTTTACCCAAATGTAACTGGAATGTTCTGTTACTAAAATGATATACGCAGGGTTTTTAAATTTAAAAATGATCTCTTACTTGATTTAGATCATATTTTTCATATACATTTTCATTTACCGAGGTAGGTAGGTTTACTTTAAGTTATACATAAAAATACTTCTTATATTTGACATCTACCAAACACAAAAATGGCTGAACTGACTCACACACAATTTTATCAAAATTCACCAAACACGACACACAATGAATAACTTGCTAAAAATAAAACTGCAATACCCATTGGTACTTAACCCTCAAACAAAACAAACAAGAAACAGAAACATCTACAAAAGGTTAATAAGATCATTTTTCAAGTAGATACACTGATACATGATGCAACAGACGGAGTAACATCAGACATCATTAGCGATCCTCAGGCTGTATGTTTGAAGATGCACTATACACACAGATTATGTATCTGTGTTGCAGATACGACACTTCGAATGACGGTGGCATTTTAACCTTCATCTACTACATCGTCGTGTGGTAAGGCAGTGTTGTGATTTTCACACTTGAGAGGAGAAGCGCATACTTGCTTGAGCTCAACTTAGATAAGCTTTAGCACCTACGTTTTCTAGGTGCATGACTTATAGACGTAGTATATCTTAATAGTGTTCATGTCATGGACAGTATTTTAAAATTACGTTTGATTCAAATAGCTAGTTCTTGTTGTCTTCAGTTGAAAATCTTGAAAAAAAAAAAAAACAATTTTGGTATTTATCTAAGACACTAACAACTGCAACTACATGCAATGCACAAACGCACTCACAACTTCTTTCAAAAGCGCAAACTATCCCACAAACTCATAGTAAAACCATCGCGATATGAAACTTCGTACGTCCTATCTGTGCATTACTTTATCTATGTTATCTATAGCACACACGGTAGAGCAACCGCAATGGAATCGCTTCTGTATCGCTTGTTTGAATTCACTGTTTGTCTGTACCTAGACTAGTTATACTCCCTACTTTACTCGGAATAGAATGCGCGTATATTATTCGGTGTGGTTGTAGAACTATGAAGAAATGAGTTCCCATGAAATCTACGGGTACATAATATGATGTGTTTCGGCTAATTGTGTGTGTCTATGTTTAACATCAGACATTGTTTTAGTAGTTCCTTTGTAAGTTGTACAAATTGGCTTTTACAAAGCTCTCATGTCACCGACCCTGATGTTCTAACAAATACACAGTAACTGAAGTTGGCAGTAGTCATTAATACGGTAAGTATAAAAAATAAAATGACGGTTCCGTGAATAACTCTTTTTCAAATCATACTTTTGAGGTTTCAGACAAAATTTGGCATTTTTTACCCCGTTGAAGGACTCAATGGATGTTGGAAAATCTAACCTTATTTACAGCAAAACGTCATATAGTATAGTAAAAAACTTCTTAGTATAATACTTTTACCAAATCCTTTTCATTCCGAATCTTCAGCCAGTTAGACAAATCTTGTACACGAGAATACCTATCTATTGACAGACAAGAATTTATGTATGACTTAGAATAGTACTGGGAACAGAGAAATACTGGGAAATTCTCAAAGTTTAAGTCAATTTAGTCCGTGTGTGTAGTATTAATGATTTTCTAGAATTACTGTGAAGTGTGCTGCTAGCTATGGAATGTTATGGTGAAGGCGGTCGGAGTTTCGGGGAAGTACTTCTTGGTAGCTTCTGCCTCGGTAAAGATTCCTCAGGATCCCATGTGTTTTGACCTATAAACTGGTGCGGTATACAAAAACAGTTCAAAAAACTCAACATCATTCATCATTTTTAATAAAATAAAAATAAAATAAAACATTAGGATAATATTAACATGACAAAAGAAGGCTAGGTATAGTAAATATACCACAGTTTATAAGTATGTAGTTTTTTTGAACACAAACATAATTTAGCGGGGTTTCAGTACATCAGTGCTTTTTTATGTAATACTGGCAGAACTGATGAAAATTTTGAGCAATTATAATCCAATCTGACGAGAATAGAAAGCTCATTTGAGAGTCTATCCCTATCAGGGAGAATCTACCCCTATAGAGACACAAAATATAGAAGACGCCTACTCTTTACATCTAGTGCGGCGTTAAATAGCTTCGTTAAATCTCAGAGCACAATGTATTGTAATAATTTACCTATTAGCTGTGTTAAATGAATATCCAAGATTACTACATTGTCTACATTAAGCCGGGTTACACGAGTCTTGCGCTTGAGAACAAAGGCCATAGATAAAGCTGTACCATAGATTATGTAATAGCACTTAACAAAGAGGTTTATACAACGTTTCTAAATACATTTTGTGGTTGTATTACAGAGAGAATGAGTGGAAATATTTATTACCTGTGGTTGTAATTTTAGTGCTTTTGGGGTTACAATTTCGCAGCTAGTTTATTTGCTAGTTGCATCAAAAAATATGATGTTACATTTCTTATATACTTACCTATATGACTAGCTGTTTCCCCTCGGTTTCATCTGCGTCCCGCGGCAACTTCTTCCCGTGCCCGGACAAATTACAGCCTATGTTACTCGGGGATAGTTTAGTTTTAGTAGGTAATAGAATTGTTCGGAAAAAACAAACAAAAAAATATTCCCTCTCTGTTATTATTAATGGCGTCCTCGGCCGATTTCGGCCACGGCGGCTGTTCTCATTTAAGGAGATGAACCAGCTGCGCAGGACATATTATAGTGCACGAGCATTTGCGCAGACACAGGTGCACTCCCTATTCCTTCACTCTCATAACCCGATGGGACGGCAATCCGACACGACCGGAAAAATATCAGGCGCAGGACCGACATTTACGTGCTCTCCGATGCACGGGTGAATCAATCACCAACTTCCAGACTACGGGCTGCTTTGTGAAAGTTCAAGAAAACCCACAAAGCAATTTCGCCTCTCTGTTATATATAAATATTGAAGCCTGAATATACTACAGTGGATTTATTTAAAGAAATATTTCTTCAAAGTTCACTTACACTTCCATATTTTTTTCTGTGACATATTTTGCCTAACTAATCTTCAAGAAGAGTGCCCTAAAATATTAAGACTAAGTAAGTATACATTATTTACGAGCTATTCAAACAAATGAGGGTCAAAGTTCGGATGATTTGGATCGTCTGGAACAAGGTTTATTACTCCTTATGACGTGTATATGTGACGTGGGTTCCTTACATCGTTTTCGAGAGCTTTTGATAGAAATTCGAAGATTGGATTCACTCATTGCAAAGGTCAATGAACTTAAACTAATTGCTTGGTTATTTATATGTTTACTCATTTTCAAAATTGGATGATCATTTTTAAGCTTAAAGATATTTTAGCATTGAAATTGTAAAACTTCAAACAATCGTTTTATTGGGCCGTTTGTTCAGCCATGACCATTTTCGGCTGTGACGACGACGATAAAGAACAACTAGGTACATTATATCATCATCATCATCAGCATTTTTACTGTCCCACTTCTGAGCACAGGCCTCCTCTCAGAGAAGAATTGGGCGTTAAACACCACGCTTGCACAATGCGAGTCGGTGAAAGAACTACATTATCTTTAAAAACTACACTTTTTGTTAAATTTTTCACCATTGCAGAGTAACAATTCTCAGTCTCTAGGAATAATTTATTAATACTGTACCCAAGAGTGCTTAACAGTATTACAGCATCGTGGCATATCACCTATTCTCTGTCAGGCCGACCGTTAATCTTGCATGTTTCTGGTATAACCCGACCTTATCGTTAAGCTCTAATTGTATGCACAACTGACATCTGTGTTATGAATGGTTACTGCAACTAAATTATTTTAGCATTGCCTTTTGTATTGTGTATTGCGTACTAGCAGTTTCGCTCGCGTAACGTGGAAACTTTTTCTTGTACTTAGATAAAATATAGCCTACATCACGCAAAGATAGTGTAGCTTCCCAACAGTTAAAGGATTTTTCAAATCGGTTCGGTTGTTTCGGACCCTTTACAAACAAACCTCTTTATGATTTTAAATATCTATACATATAATAAATCTGTAAAAAAACTGTGTCTGTACATTGAATATAATAAAAAAATAATAATTGGGTGGGGTTTAGAAACAGTAATGGAGCACAAATCCAAAAAAAAAAATTCTGTCTGTATGTCTGTATGTCTGTTTAAAATAAACGTAAAAATGTTACTTTTCTTGGTATGGAAATAAACATAATCTTAAGGTTTATTGTGATTGCAATGATTTTGAAAATAATTGATACTCGTGTTTCACTAGGTTCAATAATGAATGTTTTGCTAAGTAAAACCCCGCCGGTTTACTGGCGTTCCACGACTGCATTCACTTTTACTTACTCTTTTTGTCCCTGTGCCGGTATTAGGTAATCTGCAATGCAGTGTTTTCAATATCACTTAGCTATTTATGTAAGAGTTAGACTATTAGTGTAAACTGTAACTGTATTAAGAATATTATTTTAAACATACGTTAAGAAATATAAATAAAATCAATTCTTTTCTAACGTCTATCGTGTCATTTGGTCACAAAAAGCTAGAAAAAACATTTTACATAAAGACGGCAAGAAAATGCTTCCAGTAAAAACACTTTATGAACTAGTAAAGCTAGTAAATCCATTTTCTGTTCACCATTCCGTGAGATACTTCGAAAATAAATTATCATAGTTTGGCGCGTTTAGAACATAAACTAGCCGAGCAAACTGTTAGAAGTTTTTCTTTCGTTTTCCTGCGGTTTTAGTCTGTAGTCACGATAATTAGCGCTGCTGTGAAAAGACCGCTTCTTTCTATAAATCCATTTAAAACATGGAGTAAATAGTCTTATTTTAACGTTTACAAATCCAATTGAATATTTTATTTTTTATCCGCTTTGGTATACGACTTCTTTGAAAATTTAGGTTTAATAGAACTTTAAAGCTGCTTTAAGTTTTAAGGGGTTTTTATAGTAATCGGTCTAGTTGTGGTCGTATTATGAATGTGATAAACTTGACAACACAATTTCAAATAAGATATTTATTTTTCGATTAATGCATGTTGTTAATGTATTTGTTTATTAATTTTAATGAAATTATTAATCAGAAATGTAGGTAAGTACATAAAAAACATAATCCTTCTTTCTTCTTGTATGATAGCCGATTTTGCAAAGACTTTTAAATACCAGAGATTCATATGTGTAGCTATGTTTACTTACTTGCTAAGTATGATTTAGTAATCCCTGCAGCAAAAAATACCGAATCGATTCTAGTCCGAAATAAACCGATAAAAAATAAAAGGAGTTTACTTCAACAGTCATTAGCCTGCTTCGACCAATCACGGTTCTTTATTTTATTTTTCTAGAACTATCGGCAGCTGCAGGCTGGCAGTTTTTTTGTTGTTTTTATAACGGCATTGTTAGGAGGAAAATAAGCAGAATTAGGTATTAAATAATAGCTGCACGTTGTTATTTCAGGGGTTATTATGTAAATAGGTGTACTGCGTATACTTACTTGTGATAATAAAGCCCTTTATGTTTCAAAAGCTTGTGTACTTTTTATCACAAATTGTGATTAGTTCTTAACATGCATATCTTTATACTAATAAGTTATAGAAATAGTGTTTAAAGCACCTGCCTCTTGGGTAGAATTGTGTTGTTTTGATTCCAGCTATATGTACTTTCTAAGCATCTATTTTGGACATCCACCTTTTCCTTGAATTTTGTTTACGAGAAGAGGCCTGTCCCCTGTAGTGGGACAATAAAATGGTGATGATCATAAAGCTACTAGCAGAGAATGGAATATGTACCTAGTTTACTGATGATTACAAAATACAGCTCAAAATATTACGTCGAATTGTTTTAATCAAACAACATTGATGTAGTAGATACCAATAAATGAATGTGGTTATCCGAAATATCATCACATTAATTAAACGCAAATGCTTTTAAATTCTCTAATTATTATTATTAAATATACCGCTACGAACATAAACATGATATGTTTAATAATTATTGTAATTATCCATTTTGTTATTGGTGCAATTAATTTATAAAGGCTTCTGGATCTTATTTCAAAAAACGAGAGATAATTGAAATCCTAGAAATGTAATTGCATGAACATTTATTTGAAAAAAAAGTGATTAAAGAATTTCTTCGTCTAATTTAATTAAATACTTTACAGTTTTCAATGATCTAAGTTGAGTTTTCAATTTATACTGAAATTAATAACTTTTGAAAAGTCTTAATTATGGCACAAGAAGGCACTAAATGAAGTGGGCGAAAATCTTACGTTTACAAACGCTTAGCACCGCGAACTCTTTGATAACTTGAACTTAGTTAAGAGAATTTATTTCTGAAACATGCTCTAACTTAGTACTAGTTGAAGTTTAACTAAATCACCTTTATTGGTTTTTATACTTATGAAAAAGTTAAAAAATGAGATTTACCTTAGAGGTTTTGGGTTAATTTTCTTACATGAAATTCGATCGATTTTTACCCTTTGCAGTAACATAAGATGACTAATAAGCTATTTTTGTACATATGCTAGATAGTTTAGTGTAT
Organism: Helicoverpa zea; assembly: GCF_022581195.2. Lineage (NCBI taxonomy): Eukaryota > Metazoa > Arthropoda > Insecta > Lepidoptera > Noctuidae > Helicoverpa > Helicoverpa zea. The sequence continues at coordinate 10,458,971 of NC_061455.1, read as the reverse complement.
AGCGTATACTTAAAAAAATATTTTGTTTTTGTTGATCCCATTTCATAGATACATATCTTGTTACACCAATCGCAGAAAATCGACCAAGAAATTTTATACACAACATTTAAATATCCAACATTTATTTTCTAAATATACAAAACACTTAAGTAGAAAAGAAAAACCCCTTTGAGTGACAAAAAACAAAAGCGAGCTCTTGTAACAAATTCAACAAATAAAAGAAATCGGTCAATTGCAAAATGGATTCGCGTTGAGGGTTCCGTACTCGGCTTACACTTGAAAACGACCCCTGTTTGCTCTCTCAATGAGTAGGTAAAATATTTTTCTTCTTTTGATCATATTGAGGGGTAGGGAAATTCAAAATAGGAGTATATTTTATTTATAGCATATAAATAAGGTTATAATCAAGTTTTGATATTGAAGGGTTAAGAATAGGTAGGAAGAATATTAACTACTCAAATCGTTTAGTTAAATATGAATATGTTGACTTTTATTTTAAGGAATACGTAATTCAAAATAATAATTTTATTTTACCTGATTACGGCAAAGCCAAAAGAAACTACTTAGTGCTCAGCACCCGTACCCGTCAAAAATAGCCTATAACGGTCTTAAGGGTTATAGCGCCTTTATAACACCTATCTCCATTCAATCAGATCGTTCCTATCATCTTGAAAAAGGGACAAAATTAAAAAAATAATAACATACACTTACATAATAAAGAAAAAACTTTTTTGTTTGTTTTTACCCAAAAAGCACCTTTTTATCATTTCTTTACCTGCTGTACAGATATAATAAAAAAAAAAAAACACTTTTGGAAACTACTATAGCTTATATAGACTAAATTGTATCCCAATTCCTAATCCCAATTCCCAAGGCAGAAGTTCCCTAGAGACGCGGTTGAAACCGCGGGAAAGCAGCCAGTAGCAAATATTAAAAAAAAAAAACTGAACATAATCCGATAACGACTATAACGACACTTTATCTTAAAGGACTCTTTCTCACCAGTTACTAACAGAGATACACTACACATGATACAAAGCTATGTTACTCCAAGACATAGGCAGGATACAGCAAATGGAAATGGATGTTGGTCTCAACGTTACTTGGTTATGGATACATAAATGTTGATTTCCGTGCTAGTCGAGGATTTCTGCATTTCCAGCAAAAGGGAACTTATTGTGGTCGTTTTGGAATTCCATTACAGAGAACTAGAAAAGTTGGAAATTAAAATCCTTTCATCTGTCTTATGATGATGTTTTACAGAGTTTTTCGCATATCTAAATCAGTCCTTATACGGTGTTATTTGGACGTTTTTATGCTTCTCGAAATCCGGTTAACACTTGTTTACATCCAAGACATAAAAATCATTAAAAAAAAAAACAAAGTACGACTACTCAGAATTTACAAATATCGAAGAAAATAAACCAAAAATTAATTCAGAGGCCGTGTTATGGCTATAAATCTCAGAATAGTGCCAACATGAATTGTATTTTCAAGCGAGATTTTAGCGAACCGTCCCGCGCTATATTCCCGAAGCTTTCGGACGCACAGCCGATTTAAAATTCATAGTCTATTTTTAATATGGACAGTAAAAATCTTTTCAAAATGGTTCTGATGGCATTTTTTATTTTGGTAAATATGGGAAAAACAAATATTTGTTTCCTGTCTGATCCTACCGCAAAAGCCAGTGAACAAATAACAGCCTTATAGGTAAATAACGGTTTTTTTTTTTTTTTTTTTTTGTATCTTAGTTAATTTTATTCAAATATTTACATAATATTTACATTAATTTTAAAAATTAAAAATAAACTTATATATACAACTTAAAACTAATACATAGCATCAAAAAATTGCTCCTCATCGCTGTCACCGGGTAATGTACCCAGAAGGCTGGCAGCATTGCCACGTTGGATGGCAATGCTCAACCTCTGTGCGAAATAAAAGCCAGCCCTTGGGTCACGAGAAGTGTCAACAAGGCGCTTAGAAATTTCCTTTGCAAGCGCGTGAGCACTCGGACCCCACGGCCCGAGAGTTTCAACCCCAAACGGCTCAAACATGTAATTCCCGATAAGGCTACTATATTTGCGCCGTTTGAGGTCTTCTGCTTGTGAAGCGGCGGAGCCGACACAACACGCAGTTCTAGGAAGATGGGATGGCGCAAGAGTGTCGACGCAGGTCGCGTCCCACACTAAAGTCCTACCCATCTTCCACGGAAATAGCGACATGCCGTCTGGTCTCTTGCCATCGTCGCGTGCCAAACCATTTGGTTCAAGTACGGCTGGCACGCCGACGGCAACAAGAGCCCGACGGATCACGTCGTTGATATTCGCATGTCGTGGTATGCGGCCCGCACTCCGGCTGCACGACAGGCCGTGGTGACCGAGGCTGTTGACAGCTTCCCCGCAGTGGCAGCGGTGAGGAGTGCAGCATGAAGCACCCAGACGCAGGCAGACAGCGAGTCTGAAAGTGGTGTCGTCAAACATGGTGCCTATGTTTGCCGACGGAAATGCGTGAAGCCAAAGACCTGACTCCCATTCACCCACAGCCAGTAGGCGTGCTCGCTCCGCAGAAGTAATTGACGTATCAATGAGATTTTTCCGTATTACTCTGCAGAGCGGCTCATCCCACTGTCTCTGGGAGGATGGGTTGGCGGGTAGATCGGTATTCGGGCATGTGACTTTCCAGGCATTAATAGCCTCCGCCAGGCATGGCACCTCAAAATTGATCAGTGTAATAGGTAGGATTTTCCTGATCAATTTGTCAGTGCCATGGACGGAGGAAATAAATGCCGGTAAACTAATACTGGAAATTTTGCGGACGCCAAGCCCTCCCATACGGATGGGAAGTGTAGCTTGAGACCAAGCTTTGTCGTCCAAGGCCACATTTAAAATTGATGAAAGTGTGTGTCGAATTATTTTATCAATTTGATCCAAAAGGTTGATGTGCTTCCATAAATGAGAAGCACGCAAGATGTAGGTTAATTTGGGGCCAAAGCAGCAGTATCGTAGGATGGTGATGGCTGAATGTATATTAATTTTGAATAACCTTTCCGAAATATCATTGAAATTTTGAATTTTGTTCTCAATAAAATCCGAAAATGACTCTTCTAGTACTGGTGACCCCAGGAGGCAAAGAGAACTTTTGTCTATTATTTTTATGCCATCGGCTACTGCGTTAAAATTTTGGAGTGTCGTCTGTCTGTCGGTTGTGTCAGATATAAATAGTTCGCATTTGGAAATGTTTAGGTCAAGGCCAATGTTATGGAGTTTGTCTCTTAGGAAAATGAAATCATTAAGTACGGTATCTCTGTTGCCTCCCAGGGTCCCATCGTCGAGATACCAGACGTTAAATTCAGAATTTAGTTGCCGAATTATTGGGTTAATTGCCAAACTAAAGATCACAGGCCCGAGGGGATCACCTTGTTGACAGCCAACAGCGGATTCTAATAGGTTGTCCCGATAAAGTAATTTGGTTGGATGTCTGTAGCACTGCCAGAGGAAACTAAAAATTTGGGGTATTTCTTTTTTGGCTTCTGCCAGCAAGGTGTCCCTGTTCACCGAGTTGAATGCGTTCTTAATGTCAACCTTCAAGATGACATCTCCGTTCCCATAATTTAGGTAGGTCGACAGGGCGTGTACGGCAGCCTCGCAGCCCCCTTTCGAGCCATAACCTAGCTGCAGGGGCTGAAATTTTTCCGAAACGTCCTCACTATAAAATTTACAGCAGATTTTGGCTGCCATACGACGATAAGTGGTCCCCACGGCAATTGGACGAATACCGCCATCCTTCTTGCGCAAAGCACAGAGGTTTGCTCCATACAAAACGTCTATGACGGTTTCGTCCACCTTGCCGGAGAGCATAAGGTTGGTCAGGGCCGTAAGCTCCTTCAAGAGCGACTCACCTGCTTCCCCGGTGCTTGGGCAGGTGAGATCCTTCAGGTGTTGCGGACTCAAGCCGTCGAGGCCGCCTGCGGAGCCGCTCCTGAAGGAGCCTATGGCTGTGACCAGGTGTCGACCTGAAATTGTGAGGGTATGTGCGTCTGAATCAGGAGGGTCGGGAAAAGAGAGGCCATCTGCTGGGGCTGGGTGTTTACTCTCCAGAGCGGAGAGCGTGTCTGGAGAACACGGAGCCACCACATCACTGCTAAAGAGAATTCTAGCAGCCCCCCGAATGTCACCCTCGCCTAGCTTTGATTCCACTAGGCGGGGTATATTAGAAATTCTTTGGGTCGGTAATTTGGTATCGAAATCTTCTTGGCCTAAACTTACGCAGTTGTCTTTAATTTGTTTTGTCAAGGACTTTTTGTTTGCCAAATTTTTCTGAACGTGTAAAACTCTATATGGGAAGGTGAGCAATTGCTCCCAAGCACGTTGCGAGTTCTCCCGTGCAGCCAGGCGAACACAACCTGCCAAGTGTTGAGCAACCAGGGGCCTGGCTCCACGGGGAACCCGCTTTAATACCGGAGTTGAGTTTTTTAATTTAGATAATTTTTGCCAGAAAGGATCGGTGGTTGGTGTCGGGTTTGTAGCGGTCGCATTAGCCGAGCCTGCACATTGGGATTTGTGGATCTTCCCAATGTGCACGCTCAAGCCTCGCTTACCTCTGAAGAAACGAGCTTGGGGGCACAGGGGGCATCTCTCTAGGGCATCCAGTGATCCAGAAGATTGACATGCACTATAATCCATATCATTCCCGCTGCGCATCTGCGTGCTGCGGCTCGTTTTATTTACACTTATAGGCTAAAAACACTAAAAACACTAATATTACAAGAAAAATAAATCCAAAATCACACAAAAAAAGTCAAATTGACGGCGTCGCTTTGGCGCTGTCAGGGGCCGCGCCGCCGCACCGCGTATAACAGCGGCATCTCGGCACAGGCCTCGCCGGCCAGTATACAGCAGCTTGGAGCTGTCCAGCTCGCCGTGGAGTTTATAAAATATTTTACATCGGAAATCCAGATGTAATTTTGTTAGATTGTAAAACTATGTTACGATGTCTTCGTATTTTTTCACCAAATATTACTCATAGGTTTTCTTTCCTTTTTATATTTGTACACCAGTAATGGTAAAACATGTTGGTTCAAACCTAAATATTTTTAATTATATTATAATTACAATTTTAATTTGTTTAAAGAGACATTTGTTCTTCAATGTCAGTATATAACCCACTATACTTTCATTTATTTTGATGTTTTCATAGACGGCTCTATGAAAAAAATATTAATTTTGTTTAAGGTCATGTTTTGGTTTGGATTTTATTTTTCTGTAGTCATAAACTAATTTAGTACCTAGTCGTATTAATGGTGTAAAATAAAGACACATATTAACATTAATTAAATAAATTCATTAAGGTAAATATAATATAAGGAGCTAAAAAATATCTGGTACAGCTTCAATAGAAGATAGTATTGTGGTACTTATGTAAATTACAATATACCCCGGGACGTGGGTGAAACCGCAGAAAAACAGCTCATCAATAAAATCAATTGCTTTTATAAAATAGAATAAAATGTATATATTTATTTAGCAAGAATAATTTAAATAATAAATCGGATTAATTATTTTCAATATTAAATACTGATTTCTTCATAAATCTATAATACCTATACCAGCCGAACTGCCTAAATACCAATTACTACTAGTTGTTGGGAGAACGAAACCCACTGCAATAATATTTTTCGTATTAAAATATTAGCTGCTATTGGAAATTAATTACCAATAGAAATTTAATTTACATTGTTTCTGAAATAATAATACATAGTTTGTAATTCTAACAATATTCAAGTTCTATTAATTTTATTATACTTTTTGCACACATATTACAACAGAATGTACTAAGACGAACTTAACGCCTCGGGCGTTCTCTACCTACCAACTTTTATAAATACATTTATTTAAATATTATACGTCATATTATTATAAGTCATAATGTGACGGATCCGAAGGAACACGATTTCGTGCAAATAACAATATTTATAGCCACTAATCTATACATATAATAAATCTGTAGAAAAGTAATTTTTGTACATTGAAGAAATTGGCAAAAAAAATAGCCAGCATGTTAAAGGATAACTAACAGAACCCATTTCCATCATTTTTGTCATTTTTGTCTGTTTGTCTGTTTATCTGTTTGTTTGTTCGGGATTCACGTAAAATCTACGAATTCAATGCAGACAATGCTTACATACAAAAAATCTACGTAACTTGGGGTATTACTTAGTTTTTGTTTCATCGAAATCGATTCACTCTATCAAAAGATATGATTAATTTTGTGAATTCAAGATGTAAAATATTACGACACGCAATCTGTTTGTCAAAACTGTACATTTGAATGTTGTACTTATATTAGTTGATCGGCCTATTATTAACCTTTACACAGAAAATCACACCTTCATAAGTATATTCGGAAGAAAAAAAAAATGAAAATTGTGTTTAGCCAAGGTTAAAGTAGCTCCATCTGTGGTAATCTGTGTTAAATAAAATACATACAATTTGTCAAAGGAGAGAGGTGGTAAATGACAATATTACCATACATTCTTTATAGAGGATTATTATTTCAACAGATGGAGTTGTGTATTTTCCGTAATTCACCATATTTTAACACGTAGTGTAATTTTTCGATAGACATTTCAATAGTGTTTGTCAGTTTGCCGAGCCACATCAAAATCCAATTATAATTATTACCTTGATGAAAGGAAAATGATAGTTCTCAGCCAAATTTAAAACGGTGCCATCTAAATTATTTTTTGAATATTATGTCAAAAATGATGACTTTAGTATAACAATTAATTATCATTTAAAGTTACAGATGGAGTTTATATCAGGATTTTTTCATAAACATAGTTTAGCTTATCTTCCACTAATGTGGTGGCCTTAAAACAAATTACTTTGAGTGAGTAGTATTAAGTAGACCTCCATTATTTTTTCTGATGCAAAATATGTTAACTTAATCCTAGAAGAAAGGAGTATCTGTCTCTCGCAAGCGCTGCTAAGCGTGAGGTAGGTAGGTAATGTAGGATTCTGTAGCTTTAAGAACAAGCCCAGATACAGAGTGCAGATAAGAAATGGGAGCTTTCTCGATTTAATACCATACACACGTAAAATGCTTTATGCGTCTGAAAACGTACAAATTGCGCGTCGCATACCAGAGACATGCTTACTTTCAACTTCTGATCGCAAATACACTGGTCACGATTACGAACAGTCTCAGTAAGACCCGAGCCAAGTCTAAAAAAACACCTTTTATATAAAACTACGTTTGATGTCATTCAATCACAAAGACAGAATTGTTCTCTGTTGCAAATCCTATCCACCGGTATCCTATCCTAATCCAGCATGCATTGCAGGTGTGCATTGCACAAAAACCAATGGTATCCTATTCGAGAAGTCAAAAGAGTCGACCTGCCAACGTCAGCTTCTGCGTTAAGCAAGTGTTCTTAATAGTACCATCAGAATTACATTCATCGTTGAATGAGGTGAATAAATTTTCAGAAACCACAATAACAGTAGGAGCCAAAGCATATGATCGCTTCATAGAGCTCTGATTGGCCCCAGGTGACCAAGTCAGGTCTGATTTGTTCGTTCATCAGGTCTTTGAAAGCGTTTCGGTGGATACTTACTGTCGTCCTGGGTGACACAAAATATGGTATATAAACGTCCTCCGCAAGAGCGAAATTTTCCCGGTGTGCGGTAGTGACGCACAGTATACAACACTTATGTTCCTTTCGATTTGCTGGCTTCACCAAGAAATGACAAATTGCAAGCGTACATTTTGAAAATCTTGGCAAAACTGCAGGTTTCAAGTACCAAAACATGAAGTGGACTCTCACAGATACGTACATTTTGCCTATTCGTGAACTAATGCAAACATTTCGGTGGAGTCCCGGCTTAGGCCTCCCCCACATTAGGCGTGCGCGATCCTCGGGCGTGTGAGTAGCGCGGGCGTCGCGAGCACGCTGCATGAACGTCGCGTTTTGCTGCCCTGCGGCATTTACCTACAGCGCGCTCGCGGCGCGCACGCGCCGCTCTCCTTGACGTTTAACTGCTAAGGCGTTTAGCGGGCGGCGGGGATAGCATGCGAAGGGGTAAGAACGCAACTCGAGCGCCGCGTGCTCGCCGCGAGCGCGTCGCTTGCACTCTTCACACATGCCGCAGGGCAGCAAAACGCGACGTTCATGAAGCGTGCTCGCGACGCCCGCGCTACTCACACGCCCGAGGATCGCGCACGCCTAATGTGGGGTCAGCCTTACCATAGTGAGTAAGTGCACAGAAAATCCCCGTCATACAAGTGTTTCTCCCCAGTAGTGAAACTATCCTACCCTATGCGCCTGCTGATGATGATGACTCATTTTATCATCCATCCAGCTATTCCCCAACTATGTTGGTGTTGGCTTCCAGTCACCGAATCTGTTTGAGTACCAATATTTTGCTTGGAGCGACTACCTATCTACCTATCTTCAATCCAGTCAACTACACAAGCCGATATCCATGGTAAGACTGACAGACTTTCTGGCTTCTGATTAGTCGCAGCAGCTGCAGAAAATGTACAAATGACAGCTTTGTCAGACTCAAAGCATATAGACATAGATTATAACTGTTTCCTGTGAAAATTACTTACGCACCATACGTAATAATTTTCCAAATTGGCTGACTAGATCCAGAGATATTCACAACGTCACAAACTTTACTTCTTTTGTTTAGATAAATGGTCACATCCACAACACAACCTTGATCAATGAATCTATGCGACTGCTAAGTGCTAATCCTAATTATACTGTCACGTGAAAGAATGCACCTACGGGATAAGTAGTATTTTGACTATTCTATATTGCCCACGCAGACGAAGTTGCGGGCAACAGCTAGTATCCTCAATATGAGACTATATTGGAGCCAAAATTTAGCAATTTTATATACTTAATGTATGTAAGGGTTCGTAAATTTTAACACGATCCATGAAGGTAAGTATAGTAATAAAAAGTTACGCCAACCACATCCAAAAAGAGAAAATTCAGTGTGCGCTATACATGTATACAAGATGTGGCTTTATAGTGTTAATATACCAGTAGACTTTAGTACTATAGTGGTGAACACTCCTAGTAAGCATTTTTAAAAAGGTGTAGTTTTCACTTGTTATTTGTCACTTGCATACATACACACCATTTTGAGAAATATTTAAACAATCAGTTACCTGATATTTGTTATTTAACCCTTAGCTTTTGAAATACGTAAAAAATAAAAATCAAGAAACAATTGATCAATCTCATAGCCAAAACTAAAGTCCAAAAAAAATCGATACCACTTATCTAACCAATCAACCAACCAAAAGCTATCACTTTTTACGTCACCTGTACTTTACGTACACTCAAATAAAAAGGCCGGTAAACATTTCAAAGCCAAAGTTAGTGGCACCTATCTCCCGATCCTGGGCACCGGAAAAGTTCAGCACTCTATAACCATCTGAATATCAAGTGGGTCGTATGAATTGATTGAAAAAACTTCGCTACACCATACGCTGCAGGCACTATAAAAAGTTATGGAAACTAAAACAACTATCGGTCTATGTCTGCTTAGAAATATTGTGTTCGAAAATAAGTGATGGTTTGTTTTGGAAATTCGTGGTGTTTGACAAACGACCATACAAATGATATTTTAATAAAGCAAATAAAAAATGGAACTTTATTTATTTTTTATTTTATTTATTTATTTACACCACTATCTACCATTACAGGTTTATCTTAACCTAATGCGATAGACGGGACACAAGCTATAACTAGTTCTTTTCACATTATGAATACGTATTTTTCTGTATTTTTTTTTTGGTCGTTCCATGTCAAACACGTTTTATTATGTGCATAGGGTTAGGCTGGAAGCCGACCCAAACATATTTGAGAAAAGCTAAGCAGATGATGACAATTGTTTCGTCAATAATAGAGTAAAAATGATATTGCTACTTTTTTGTAAAAATAATACTTAATTTAGCAAGAATTTTAGCGGCCAGTGAACGTGCCGAGGAGATTAAATCAGTCATTCGTTGTAAAAATATCAATAGTCAGCAGAGGGTTAACCCGAAACGACGGCAGCGCTGCAGAGGCCGAAATTATTTAAACAATATTAACTGCATTCTGCGGTCACGTACTAAAATATTATTCGATTATTTGCAATTCAGTCGCGAATTCACTTTGACTTTATTTTATTGTAGAGGTAAACAAGTTTTCTTTTTGTTAATAATTTATTTGATTGTGTTAAGTACGAAATGATAGTGGTATAAAAGAAATCATTAGCCATTTTAGTTTCAATGTTAACTAAGAAATTAAGAGTTATTTAAGCTCATGTGCTAACATGAGCTGAAAATGCTAAAGTCTCAGATAGGTAGTGACATCAGACTAGCATAGCTTAGATCAATTTAATTGCACTATAGTTCGGCCATTCAGAGAATGCGTTCCTGACACGTCGCGATTGAACTGACGACGTAACTACATTCATTGATTATTGATATAATAATGTTGTTTTAATGCTCCTCAATTGTTAAAACGGTAAACAACCAGCAAAAATATTTTTATCGTAACTGCAACGCCATTGCAAAGTTACGTCGTCAGTTCAATCGCGACGTGTCAGGAACGCATTCTCTGAATGGCCGAACTATAAACTGACTCATCTGAGATCTGTCTCCGTTACACACCTAGACGAGACTGCTATTATTCACTGCCATAATATGGATCGTAAATAAACTTATCTGTTATAAAAGCTAGACAGTGTTTGTAGTCGGAAGATGACTAAGTTTTGTATAAACACGACAATTTTTGGGAAAGCTTTGCCTACTACATAAATGCGTTAGCATGAGGTCAAGGGGTTAAAAATATGCTATTTAAAAAGTACATACAGTAATTGATGTTCTTTTTGCGTTACTTTGATTACTTGTTTGTTCGTGTTAAAAACAAATTAAACCCAAATAAAAAATCAATATAATTACATAGTACAAATGTAGGTATATATTAGACTAGAGTTAATAAACTAATGGTGTGATTAGAAGTCAAGAGTTTAACAGCCGTTTAAGAAGATTCCCATACCAAACTTTAACTTTTAGAATTACCAAACCATTCATTCAGCGTTATTTATCCCAGCTTAATTCAGCTCTATATTCAAAATGTCCTCACTGCCAACAGAATGAGAGGCACTTTTAACTCGTAAAGCTTTTCTACCACAGACTGCACACGTTAGAGGCGGCACTAGACTGTCGAGTCTGTGCATTTTCGCATAACTTATGACTCACATGTAACCACGGAGTAAGAAAGATGAGCGGAGATTCCACAATGCAGGTAGGTCAGGCGCCTTCTTCTAGGTCAAATTCGTACGGTAGACGTGATGGAAACAGTCAACTACAAGTGAATTTACAATTTAAGAAACCTGTCAACGATTTTTGGGATTACAAAAATGGTCAAGTCCAAGGAAGGCGTATAAGATCGAAAATTGTGACGTTCCTCGTCCCCCGCTCACTCATATTTTGGTATGCTGTGATTTTTCGTTATGGCACCTCCGCTAGTCATTTTGTTCTCCATGCATGTAACCTGGCAATTTACTGGAAGTTAGATGCAAAAGGTTGCAGCAGTTACGAAGTTTGTCTTCTGTCTTCAATTGCATGATAATGAATTTGACGACAATTGTTGTTGGGTAGTTAGGATTTTCTTTGTTAGAACTCTTACTGAAGGATTAACTTTGTTGTTGTTTATTGCAGTTATGGGAAAATAATGACTTTATGTCGGGTAACATGATGAATTTATTTTTATTGTGATAGTACTAGGCCACGCCTTCGATTCAATTAAATTCATTGTTTTATAGGTACCAGGAAGTGTCAAATTGTTGTCATTTAATTGGCAGTTATATCCCCAAAAATACCGTAAACAGAGACCAATAAATCACCAAAATAACCCCTCATTATAACCGAAAGTTCGGCACGACTGAACGAGAGAAAATTGTGTACCAAGATTTATTAGAAGTAAAGTCTGTTGCCAGTAGACAAGTTGACAGGTAATAACAAGAGCGGTATTAGTTCCGGATTTAGAGCCCATGTATTGTTACGAGGTATTATTGAGGAGTGCTCTGACGCTGGGAAGGGCCTGAGTGACCTTGTTATATGTATAAAAGGAACATCGGAATTCGGCTTTTTGTTGACATGCGTAGGTTTTTTTTTGTAATTTTTGTCTGTCTTGTCCTTGTTATGGTTGCGGAAGTTACATTGTTTTTAATTAGACCTATGTGGATTATTATGAAAATGAAGATTTCTTTTGTGACTTATGGAATGCTATAGGTATTTCCGAATGGGTTAAGTTTTCAGGTTGGCAAAAGTTAGTTGTAATAAATTACTAACATTATGTACATTGTATGTTTCCTTATTATTTTAATAAAATTAAATTTAAATTGCACCTGATCTGGGATTAAAGTTAGTGGTGACTGTATACAAAAGTCTTGAAATAATATTTTGCAGCATGTTTGGTTGTTTCTAGAAATAGCTTCTTTTAAAGGAGCTTTGCAAACAGAACATCAAAGTTTCTGATAAAGAAATCACCATTTTCCATACAGAATGTCACAAAAGTATTTTTATTTCGCTATAAAGCGTAGATAACTGTAGCCCCTTGTTTTATACGTAAACCAACAGTTGCCCATTTTATATGTGCAATAAAATATGCATATCTAAGAATTGATAAAAATGCGGCCCATGAAGCCTTTTATCACATTGCTCGTTTTTTAGTTTCTTTTTATTGGCGTAACTTTATTTCTTGTAACAAACCTATAAAGATTTAGCTGTCACTGCAATTAGGGGTTAGTAAAGTGCTCGTTATAAAATTTATTGATCTGACTGATCAGGACTGATCTTACTGATCAGGATATTTGTATTTTTAACTACTAATCACCTTCTACCTTACACTACTAATTAATTTTTAATTTCTACAGTTGGAATGACACAGATTTTTGTTATAAATATTCTGCAGCTATAGATATATTTACCCGCTGCACATTTATGCAGTGAGTGGATGCACTTTTTGCCAGATTTGGGAGGATTTTGTACTATATGTGTGCTGGTAAGCCAACACATTCATATTTCATTCTAAGCATAAAATATTCCGTCAGAAATAGAAAGCATACTGCCGGTCGTTCAGTCTATTAAAAATGAAAAACACGCTGATTTTATTCTTCTCTCTTTTGACCAAAACTTCAAATTAATTCCATGATAGAAGAATAAGTAATGCCTAGATGGGGTCTTTTTATTTCAATAAAAGCATGTAGGCAAAACCACAAAAAAATAAGGTTTTATTACATAAAGTTGTCAGCCATCTACATAATTACACGGCCACAATTTTTAGGCAATTTCGTATGACCGTTTTGTCTCCTGATAAAAAGCTTTGATTAAACTAAGTATACCCCATATTAAGAGTTTAGTTGCCAATCACACACAATCTAGCAGTTCTGAAGTTAGTAATTAAGTTAATTGATCGATATAACAGCTACAATACAGTTGGAGTAAGTTCTAGTAAAAGTGCTAAACTACTTGTAATAAGGTCAGCTCTAGACGAATGTTTTGGCTTTTGTAGCCAAAGTAAATGAAAACCCCAATGATCTAAAATTCTAAAATATGCATGTGTGTAAAGACTTTTTCCATTTTAGATCATGTAAATAAAAGTATTGTTTGCCTATAGTCTTTGACACTTTTGAAGGGTACACCTATCAGAATCCAGAGTTTTCAAATTCAACTACTGTATTCAACTAGTGTGATTCTTTTTTTCCAGGTTATGTCTGATAAGAATTTGAAATCCCAATGAAGTCTTTCTTATTTTGAAGTCCAAATTAACGCACGATAACAGTAATCTGGTCGCACCCTAACATTGTTGTATAACATTGTTGCCCATGTCAATAATAATATCAAAACTAACCTGATAGATCCCACGCGATCATGAAAATATATTATTCAATACAAATTATTTGAAGGCGAAAGAAAACTAAAAGTTTGGCCAAGAATATTGATTTGTACCATCAACTTAGTAGTGCGTAAAAAGGTCCGATCAGAAATAAAGCTTAGAATAGCAAAATGATTCAGTCTACAAATGGGCTTTTGAAGGAGCCTTTTATCGCATTGAAAACCGCAAAAAGTATTTTTTCTAGTTTTTAGGCACAGATCATTTTTTGGAATCTGAATATTCGGCAAGACTAAATTACGGTCATTCGTCATTTTCTTTTACTATGTATGAGACTTATTTAAATTTATGTTAACAATGGAATGATAACACTTAGTAAAAGAGTCATTGAGCAAGTGACCATTCATAGCTTGTGTCTAACTCACCCAACGTAATTTAAATTATGGCTTTGAAAATCTAGTGTCGACAAAGATTATAGCGGATTATATACCTAAAGATTTATGACGGCCTAACCATTTTGCTTCGAGATCTTAACACTAAGTCGGTACCTAAGAAAGTGGTTGGAAAATCATAAAGCACAGATTAAGTCACAAAATTAGGCATACAAACAAAATATTTTATTCCATGCGGTTTGATATAATTTGTGTATATGTCCTGTGTACATAAGAATGAATGGTTCACTATGTAGTTCATATTTTTGCTCAAAGTATGTTTTATTCGTACTGAAACCCAAATGGGCAGCTGCTTAATCTTTGGTGATCAGAGTTCTGACTAAAATGACTATCAAAGTTGACTGATATGGTCGATGATACTTTGTCACACCACTTGCTCTTTTAAAGCTGGTTAAAAATAGCAACACGTAATTGTGATGATTCAAGTACGTGTGGCTTTAGCATAGGAAGTCATTATTCGTACAATGTAAACACTTCCCCGCCGCCGAGGCCACAACCCGCCGTTTAATATAATACATAAAGTGGCCTTTGTTTTACAAAACAAAACCAGCCAACAATAAAGGTTTTCATAATATGTTTATTGTTATTTCTACGCAACAATTCGTGCATGTGCTGGATTCTTTGGCTTTTGCATACATTTTGTATGAGAGTTTTAGACTGGAATCCGACCACCGTGCGCAGAATAGAACCGGAGGCCTCTTGTAATTTACGTTGTTCATAGTAATAGCGTTGTTATTGTGTGCACAGTAATTGTGGCACATAAAGGATGAAGTGACACAATCGTTTGAAGCTTATGTTTTTGAGTACAAAAGCAAAGTAAGCAGCTTTTTAGTAGTTACCATCTTGGTGCGAAAAACATAACAGAAAAAGCACTCAAAAATAATTCAAACAAAATTTTTACTTAAATTCAAAATGCGTAAAATTGTTAGGACGTGGTCTTAACGAATTTGCGTTTTAAAATTGTTTTCATTCATATTTAGAACAAAATGAAATAGGCCGGCTCTTTCCGCGTGACGTAATCTATACACTTTTTTCCCCCATTTTCCTCAAAACGTTTTATCTGTTAGCTTCCATATGTAAATATCAGGCGAAATTATGCAAATGAAACATTTTGAACAAAACATGATCAATTACAATTGTGTTTATTATTCTGGTGGTCATTCCGTGAAATGACTGCTTCGGTATTCATCGCTTTGTGCGAAATTCGTTTGGTCCGAGTGTTCCGTGGTCGGGTGTCGCCGCAAGCGCTCGGCAATGATCGGAAACCGCAGAAATGGCCGAGGAGAACTTTATTTTAATTTCGTTGCTTCAATATTGGTGTTAAAGACATTTTGATTTAAGACTTTTGGCAAAGACAAAGTTTGCGTCTACAAGCTTTTATTTGGCTTTCTCGTTTTCCTTAATGGTTTTACACACTCTGGTCTATATTTATTCATTCACGTCTATGATTTAATTACGATATATTTAGACAGTGTCTAAAATAGTCTAAATACTTACATTTTCCCATAAAATATAATTTTAAGTTATAAACTTTAAAGCGCTTCTAGTGTCGTAAGCAATGGCTAGCCGAATACAAATTGATAGAATTTTTATTCCTACATAAAGTAAAACAGTTTTATATTTCATAAACTTTTCAATTTAATAACTATATGTATAAAAGACACGACTATGATATATCCCTGATCAATTTAGATAGTAACTCCATTTCTATGAAAAAAAAAAACTATCATTCAGGAAAATGTTTTTCAAAATGTTGTATAGAAATACTTTTATTTTATCCGCATTTTCTCTAACAAACAAAATATTGCTTTTCAAGTATTATCAAGTTTTAACTTTATATGAAAGCTTTTAACTTAATTCTTAGCGTTTTTATTACAATGCCTTTTACTTTTGATATTACTTACAAGCATAATTTCATTTAACGACTTGTTACAGTAATGGCTGAAAATAATTAAATTACCGAAAGTCTCTTTTGAAATACTCAACTTGTGTCGCCATTGAGATTAAATACTGTATTTTATTGTTGATGGCGGTTATATTTATATTATAAAGTTTGGAGATGAGAATTCAATTTTTGATAGTAAGTAAAGTAACAATAACTTTACCGTAGCGAGAAAAAGTTCTCTAAGTTCGCGTGTGAATCACTTACTGTCACATACATCAGCAGAAACAAGAGCAATATTTTTTATACACTAGTAAATACCGAAACCTAATATGTCATAAAAGAAATATCCACAAACTGCTAGAAAAGCAAACAGAATAAATTAAAACCGCAGCACGATATATAGTTATTTTTACTTCAGCTAAAGCCACTCTAGCGCAAATTGTTTGTACATAGAAATTCAATCGTAGCCGATAAAGCTGGTGTTGACTCTGATATTCTAGAATGTTCTGGAAAGAAGAGGAGAGCTAAGGCCTTCCGCATTGATGGAGATGCTAGTGGTGCACACATGAGCTTGTTTGCATTTAACTCAATCGATAGCCCGTGCAACCCCGGCACACGCATAGTGCCACAGTACAGATTAACCAGTAAATTAGTATTAAAAGTTAGTATTAAAAGGTTATGGACCTGAATTAAATGATTTTTATTTTTTATTGTATATCAAATATTATCGTTTTTAATTTCAGTCAAGTAAGTCAAGAAAGAACACTCAAGTATCTTAATAAACCTATAATGTAGTCTCAAATAGCCTTTTGTGTTTAGGTATGGTCAACTGTGCACCGTAGCCGTGTATTTCGAAATATTTTCTATAACTTTGGTAATTACAATCAAACTCTAATTATTCACTTAATCTTGTATAGGCAAAGGGTCAAAATTATTAACCTTTGAAACCTAATTGACATTTTATCTGATAATAATTACCATAAGTCATACTTTAGGTGCGTAAAGAATTAATTAAAACTTTTACGATCGATCAACATAATCTCGTATTTTTGGCGTTGAAAATTTAATCAAAATGTATATGCGTGGGATAAGCACCGAGATAGATCACGGGATAAAGGTGTTAAGGATAAATTATATGACTTTTTTCCTGTTTTCTCTTCTGATTTTTAATATCAACAGGATCTATTTGGTGGAAAATTTTACCTTATAGCATTCTACTTAAGGCATATTTTTCCCTAAGTTCCTTTTTACACGATAACTTATCTTTCTGACTAATATTATCACTATTTATAATATGGACAGAAATAAACGAAATTACGAGACCACTATCCCAAAAAAGGCAACGATACCCCAGGTTATGTAAAAAATACAAGACTTTTTTTGTTGAGAAATTAATTTTGAAAAATTTCCGGGAGTTGGTCTACTAAGCAGTAGTTTCCTTAATACAGTGGCTCAGATCTGTGCCAGCGACAAGATCGCGCCGCCGACTGAGTGGCGCCAACTACCCTTCATTCATGATTCTGCCTTCTAGCTGCTGCAGCGGAAAAAGCGCTGTTTGCCAAAAGTTTTGGTAAATTTATTGTATAATAAAATACACTTTATAACACATTTTTTTCATTTAACAAATACAAAAAAAATATATAAAAAATAGGTGGCCACTGATATCAGGCACAGGCTCCAAAGTTTGATAAATTGATTATTATAATTAGAATTTTATTAAATTATAATATTACAGAAAGTTAATAGAGAAGTACTCTAAATTTTAATTTAAGTAAAGTAGGTTCTGATATTCTCTCTGTTATGTTCTATCTTAGGCGATTATCACACTGCCCCGCATGATGCAGCGTAGTGCGTGGATGCGTTTTTTTCCGTTGTATGGAAATATCTCCGTTTGTATGGAAAACACGCATAGTCCAACACACTGAAAATGCATCCACGCGCGTTCATGCGGATCACGCACATACATGCGGAGAAACACGCACCCCCGCGCGTAGGTGCGGGGCGAGACGCAAGGTATGGCACACTGAATCCCGCAATGCCGCGCGTGATTTTGAATGGGCGTGACGTGTATATTTGAAAATGGAACTCGCTGTGCGTGAATTTACAAAACGCACCTACGCGCGTGAGTGCGTGAAAAACCCGCACGATGATGCAGATCTGCACTCCCGCAGGAACGCGCGTAGGTGCGTCGACACGCAAGATGCAGCGTGATGCGGGGCAGTGTGAAGATCACCTTAGGGTAGCAATTTCAATGATTTGTAGGTAATTAATTATTTCTTTGAACCACCCAAAACTATACCGGTCCCCTTAAACTCATTCATACACTACAAAGAAACCACCTAAAATACTTAAACACTAGACAACCGTTTTCCCTCCAACCGAACAAAAGAAAAAATAATGTAGCGATGAAAAAGCTGACGGAACACATTCGGATTGTTTGTTCTGCTTCGATAGGTCGTCGCCCCGAGACCGCCACATGGCTGACTGACGAGAAACAGGTATTCAATCGTACCACATATACACAGATAATACAGATAATAAGTTTCAGGGACATTGTCAAGCTATAGATGGCAACCCTGATAGTGTCATTACCTACGGATAGTCGGATACCCACCGGCTTCCCCACCCAAATAATTTGGTAGATAAGCTAAATTGAATTGAAAATTAGTGGCGTGGAATTTAAGTTCTTTTCAGTCAGGTTATTTTTTTTGAGATAAAACTTCGTTAACATTTTCTAGGTCTATGTTACCTACCTAGAAGATGATGCAAAAAGTACCTTATATAAGAAAATATAAGAAAAGTCAAGTTAATCTAAGAACTGTAAGGAACATTTGGATTTTTTCAGGACCGATTTTTAGTTAAAACGCAACGCAACATTGTTCTACATAAAACTCGGAAAAAAAGTCTTAATTTTGCATGAAAAGCAATAAAATCACCAACAAAAACACAATATCATCAGTTGAGACTTTACAAAAACCGCCTGTACATTCTGACAGCCAAGCAACATCTCTTAAGACTGAACAGACAAAGTAATCCTTCCTTGTTATAACCTATTCTGATGGCTTAAGACTTAAATGGGCCTCTTTGGTATACTTTGAATAATTTGAAAGGATAAGCGGTCCAAGTGAAGGTACTCAGACACCTACTCAACGGTATCAGGGAAGAGATTACATACAGACTTAATCTTTGCTCAACAAGTTGGATTTGTTGCGAGACGGTATGCCAGATGTGACCAGAAGTTTTTGTTGCTTTGTAAATAAACTGGAATGATTGACACTGAAATTATAAGTCGTGATAATAAATATTTTTTATGTTTTGATTAAGAATTTATATCTATATTATGTATTATTTACTGTTTTTATGATGCTTGAATAATCATCATTATTATCACTGCTCTCATGGCTGCTCATTACTTTTCATACAGATAAAAAAGAGCGTTAATCATCTCCCTAACTTTACTATGAACCTGACGTTTCAATATTGTTGGTTTTCTATCAGCACAAATCTGTCTTAACGATCATAAAATAATGATATAGTCTATCAACTGCTGCGTGATAGGTACTAGTTGTTAGTTCATAAAATCACCAAAAAAAATGTCACTAAATACCAATGAACGGCCATTAGGAACTACACATTGTAAAGTGAGTATCATTCAAACGAGTACTGATAAATTGTAACCGTCCAACTGTAGGATTTACGAGCACTGTAATTGACTATATCGCGTGTACATGCGAAAATTACATGCCATCCGTCTGCTTTTACATTCAACAAATAGAATGGGCTGAATCGATAGTCGAACGAAAAAAATTGTAATAAAAACATGCAACTTATGATTATTATTAAACCCCGACTCACAGTTCTAAGTTCCATAAAGTTATAAAAAGCTCTAAGAAATAATGTACTATGACTCACTTACAAAGGGGTTTCACATTTGTAAATTTATCGTAAGTCAATTACATTTAGGAACTGACGTGAGTTAAACTTAGGTACATATAAAGCCTAATAAACGACTTTTTGTTTTTTTTTTTTGTAGTCTACGCCTAAAGGCATATAAGACTATATTTATTTATTATGAAAATAAATGATGGTAAGGTCTGAAACAAACCTACCTATTAAAAGTTCAAGAATCTATTCAGCACGGAATGCGTAGCCAGTAATGTGAGAAATGAACGTGAACAATATATTTCTCATAGAAAACATTCAATAATTTATCCCTGCATTTAATCAAGTAGATTACGTTATTCCAATTAATATTTCTAAAGACTTGAACTTTATATAATAACAACGGTTTACGCTCTCATCATTACGAAGTTTGTTAAACTTCGCTCCGTGGTTTTCGAAAGCGAAGTTCATTAAAATACGTTTTTAAAGCAAAACATGGCTAATTATTTTGTTTAACTTTATTAAAATGTAATTATGTTGATGAATCTCCGAGTTAAATAGTACCTATTGGATATTTTTTGATAAAGTTATTTTATTACAAATTAATACAACATTTTATTGGTATAGATTATTCATTAAAATAAATGTGATTAATTAATATTGTATCAGTTAAACGAGATTGGAATTTTCTATTAATTTCTTGAGATAGATTCAGCACTATAACTTATGAGGTCATGTAATTAACAGCTGCTATAATTAATTCAAGTGCCAGCATAATTAATAAACTGCCACAGGTGCATAGCGTTAATTAATAATAAGACAAATTAATTACTTGATTGAATAAACTCTACTATATGAAATCACTCCTTTGAAGCAAAACATTTCATAGAAAAATATTATTTTGTTTTGAAACAATATTTTATTTAACAACGAATATTATATTAGTCACCAAAACTAAAAACCTTACCCAATTTTTATCATAAATTGTTGCCTCTTCGGACTAAAGCTACCTTCCGATTTTCATTTTCCAATTACACATTTAACAAATTATTATAACTAATGAGTACAGATTCTTAAAATAAAACAAATGCCAATCTAAGATCTCAATCTACGAGCCATAATTTACGTTTCATATCGTATCTGAGTCCATTATACAGAAAATGGAGGTGAATATTCGCAAAAGTGACTTGTTTAATTAATGAAAATTTCCGGCCCCTTCATTCTGATACTTTTGGACCTTGTTCGGGAAAATTGAGTACGTAAAGATTACCTTTGCACGTAAAATTTTCCGCCGAAACAGCATTAGAAAATGTTCCCGATACCTTAAATCGTTGCTTAATTTGTCTGCGTAAGCCGGCCATGTTCTTATCGTAATCCTAAAATATGTTAATTTAATACTGGCGACAAATGTATGTACCTAAATGTAATTTATTCAACCCTACAGTCGCTGCCTTCAGCCCAAGATAATGTTTGCTTTTACTTTGTGGTCGGTTGGCACATTTATTCTAGAAGTTATTATACGTTTTACAAGGGATTTTGGTAGTAGCTTTTACCACTAGAACACATGATATATTATGATAAGTTGAACTATAAAATACGGCTCATATTTTTTCAGGGTTATAAAAATCAAAAGTTTTTTAGTCTCGTTATTTCAATTTGTAACTTAAATTCGATTACGCAGTTAGGTTTCGGATTACGCAACTAAAATATTCAAAAAACAATTTTAATAAAATGTAGACTTAAACAAACTGTATTTTGCAAACTTTTATTTTCTTTCAATCATTCGATAGCACCTACGTTCTGAATAAAGAGTTTTCTGTTTTTTGCATACCAATTTTCTCAAAGAAATCCTTTACATTTATATTCTTTAAAAAACGTAGATTTGTTCGTAACTCTGTTTCTAAACGCGTCATCAGTTTTGTAAAGCTCTCAATATTTACGTTTGTTTAAAATTGGAGGTTGAAAAAAACTAATCTATTTTAAAGTAAGTGTGATCTCAGCTGATAAGGCCAACGCGCCAATTATGCGCAATTGAAACTTCGTTAACGCGCGCCATCACTCGACTTCGTTGTCTAATGAAAAAATAACATCTCTTAATAATTAGAGAATTAAACATCTAATTTATTGGAGTGGATCGTGCTCGTCTGTACTTTGACAATGGCATGGCATCGGCAATATGGCGTATCGTCACGTACACCCATTCCCGCCAACATTCATATGATTTCTTAATAAAGTGCGACCCAGCGTCGAGCAGCAGCGCCCATATCAATAAGAGCTGAGGGAAGAAGACGGATCAAAATTGCCCCACGTCCTATAACAATGTGACGTATCTCAAAAAAAAGATAAAAATGTTTAAAAAAATATGGCATACTCTCCAATTCATTTTTTTTACACCTTCATACGAAAAAAATGCTTTAAAAATTGTTCAGGCGCTGTTATGAAAACATCGTTCATAGGACTATTTATGGACTATTTTATTACATTATTTTTTGTTTTGATAGGGTATACCTCACAGGTGGTCCCATAATCATCAGGTCAGGATCTGATGATGGAAACCCTGAGAAATCCAGGGCAACTTTTGAAAGTTGTAGGCATGCGCAGGATAAAAACTTGACTATAAGGTGTGCGTCTTATAACAATATGCAACAGTGAAGGTTTGAAGCTGACTTGATGATGGAGACCAGAGAAGGGCGAGGGAACTGGACAACTGAATATGTGAACTGCCTCGTGTTTGGGTTTATATTATTCGTATTGATAAGAACTTTACACTTATGCGGATAGTGACAACTGTGCTTGTCACTGAAAAGCCAAAAATAAAAAAAAACTTTTTACGATAAAAAAACTTCCAAAAACATTGAAAAGCAAAAAAAAACTAGTCTTAGGAGCATCGGCCTAGAAGTCGTTGGGGAAATAAACTTAGGTACATCCATTAGACACCGACTTCTGAGGTAGTTTAAATATTTTGCTGTCGATTTCCCTCGACCTTCTCTGGTCTCCATCATCAGGTCAGCTCCAAACCTTTACTGTTGCATATTGTTATAAGACATACACCTTATAGTCAAGTTTTTATCCTGCGCATGCCTACAACTTTCAAAAGTTGCCCTGGATTTCTCAGGGTTTCCATCATCACATCCGGACCTGATGAATATGGGACCACCTGTGAGGTATACCCTATCAAACAAAAAAATAATTTAATAAAATAGTCCATAAATAGTCCTATGAACGATGTTTTCATAATAGCGCCTGAACAATTTTTAAAGCATTTTTTTCGTATGAAGGTGTAAAAAAAATGAATTGGAGAGTATGCCATATTTTTTTAAACATTTTTATCTTTTTTTTGAGATACGTCACATTGTTATAGGACGTGGGGCAATTTTGTATGGATTGTGATCCGTCTTCTTTAATGAAATTCCCTTTAAGAATTCCTCGCCAGCTCTTAGGTGGGTACATTCCGTATTTCCGCATCATATTATGTCCTTATTACTTTTAATTGGTTTGTGATATGAAATATTGTTATTTTGAGATTAATTTTGCACATACCACTCGTAAGACGTACTTGTGTAGCGTAATCTGGTCAAACAAACAAGAGCATAATGGTATAAAGAATACTTTTTGGGGGAAATAAGATTACCACTCACAATACCGAAATGTGGCTTATTATTTTTTAATTAAAAAATATACTGATTACTTAAACCCAAGGTACATCTGTCAAAAACATTGTAAAAGTCAGCAAATGCTTCAAACTAAATCAATACTTGCAATTCAATGAAAAAGGAACAGTGTCATGCTTGCTACCTAATGAACCGACAAGCAGATCTCCAAGAAAGTTAGATTCAGCAAAAATATAAGGAAAGGCGAACACGGAAGACATTCTGTAATTTAAAAGTTCAGAATACCAATAACTGTGTTTTTAAGGCTCTCCAAACTTGTATAAGGAAAATGTATTTTTGATAAGGTCTTGTCTTTAAGCGACAATGTTCTGTTTTTGTAAAGGTGAGTTACGAAAATATCAAGAAGTGATATTGTCCATTTTTAACTATACCTACCTAATATTGTCCATGTTTTGCAGAACATCTAATTTGAATTGGTCAATCATATCATTTCTATAACTGTTTAATTTCTCGTGTGCTTACCCGAAAGCAAATAGGTAGTTAATTTAGATACAAAGTCAGTGTAGTGTTTCTGTAAATGTTTTGCCAACTCCTAGTTCCTAGTTCTTACTTTAGCTATCAGAATAAGACCCCAGCCACAGTTGTCGTTGACACACAGTGTTGGGACGGGGAACGATTTGTATCGAGGTCGATGAATCATGTGACATCTCTACTAAGTTACGTAGTCGAAGGAATATAAAGAACTAGGGTGAATAGTTTTTGCGTGAGTAAGGAACTTGTAAAAAACCTTTCGTGTAAAATACGAGTAGGCAATGAAAATTCAATATGAAAAGAAGAATTTACCGAATATTTTTTTAAGCTAGCAACTTTGGAATTAATTAGTCAGTAGGTATATCATGGAAGCTTTCATGCGAAATGTAAAGTTTACAAAAATAAACATTACTTTTGTCTAATTGAATTTGTACGTGGGTACATTTTCCGTTCGTAGGTGTATAGCTGGTAAGATAAATCCATGATATGAGAATTTCGGAGAATTTTATAAATAAAGTTTTTGTGAAAATTTGAGCATAAGTGTACGATATGAAGCTTTGTTTGGATTAAATGTGAATTTAGATTTCCAGTTTTAACCGGTTTTGTAGAACTGTTGCCATCGAATTGGGAATGTTGACGAGGGTCTAAGAAAACAGCTTCTCTTCTAATTCCAAATTCTTTGGTAAGTTTCTATGCCTTTCCAATTATGATGTGACTTTGACATTTGAGAAGTAGGATGAAAGAGAAAATAATTATTTAAGACACCTATTTTTAACTTTTATTATTTTGAAGTTGATTTAGCTATAATTATGAGAACTTATTTTATTTCTTAATTAATTGTTTTATTAACCCTTTTAATTCAGGCCATAATAACTCGTAACATATTTTCAAATAAAAATTAAAAATACGAAACGTTAAAGTAAATTCGTGATATTTCACCACTAACAAGACTCGGTGGGAACGCAAAAACGTCTTAATTTCATGTACAAACATGCGTCGGTGGCGAACACGTTTTCAGCTTGTTATTTTTAATTAAAAGAAACTTTCTTCGGCTTTCAACATACACGAGTTTCCGATTTAATTCAAATTAGTTTCCACGTAATAGATACAAAGCTTCCAGAACCTTCCAACTCGAATCAAAATTAATTCAGAGTTAATAATCTAATGAAATTATGTTTTGATTTATGTGCATACTTTTTGGAATATTTTTAAAAGTTTCTTTTAGAAGTTGTCTGAGATTGATATTCTGAAAATAGAACTGTGTAACTTTTTGATCAGTATTTATTTTAGATCACCAAATGGAAAAGTGAATATTATCATACTGATTCATTTTGGTTTCTTAAAAAGTATTGAAAGTGTTTTCGTAATTACTTTATTATTTAAATAGTTATTTTTGTGACATATATTTACTTGTATTAAGCTTATTATTAGAAATGGCTATTATTGATAGTTTCTAGTAGTTATTATAACTATTTTCATCTCAACTCTTCAAAATTTTTTCAACATTAGAGTAGGTCATGAAACAAAAACCAAACAATAAAGCCAGTTTCACCACTTATCTAGTTTAAAAAGAAAACATAAATCTCTAACCTTCAGGATTCACTTATTCCATTTTCACGACACTGAAAAACAAAGGCTCACATTTCGAAAAGAACAAACTCATAACTCAGGCCCGCAAAGAGGGCGAAATAAAGAATCAATTCAATTTAACGCCACTTGTTTTTCTTAAACGGGCAAAAACCCAAGCGTCTATACTGAAAAATGGCGGGACGTTTGAAAAAAGAATGAATGCTAAAATTCTTTGCAGCTTGTTGGAGTATACTGCAAACTTTTAATCGACCAACAGTTTGTTGAGCTCGTAAATTAGTATGAAGATGAATGGTAATAACGCTCGTTACAAAAATGTGATATTTAACAGGTTTCAAGCCGACTGAAAACTTTGATTGGAATTAAGATATTCCTTAAAATATTTTTTTGCCAATAAGTGGGTCAATTGTCGGCCAACTATTTAGTCTGTAGTCTACGGGTAGTCTTAGGGTAGGTTCGCGTGCTTTTGTTTTTTTTTTTATTACTTTTAATATTTTTTATGACATTAAGACTGAGTGCACGAAATAATTATAATATTATTTTGGAGCTCTTTGTTCTACACATTCACACAAAAAAATTGTTTGTGCACAAAAATTCTGGTTACTTAATTAAGTTATACGGTTAAGTTTTATGCTGTTAGTGGCTTTTTAGTGTTTCCATTAATAGCAGAACTCTTTATTACTAACACTACACAAACTTTTTTCCTTATGCAGCCCCTTTGTATATGCTTCTATTTTGGTAACAATATTAATATTATTCGTACAAAAATATACTACTTCCTACTAATATTATATCCTACCAGTCCTACTAATATTATAAATGTGAAAGTTTGTGTGAATGTGAATGGATGTATGTTTGTTTTTCTTTCACGCAAAAACGGCTGGACCGTTTTGGACTATTTTTTATCGATGCCACGCGGGTGAAGCCTCGAGCGGTAGCGGTATTATGACATAATTTTGACTTTACTGCTTCTGAGACGTTCACTAAGCTTTTTAACTGTTCATTTAGTTAAATTCTCTAGACTAATGAACTTCAGAAGTCGTTAGGGAGCAATGTATGTCATTGTCTTCCATCTCTCGACATTTTGTACTGTTAGTTAGACAAATGTATTTTGTTTGAGATTTATTATGTCCTATCTAGAATAAGTTTCTTAGATCTTATTTTTATACAGGGTCATTAAAAAGTATTATTTAGAGTTTGCAACGTACCTACATATGTACCTTAAATGATTTTAGAGAAACTTAACTTT
Organism: Helicoverpa zea; assembly: GCF_022581195.2. Classification (NCBI taxonomy): domain Eukaryota; kingdom Metazoa; phylum Arthropoda; class Insecta; order Lepidoptera; family Noctuidae; genus Helicoverpa; species Helicoverpa zea. Next base: position 10,431,868 of record NC_061455.1, on the reverse strand, counting down.
TGAATTATACTAAAGTATTATACGGAACCCCGAGTCCGGTACGTATCATATGCAAGGGTTTTTAAGCTTTGCTTTGACTTTTACGACACATAAAGACATGTGGCACTTTATTTGCGAACATTATATTATTTAAAACACACCTTATTTTATAAAAACGTTTTGTTTTTTTTGAATCGTAATATTTAACTTACTATCACTTGAATATAATTTAAGGTATTTACTGAAATAAAAAGATTTGATACTTATCTCAGTTCACACATAAAATATCACCTACCTGACTGATAAAGCATTAAGTTACGAAATAAATGACAACCACGAGTGAAAATTACCATTTCACTGAAAATTAACTTTAAAATCAATGCCAAAACCTGGCAACACTCATTCCCTCCAAATAGCCAGTACTAATAAATGGACATAAAACTGTGGTCTAAAAAGGCCATTGTATACAAGGTTCATAAAATTACCTTCATCATCATTAGCCTGTTTAACGTCCCGTACAAGTTTTAAGCATTAAGTAAGGGAGGCTTGAGGTAACTTGACCTTCACCTGTCAGGGGGCCGAATCGCTTAGTTTTGATTTCCTTATCGAGGGAAATATTTTAGTTGGTGTTACAAAATATTCGGGCATTTTTCACGTGAAATGTTTTGATGGAGGGTCAAATAGTACCTACGTCAAGGATTGTGGAAAGGAGTTCGTCAGTGTTCTTTTGTTTTGTGGATTTATTTTACAGGAAATTATTTATGTCTTAGCTTTTAAATTGCGAATGTGCTTGGGCTGGCCATGTCACTGAGCAGCTAACTAGTTCTGTGTATGGTAAATTATTGTGTGTTTTTTTTAATCAAGTACCATCGTTCTCAATATCTATCGTAAGACAGAATACAACACAGCCCTCATATTCATAAACATTACATTCAAACAAGAATCCTTCTTGTGACACATTATCCCCATATCCATAAACAAGCATGAAGTCCACAAATGGAAAAACAAAAGCAGCACATTTCCAATTTTAAAAACCCCTTAATACCGATCATAAACTACGAGCCCACTTAACTGGGAGACAGTTTATTGGTCGCTTCCATTCCGAAGCCTTCATTCCGTATCACGCCAATTGCATTTGACTAAATACGAAACGCCTTTCAAACGGATTTCTATATAGGGCTGCAACTCTAATTCATATCGATGTCGCAATATCGATTCGAGGCTAATTAACAAATCGAATCAGTGTATCGGATTTAACCCGAGTAATACAGTTCGTGTTTGAATGTTTCGTGTTTCTGTGAGCTTACTTACAGCAATATAGGGTTACCGTATCAGAAACAGGAATTTCGCATTACGAGTAAAAGCTGTTTGCGGGTTCGGTTTATCGAATATTTTTATGGAACAAAATGAATAAAGCAGGTTTTCGCTGTACAAGGATTAGTTTGGTTTGCCTCGTGTTTTTTTCTGACTGACGGACTTAATAAGTATTCACAAAAATCCAGCGTTATTTTTAGAAGAAATTTCATCGAAATAGAGAGTTTCAAAAAACCTTGGCAACTGAACTATCGAATAGAAAACTGGCAGGTAACAATAAGGCCGTTACAAAATCGAAACATTATTTAAACAATTATTAGATGTACAAGACCGAACTCAAGAACTAAAGACTTTCTTATATCAATCTTCACTAAACGCAAGACACAACTTCAAAAGACTGAATGAAGTAGCATCATAGTTTAAAATCTACGATAAAGTCTTCAACGAGTCCGTAATTAAACATTAACAAATGCTTCTAAGATGAATATGAAATAGTTAAAGTAAGTAAATTCCCTATGTATTTGCAACTGAAGAAGTTTTCCAGCGTTACTTTATCACATCGTGAGACAAAAGAGTGTCAGAGACGGACAATTTGTCTTCAATGCAAACCTCATTATGTATAGCGATCCTTTCTTGAGACAATTTCCTTTCTACCGTTTGACTCTCGGAAACCTTTGCTTGTTCAATGGGTAAATTAAGATTTGGAATATTATTGGTTTTTGGTTTGCTGAGTTTTGATTAAAAGTTTTTGGAAGATGCGTCAACTAGAACTAGAACAATATAATTTTGGTTAATTTTACTAGGTATAGGTACTTACTGCATCTGATGAAATTAATAGCATACCTACTTATATTTAAAATTAGGTTTTTTCCGAATACTTATACTATTGAACCTATAAAATATCCTTGTAGCTTCATTATACCACTATTACTACCTTCTACTCTATTAACCAATTGCAAAAATTGTTTCATTTTGCCAACATTTTAATCCATGAAAGCAAACTATTTAAGAGAATAACTTTACTCTCGTGGCCTCCTAAATGCATGTTCAAAATAGAATAGAGACATAACAAAGACATTTTCCTGTCGCTTTTGATAGGGGACGAGGTAAACACGGGAAAAATAAGGAAATAACTTAAGCCATACTAGAGGAAAAACCGTGCCATTGACTAAACCCCACGCATGCATTTTTGCTAAGAAAATAGGGAACGATGATAAATTACCCAAAATTCCACGACATAAGTAAAAAACGCTTTGTATTTTGTAACTACATTTATAAATAAATAACTGGTTGCGCATTTCGAAAAAACTGTTCCTCTGGTCCATTGACGAGAAATTACGATTCCATATTTGAAGCATAGTGAATTCGAGAATCAGTAAAATCGAAATATATATCGGTATAAATCGTTCCGGATTCGATATCTCTGCACGTCCCTCACAACTTGCAACCACCATTGTCCATCCAGTCACGTGTAAGTCCTAATGGGTACGTACAATCGAACCACCTTTCCACCTGAAACGATAGCCTTACCGCTAGCATTCCCGACGTGCTAACCATTCGCCCCACCATTACACATTTATAAACCCTATTACTAACGCAGTAAAGACGTGAGTCGTTTACACGATAATCCTTTAGATGGTATCATTAAGTGCGATTGTACAAATTGAGTGGAGTTATGACGTGGCATGAAGATTCGTGGAAGCGCCCTCGCGGATCTCGAATTTGTAAGGGCAAGTTGGCAGTCATCACTGTTATAAATGATCTTGTTGAAACGTTACGCCGCAGTATAGGTCGTTGGCTTACTGAATAATGGCTGCCAGTATAATTAGCATAACTGCTTTGTACTTCTTCGTAAATATAATATTAGCTGTGGCCTGAGATAATGTTGCGCTTTAAAACTGTCAACCGCAGTCGGCTGAAATTCTGATCGCTCCGTGCCTCTCACCCTTCTGATCTGTATCGCTCGATCTCCCCTAGGCCTGTTGCATCCCCCTTTTTGTTAAGACCCTTGAACGTTCGTAGCCTTAAGAATTTATTGCGAGGAAAAGCGATAAAATTTTACAACTTCACATTTTTCATAGTTGTAAAATTTATTCGATTTGTCGAAGTTTAATTAGAATTTCGGTTTGTAGTCGTCTGAATGTTATCTAAGAAGAGGAATTTTGGGGCATTGTTTCAATTGATGCTTTTGTGAGATAACAAAACTATTAAATTGTAAACGAAGTTAATCACTGTTTAGTGAGCTGGCGAGCTAGAGAGAGGCGAATAGTAAGTATATTTTGCTCATTATTAAATGACAGCTAAACTAACTGGCGGTTAGATCTCGTTGGGTATTCGTTTCATGGTGCAAATTAAGGTTTAAAGGCTCAGGTGGCTTTGACGGAGATTCCGGGATCGCCGGAATATTTTGTCAGTGTTCCGGTTTAAGACTCGCTTCAAATCGACTTTGAGTTTGTTTTGCCGTCGAATGGACGTGCCACCGAGGTAATTGAGTCTGTTACCGGTTTCTGTTGTGTGTTGTTATTAAACTGACTCAAGAATAATTCAAAAGTTTTACAATTAAATTGACAAAACCATTTATTTTGGACATTGTATTGTAAATTAGTTTGAGTGAAAAGTGATTTCTTGTAATTGACAATGGAACGGGTTTTCTTTGTTTTTGTTGCTATTTATAAATGTTTATATTGTTTCAAGTTATCATAAAGGGAACATTAATTAAGATTGTTTTATAAATAAACTATGTAATAGAAATGTGCGATAACACACGAGTGTTAAAAACAAACAGAGATTATGGACAAAGTTAATAATTCCGAGAAACATGTTGTTTCATTAGTAACCAGAGTGGATTACTTGAAAAATGTTACTATAAGAAATACTCATATTGTATGAATTATTGGAAAAATATAAGCTTAGTGTAGGAAGGTGTACAGAATATAAAACATTATTTGAAATTGGACTTTCTAAAAATATTTTTACTTTGTAATAGTCGAATGTGTATGAATTCCCATTAGGCATTGCATTATTATATATACAAATTAACAAAAAATACACAATGACGCACATACTCGTACATGACTTGTATATGTAGTTGGTATTTGGTAATCGAAATGATTGATTACCGAGTACGTACAATGGGGGGTCGTATCATCTCGTTAGGGGAGCCAGTGATCGATGCGAGCTCGGCCAATTATCATAATCCACTGTCAGTGTTGGCGATGTATGAACTCATCACTTGTATAGAAATATGAAGCAATTATCTCTATACTTCTAATAATGTAAATGTGAAAGTTTGTAAGAACAACATTCTGGTGAAACTTGGCAATAATAAAGCTTCTACGTCAGAGTAACGTAGGCTAGTATTTATCTGTGTGTGTTCCCTCGGAATAGAGGTGAAACTGCGGGCAGAACCTAAAAGGTACTCACTAATTTACGTTAAGCAAATTCCCAGTAAACAAACCTACCCATGAGTATACATTTGATTTGACATTATTTGAATAAAATAACTCAAAGCCAATCGGGAAACCATGACGACGATTTGAACGAAAATAATATCATACAATTAATTTCAATACCGATATAAAGTTACTCAATCAACCTCCAATAAGCGATTCATATTCCTTAAACATTTTTCCTTTTCATTAGGACAAAATGTTTTCGAATTAAAAAAGTTAGGAATGCCCTTTACAGATTAATTCCGTACATTGAATTCCTTAGGATTCACCAACTCGGCCTTCATTTTGTTTGTAAATAATTTCATAACGAGAATTGTAATCCGATTGTAACCAGAAGTATAAAATAATTGAGTTTGGCAAACTTCGGGTTTGGGTAGATAGAATATACGTAATAAATCTTATTTTTGCAAATGTGGGCCATTTGGCAACGTAGCGTATCGTTTTATTTGTGGAGTCAGCACAAAGGTCGACAGAGCCAGGATACGCAATGTCCCCATCAATTTATCGGGACAGGAATTTTACGGACTTAAGAAGAAGCCCCTGTCGAAAAAAAGAAATAAATTTTATCGAACATTCGTTCAATTAAAGAGAGCGACAAGCTGTACCAGCAAGTAAAATATTTTTGTACAGCTTAAATCCACTTCACTTGGTTCATCCTAGCTACATTCTAAATACGTTCCATGAACTTATTAACTTTATGCATCCTAGTCGAAGAAAGAACCATTTCAAATTCTCAAAAGTCCGAATAACATATCCATTGCGTATTTCCTGGGACTTAGTTCTAACTTTCTGCCTATGACGCTGTAGTTACACACAAGGCATTGAAGTTTATTGTACTACAAAACTTCTTGGTACTGGCTTCGTGTTACCTTTGGATACTTTCCCGAGTCTAGCAGAAGTTCAGCTGAGCTTTGTTTAAGATTTACAATGTACTGAAAGAACACTGTTGTCTAACTTAGGTAGGTACTGTCACGGAGTAAGGAAAGGTGAGCGGAGATTTCATAATGCAGGTCTTCTAGGTCAAATTCGTAAGTTGGGTATGACCAAAACGATAAGTCACGAGTGAACTAACGAGGCGTTTGGGTTCTTTAAGACATCGGACAAGACTTTTTGGTATTACATAAATCGGCTCCAAAGAGGGTGTATAAGGGTGAAAACAGTAACGATTCTCGTCGCCCGCCCACCCGTACTGTTGCGCGCTACTTTCTTAGGCGATTTTCCGCTATGGCACCGAATAGAAAACTGGCAGGTAACAATGAGGCCGTTAAAAAATCGAAACATTATTTAAACAATTATTAGATGTACAAGACCGAACTCAAGAACTAAAGACTTTCTTATATCAATCTTCACTAAACGCAAGACACAACTTCAAAAGACTGAATGAAGTAGCATCATAGTTTAAAATCTACGATAAAGTCTTCAACGAGTCCGTAATTAAACATTAACAAATGCTTCTAAGATGAATATGAAATAGTTAAAGTAAGTAAATTCCCTGTGTATTTGCAACTGAAGAAGTTTTTCAGTGTTACTTTATCACATCGTGAGACAAAAGAGTGTCAGAGACGGACAATTTGTCTTCAATGCAAACCTCATTATGTATAGCGATCCTTTCTTGAGACAATTTCCTTTCTACCGTTTGACTCTCGGAAACCTTTGCTTGTTCAATGGGTAAATTAAGATTTGGAATATTATTGGTTTTGGTGTGGTGAGTTTTGATTAAAAGTTTTTGGAAGATGCGTCAACTAGAACTAGAACAATATAATTTTGGTTAATTTTACTATAGGTACTTACTGTATCTGATGAAATTAATAGCATACCTACTTATATTTAAAATTAGGTTTTTTCCGAATACTTATACTATTGAACCTATAAAATATCCTTGTAGCTTCATTATACCACTATTACTACCTTCTACTCTATTAACCAATTGCAAAAATTGTTTCATTTTGCCAACATTTTAATCCATGAAAGCAAACTATTTAAGAGAATAACTTTACTCTCGTGGCCTCCTAAATGCATGTTCAAAATAGAATAGAGACATAACAAAGACATTTTCCTGTCGCTTTTGATAGGGGACGAGGTAAACACGGGAAAAATAAGGAAATAACTTAAGCCATACTAGAGGAAAAACCGTGCCATTGACTAAACCCCACGCATGCATTTTTGCTAAGAAAATAGGGAACGATGATAAATTACCCAAAATTCCACGACATAAGTAAAAAACGCTTTGTATTTTGTAACTACATTTATAAATAAATAACTGGTTGTGCATTTCGAAAAAACTGTTCCTCTGGTCCATTGACGAGAAATTACGATTCCATATTTGAAGCATAGTGAATTCGAGAATCAGTAAAATTGAAATATATATCGGTATAAATCGTTCCGGATTCGATATCTCTGCATGTCCCTCACAACTTGCAACCACCATTGTCCATCCAGTCACGTGTAAGTCCTAATGGGTACGTACAATCGAACCACCTTTCCACCTGAAACGATAGCCTTACCGCTAGCATTCCCGACGTGCTAACCATTCGCCCCACCATTACACATTTATAAACCCTATTACTAACGCAGTAAAGACGTGAGTCGTTTACATGATAATCCTTTTTAGATGGTATCATTAAGTGCGATTGTACAAATTGAGTGGAGTTATGACGCGGCATGAAGATTCGTGGAAGCGCCCTCGCGGATCTCGAATTTGTAAGGGCAAGTTGGCAGTCATCGCTGTTATAAATGATCTTGTTGAAACGTTACGCCGCAGTATAGGTCGTTGGCTTACTGAATAATGGCTGCCAGTATAATTAGCATAACTGCTTTGTACTTCTTCGTAAATATAATATTAGCTGTGGCCTGAGATAATGTTGCGCTTTAAAACTGTCAACCGCAGTCGGCTGAAATTCTGATCGCTCCGTGCCTCTGACCCTTTTGATCTGTATCGCTCGATCTCCCCTAGGCCTGTTGCATCCCCCTTTTTGTTAAGACCCTTGAACGTTCGTAGCCTTAAGAATTTATTGCGAGGAAAAGCGATAAAATTTTACAACTTCACATTTTTCATAGTTGTAAAATTTATTCGATTTGTCGAAGTTTAATTAGAATTTCGGTTTGTAGTCGTCTGAATGTTATCTAAGAAGAGGAATTTTGGGGCATTGTTTCAATTGATGCTTTTGTGAGATAACAAAACTATTAAATTGTAAACGAAGTTAATCACTGTTTAGTGAGCTGGCGAGCTAGAGAGAGGCGAATAGTAAGTATATTTTGCTCATTATTAAATGACAGCTAAACTAACTGGCGGTTAGATCTCGTTGGGTATTCGTTTCATGGTGCAAATTAAGGTTCAAAGGCTCAGGTGGCTTTGACGGAGATTCCGGGATCGCCGGAATATTTTGTCAGTGTTCTGGTTTAAGACTCGCTTCAAATCGACTTTGAGTTTGTTTTGCCGTCGAATGGACGTGCCACCGAGGTAATTGAGTCTGTTACCGGTTTCTGTTGTTTGTTGTTATTAAACTGACTCAAGAATAATTCAAAAGTTTTACAATTAAATTGACAAAACCATTTATTTTGGACATTGTATTGTAAATTAGTTTGAGTGAAAAGTGATTTCTTGTAATTGACAATGGAACGGGTTTTCTTTGTTTTTGTTGCTATTTATAAATGTTTATATTGTTTCGAGTTATCATAAAGGGAACATTAATTAAGATTGTTTTATAAATAAACTATGTAATAGAAATGTGCGATAACACACGAGTGTTAAAAACAAACAGAGATTATGGACAAAGTTATTAATTCCGAGAAACATGTTGTTTCATTAGTAACCAGAGTGGATTACTTGAAAAATGTTACTATAAGAAATACTCATATTGTATGAATTATTGGAAAAATATAAGCTTAGTGTAGGAAGGTGTACAGAATATAAAACATTATTTGAAATTGGACTTCCTAAAATTTTTTTTACTTTGTAATAGTCGAATGTATATGAATTCCCATTAGGCACTGCATTATTATATATACAAATTAACAAAAAATACACAATGACGCACATACTCGTACATGACTTGTATATGTAGTTGGTATTTGGTAATCGAAATGATTGATTACCGAGTACGTACAATGGGGGGTCGTATCATCTCGTTAGGGGAGCCAGTGATCGATGCGAGCTCGGCCAATTATCATAATCCACTGTCAGTGTTGGCGATGTATGAACTCATCACTTGTATAGAAATATGAAGCAATTATCTCTATACTTCTAATAATGTAAATGTGAAAGTTTGTAAGAACAACATTCTGGTGAAACTTGGCAATAATAAAGCTTCTACGTCAGAGTAACGTAGGCTAGTATTTATCTGTGTGTGTTCCCTCGGAATAGAGGTGAAACTGCGGGCAGAACCTAAAAGGTACTCACTAATTTACGTTAAGCAAATTCCCAGTAAACAAACCTACCCATGAGTATACATTTGATTTGACATTATTTGAATAAAATAACTCAAAGCCAATCGGGAAACCATGACGACGATTTGAACGAAAATAATATCATACAATTAATTTCAATACCGATATAAAGTTACTCAATCAACCTCCAATAAGCGATTCATATTCCTTAAACATTTTTCCTTTTCATTAGGACAAAATGTTTTCGAATTAAAAAAGTTAGGAATGCCCTTTAGAGATTAATTCCGTACATTGAATTCCTTAGGATTCACCAACTCGGCCTTCATTTTGTTTGTAAATAATTTCATAACGAGAATTGTAATCCGATTGTAACCAGAAGTATAAAATAATTGAGTTTGGCAAACTTCGGGTTTGGGTAGATAGAATATACGTAATAAATCTTATTTTTGCAAATGTGGGCCATTTGGCAACGTAGCGTATCGTTTTATTTGTGGAGTCAGCACAAAGGTCGACAGAGCCAGGATACGCAATGTCCCCATCAATTTATCGGGACAGGAATTTTACGGACTTAAGAAGAAGCCCCTGTCGAAAAAAAGAAATAAATTTTATCGAACATTCGTTCAATTAAAGAGAGCGACAAGCTGTACCAGCAAGTAAAATATTTTTGTACAGCTTGAATCCACTTCACTTGGTTCATCCTAGCTACATTCTAAATACGTTCCATGAACTTATTAACTTTATGCATCCTAGTCGAAGAAAGAACCATTTCAAATTCTCAAAAGTCCGAATAACATATTCATTGCGTATTTCCTGGGACTTAGTTCTAACTTTCTGCCTATGACGCTGTAGGTACACACTGGCAATGAAGTTTATTGTACTACAAAACTTCTTGGTACTGGCTTCGTGTTACCTTTGGATACTTTCCCGAGTCTAGCAGAAGTTCAGCTGAGCTTTGTTTAAGATTTACAATGTACTGAAAGAACACTGTTGTCTAACTTAGGTAGGTACAGTCACGGAGTAAGGAAAGGTGAGCGGAGATTTCATAATGCAGGTCTTCTAGGTCAAATTCGTAAGTTGGGTATGACCAAAACGATAAGTCACGAGTGAACTAACGAGGCGTTTGGGTTCTTTAAGACATCGGACAAGGTTTTTTGGTATTACATAAATCGGCTCCAAAGAAGGCGTATAAGGGTGAAAACAGTAACGATCCTCGTCGCCCGCACACCCGTACTGTTGCGCGCTACTTTCTTAGGTGATTTTCCGTTAGTGCACCTCCGCTAGTCATTTTGTTTTCCATGTGTACGGTTCTGTTTCTCAGAATGAGGTGTTGGCTGTAGTTGATTATTTATTAGTGAAGGTTAACTTTGAGATTTGATGAAAGGTTGAAAGCCACATCGATTGTGGGGTGATCAAGTATTTCCTTAATTGGAGAAGTTAATAATAAAGCTGTTGTGGTTCTATTGTCAATCTTGTTAAGACTTGATAGGAAATTAATCAGATACTAGACTATTTCTACTTGTCCTTGACAATCATTGTAAAATAGAAAAATCGGAATTAGATAAGCAACCTTCGTGCTCGGCAACATAGATAACAAAGAATAAATATAATTATTTCTCAATTGACAACGTAATATGGAATTTTCCCAACGTTTACCTTTACTAAATCCCAAGATACGTCTAAAGTCAGACAATTACCACAATGGCTGACAGCTAACGTATCTCAATTCGCAGTTGTCTGTGGGGATTTGTGGATTATATCTACTTCAAAATTATTAGATTAAACTTAATGTTGTGAGTATAGGTTGCGAGTGGTGTGATACGATTCCACGTCTCTTGGGAAGAATAGAGCCTTTCGAAAACGATGTCCGATTGTGAGCTGAAGTTTGTTTTTTTTAGCTAGAAGTTAAATACGTAGAATGACAAGTTTTTACCATATTGGTGTAAAGGTTTTATAATGAGACTCGTATTATTGAAAAGAGTCTAAATATTGGCAGCTAAGATATTGTTCAAAAGTGCAGTTCAAATCATGATGTAGTAGACGAGCGAACCTTTACCCTATAAAAGTAAACAATAGTTGGGATGATACCAACTTAATTAAAATGCAGTATAAAACAAATAGTATCGCCAGTCCGTTCCGCTTTCAATACACGAACGAAATGTTTCAATTAATTGAAATAATTGCAAAAGAATGGGAACCTACAATGAAAGGGAATTATGCGTAAAGCAACAATAACGAATAGCAATCGGATTCACATTCGAACGTTCCGTATGAAAAGAAAATGCAACAACTTCATCCGAATATTTGGAACAGAAAGAGTTTTTTTGGAAAAAAAAATTTGTCTTGAAAAAAAAATGGTGACAGTGGTGTTTTTTATTCATTGTGCCATTGGAATGAAAAAGAAATTAATTACTGTTGATGTTGAAAAATAAGTTTCGTTTACAAAAGCTCGATGGAATCTGAACAAAATTATCTATACATATAATAAAATGATAGGAAAGTCAAAACTGTACATTGAATATTTTTTTAAAAGAATACTTGGGGGGTGATCTATTATCGATTCTGAACCCAAATATATAGTTTTTAGAATTTTTGTCTGTTTGTCTGTTTGTCTGTTTGTCTGTATGTCTGTTTGTCTGTTTGTCTGTATGTTTGGTCTCACTGAACTCGAAAAGTACTGCATAGATTTAAATCAAATTTTGCATGAATATTACCTGGGGGCCAGTTCAACATATAGGATATATATTATCACGCTATCACCTACGGGGGATGAGCAATGAACTATAATTTCTGTTAACGTTTCTGCAACAGCGGGCGCAATAATGACACATATTTGAATGTTGAACTTTGTAAGTTTATCGGCCTATTATCAATCTTTACATAGAAAATAACGCTTTTATAAGTAACTTGAGCAAAAAACTGAATTTAAAGAAATGATATCCTAAAATTATAGATGAAGAAAATCATGCAGAAACAGATGTGCCATAAAACTGGTAGTAGGTAAAATATCAATCAAAATCAAAATCAAAATCAAAAGTCATTTATTCAAAGTAGGCTGAAAATCAGCACTTTTTGAACGTCAAATCTACAAAAGACAGCCCCCAAAACGCCCGCCCTTCACCACTTCCTATGTGTTTTTGCTGGGAAGAAGAAGTGGTGGAACAAACTCCCCAGCAAACAGACAATGAAAACAGACTTCACTTTGTCATGGTATGTTCTTACTTTCAAGAAAAAAATATATGACGACGTGTGTATTTCGCTACTATAAAAACACTACAAGAAATATCAGCGCATCGTCAGGGACATTTTTATAATTCTTTCACCATTAGAAAGTTACATTATCTGCGAGTAACATAGGGTATATTTTATCCCGGTGCGGGCAGTAGTTCCCATGGGAAGCGGCACCCACGTCATGAAGAAATTATGAACTTCCCCACATAGGTACTTAAAAACTCTACATATGTTGTTCTGACATAATATAAGCTATACCTCTCATAAACATGAATATCCATTCATTTCATCCAATAACAAACATGCATCACACTGAAAGTGCATTGCGAGTCTAAGATTTTATTATTATAAAAAAAAACATTGTAATTAATATTCAAACATCCTTAAAAATAAGTTCCTGGTTTTAATACACTTTTTGAGTAATGAAGAATGTAGGCAAAATACGACCGAAACACATTGTGTCACTTCTAAAATTAACATCAATGGTTATAACTACCTGTCACAATACGTCAACAAGATGTCAACAGAAGACAAGAGTTCGTTCGTTCTGAAAACGTACAAATTACGCGTCGCAGACCAGAGACATACTTGCTTTCAACTTCTGATCACAAATCATCGAGCTAAGAATTATATCACAAATACACCGTTCACAATTACGAACAGTCACAGTCACACGTTTATTATCATTGATATTATTCAGTTACAAAGACAGAATTACTATCAAACGTGTTTTCGCTAAATGTTCTATTAGTTTTTGCAAACATACATTCCCAACTCTGATCTCATGGAGGTGGCGCCCGGGTGTCACCACTGTGCGGACTGTGCGACCTATCGCACCCGGCCCCGGTTTAAACCATGATCTGGAGCGAGAAGAAATGGGATGACAAAGAATGAGGTGGCGGAGCGACTGAAAATTCCCAACTCTCATCCCAGTCACTGCGGTAAGACACCACGAAAGCCGGATGTCGAGAGACGACTCCCGGCCACCGTAGGCGTGAGCGATTAGTTTTGAGTGGGTCATCGACCTTCCGGCTTCTGGGAGACCCGTTATTTCACGCGCCCCTCAAGGAGATTCAGCAAACCCCTGTGAGGCCCACTAGGGCCAAAGCCTGACACTCCCTCACGCTGCTCAAACTGATGGCTGAGAATTACGTAACTTTCCAGGATGCCATGCAACGTGTTGCAAATGCCCAGGCCTTTGGGAGCTTGGTAATCCTTTTCTCCACCTTAACTTGAGTTTTGTGGTGCATGAACAAATTAGAATAGTAATGAATTAGGTCATCTTCATCACGTATTTACCAACTCTTAATGTTCATCATGCACACCCGCTTCTCTAACTTTATTGAAGGATCACTAACATTGTTTCAGTTAGTTTAACTACGCTACTATAGCCCGTTGTCAAACCTTTTAATATCAATTCTGTAGAAGTGTGAATATCGAATGTGTAATATATCGAATTTCAGTTTGTGCATTGCACAAAAACCAACGTTATGATTTTCGAGAAGTCAAAAGAGTCGGCCTGCTAAGAATTATATTCATCGTTGGTTAATTGAATACATTTTCAGAAACCACAATAACAGTAGGAACCAAAGCGAATGATCGCTTCATAGAGCTCTGATTTTCTCGAGGCGATCAAGTCAGTTCTGGTCTGTTCGCTCATCAGATCTTTGAAAGCGGTTCGATGATAATATACCTACTGTTGTCCTGTTTACCTACGTGTGACACATAATATGGTATTTAAACGTCCTCCGCAAGAGAGCGAACGTTTGTGCTATTTATAAAGACGAAATTTTACCGTTGTGCAGTAGTGACGCGCAGTATACACAGCACTTATGTTTCTTCTGATCTGCTGGCTCTACCAAGAAATGACAAATTGCGAGCGTACATTTTGAAAATCTTGGAAGAACTGCAGGCTTCAAGTGCCAACACACGAATTGGACTTACTCTCTCGGACGTATACTTTGCGTGATCGTGAACTAATGCAAACATTTCGGTGGAATTCCAACATAACATAGTGAGTGAGTGCACAGAAAATCCCCGAAATACAAGTAGTGAAACTATGCGCTTGCCTGATGACTCAGTCATCATCCACCCAGCTATTCCTCAATTGTGTGGGTGTTGGCTTCCAGTCAAACCGAATCTTTTTGAGTACCAATGTTTACTTGGAGTGCCTATCTGATCTCTTCAACCCAGTGAACTAGACACCGCGTTATCCATGGTAAGTAAAACTGTTTGACAGACTTTCTGGCTCCTGATTTGTCGCAGCTGCTGCAGAAAATGTACAAATGACAACTTTGTCAGACCTTTGTTTTCTGTGAGAATTACGTAATAATTTTCCAAATCGGTTGACTAGATCCAGAGATTTCCACAACGTCACAAACTTTACTTCATTTGTTTAGATAAATAGTCACAAATCGTCGACACCACCTTGATTGATCAACCCGTGCTGCTGCTAAGTGGTAATCCTAATTATACTGTTATGTAAAAGAATACACCTACGCTACGGCATAAGTAGTATTTTGACAATTCCAAATTGCCCACGCAGACGAAGTCGCGGGCAACAGCTAGTCAATAATATAATAAAAGCTGTATTATAGTTTGTTTATTAACTTACAGCTAAACTACGGATAAATACTTTTCGCTTAGCTTTAAAATTGGCATAGGGGCACAATCTTAAGAAGAAACTTCTTATCACGCATCAACAGACATACCTACTACAGATGAAATTTATTTACACACACATTAAAAAAACATTGCAAATGATCCAACCATCAAAACAGTCGTTCCATAAGCAAATACTAAACTACATTTGCACTTATTTCGAAATGTTAGCTAACACAACATTCCAAAACAAGTGCAATTAAATCAGCCTGCAGCAACATTATTTACCAAATACATACACCCATACATCCATATAATTTGAACTAAAATAACCACGCCGGATATGCACAAAATGTTACCTCGAAAATGCCATACCGTGCCTAATTAATAACCATGCAAATATAATTTGTCAGAACTCTGGCAAGGCTCGTGAGGGCACATAAACAATAGGTATAATTTGTTACCCTCCCATCGGATCATAAAGACTTACGAGTAAGTTAAATCGACCTTTCCAAAAAGTCATTGGTACAGTGATCGTTGTGGTGTGTGAGTCAAATATGTATGAAGTAGAACATATATTTTATAGAACTTAGAAAATGTATGTGCCAAATTTCTATTAAGTATATCTAATTTATCTTCTTTGTGATGAATATAATTAAGGTTTAGGGTTAAATTGTAATCAATGATTAATCAAATACAATATTTTTTTATTTATAAACCTAAATTCATTCACCTTTACACAGTCATTGATGTCTTAGATTTTCTTACAAAGACATCCGACATACTATTATAAATTAGGAAAAGTTACATTGGTAATTGTCTAAATTGAGATGAAATTCGCACTTTCTTCTTGAGATAGGTGATTTAACAGCTAGGCCGCCACGGTTTAGTCATTTATAGAATTTTGGGATCTAGTATTACGAAACAGGAGCACAAAATTGACATTAATTTTACGTCAGTCATGATTCACTCTAGTTAACAAAGCCAAACCCTATTCATTTTAGAGGACTCCAGAAACTCATTAAATTAATTAGAACCGTGATATCTATACGTTCAAAATGAAAACCATCCTGCCTAATATTCTTAGAAGTTTTCCAGAACACTGCCTTTCAGTTAAATTTCATTACTTGCTAATTAAATCAGTATTTTCTTAAAAAAGGTACAAACAAATTTATGTTTCTTGCTGTAGAGTGTTTATATTGGACGTAAAACCCAATTTAGTGGATCTAAAGAAACCATCTTTTATGTTTTATTACAACAAAATTGCTTTCCAAGTTTTCGTTCTGAATAACGATGTTATCGGATCCCCTTTACTTATGAATTTTATGCAGTAAATAACATTATACTCATAAATATCCGTCTCTTAAAGATATTTAAGCGAAGAGATCCTAGTCATTTGAGACTTGGGTTCAGAATAAGTAGCATTTGTTATGATAATATGTAGTATTTTATACGTAGATAATTTGTGCACACCAAAAGAAAGATGACGGGATTTATCCTAATGCTGAGGAAAAAATCGTATGGCAGGCAAAATCTGCATACCTACAGTTTCTTGAAAATAACAACAGCCAATAAAAAAAATCTTGAGAATATTGTACAGTACAAAATGTAATAAAAGTCAAAACAACGAGATAATATTGCATCACAAGTAAACTTAGTTTTCCACAAAGAATTAAAATTTTTTTAATAATCCCAATCTTCTCGCAGAAAAATGTAAATTTTTTGCAACAACTTTGAAAACTTCGTTTCGTAAGCTGCGTCATTTTGCAGAAGAAACTATTCAGGTCTGTCATTTGCATTCGAGGTACCTTATTACGCTCATATGATCGTCTGAACGGCTTTCGGTAAACACATTAACCTCCTTTCGGGTTATCTGCAGTCGGGTTACTACATTTTTATTTTTTGCCTTGAAACTTATACATCAGTATATTTTACTTGTCACCATAAATAACAACTGATATAATATCATTAAATACATTTATTGTTGTGTTATGAATTGGGTGTCTGTGTTAACAAAAATAGTTACTTATATGATTTTAAATAGACGCAGTGGGTAGAGGCAATTGTGAACACTCTGTAGGTAGTTTTGCACCAGAGACCAAGATACAGTCACCTTCTACCATTAATAACTGACAAGAATATCCAAACAAATCAGTAAGTGCTTCCCACAGCCTTTTGAAATATCTATTTATATTTTTATTGAGTACAATGATTGCGTAGGTCTAAAATCGACACCTCATATATGAAAGGACCTTGAAGACAGTTTATATATTAGAGAACCTTGCACCTGATTTTATTTATTTATATTTCTGTACTTGATATTAAACAGCTTGAGATGTTTTTGAGAATGCACTAACCGCAGGAACGAATAATTTACCGATTAGAATGCTTTCTGAATTAAGTATATTTATAGCAAATCACTGTTTTTTTTTGTATCCGTGTGCGAGAATTACTTCCCACGGGACACAGGTTAAACCGTAGGTGGAAGCTGGTAATATCTCAAATTAATATACAACCACACCCACAAAAATGAATATGTCTCTGAGGTAAAAATAGGATATTTGTCTTTACAAGTAGGTAGATAGAGGCATATTTAAGGGGTTTCCTGTCATTGTCACATAATAAGCCCGTCTTATCTTAATTAATTTGTACACCCAATCTAAATTTGAGGACAATTGTCTATTTTGTCATTGATATACGAAAATAGATCGAATGTGTTGTTTATTTTGATGAATCAATGGCTTGATTGAACTAATTTAATCTGGGTGCTAGTAAGGACTAATTACTACTTTCAGTCAGTACCTATGTTTTTATGCCTTTTCATATGTTTAAATAAAAATGAGAAAAAACTAAAAAAGGTGTAAACTTATGTTCCTAATTCAAAACTTTCGCGACTTTGTTTTGTTTAGACCTAGTTTATTATACCCATTTAGTCAGATCAAGAAGTCGTGGTAGCCTAGTGGGCAAAGAACCAACCTCTCGAGTATGAGGGCGCGGGTTCGATTCCAGATCAGGCAAGTACCAATGCAACTTTTCTAAGTTTGTATGTACTTTCTAAGTATATCTTAGACATCAATGACTGTGTTTCGGATGGCACGTTAGACTGGAAGCCGACCCCAACATAGTTTGGGAAAAGGCTCTGAGGATGATGAGTCAGATCAAGCCGATAGAACTTTTAAAATTAAACTGCATAGGTAATGCAAGCACGGTAGGTGCTTGTGTGATCTATCCGTTAAACTTTAGTAAGAACTACAACATAATATTGCACTATATCTCACATAGGTATATCTTTGTTGATTAATTAGTATTTGGTACAAGATAAACAAACACCTTACAATGTATTGCCCCAAGGGTTTTGCAGAACTGTCCCGTACTGTCCACGGAACACACAAATTCTACTAGATGATAATGATCGCGTTAGCTTGTGTTAAGGGTTATTAGACACTATTAGTTGAGACCTCCAGGGCATTACTACAAATAACTTTACGACAATATGTACTCCATTTGAGTAGGTTCAATCTGATAAGACTTTTTACGGAATTAATACTGCTTGAAATAATGGTTCAACTGATTAAATGATTGTTATTGTTGTATTTACATATTTATATTTAAAACATTACATTTTTTATCTGTGTTTTTAAACAAACAAGATTGCCTGTCTTTACTACACACTAGTAATTGTATCTCAATCACACGCACAAATATTAGCCCTTCCTAGCAATGAATAACATCTTCATAAAAAGTACTAAAAGTTCTGACCAAAATCTTTGAAACAACCTAGTCTCAAATAAATTGACTCATCATAGTTATGCCTTAGGCAGCCATTTTAGTTTATCAATTTGACACGAACTCTAAAATGCTGAGGAACTAAAATTAATCTTCAAGGATAATATTATGAAGGAATTATTTGTAGGAACGGATCGTTAGTCACGTGCCTCCCTCCTTGTTGTACATTTATACAGTACTGTGAAGACACAATTCAATTTATTATGTACAGTCAACTTCAGGTCAGTGGTAGGTAACAGTTTTATAGGAAACTTGTACTTATTACTATTGAGTTAAGGTGCATGACAGTTACCACTGATGTGCTGTCTACTGTACTAAAGAATATTTGGAGGGTCCGATGTTATGCTGAGGGACAACGCTAGGCGATTTGTTTGCCTGAATTAGATTTGTGATTTTTATGTGTTATTGTTATTTGTTGGCAGTTAGGGGGAATGATTTTTGGAGACGGTGGTATTTTGTGTGGGGTGTACAATTTTAAATTACTTACTTACAAATAGGTATGGAGTATTGGTTAAAATATTGTGCCCAGCAAATATAAATAAATTAAGTATCTTTACAGAAATCTTTATTATCATTTTTTTAAGCAAAGAATTAGTCCAAAATCTGGGACATTAATAAGAACTTAAACAACTTACCAGTATAATAACTAATACCTTGGCTACCTCGATAATTAGAAACACCATAAACGCCCCCATAATATCAAAACTTTCAAACCCATAAAAATAGATTACATTAATATCACATTAATTTTCGCAAATACCCAACCATTTCCCTATTCCTATAACAAGGGTAAGTTTAATTGATACCATACATCCCATAGCCCTAACAATTCAAAATGCATATACGCCGACAATGGGCCAACCCTAGCTATTAAAGCTAGCTAATAATTACAGATCGCAGAACATTCGACCGTGTAGGGTTGTCACGCGTTATTGTTTAACACGTTAAGTGGCTGTGGTTAGACGATTAACGCTTGGTTGTATTGCTGTGGTTCTGTATATAACATGTTGGTATGTGAAAATGAACAGGGCATTAACTCATTTGTTTTGTGAAGATTTATAAAAAAAAATGCGTCGTTTTCTTTACGTATACAAATAAATAGGTATCTACAGTAATCAAGGAATATTGCGGTTTAGATCATCGTGCCAGTCGCTACGCAGAAGTAATTTTTAGGTATCATCGGTTGGTAAAGAGAGCTGCACAAAGAGTATGGGTCATACGCATTTGTGCCCGGATAGTGGTGAGCCATCATTTAATTTAGCAAGAACATCATTATTTTTTTCTATATTATTCTAAAATACAAAAAAAAAAACAATGATTTTTTATGACAATACAATCGAACTCATCATTAAATCCTTTCAAACGTAAGAATGTTTGTCATACCACTAATATACTGCACGTGAACAAACAAATGTGTTTTATTTACTTACCTATTTGTTATTTAAAATAGTAACTAGTGGCTCAGCTATTAATTCCCTCTGGTATCGCTTCTATCATACCTAAACCCATTACTGTTTTTTTTCTAAACAAAAAATATTTTTAGTTCTCGTGCATATTTTATGCTTTCAACATCTACAGCTAATTCGGCATCATTTTTTTTTTGATGAGGACAAATACTTGGACAGACAAAAGATTATAATTGGATTTTAGTTTTAAACGTGTTATTTAAAATTAAACTGGTATTTTAACAATACAAATAGACATTTTTCATTGCATTTGTTTGTAAGCCTGCTTTGTATTATAAAACCACTCACGTAGTAACACTATTTCGTCGTTAAAGCAATGCAAAGGGCCAAGTCTTTGCAATATTATCATCATCCTTCTTACCTAAACCCAGCCTTGTGTGGTCGCCAATATCTAACATCACACAAATAACATTTCTTTCTTGCCAATAATTTCTAGAGAAGAAAAAAATAATTCCTAAACCAAATTCGACTCCCAATTTACATGTTGTTCTGTTTCCAAAGTCAGAGAAACAGTCATTTTGCGTTCGATAGGAAATGTTTGGACTCAATTTGCTAGACAAGCAAACTGCAAAGCAAGAATGTACTGGAACTTCTTCTCCCTTGCGGCTTTAGGAAAACTGCTGTGCACTGCTTTATCTTTGTACAAAGTTGTTTTCTAAAACATACAGCATTTAGAAAGTGGTTGCGATAAACATTTATATCTATTCTGTACTTTTATGCTCTCTGAGTTTAAAAAGCAGTTTCTTGGAAGCTTTTGTATCAAAAATGTTCAGGGGCTATGCCATAGGTTGTTACAGTGCAAAGTAAATAACAAAATGAACATTGATATAACGGCCGTCTGACAAATAGATACACTTTCTTGGTTTAACTAGGGTGGATTTCTATACCATATCTATCCATTGTTTTGTGCTTATAGATTGAAATTTGTCATAATTTCTCTAATCGCAACGATGGATAGATATGTTCTAAAAATCCACCACTAGTCATTAAACGATTATTGTTATTTACACTGTTCTCAACAAGCCGACCCCAACATGATTGGGAAAAAGGCTCGGAGGATGATGACACTGTTCTCAACTGTTAATGTTGGAGTTCACTTTGACAACAGGATGCAGCTGAGTACACATTTTTGGTCACTCCAACCCAATAACCATGTAATTCGATACACCCAAGTAACCATATACCACATTATTCAACGTCAACCAAACAATGTAATCATCAGAACTATTTTACATAGTAAAAATCACAGCACTCGTGAAATGTCTGCGGTGAGACGCGTTTTAAACAAAATTGTGTGAACTGTTAATGTAGTGGTTTTACGTGCGTAATTGGGAACAAGCATGGCGTATTAAATGCATTTAATGGTTCGTGCTAAGTCAAACAATAAGAGATTTTAATGCATTATTATTTCGTGATTTTAGTTTTATAAAATCCGTCAGATGTTACAAGCCACATTTTTTGGCCGAATAAAGTTCAGTGCTTAACATAACTCTGTAACGCAATTTTAAGTGTTCTCTGTGAAGAACTACCTTAACTGCACGCTAAGCATTAATAAATAAACTCAAACTTGCCCACTTATTTTCTAAAAGACACAACTAATTAACAACAGTACACAAACTCAAATTGCCCTCCTTTTAAAAACAAAACTGCAATATTTTCCACGCAATGTCATGCGCAATAGAACGCATTGTAAAGCCCGGTGCACACAAGTGGGTTGCCAGCACCAGGCCATTGTACTCCTCATAATATTGTTTTTCATTCCTACACTACAATGAAAACCCACGACTGCCAAAGAAATGTTCTAGCCTTAAAGCCAAGTTTTGATTTATGACTACAGTAGGTATCTTCGTCCGTCTTTCACAATAGTAATTTACACTGGTTTAATGTTTCCCAAATTTCTTTCGGAGCTAGATTTGAATTGCAAATCGTGGTTTTGATGATGATGGGTTTGTGAGTAAAACTATGAGCAATGCCTTATCAATCTTCAATGTTGCACGAAGGTTCAAGGTCAAAATTAAAATGGATTTGATTTTTACGTAGACAGAAATTTGAACAGCAAAGTATATTTCGAGCGTTTTTTCGAGGTATGTTCGAGGGAACATATAGCTATATGAGCCATTATCATGAATATTTTGTAACTCATGTCATCGTACAAAGAGGGTTACTAACAACGTAAAATCTTACTCGATCGAAAATACTAAGAATACTTAGTATTTGCAAACGGATATAAAACCACATCTGCAAAGCATATTCAACCTTAAATATTTAGATCTAAAGTTGAAAATTCAGTAACAACTAGTCGATGAAGCTGGCGAAAATATGAATTCATTATTCATCTACCAATCTATACTAAAATCATCTATATTAATACAATGCTGATTTTCATATTTTATGACTAGAGTGGGATCAGTGACCGCTGTTCCATAAGATAAGAAAGTACTATCAAGACAATTGTGACGAAGGGAGAGGGGTCGGCAGAAACGCAGGGGAATGAAGATGCATTTTTCGTCCCCAAACAAGAAGTAATATATTTCAATTGTATTCTAACATCCATGCAATCTAGTGAAGCATAGACTGGGGGATAGCATTGAAATTGAGAAATAAATGTCTCTTTCAAACTTTGGTTGGTCAAAATAGAAAAATACTATTCTATTAGGTACAAGGCACTATTGACCTTGTGATGGAAAAACACATTGTTTTTCCAACATAATTAAAATATTAGTATTTTCAATATAAATAAATTAACAGGGACAACACTGCTATTAAGTTTTTATACAAAATGGTACATAAAATTTTACTTAACGTAACGAGTTTTAAATTATTGCTTTTGTTTTATCATGAAAATTGTATTTTGATTAAAATTATAGTTAAATGATTCAATATAACAACGTTGGACTCTTCTAAGCTCTTTGCAAACATGCACCGCACTTAGCGTTGTATTTTTATTCGTTTCCGAATCTTAATGGTGAATACCTAGTAGTTTATATATTTTATGGATTTTCTTAGACAGTAATATAATCTTTTATATAAAAATAATGAGCTGGAAGATGGAAATACATTTTGTTATAATTTTACTTGCCACATCAACTAGAATCCTAGAAATACAAAAGTGTAAACATCATAAAATCTTCTTTCTGAGTAACACCAAACTGGTGCTGGCAAATTGAGCTTTATTGCCATGCATTTACAGTTGATTATTTACTACCAATTCTTGTAACACTAGCGAGACATCCATACGTTTCCAGAGTAATAACAGTTAGCCCTAAAAGATGAATCATTTAAGCTCCACATTACAATAATAATATTCTTAGTCACATTATATTCCTTATGATGAATCGTATCGGTTCTGACTAAGTTCTGACCTTTAGCCTTTTGCCTAAATGGTACTTACTATCTATTTTAGACGTGTTGTATCACTAATAACATATCGTTAATATAATCATCGATATTATAATCCCTATAGTTCGGCCATTCAGAGAATGCGTTCCTGACACGTCGCGATTGAACTGACGACGTAACTTTGCAATGGCGTTGCAGTTACGATAAAAATATTTTTGCTGGTTGTTTACCGTTTTAACAATTGAGGAGCATTAAAACAACATTATTATATCAATAATCAATGAATGTTATAATTCAGTCAGTTCAATCGCGACGTGTCAGGAACGCATTCTCTGAATGGCCGAACTATAGTGGTGTAGTTATTTTTATCGATAAGGTTAAATTCGGTTAGTGGGTGGACAAACAATTTAGATGATTATTATGTAGATAACAATCGCTTTTTTAAGAATGGACATTCAAAATATTAGTAACTAGAATGAAATATAGATACGCTAGCAATTCCCTGCGGTTCCAGCAGGGATATGTCTATTCTATTCCTAAAGGACTTTTTCTCGCACCTTATGTAGGTACTTTCTCGGACACTAGACTATCTGTGTATCAAATTTCACGTAGTCGGTTAGCAGTTTTGATGTGAAAGCGCGACAGACAGACAGACAGAGTAACTTGTGAATTTAATTATTACTTTTTATCCAGCACATGCTAATAGAAGGGTCTAGAAGCAGCTAATTAAGACACTCATCTATGGCCAAAGTTCAATAATCTTTTTACATAATTTTCCAGAACTGGAAAAATCTGTGAACCAGTTCATTAAAAACTCAAATAGGCATTCTACCTCTTAATATTTTACTAAAACTGTTTAACTAAAGTTATAGCAATCTTATTTACATAGAAGAGAAGCGTAGAGTAACGTTAGGCTTTGTATCATAGTAATATCTCAAAAGTTCGCAACATATGGAAACTGGATCTTCGTTTAGGGAATTGCTATCATTTGTTACTTGTTAAAGTTGGGTATTTTTTTATCGTTGAAAGTTTTTTTTAGTGACCTTCAATTTAGTTTTGAAGAGTAACAGAGGGAGAAATGTTTTTGACGTTTTCTTTTGGTTATGGTGTTACGGTTCTTCTTTATAAAGGTACGTTTTGAATGGTAACTGCTGACTGCAACTGTCGACTGCACATGCTGCGACTGCATTCAATAGGCCGCAGCTGCTCTACTGGTTTGTATGTATTTACATGAGACCGTTGTGGTTCGAAGCAGGAGCAGCACGTACCGTCGCCCTCAGATATAGACTGATTGCGTGCAGTCACTGCCAATGCGGTCGACAGTTGCAGTCGGCAGCCAGCTTTCAGAACACACCCTAAAACCCGCTCCTTGGAACCGTGCAGCTAGAAACGTTACGAAAGAACTTTTATAGAACTACTAGCCGTTTTACCGCGGTTTCACCCGCGTCCCGTGGGAGCTACTGCCCGCAACGGGATAAAATATAGCCTATGTTACTCGCAGATAATATAACTTTCTAATGGTGAAAGAATATTTAAAATCGGTCCAGTTTTGAATTTATCCATTACAACCAAACAAACAAACAAACAAAGTTTTCCTCTTTATAATATTAGTGTAGAAGTATAGATAAGAAAAAAGTGTTTGAGTTTCAAAGCGGTTTGACAAGTATTAACATGCATATAATACTTCTACAAAATACGTCAAATGCATGGTAATATTAATGTTAATCTAGCAAATAGACACGCATGAGAAGAGTTACAAAGATAAATGTACTATTAATTCAACCTTGCACAGACAGCGTTCACAAATAAATAAACATTATGTGTGTTCATTTACTTTTCAATTTCTATTCGTAATAATAATTGCAAGCAAAACTATGAGGAAAATGAAAAATGCATTCTACTGGGAAAACAGTAATACTAACATT
This sequence comes from Helicoverpa zea, assembly GCF_022581195.2. NCBI lineage: Eukaryota > Metazoa > Arthropoda > Insecta > Lepidoptera > Noctuidae > Helicoverpa > Helicoverpa zea. The sequence goes on along the minus strand of NC_061455.1, from coordinate 10,406,392 downwards.
CATCCATTGTGATTTTATATGTTTATATCAGTTCGATTTTAATATACGTCTTTGTACCAAAACACAAAGGACAGACGAGATCGCTACTAAATAAATAAAAGAACCAATAACGTTTTATGAGCCCTGTGTCTTATAAAGAGGAGCGGAAGATCTGCTAACGTACCAAAACAAACCACTACGCAGCGGAAAATAAAATAAATGCGAACATTTTACGCCACATAAATATAAAGGTTATATACCTTTATACGAAAACGAAAAAATTTGCTTCCCGCATTTTTTTATTCGATAAAATTCGCTAACGGCCGGCTGAAAAATATTAGAGAAAGCAATAAAACCCGTTAACAAAACTACAAACAACCCTTTTTATTTATAGCCCGAAATTCGATACGGGAAACGTTCGAATCTAAAACATTTGAGGAGTATTAAAACAGTAATCAACGGATTCTTCGTCAGGAGTAGCTGCGAAATGGAACATGCTTGGCCTCTTGGGCGGCTGTGAAAAGAGCCCCGTTAGAGATTCCATTTGAAAAGAACAAACAGATGAGTAACCTCGTTCATCAACCCGCGAGCCCCTAGCGCTTAAGCGCGCCCCGTATAATGGCCAGTCTCTTCGTAGACCGGTCGCTAGCGCACGCCTGCTACGCGCCCCGCTACGACGCTACGCGCTACGACAATACGCAATGAATAAATACGCTACGAACAGTGCAGTGCTTAATAAAAAATAATTGTAATATAATTATAGTAAAGTGTAACATTTCAATGTATATAAAGTGATAGTTTTTTATTGTTGTAGAAATTAAATCGAGAATAGTTTGTAAAAATGTTCAACTTAAGGATTGCAATTAGAATATTTATATTTCTATTGATAACTCAAGGTAAGTTTTGATGTGTTTTTTAATTTATTCATTTATATTTTTAATATTACTTAATACTTAATAACACCAAATAAATTAATAGAAATCACGAAGGATCCACTGCGTCTAAGAAACATAATAAAGATTTTCTTTCCAAAAATGTATTTAAATAATTAGTCATTTTTTTATTTGTAAATACTTGGAGCATGCTTTGTATTAGGACGTTCTGAATAAAGTGGTAGGTACTTATTATCAATGTGACCCTGTGATAACTGACGGGTCTAAAACCTCTGGCCCCAGTACCGACGTGACTATACACAACTGTATTTTTTTAGAAAAAAATATTATTCGTTTTGGAGCGTATTCAATATGAATTGGATGTAAAATATTTAAACTTTGTTTAAGATTGCGAAATGAAATAAAAATTGAAGACTTTTAAAGTACTTAACAATTAATAATATTTTTTTCACCGACTTCCCAAAAAGAGGGGGCTATCAATTTGGATGTTAATATTTTTTTTCTTTTACTAAAACTATAATTCAATATGCTTGATTAGATATTTTTTACAATGATCAAATTTGATTTACATCAACGATACAACATTTACTTGCTTTACAAATTGTTATAATAATTCATCGCGTCTTAAAATTAATACTTCGTGAACATACTACGTAGAAAATGTAGGTGAGGACTTAATTTCAGCTCACCTAACTAGGAATATTGATGAGACTAATTAATAACAAGACACGAAACCTAATCCAGTCAATAAACAAGCTTACGAAAAGCCCTAAAAATATTCAACACGACCATTAAATTCGCCGCTAATTACTTAATTGTTTTCTCCTAATATTCAAGCAAAGGTTGTTTGTACAGAAATTTCTGGGCGAGCAACTTATTTTCTTATAATTTTCCTAACATTTACCTGCCTTATTCTTGGAAATGTTTAAAAGGTAGGCAATTAGCAAGGATTTCCTTTAGTAAAAGCTGAGCCGTGTGTGGGATTTATAGACCTTTTGAGGCCTTGGTATGAGAAATGCTCCTTGAATGACCAGGCTCAGGGGAGGCTGTATCTTTGAATAGTCGTCATACGTCATCATTAGTTTCGGAAGGAAGGTATTTGGGTTAATACGTGGAGTAACATGATTTATGATAGGGGTAGTGAAGTTATGTTTCGTTTGCGGTTTGTTTTGATAAACAGTGGAGTTGTGGATATGACATCAACTTTGGTTGTGTGGTGGGTAGAAAAATTCCCATATTATAAACGGGAAGGCTTGTTTTTAATAAAGTGTAATAAAGCAAAATTAATCAAGTTAGAATGGCGTAACGGTTGAGATGAAATAAGACATATCACCTCCCCGCAGCTGGATAAAAAAGTAGCTCATGTTGGTTCTCCGAACTGTCAAAGAATGAAACATAATTATGTTCTAGCATAGAAGCGTGACACACAGACAGGCAGAATTATTATCGCATTTATAATATTAGTAAGGAGTTTTTGCTATTTCTGCGTCTGTCTAGACCTGTATAGCAGCCTGAAGTACAAACGTGGACGATGAACTTTCTAGCATTTAAATGACGTTACAAGAATAGTTTTTTTTTTTCTTATACAGAGCTGGTTCGTGCCGATGCAAGATAAAAGAAGGGTGAACATTGATTTAAATAGCTATATACCATCCACAATTCTATTTTATTACACGTTAAAGCTGTAGAGTCACGCACATAACTATGAAAACCTAGACAATATTGTACATGCGAAATTGTATTTCTATCATGTGTCTATTGTTATATGGTTTCATAGTTTTAGATAGATATGCAGGTCAGTTGTATCATTGAATACAAGAGCGCGAAAGGTTGGTCCTCTAGGACTTGAGTGCAGCTTCGGAAAAAGCATCTCATCATCATCAATGTTTTCATTATCCAACGGTAGGATACAGAACTCTTCTCTGACGCTTGCTCGAACAATTGGCAATTTTTAAAGTCGAGGTTTCCTCCAGATATTTTCCTTTATAAAAACTCAGCCATGTCTGAGATATACTTATAAAGAGCAAATAACTTTGAAAAGTTACATTCTAACTTGTCTCACCAGGAATTGAGCCCACACACTCGTCACATACCTGAGAGGCTATCTTTGACAACCAGGCGAACCACTGCGACTCTTTAGGAAAACATATAGGTAATAAATTGTAAAGTCTAATTTTAAAGTTCATTGCCCCATCCGAATAAGACTAAGCGTTCCACGAACATATTAAGCCGTCAATGTAAGTCAAAAGACGGCAAAGTTTCGCCATTGTCTACAAGGACCTGGGCATACTTGAACGTGTGCCAAGTCAAAGATAGTTCTATTAGCAAGATGGAACTTTTGGCTTATGAATCACTTCTTTTGGGACTGGCGTGGTTATGTATTTTGCTAAGCATGAAGATATGTTACATACTTGCTTGTACATTTAAGAGTCTATTATAGTAATCATGTATCTGAGATCTACCAAAACATTTCTATAATATAATTCAATCACTTTTGATATTAAATTTACAGTCAACTTCAGGTCAGTGGTAATAGTTTTATAGGAAAATCGTACTTATTACTATTGAGTTGACGTGCATGACAGTCACCACTGATGTGCAGTCTACTACCTTAGATTTTTTTTATATTCATCATTTTTGCGTAACCCGATTAAGTTATTTTTATGTACATTTTCAAAATAGTCGACATAGATCAGCAAATACAGAAACTAAATTAGTTCTATCAGTTCTAACCCAAAAATAGTCGCACGCCCCAAATTTTTGCGGTCTCGGCTGCCGGCTAGATTTTAGTGGGTTTTCGGTTTTTGCTTAAGTGATGAGATTTCTTCAATATATTATACTTAGGTAAGCCTATAGATACCTAATTAATCTCCCTCTCTGAGAGAAAGTGCTAAGTGTAAAGTTCTTTGTGAAACTTTTTCGATTGACGCAAACTAAAAAAGATACAAAATTAATTGATATGTTTGTAAATATATTATGATTGATCATTATTTATTGGAGATAATATTTTTTATATCGAAGTACTTATCGTCATTGAAATATTCTTTTAGCTAAATATTTTCAATTTTTGAAAAACGCTCACCATATTTTAGGTTTTCAGAACACAGATTCTTTTTGTGAAATAATATTTATTCTAATTCAATAAACTTCTTTGATATACAGTCTAGAAAGATCAGTGACCTTCTAACTTTTATCGTTTATCGTAAGTATTCCCAATTGTTGCTTTAGGATAAAACTAGGCGATAAAGATAAGCTATCTTTTATAGAACAAAAGATGACTTTAAATACTTTATTTGACTTCAACAAAGAAAGTGAAATATTATTCTTAGAACAACGAGAACGGAATGTAGGTCACTCCATTAGTTATTAAATGTTTTTGTCAACATTTTAATTAAAGAAATATGCTCGGCTGCCGGTAAAATAATCTTATTTTCTTCGTTTTACGGTGAAGTAGAAATAACTGAAAACTGAATAAAGGTGAATTTTTGAGGTTGTATTGTTTGAGCTGTTTATTAAAATTTATTAAGTTTCATGTTCAAAAGACTATTTCTGTAACTCGAATGGAGTAAAAACTGTGTCTCCGTGAGTAAATGTAGCCTAAATAAACACAGGTGTATGTAGGGTAAGCCATGGGCTGTCGTGTAGACCATGAATCACCCACGTGTTTCCATGGCTGTCGGATAAAACCGCGGGAGACCTGCCCCCGTCCAATCTCACAACTACACAAAGTGGGTCACTTTGTTACCACTTATGGACGTTCTGTTATTTGGGACGAAACCTCTGTTTGTTTGAATTAGTCTTTTATTTTTGGAACTGTCTTTGGTAGTAGAAGATTTGGTGTTAAGTTTTTTGGTAAAATTAATGTCTGAATGACTGGTAATATTTGTTGGGAGCAGGCGTTAACTGACTTATGCTTTAACTAAACTACTAGAGAAGTAACTTGAGACATCTGAGAGTATAAATGGTGTAAAAAATAATGCGTTACTAAAACTTTCTCAAAACGTGTTAGCGATCGCAAAACGAGTATCATTACGCTTATCTACAGCACCGACACGATAAACAAACTAAAACTGTTCAACTTTTTAACTTACTCCTGATAACCCTGACATTAATAGTTATAGTTTCTACATTACTCCATTAAGACCAAGAGAATATCATTAATCATTTTTATTAAACATTCCAACAAGTTTCGCCCTCATTTCATATTTCATGCATAAAACGTAGAATGAAGTGGCATCGTAAAGATTATCGTATTCTCATTTTATGGCGCGACCTTAATTATATTATATATGGCCCAATTTTTCCATAACACGGAGTAGAAGATTATGCAAAACGCTTGAGTCTTTAATAGGAATAATTGCGACGATCTCTCAGGGGCTGCGGTGAGAAGTTATTTTATAACGCGGATATTCTTTCGGTACTTTGATTATATATATGTCTAGATGGAGTGTCACCATACAATCCCAACAAAGAAGCAGAGACAAAATTGTTATGCATGTGTGCGTGTAGGTGTCATTTTACACTGCGCGTTGACGTAAATAATGATACCAGCTTCTACGATTCTCCCATAAATAATGAAAAAAAAAAATAGACTAATTAAATAAGTTTGTATACATAGTGTTATTCGGTTTAACTATAACTTTATAGAAAATTGAACCTTGTTTGGCACTGCTCCTTTTGTAAGTCTTCGGCGCCCTATCTTGTCGACAGTACTCATGTCCTTGCTGCGGAAGTGATCGGAACACACTACGGTATTTTTTGTTGGTGTCCACATCCCATCTCCGCGGCTTTTTTTAATGCGGTCTATCCACTGACTCTTAACAATAGGATTACTTGGAATTCTTGAAAAAAAATGATGTTACGTTGATGACCATAATTTACTAATCAAATAATAGTAGATAATATTTTGGAGAATCAGAAAATGTCTATCCGAGCAATAAAAATAGAAATTATACCTACCTATTATTTTTTTGCGCAATGCTTAAAAAATATCCTTTATACATAACATAAACACGTGAAGTTGGGAAAATGAAAAACAGAAACTGGCAACACTGATACAATATGGCGTGATTTAGTAAACATAATTACAAAAAACAACTATTTATTTTCTGGGTCAGTTACCGATGATAGGTGATGTTATTGGCACTTTTTAGCCTTCCTTTATAATTCCGGCAGACTTTAATTGCACATATCGTCATTTTATCTCTGTTATTTGTATTTTAGTTAGCGCGCGTAATACGTTTTGACAGTTAAGCGGCACGATCTGTTCTGATTGACAGGAAAGCTCCTGTCGATGAGCAGTTCATCGACATTTTTTTCCACGCTTGCGCGCACTCGACGCTACATCTAGACATATATATAATCAAAGTTTCGGTATTGCAGCTCTCGAAATATTCTTGGTGTTCCCGAGTGAGCACTCATAGTTCAAGTGTTCAGCATTTCCACTGGACCAAATCTACTGTGGGCGAATTATGCAGTTGTGGGTTGTTTGTTTTGGAGTCCACATGAATGCGTTAGTCACTCGCAGTGGCCGAATTTAGGTTGTTTAGTATTTATGTACACTGCGCTGTTATAATTGCGGGCTTAGAACTAAATGTACGTAATGGTCAGAGTGGGTAGCGTGCCCATTTGCGCTCTAAATAGTATTTTAATAAATGTGCTGTTTCAGGACTGTTCGTGGAAATGTCTTTGGGAATACGCTTTAACAATTGTTATAATTATTTGTATTTCTCATTTTGTGTAGTTCCATAAATGATGAATATTCGTTAACGGTTGGACTTTACATACACATATGTACATACATTTACAAATTATTTTATATTCTCCTAAATCAACAATTGAAGGCAACATGACTCCGTAATTATTGAACAAATTTTTGAAATTGGTTTGGTGGTTTCAGACATAACAAACAACATTATATTTCTATGTAAATCATATCCCACCAAAAACATTAAATGTAAAAAAAGCCAATCCTCTACGCAATTCCTCCACCGTAAAAAGTTTTGAGATCGCATAAAAGCCAAGTCCTGTTCAACTTTATTTGTAATAATAAATCAATATTTTGTGACTATATCAATAGTTTCGTTCACTTTACAATAATATTGACTTGGCCACTAATTTTCCTTTTATATGTAGCTAATAACCTATCTTGGTGCCAAATTTGAAGGTTCTGAGTTTGCTAGAAGTACCTTAGACTTTTGATGATCGGTCAGTGAGTCAGTGACAAAATGGTTTAACTTTGATCGCTCACAACTCGTAAACTATTTATTCAAATGTCTTGTAATTTTGAGACTGAGCTTGTTCTAATACTTACTCTTGGTCATCGAAAACCTAAACTCCTAGCTTTGTTCACATGGAAGATACAGGGGGCTGAAATAGCCGCGATACGCTTCGAGAAAAGATGGTACGGCCGTGCCCGCTTTGCTCGAGTCTTGGCTGGGGCACTGCCGTGCCCTCAGATATTACACGTAAATCATATCATGTTAAAGTAATTTGGTAGGTAGTTGATATTGATCTACCAGGTATTATTATCGACCCTGTTTTTCAGTAATTTGTGTGGGATTACCGATTTATGTACAAAATGTCAATGTTTTTTAAAGTTAATAAACATGTCTCATGTTTATGTTTGTCTGATAACCTATCTTAAATATTAATCTTACTTTACTCGAGATTTACATACGTTAAGTTTTTCTATTAAAATAATAAAATGCCAAAACTGAAAAAAAAACATAGGTATTGGTAAAATACATTATGTAGGGGTTTGTATATGTGTACCTATAGTAAACCATTTGGTTCGCTAATGCAACTGCAACGCATCCTACCATTTTTACATTTAATTTGGACGTGAAATTGCTACTCACATTATTGTTCAGAAATCTATAACACTGAATTGAAACAATACTTAACAGCCTAACCCTAGCCCTGCAACCTAGCTTCAAAACCAAAAACAAACTCTAAAAAATAAACAATAAAGTCTAAATTAGCGTACAATAAAAACAATTTGACGCTGTTTACGACTGTCTTCACAAACTGTCGGACTACGTGCCCCTACATTAAAGTTCTTTACTGAGTTCCGTAAGTTTTCTTACCCGCTTATATGCAGTCAACGTTTTACATATTGTAGTCTCTGCACCAGCTGTGTAATAAAAGTCGTTCAACCATATTGAAGTTATCAAAATGTTTAAAAATTGCTACTGGAATATTATTCCAAGGAAAGGAAGTTTTGTATTTTCTGCGTCTGAGGACTTGTTATGATTGTGTCGTGTTTGGTATTTTGTTGTCATGAGTATGTAATAGAATTGGGTGACTACAAATTTACATAGATTGAGAAATCATTGTGTAAGTTTTGTGTTCAGTGCTGTCGCCATTTTCTTCATGAAGTTACCAAGATAGGAACGTACTATAAATTACTTCGTGCTTGAACTGTGAGCAACTATTTCTTCAAATCAATAATAATTGAGACTCGCAGTAGTCCTCATCATCAACTTCTTTTTCCCCATCCCGATTTTATTTGATTTTGGTACTTCTCGATCTAACATCATCTCACAACGTTTCTCTTCGTCAAAACCTAGTTATTATAAATTATTTCTAGCCTGTAGTGTCCCACTGCTGGGCAAGGGCCTCCCCATCTCGCTTCCACCCTTCCCGATCTTTTGACCGTGTCCACCAGTCCGGACGAGAGGCGTCTAGATCGTCACGCCATCTCTTCCGGGGCCTACCCCGCCTGCGGTGTCCATCCTGAGGTGTCCACTGGGTGATAATAGTGTGTGTTATATTATACCTAAGGCTAACAAACCTATGTGTAAAGCTGCATAAATCTCATTAAAGCATTTTTTCTTTAATTGATTAACCAACAGTACAAAATGCGTCATAACATGTAACTAATAATATGAACATCTAAGTTCATACGGAAGTTTCATGTAAGTACTAATAAATGTTACGGTACAGCATAATTACTGTGAGCACTAAGCCAAGTTTTGCAGTTAACTAAGTAGGACAGAACGTGCCCCATCAAAGTATGGGGACTGGATTACCATGGCAGGTAGTAATGGTACTTGTTTGTACTAAGCATTGCATGTTGTTTCTATTTATAAATATTGTTACTATTTTACTATTTAGATAATATTCTGTTAAATACTAGTTACCACCCGCGGCTTCGCTCGCTTGGTGTATTGATAAAAAGTAGCCTGTGATAATCCAAGGTATCACTTATCTACATACCAAATTTCAACCAAATCGGTCCAAAGAATAACAAACATACTTACATACAATCTTACAAACTGTCACTTTTATCAAATAAAGGATTTAAAAATATACAATTTGTAAAAGAGTTAAGTATAAAACACAGCTAGTTTAAAAGCTGAGGATTATATAATGTGTTGAATTTTTAATCCTCTTTATATTGTACATGTCAAATCAGCCATCATAAAATTTAAAATACTGAAGAATAAGGAATTGGGTTTATTGCAATAAATTCTCGAATTGAAGAGAAATAAATAACCAATAAAAAACAGATAATATAAATTACTTCCGATTGGGTACGCAATAACTCTCATTGACTACAGAAATGTCCCAACATACTCGTACATTGCGGTACCCATGCTATCGAGAAATCAAAGTGTGCAAATATAAGCAGCTATGGATGTTATGCATGTTGTTAAGACATCAAAATCCACCAGTAATTCACACGTACAACTAGAATACAATAACAAAAGAACGTTAAAATCCATGTTTATTATTTCATTCACGTCAAGAATTAAAGTAAGAAGTGAAGTGCAAAGTTTCTCTACAACAGTAACAAAGGAAATTTAAAATATACTTCGGTACATTTTCTACTGCAATCACACCTAAAATATAAGAAAAATATCGAAGAATCTATTCCGAGCTTTTAAGTTTTTTTTTGCAAAAGTATATCTAAAGATAGTGGGATTAAGGTGCGATTTACAGCGCAAGGTGAGAGCGCAGATTAAGCGGATACTCTTTAAAAGATAAATGTAGAAAAAAGGAATCCGTGACAGTCAATTTCCGATAATTATCCTTAACTATTCCTGGCTTCAAAATTGATTCTGATCGGCTATTAAAAATCTTTATAGAAAATTCGTTCTATACATTAGTGAGGGGTATAGAATCAAGGTTAGTTGGTCAATCAGTTCTCTTGGGGATCTAAACGGCGCAAGTGATTTTGTCAGGTAGACGTATGACGTAGCCTGATAATATTGTTTGTAATTAAGTTACTGACACATGTGTAGTATGTCAGCAACCTCTGTAATTTCTTGTAATATTATTATGTACAGACTAGTAAGTAAATCAAAACATTATTGGTTCGTCGTAAACCCAACTTATTAAACAACTTTTTATTATTTCGCTTATATAACCAAACCCTGGAAGGTCATAAAGCTAATTCACGAAATATTCTTCGACAAAAACATTCCAGAGCGTGAAAGACCTTACTCAAAAGATCGAAAGTAAGGGTCGGTTAAGAAATATATAAATATAAAACAGTTCCAAAAAAATACTCGTATATTGCTGCTAGATGTCAAAGGGATTATTTATTGAGGACCGCAGATGTTGAGGTAGTTTGACGACTATTGATTAGTCCCTCGCTACCAATAAGGGGACAGACCAATTAGACTCACAGAATTAGGATTAAATATATCGGGGTAGATAAGGCGAACAAGTTTAATTTCCAGTGGAAAAATTTAGATTAATTCTTCGAAAATTCTTTGTAAATTTTAAAGAAAAGTCTAGCAATATTTTGACGAGATATTAGGTATTTTATTTTTGTTATTCTCTAGTATTGAAAATCGCAATAATGTGCTCACTTCGGTTCTGAGTGCGGTTATTACTTTTAACTGTTAATGGGTTGTTGCAGTGCTTTGTTTGAGTGGAAGTGCCATTATAATAGAAATGGATCTATAAAAGGTATAGAACCAATTGATATGATATGTATAGGTATATTTAGGTAATATAAATAAGTATAGAGAGGTTCTGATAACAAGATACAACACGCGAAGGTTAGATAAATGTCACACGAGTGTCAAATTTAATGAGACACTTGTTATTATAAAATTTAAGTAAACACGTGAAGCCGATACTGATTTTAAGTTATCATGTGGGTACTTAGTAAGCTGACTTTTTTATACCTAATTAAATGTTATGAAAATACGTTTTCAATTATTATAATTAAATGAAGTGCTCTAGCATAACATGATAATGATCTCAAATTAGACATTGTCATAAAGTTAACGTAAATATCATGTTTAATTTAAGTGTTTTGATACTTTATTTCGTTTCGCAAAATCTCAACTTCAATCTTAATTTTGTAATTTTGTACACATTATTTTCTAAAGTTAATATAATTTAGACAAAATAATATTGATGACCTAGTTCATTTGTCAAAAATTATACCAGCGCAAAGTAAATTGTGTAAGCTTTGGGAATTCATTATAATTTAATCAAATACATATATAAAACCATAAGTCAAACTGTAAGCCAAAAACGGGTACAAAACGTGTGTTCTACTTAGAAAACTTCAAAATAATAATAAATACCTATATATATACATGTAGGAACGTAATAGGAAGATGAGTAAAACGGAATGTGTAATGATGAATGATAGATGTGAAGCATGATAAAGTAAGAGTGAAATGGATGACGTATTAGGTGTGAAAGAGACAAGAGTGTAATGTAAAAGATTGTAGGATGAAATGATTGGGAACAAGGACGAGAGAACGGAAGGACGTATGGAAGACGAGCTAAGCTAAGACGTTGAGGTTGAAAATAAAATTAAAACTACATTTTTATTCAAGAATCAGCTGTTTAATTCGGCCCAAATATCCCCTACCCCACATATATATATATATATATATACGAAGTTGTTAACTTACCTTGAAATATCACCAATAAAAGTAACTACCAAACACACGTACAAGAACTTGAAAAATAAATTAGTTTTTCCAATTTACTTGTGCAATTTGTCAGCAAACTTCATTATAACATTGGTTCTGCGATAAAAGATTATGGCGAAACCAATTTATGTTCGGAACTTTGAATAACCCAACTGTGAGTCTGTATAATAAATCCCATGTTAATTCGGTGACTCGTGGTGGCCTAGTGGCTAAAGATTCAACCTCTCAGGTAGGAATGTGGGTTCGATTCCAGGTCAAGCAAGAACCAATGCAACTTTTCTAAGTGTGTATGTACTTTCTAAGTATATCTTGGACACCAATGGCTGATAGAGAAAAACATCTTGACGAAACCTGGACTACATAGTCTGAAATCACCAACCCGCATTGAGCAAGCGTGGTGATAAATGCTCAATCCTTCTCTGTGTGAGAGGAGGCCTGTGATCAGCAGTGAGACAATAAAAAGGCTGATGTTGATGATGTTAATTCGGTGGTAGAAAAAAACCGGTTATTGTAAAGAAAAACTTGCTAAGTGTATTGGTTTTTAAGGCACTTTCCTAATTAAGCTTAATTAAAGCAGAGATATTTGTTTCGTTGCTCCCTGCAGTATGTTCGGAGTCGTAATCGTTTACTTTTATAGCTGTGCTAACATTTTCAGTTCGTTTGAGTTCAGTGTAACATACACTGGTAAGTACTAATGTTATAATTTACAAACATATTTTTGAGTGTAAAAATGAGTGCAAAAGCTTATGCATTTTTTTTTAAGTTAAACAGTTTGAAGAAGCTGTGTATTTTGTTAAATCAAAAAGAGTATTTCTTTTAAAAAGTTATCTGTGTTATTCACATACATTCTGCATACGAAATAAATTCAGATTATTCAAAATTTCACGTATTTGCAAAGAAAATAGTTTTTAGGTAATTTTTGCTCACGATATTTACTCAGAAAAGCCTAATCTTTATGAATTTACATGTAGCATTTTGCGTGTAGGGTGAAAGTCGCATTTTTCTAGATATTCTCTAAAATTCCAAGACTTCAGCATGAAAACATAGACGGCGTAAATGCGTAATCGTAAAATTATTTACGCACGTGAAGGCATTACATATGATAACGAGTTCCAGAAAAGTGTCATAGACTTTAAGAAAACAGTGGAACACCTTTCTTTTTTCTTGGAAAATTTCATTTTATTTTATATCCATTACTGGAGATAAGTTTTTATTTTAGATGCGAATGCGTTGTCTGTGTTCTAGTTACGTTAGAATATTCAAATTTGGTCGGAGGCCAAAGAGCTTTGAAGTTTCATGGTGGAGCGATCGTGGCGTAAAGGCTGTTTAGATACTTTACGGAACAACATAACAACTACAGTTTAACGGACGGACGCGAGACCGTAAATGATTGTTATTAATTTTCTCTTACCACAGTTTGTAGACTGGTGGTTACAACACAAACACTAGCAACTATAGGCTACATTGCCTTGCTGTATTTATATTTATGTTTCATTTCATATAATAATAACATTTTACTGGCTATATTATAACTGTGTCCTATAGATAAAACAGTTACGCTTAAACGATAGGCAAGTTGAACCAATAGAACAAAAAATAACTTGTTAGATATTTGCAAATTGCTGCTAATTCAATATTCTAAAACGCTAAAGACCCTATTAAATAGGTAATATAAAGCCTTTATTTGTGATTCAAACAAACGCATTTATTACACGTTAAAGCCAACTGCTGGCGTTGCATCAATCGCCCCGTTAGCTCGTAATATGTGGTGGCTTTAACAATTTGATCCATCGCTTTTACCACGCAAATGATTTTGTAACTAGGGGAGATTAGGTTTCGCTTTCAATTGTTATCCTTTCGACAGTAATTTTAAGTTCATAATTGGTTTTCACCGCGTCTTATTGAATGAAGATATATCATGTATTTATTTATATTAAGTTCAAACACTTTAATTTTAAGGGATGCAAGTATGTATAGATCAATAAGTAAACAGCGACATTATGGCGTGACATTCAGTATGCAGATGTCATACTCAGTATTTATTGGCAAATTTAGTATTTAAAACACAATTATGTCATAAGCAATCAATCAAGAAGCAAAAACTTATATCCTATTTCCAAAACCGGAGAGAGAGCTCAGGACCAACATTTACGTAGTCTCCGATGCACGGGTGTTCCGGGCTCACTCCGGGTGCAGCAAAGAATTTCACAAAGCGGCTCTGCTTTGTGAAAGTTTCTTTAAGCCCACAAAGATATTTCGGATCGATCTCGAGCTCTTCGGATCAAACCCGAGACCCCGTGTACAACAGTTACGCTATGCGACTGCTAAACCCACGAGGAGTCTAGCACCCTTACAGATTAAATTATCGTCCACTTTATTCACTCGATTTCGAATAATTCGTTATTCCAACGCTCTGATTGGTTAAGATACCCTGTCTATAGAAGTAGATGTGTGCAAATCAATGCTATACGTAAGACGGGTTTGGCGCACAATCGTCTCTGCCTCTGATAGATTCGTAATGGATTATGGAAAGTTATGGTAAAGAGACAGTGTACATTTGGCTGAAATGAAATTTGTTACCGTGAAATCTGGAAGGCCGAATAGATATTGCTTTGTTGTGAAGTAAAGGGTTTGTTGTCGGGAACAAAGACGGCAGATAATGGAAAGATGTCAGTGGGAAACGCGTTAATGTTTTTGGAACAAAGATTCTTAGGCACCATTACTTTTGGTAAGTTGACTGGTACATTTAACATAACCTACTTGCTTAAGTGAAAAGATGAGATAGAGGCTTTCTTCCTAGAATCTAGGAGCACACGTAAACAATATTTAATGAAAATTATTCTCTATTTAGTAAGTTATACGTACCAAGAAAATTATAAATTAAATTAAGTTTTACAGAAGTTTCTTTGAAAGCTGCCTTTGTGGAGCACGGCAATGAAAATTAATCGTTAATTCCTTTGAAATAATCATAGTATTTCCTTTCCATTAAATTCAGAGTACTTTCAGTTGTAAATTGTAGATAAGATAAAGGAACTGTGTGCACTTGTTAAACAGGTTCATGAACGGTTGAGTAATTTTCTAAAGCAAGTACTGGGGTTGCTGGGCTTAAATAGAGATTTTTATCTGTAAAAATATGAAATAGTAGCTGGTTTCTGCTTTTCACCCGCATCCTGCTGAAATAGTATCTTGCAGTTAGAATATTTTTCTAAATGGACGCAAAAAATAGAGATGCAGAAATAGGTGCCTAAACTTGAGGCAGCAACCTGCGTCGGTTCATTAGTCAATTACAATTTTGTATGAAAGAAAGTTAAATGCTGAAAAATAAAAAATAAACCATAGCCAAGATAGCTAAGTAGTTACACGTAGTTTCTTCATCATGTTACTTATCGCATGTAAGTATGTACGTCATCTATCGTGACTTTTAAGTATCTTATCGTTTATTCAACATCTGACGCATACAAAGAAACCTAAAAGTACACTTCAAAATAAAGGGTTTTAGAACAAGCGTTCGACGACACCATTAAAACTTCTTTAAATAAAGTGCCTGCGTACAATAGTTCTCATAGCTCACGATGCCCGATTTTATAAGCTCTGGCCAAGCTATCCATTATTTTTATGACTAGCATAGTCGTTTCCGAGATAATCAGGTGTAACACATAAATAATGGAGTGGCAATAAAGCTTGAAATATCGCTTTCTTATTTGCTTCTGTTTAACATTATATCATCTAACTAGCAACCCGCCCCGGCTTCGCACGGGATAAAAGTATTGTCCCACTATTTAATGTATGATATTACTCTATCTATTAAATAAACCGCATGTAAATCGGTTGTATAGTTTTGAAGATTTAAGCGTACAGAGGGACATAGAGATAGAAAAAGCGAAATTGTTTTATACTATGTAGTGAGGAGGTAGGGCTGGAAGCGCCAAGGCCCAATTGATTCATTGTATGCGAACCGTATTCTGTTTGTATAGCAGCACCTGCCTGCGTCGGTTAGTTAATGATTTTGAGATGAATGAATGGGAATGATGATTGTAGACTGCGGATGCTCGTTTGCCTTCATTTCCATGTAGAACTGCTATGCCTAACAATGATGCTTGAATTCTGGGAATATCATCATGATAAATCAATTTTATTACCACCATCGGCACATACTTATGTACCTACCCGCGCATGACACAAAACTTAGTTAATCTTCAGTTTTTTTCCTACAATCAAACCTACTACTACCTTCCCTACCTACCAAAATTCATATCGTAAAGCAAACCAAAAAAATACCTCTAGAAAATAAGACCCAAAATATAATATTCTCATTCCGAAGATGTCACATAACCTATACGCTCCAATCCAAGTATGTAAAGCAAGCAGTTTATTCAGCACGTAGAATGTGTTCGATTTTGTATGGTATTATGATCGCTCAGGTTGTATAAAGTAGATAAACGGAACGCCTCGCCGACACACAATAGATAAATAACTCAGCATGAAACTTGAATTGGATCCCATTTTATTGTAAACTGATGTGTGGCGGATATTTTTGCGAGATCAAATGGACGGCAGTAATGGGGTTTTATATAG
This sequence comes from Helicoverpa zea, assembly GCF_022581195.2. Classification (NCBI taxonomy): domain Eukaryota; kingdom Metazoa; phylum Arthropoda; class Insecta; order Lepidoptera; family Noctuidae; genus Helicoverpa; species Helicoverpa zea. Next base: position 10,390,038 of record NC_061455.1, on the reverse strand, counting down.
GATTTTTGTTAAATTCCTCTGGTTCAAATATAGAATGTCACACTGAAGTATCGGTTATATGGAAAACACCGAAGACATGTAGAGAAACAAGTAAAGAAGATAGTTAGCAGCAAGCTGTATTGCAATACAAAAGAATCATTAAGGTCATTAAACTGTGAATGCCATCAAACAAAATACGCCATCACCGATTCAGCTGCCAAAACAAATACCCTACCCTAAAACCTTCAATATAAAAAGCATCTTAAACACGAAAGAGAAAACATTTCTTTTGTTCGTCATGAATTGCAAAAACCTTAATCCTTCCTCAAGATTCTGACGTAAAAAAACGGCCTCTTAACGTTTTTAAGATGCAAATAAGATGCAAAAACGTCAGCATCTATTGTGTTGATTTGTATAGGGAGTGCTACGTTTAGCTTCAAAGTTTTCTGGCAAAAGGGAGTGTGCTAAAGTGTCTTGTCCAAGATACATTAAAATTAAATGAGGCATTTCTCGTAGGACCACTTAAGACACATCGCGCGAGGCAACCTTATTTTGAGAGCGCGAATCCCGTGTTTACTTTAGTCTAAGTATTTCATGAAGTGTCAGAATAGCTGAGAACGTCTTCCTTATAATACGTGAAGAAATCTTATGTAGGAGCTAGAGATTGCAAAAGAAAATTGAGTTGTTTATACTTTTATGAACGTTTATTTTGTTCCGAGAAATTATTTCTATTATTTTGAAAGATTTCATCTGTTTGTTATGTATGAAGGTATAGTTATCGGCACGAATCTTGAGCTCTGACCTTCACCTGCGCAGAATTAATTTATTGGGTCCCTTTTGTGGTATGAAGTGAGGTGCGGGGGCGGGCTAAAGCGGTGATTGGCCCGCAGTGCATCGCGTCATAGCCGTCACTCGGGATTGGTTCTTTGCTAATAAATCACTTCTGCGCAGATGTAGGTCAGTGTTCAAGATTCGTGCCAATAACTATATCGATGTAGATTAAATTCAATAACGAAGCAGTAGTCAGAGACTCAAAGAGAGTATTTATTATTCAATAATCTTCTTTGATATCCTGCATATTGAAAAGAAAAAAACTATTAACACACGAGGAAGGTAATTAAAATAAATTAATTAAAACTGCAATATGATTTCAATTAATATCCACGGTTTGTTTTGATATTTTTCCGCATAAGAATAAGCCTTTTGCAATGGAGCTTTAATTATTACAGTTCGTATGCTTTATAGGTGAATCGACCATCTCGATACCATTCTGTGTAATTAATCATGTGAAAAATTAACAATAAAAATATTGTAATGTTGCCCTGTGGCTTTATTTATGTATGTACTGCGCAATTCAATAAAAGGCTACTATTTTATTTCTAGAAACTCTGCATAATGTCACTTCGAAAGCGCATTGTCTTTCACGCAGTGCCCGCCACGCCTGATTTTGTTCTGAACGGCCGGGAACGGGCTTTCGTCCGCTTGTCGCCTATATCTTCTCCAAGAAGCGCTCCCAAAACTTTGTATCTACCCTGGCAATCTGCCAACGCGAACTCCACTTCCCCGGCAATCACAACTTAACATGAAATTTCAATTTTTACGCTGGTTAGCGCTCACGAAAAAAGATTTCTGTTTTAATTTTGTGCGTCAAAAACATATAAGTGATGTGAAGAGCGTGTGTTGTACGTTCATTTTTCGTTGCTTTTTAATTTTTTTCGCATGGGTATTGAGATTTTTTGTTATTCTTTCAACCGTTATGTGACTACGTTATGAAAATAACTATGAAGCTTGTTTTTTTATTCTGTTTTATTTATCAAAATAGCTGACCAGTCGTTGGACCGTCGAATTTTCATTTTGCTCGTAAAAATACTAAGAAATAAATACTTTCAGTTTTTACCGAATTTTCCAATATTGTAGCTGGTTTTATTTACTTTATTTTACATGATACGTTCTCGGTCCTGGTCTAAAAAATCTTAGTTTTCTATTTGCTTATATCTTATTTCGTAAACATTACATAAATCATTCTTAAAAACCGCATTATCTAATTGTACTATTAACCTCTATTTCACAGTTATCTATTTAAACTTAAAAACAGACTTACACACTACACATGTAAATACAAACACAGAATACACAATCCAGAGATACACACTGCCAAGCTACGAACATCTCTCAACGTTCGCAAGAGCGATATTATTCGTCAGACTTGATTCGACGTGATCAAATCACGACAATTGCGTCTCTCACGAGCTGACACGCTCTGGACTGGGTTAACGGGGCGCCATACAAAATGGCGTTAGTGGACACGGAGGATGATAGATGAACGGAGATGCTATGAGGCAAGTAGGTCAGGCGCCTTCTTCTAGGTCAATTACGTACGGTAGGCGTGACCAAAACGACGAGGCATTCGAGTTCTTAGGGACATCTGTCAAAAATTGGTATTGATTGATTGGTGATTTGGTTTTAGTATTAGTATATGTGGGTCCCAGAGAATGCGTATGAGGGCCAGTAATGTGCTGCGGGTTGTTCGAAAGAGATACCGCGGCCCTGGCACATAAAAAGCCTATGACGGAATACGATGGTTTTTAGTCAGTAATAGTCTGACACTCCCTCGCCGCTGCTAACCCACGGTTGCAAGGTTTTTCATTATGACATCTCCGCTCATCCTTTTGTTCTCTATGGTCATGAATGTCCGTCTCTCATATGGGGAGATTTTTTGGGCATTTTCCTCATACACAACAGAGGACGATGATTAGATGTATGATAGGTAATATGGATGATTAGATAAAATATAATAATGAATGTCTTATTACCTGCCCTCTTTACATTTTCCTCAATTTATGTTGAGTTGATATTAGAGGTGAAAGTTGTTTTTCCCTTTCCAAAAAATAACCTACTGAGTACTTATTTGAGTTTGACCCAGTTGTCAAAAATTGTTGAGTGATAAATAGTTCACTCCATTTTTCTTCAATTTTCATAATGATGAGTACTTAAAGCAATCTTAACATCTATAATCCACTCGGCTGCTAATTTAATATTCCTGGTAAATAGTATTTATAACAGATTGTTGATTCCCAGAAAAAATATAATTCGTTGCAGGAGAAAAATCCAGACGATTTTTTGGAAAATAAGTTTTTTAACTCAGAGGTGAAACAAGGCATTAATCTTGTAAATTGTTAAATACTAAAGCAAATTGGCGCTCAGAGGCCCTAAGCAATACTTATAGTCATCATAAAAATAATTTTCACAATTAAAATAATAATTGAGATGTAGACGGATCACACACAATCACACAGCGAGCTTTGCGCACGAAGACCAAATATTATATTGATAGGAACTATGCTTCAGTTGGCATCTATACTAATATAATAAAGCTGAAGAATTTGTTTGTTTGTTTGTTTGAACGCGCTAATCTCAGGAACTACTGGTCCGATTTGAAAATTTCTTTCAGTGTTAGATAGCCCATTTATCGAGGAAGGCTATAGGTTACTTTTTATCTCGGTACGGGAAGTAGTTCCCACGGGATGCGGGTGAAACCGCTGGCAGAAGCTAGTACAAAATACACGTAGTGCTTACATATTAAGATTTCGTTAACACGGCAGTGCGTGGTCCACTACAGATAGATAGTGGTGCACGACTGAAATCTACATAATCACCATCAAAAAGTCAAAAGTATTCAAAAATACACAGCTATTATTTTGAATGAGGCTATTGAACCCATTTTAGTGGCGTCATACGGAAATCTTTTGAATAATAAATGTTTGCAAAGCTTTTCGTGGCCGCGGCGGTAGTCACTGAATTCAGGAAGGGACACACTATTACGCGGTTTGAGATCAACGACCGGCTAAACACCCGCTCTTGGCATTGGCTGTGGGAATTGAGGCTGTTAATGCATTTGGTTTTCATGAAGCAAAAGCTGTTATTGTGAGGTATTTAGAAAAAAAGCTGGTATATTTCTTTACTTTACGACTTCGTTAATTAGAAGCTGTTTCCCGTAGTTACAGCCGCAACCCACGGCTACGGGGTGTCGATCAAATGGAATAGGAGCATGGACAGGGTCATTTTCAGAATGCAGCGGAATTGGGAATTGGATTCGTTTAAGCTATGTACGCGTCAGCATGTGTGCGCTCGCTTTTCGTGCACAAAACTTGCAGTTTCGTAAACATGAGAATCTGCAGGTTAGAAAAGGTTAGTTTTCTAAAGCAACTAGACTACACGATTAAGATACATGTGTGTGTGTGTGTACATCACAATAGAGAACAATGTCTGTGTTTGGACTTTCATTAATCTATTGTCATATCCCCTGACCTCCAGAATAGTTTGTAACTTTCCTCTATCGATCGAAGGGAGCAAAACTTGATAAATTGTCTAACATTAAAGTCTACAACTATTAATCCGTTCAGGTTTTAATTAAGGCAATTATCTATAATTTCTCCGATGAGAAAGTAATTAGAGCTGAATTAATTATTTACTGTTTGTATAAACTTTAGCGAAACAAACTTGATGCTACATCAATTTAATAATAAAAATATCTGCACTCGTATCAAAAATATACATAACTGTCAAATATTTAAATTGTTTAAAATACAGTACATTTGGCCTATTTTTTTGTAAATTACTGTATATATTGTTATTGTTATTAGAAAAAGAGCACTTTTAGGTGTATTTTTAAAAGAGTGCTGATGTTAAATATTTGAAAAAAATACTTTTCACTATCAGTTTGACTGGGTGCCAATAAAACTATATTATAAACTCGTACAAAATTCACAGTGGGAACTTCGTTAAGGTAATGAACAGGTAAATCACGTGATGAGGTAATCCATTTTATTATGATGTATTAAGTGCACTTCCATTTAATTACGTGTCAGTGATATTAATTAATAATATAATATCAGTGGCCGACAACACATTTTGAGCCTGATTTTCGGATAATGTATTCATTTGCATAACTGCACTGTGTTGTCATAAAATGTGTTGTGTGCAAAGGTGAATTCTATAAGCAAGATTAAAAGTTCAGAAATACATACAGTTGTTTATTGGTGATAGACTCTTATGAAAAGTATTTCTAATGTGAGATGACGTCACACAGACAAGTATGGAAGATTAAAACATGATACGCTGACTTTAAATTAGATGATGGCAGAAGGGTAATGATTAGTTTCTATTTTTTTATTGAGTAATGCTACAAGTACCAAATAGCTGAATTAATAAGGGTATGCCAGTTTTAGCAGCAAAGCAAATAGGCATAGGATCTATCATACCTATTTAGATTCAATAAAAAAAATGAGATGACCTTTTACGATAAAAGTGGTCATTAAAAATGTAAAGTATTTTGATTTACTTATATAAACTTTGTAATTATTTTTAATAAGAAAAATACGCAGAAAGCCATTACTAAAAATGAGAGTGTTTTAAATCATAATATATTTTCGTAGGCTGTTTTCAGGTCAATACACCAGAAATTATAATAACCGATGAAAATTTATCGCGCGTTAAAATATAAATAATTTTAATAAAAACTGTTTCTGACAGAATATTAATTTCACAGTTCATTTCCTGACTTTATCAATAAATCAACTAGTCAAAGAAATTAAGTCTTTATGTAGAAAATAATTCAGGTAGATATATCCCTACTAATATTATAAATGCGAAAGTAACTCTGTCTGTCTGTCTGTCTCTTTATTACGCTTTCACGTCTAAACCACTGAACTGATTTTAGTAAAATTTGGTACAGAGATAGAGTTGACCTAGAGAAAGAACATAGAATAGTTTTTATCCCGGACTTTTTAAAAATTCTCTTGGAAACGCGCTACAACCGAACTCTACGCGGGCGGAAGCTAGTACAGTATAAAAATAAATATACACTGGAGACTAAACAGTCGGCTGGGCTGACAGTTGACCCGATGGTTAGCAAAAGTTTTCTTTTAAAGTAAATCTTAATTCCAATCAATCTTTTAGAAGGTCTGATACTCAATTATGAGCCCATGAAAACTATTGGCTGACTAAAAGTCTGCAGTGTACGGGCACTCCTCCTCCTCCGACCCATTTCCCAAACTATGTTGGGGTCGGCTTCCAGTCTAACCGGATTCAGCTGAGTACCAGTGCTTTACAAGAAGCGACTGCCTATCTGACCTCCTCAACCCAGTTACCCGGGCAACCCGATACCCCTTGGTTAGACTGGTGTCAGACTTTCTGGCTTCTGACTACCCGTAACGACTGCCAAGGATGTTTAATGACAGCCGGGACGTACAGTTTAACGTGCCATCCGAAACACAGTCATTGGTGTCTAAGATATACTTAGAAAGTACATACAAACTTAGAAAAGTTGCATTGGTACTTGCCTGACCTGGAATCGAACCCGCGCCCTCATACTCGAGAGGTTGGTTCTTTGTCCACTAGGCCACCACGACTTTTTTGACTGCAGTGTACGGGCACTATAAGTGAAATATCTAAATAATAATTTTATTTTCGATACTTGAAGAAAAAAAGGTTTTTTCACAATACAATTGTAGCGGTCATGCGGTCCAGTAATTTTCCGATAGCCGAACAAAACAGGACCACTAATTCGATAGTTTGGGCGGTAGTCTAAAAAATATCGCTAAATTGAATGAATATATTTTGTTTCTTTTTTGTTTGTTCAGCGTTTTTGTGGTTTTAATGTTTTATAAAATATATTTTACAATATAAATGTTGCGGTTATTTATTTGCATAATAATAATTGTTTTATTTTACATGGTTTATATGAACTGCGTGTATTTTTTGTTTAAAAACTTCGAGTGTAAAAATATAAAATTACCTAACTTAGTTGGATAATGACTTAGCTTAAGACTCTTAGAACTTTGCTATCTTTAAACAAATTAGAAACTGTAAAATTTTATTTTTCTTATCCAAGTATTATACAACGTTGTTATCTTTACATTATTTAATTTTCCTAATTACTTAGCTCTGAGTTTTAAGGCATTAAAATAGTATGAATATTTCTAATTAACATTGTTAAAATAATGTGGTATACCATGGTTTAAAACAGCTCATAATTTTGAATTACACCCAAATGGGAACCCAATTACAAATACACAAAATTACCAACGTAATAATGCAAGCGGTCGGTAAATTTTATTGCTCGTACAATACGCGATTGCAATAGCATAATGCTATTATCTGAATGGCTGAACGAGCAATGGATATAGAATACAAATGGACGTTCGGATGATGTAGGCTTAGGACGTGAATCATGGCGGTGGCCAGATTGAATTAGTGCGCCATATTTTTTTTTTATTTATCAACGGAGTATATTTTTTATAAAAACAAATATTTCTCGCTGAATTGTGAACATAAATTGACAACATTTTTTTTTGATAACGAAACAAAACAATGTGATGTATGTTTGAATGGATTAGCTTTAGGAATGAAACTAAATACCGGGAATTATTGTTTACTATTTTGTTGTGTTCATTATTTAAAACTAGTAACTGGTTTTTGCGCATACAATAAGTTTGTGGGAATTATTATAATTCGTTCGTGACATTTCAAGCATCACGTAAACCGATATTAGACAGAATGTTTGTGTCAAAAATTCTCAAAAACCGTTGATCTGATAAATGAACAAATATGTGAAAACCAGGTATTTCCGCCGTGCCTAGGCTGCACGGTATATTTATTATTCCGTGCTGCAGTAAAAAGATTAGCTAGTCAGCAGGTTGGTAGCAACCATCTGTCCAGTGTGCACATTTGCGTGAAACAGTGACCTGTTGTTACGTAACGAAGGGATATCTGCTTTACTACAATATGTATTGGTATTAGGTAAAATGGAAAGATTTTTTTCTTAGTTTGTTTGTACCCTAATTAATGCTCAATCCTGTGCCCAGACGATAAAAAGGCTGTAAAAGTTGTTTGTAATCTAAAGCCTGCGCAACTACTGAAACGATTTGAAGAATTGGAAAGTTATAGGAAAGCTACATTCTTCCCGAGTAACAATAGGCTATATTTAATCCCGGTACGAGCAGTAAGTAGTTCCTACGGAACGCGGATCAAACCGCGTACAAACGGCTAGTTCTGTATGAAAGGTCCATAGTCTCTTTGAGATGTATTCAACTAGTGCTTGTATTAAAAGTGTAGATTTCTATCTCTTTCTTAGCTTAATTACTAGATTCTGACGAGAATCTAGTAATTAAGCTAAGCACGCAAGACGTTGCGTAACAACTGAATTAATTTCATTAATCGTGCAGTGCGCGAATCTATAACCATTTAGTATTAGAACTTTTTATTAAGAAAAAAATACATCAATATAATAACAATTCAATACAAAATTGAATGTAGATATTCTAAGTCCATGTTGTATCTCTATGAAATAATCTAAACAATACAATGTGTGGTGCCTTCAGCAACATAACAATTTAATTAAAACTGGCATTAAATTAAAAGAGCCTCACGCTATTCTTGTTATTAATTTACAGGAGTTTAATACAAGCTGTTTGTGAACTCACTGTTGTTTTTCTATTAAGATTATAACACGCTATGAATATTTTAAATATTATATTAAACGGTATAGTATGTTCTTCGTTTTTTTTTTGTTGAATGTAAATAAGTACATAGTAGTGTTTGGATAAGATCAGGCTTTTACATGTTAAGTTAATCATGAATTAATATGGAATTTTCTCTAAGAACCAAAATAAAGTCACTTTTAAATTAAAAAGTTAAGCTATACCTACCTATATTTGTACAATAGGAATGATCAGAAATGTGAAATAAGAAAACAAAACTCAAGAATATAAAAAGCTTTTCGGTTAATCTAACAACCGTCACGAATTGTAATCAATAGGTTGGCCAGTGTTACCCTGTGTGGCAGTCGGTTAAACCAATGATTTTTATTCGAATGTTTTGTTACATTGATATTGCACAGTTTCGGCAGCAAGCAAAACAACCTACCAAAGAAAACAGTGCCAAATATTGATATCAAATCACGTCATAAGCAAGCCTTTATTAATGTGTAATGAAAACAGCAAGATATAGAGTCGTTAAATAATAATAACTTCAAGATTGCCAAAGTTACTCGGGGAGTTTCTTTATACGTACCAAACTTACTGCATGGCAAGTAATATGTGCGCTTAGAATTTTACGATCGAGGAAATTACTTCGCGAATATTATTCACGTCATTTCATTATATTAGAACTGGTATTTGACAACCCGGTTTGTAATATCTTTGTCATTTTACATCAATTTTATAATTTATTATTAATTTATTTATTTATTTTATTTTTCATTTTTTTTTTTATTTTTTTTTTTATTTTTTTTTTAGTTTTTTTATTGTTCTACTAGGATAGTTTTCTTTTTGTGTTGTAAATATCTATTGATCAAATTATCCTTTGGAATCGAAAATGTGAGAATTTTATTAAATACTTCGATCATTTTATAAGTCGTTAGATTTTATGGGTGCTCTAAGGGTTGTCTTTACAAGTACCTGTATGTTATTATGGTTATGTTGCTACCTCACATAAGTGCTTTCAGAACGAGTACTATAATTTTGAGTCATAATAATATAGGACATGACCATCTTAGACAAAGGGACAATAATAGGCCTATTCTATGGAAATTTTAACGGTTTGCTCATATATATTCTAGTAGCCATAGTCAATAATAAATGTCCAGCTTCCTGGATTGCGTCAGATAGGCAGTCGTTCCATGTAAAATACTGGTACTCGTCTGCATTCGGTTAGACTGGAAGCCGACCCCAACATCCAACATAGTTAGGAAAAAGCTTGGCAGATGATGAGTAGTCACTATGTACAATCAAGTCTTCTTATATATAGCTCTGTATAAATGAGAAGTATTCTTGTCTTGCCTCTTTCCAGCTATATATTTGGCTATAATATTAGTATGCGCAAGTTTTCTGGATCATTGTCCCTTTTCCTTACATTCGCAAATCAATCATACGGGTGACTGACTCTGACCTCATGCTAGCAAAGAAATACAATTGAAACGTCTTTCTTATGTTATCTCAGAGCTTTTGCGTATCTTATGTTTTTAACGTTATTATTTTTCCTCGCCATTAGATTTGAATAAAAAGAAATAGGTGCCATTGTATTGTACTCTATGTTTACATTAGGAACTTTAACTATTAATATTCTAAAATGGAGCTTCCTGCTTTGTTAGTTAAACAATGTGTATTGAGTCATACTTACTAATGGTCTCATTAAAAATAATTATACCGCGATGTTTATACTTCTGTTTATGTGTGTCTGTACTACTGCGAACATCTACCAAACTAAATGACACCAACACTGCACCAAAATGACGAACTGCTGACGCAATACCGACTGAAAAAAATCGTTTATTTTAACGACCAATAGGGGTCCATGTTCATAACGCGCCCTGAAATGTATGCCTGACATCTCATATTCGGTGGCGCATAAAAATTTCTGCGAATGAGTTCTAAACGATTCGTTTGGTCGTATTTCCTACGGCGGGTAATGGCCGTTTTACGCATAATATGAACGAGCCAATCATTCATGGACGACCTACTTCCATACCCAATAGTAATAAGGATATTAGAGTTGTGTTGATGAAATGTTCATTTTCTTAACTGGTTATGTAAAATCTGAGGCGGGTGGAGTTTGATTTTTGTAAGTTGAGTGTATTTGGTAGGTTTATTAGTTGACTGCATAAAGTGCATGGTATGTGTTACGCTTAGTAAAATAATATTATTAATAATTAGTCCTCTGGATTCAGATATCTTTTATCAATTATTGTTTACTCGCATCATCTTTTCTTGTTTAATCCGTCAGGTGACTCAGTACAAGATTTTAGACAGATGTTTGGCATTATCACTGAGCACCAGCTCGCATCTTTATGATTTATTTATATAGAAGAATATAGCTAGCTATAATAAATGACAGTATCAAGGCTTCTAGGCGTATAACGCTAGTTCTCTCAATAAGGCCTTGTTCATATTCCTCATTATTTATTTGGCACACAGCGAGCCATTTTCTTGGAAATATGTGGTATATACTTTTCTTAATGGACAAAGAGACATATATAGGAAATAATATAATAGAATTAGTTGATATCTCTGTATATTTTTATGTCTGCGTGATCTTCAGACTACAATGGATGGCAAAAATTTATGTAACTACGTATTGGGGAGATATTGTTGCTTATTTCATGCAGGCATATATATAATATATTAAGTGAGCTAGTAATACCTATTGTATAATAATTATTTAGAGGATGTCCCCTTCAATGACACATGTAATTGAAACGTTGGATTATATTGGTAGGAATTTTTCAGCAACTTCGTAATTTGTTGCTGACTCAGACAACGCCATATCTTATCGAAAATAAGAATGAATCAAAAATTCAAAGCACCTCATTCAAATAATTTAAAAGCCACAAAAAAAGCAAAAGCAATATTTTTTTACTAGATTTTTCCAAAGTTAGGACTTGGAGTGATATTACGTTTAAGTAGGTTGGCTCAAAGCCACATGCAACACAAACTGCTTGAACTTAAACACTGCATATTGCAACCGCTGTCGGCACTATAATCAGTCTTTTTGCACAGTTGTAAACCGAACTATTAGAAAAGCACATTTTTACACCAAAATGAGCTACGACTAACGAGTCACGTAATGAGGAATAACTTAGCGTTTTAAGTTACATATTGGTTAAAGTACCCGTGTTAAGTTACATATTTTATTTACAGCTTATAAGGTTTCGTCTATAGGGATTAAGTCCTCTTCACTTTAGTAAAGAGATGTGCCAAGAGAAGTTGGTATCATGTATCATCAAAAAATGTCGGATAGCGATAAAATAAAATAGTATGCAATAATTTGGACTTAGTAAACCACCAAACTACACTGACAATCTCATATCTCCTAAATAAACTCTTTTACAAAAAAAGCGGGCATCTATGCAAAATCGTGGTTTTAACGACTTTATGTGAATTTCAAAAGGCATACCTACGTATTACGCATGCTTATCTAGCCCTTTTGATGCCTGGAACATATTCCAGTAAAACTAAGATTTCGCATAGGGGCCGTTTTTTTTGCAAAAGAGTATATTAGCTTCATAAATCTACACAATCAGCCACTATGACTTCTGTCACGAAATGAATGCCTAATAATCCATGAGGGACATTTGTCTGCCAGCAACAACCTAATAAGAGCTTGAGGCTCTGGCCTCGATTCATAGGTCAACAAAGACTTACGATTTTCTGAGCACAGAATCTAGATTAACTGCGCTTTCACACTAGTGAATGTCCCGCTTAGTCCTGCCAAACGGTTTATATGGATGGCAGTGAACAGTTGACAATCATCGGTTTAAAAGATGACACGTGAAACCGCGCGACAGCTTTTTGTCGCTTGGAATTTATCGAGCGTAAAAAAAACCGAACGGAAAATCCACTAACGTGAGAGCGCTGTAAACATGTGACCAAAAATAAATGAGATATAATTGAGTAAAACATACGATGTAAAAGTTTTCCCAAAATAGTTTTCCTTAATAGTTTTAGAGCAGTTGTGAAGTAACAAATTGCATTAACAGAAGTACACGTCTGCTAAGGTTCTTCAAATGGGATTCCATCAATTTTCGCATTTATCTGACCCGCCCGCGCTGTTACACCCAATGTCCTTTAGAAACCTCCCATCTATATAAAAGATCATCGAAATTGTAGTTTTATTGTCGAACTGGATAAATATAGAACGGGGACGCATGTGCTTTCGGATAGTTTACTGTATTAAATATTTTTGTTCAAAAATACTTAGATATAAAAACTAATTCATGAATTTACGTAAAAGTATGCATTTTATAAAATTTTCAATAGGTATAGCATATAAGAGAGTAGATGGAAAATTATTATCAATTATTTCAGTCGTGGAACCGTGTTTTTATCTACCAGAGTCAAAATGTTCCAAAAAGAGTAAAAATAATAACAAGAGTTTATCCTTCAGTTCTAATAAGAAATAACTACAGCATTATTTATCTGGAACGTTCATTACAGTCGTTTATATTTTTAACAGTAAAATTAAAGAGTATAAAGCTAATAGACTTGAAAATAATGAATGTTGTTATAGAAAATGTAGCCATACCTGAATATAAGACAAAATGAAGAAGGTTTATATTAAAATGAAGCCTAAAACGCCCTCTTATAAAGATACGAATAACGCAGTTTACTTACCTAAATTAAAAAAAAAAGACGGCTACGGTAGTTGGGAGGCTAAATTAGGTATATCGTAGGGCCACTTAGGTATATTTTTTCTATCCTTTCGGGTTATAAAAAGACATACAAGCAGCAAGAAGCAAGCATTTTGGCGAAAGATTATGAAACCAAAAAATACTAAAAGCAGAAATGGCAATTAAGTTTTTTACCATCCAATTTTAAAACTGGAAGTTTCATAACGTGAATCTATGGAGTTTTTTGCAGCTTCTTTCTCTTAGCTCTTGGAACTTTGCAACTTTACTTGACCGTTAAAGTCCGACGCCTATAAAAACGTTTTTATATAGGTACATCAGATTTCATATAACAAAAGTATAGCATAACTTTATTGCACTACTTCAGAATAAACCAAACAAGTTTCTTATTCAAACTAAAAAAAACTAACTTTGACATTAAACTCTTCTAACCGACATTATGATTCAAAAACCAATATTTACCACTGAACATTAGTATCCAAATACAATTTAAACAAAGAACTGATCTTATTGAACAGCTGGTTAGCATCCTTTGTTTACACATTATCTGGTTCAAGTACCTAGTAATAATATAAACATATGCAGTCATTTAAACATTATCTATTTAATTAACAGTTCAATGAGATGTGCCTATCAACCTCATTACTTGACTTACCTACTGATAATAGCACTTGTTTGCACCACATCTGGTTGAAATACCTATTAATATACCTACTATGTCTAGGTTTTTCCTAACTGTTCACCCACCCATTTACGTAGCAGCGGTACTGATCGGTGTTTAACTGCATGATTGCCTGTCCTGTGCGGCTGCTATACACCTAAGAGCGCGTCGTTGATAATAAATATGAACAAACGCAGTAACTTACCGCTTTTTGACAGAGAGCTCCTAAAGTCCGTTCAACAGCCGAGGGGCGATTATTATTTTATTTCAAATATTGATATACATACGAGAATTGTTTTCGGAAGTGCGGAAGTAAAACCTGTACCTAACATTAAAAACCGATCACCTCCGATAGCTCATAATATTAGTAACCCTGCATCCTGTCTAGTTGGTTTTTACACTATGAATAAAAGAACAATACATAACGAAACCTTGTGATTAACGCTCAATTCTTCTCCGGGTGCGAGGAGGCCTGTGCCCAGCAATGGTACGATAAAGAGGCTGTAACTTAACCTAAGATATTAGTCGAAAATATTGCCTTCAAAAATGTAATATAAATCTTTCTTCCCCAGGTTCGTTATGCCTCCGCAATGTTCACGTGGTGGTACCAGAAGCGGTAGAACGCGGCTCCAAAGTCGAGATGAAGTGCCTCTACGACCTCGAGAAGGAGGTCTTATACTCCGTCAAATGGTACCGGGGGGACCGCGAGTTCTGTCGGTACTCCCCCAGGGACGTTCCCCCGCTCAAGATATTCCGGATACCTGGCATAGAAGTTGACGTAAGTTTAAAACTCTAGGGTTTAACATTTAAAACCTGTGCAAGTTTCCCCGGTTCAGTTTTCATGAATAAAATTAGATGTTGAACAGCGAATTATTTAGTGGTGCTTTTCAAAGATTTTGTATATAGAAGATAAGGTAAAAATCGGTTATTTTGGTTTGTTCTTAACTTAAAATCTCGTTCAAGATTAATCTGGAAATCTTAATCACGCAACAAATCGTTCTTGCCTGTCGTTTTACATTATAAAAATTGTGTGAAAAAAATACTTGTTTGAACATATGAATATGTGCAAGATTTGAACATAAACTTACTCAAATTCAACGTTTATAATGCTAGGTACTTTGAACATAAAACTACTACATAGTCTGCATTCTTTTCCACTTTCTTCGCGTAATCTCAAGTATAAACTTCACACCAATTAAAGTTGGGCGCCAAGGCACCGACCCTACTTGTTTTGATAGGCTGCGTTTCCTCACCGGACTTTGATGGAGTTTGTAATATCTTTACAAAGTACCAACTTCTTAGATAACCCTAAAACTTGCCACGCATAGAAATTTTGAGCATTTTAGGTAAGGAAGTGTTAATTATCAATTTCTCGTATTATCATAGGCTTTTGCGTTTCAATTTAGAAGTTTCGTATAGTATAAGTACATCTACTTCTTACATTGTTGGGGTGAACCTAATCAAAGTTCCGGGAAGCGATTGGATGCCTGATTTCGAAGTTACAAGGCCTTATTGAGCCCTTCGGCCTAGATTCTCGAAATTAGACCACCAGCCCAATTACTTAAAAATTGGCCTCCGATTGACTTACATTTCGAAGTAGTGTTCTATATGCGTCGAATTGTTTTGTTTTTTTCATCTGTGTGCTAAATCTAGGCTATTATTATTTTAGTTTATTTAGTGTGTAGTAATTAATTTTGTCGGACTTTAACGTGATTATAAATACATAGTAATTGAACAGTGACTTGCCCGGTTTTTTTAGAATTCATTTAATTATGCTTTAAATAGGATCGTAGATAAAGTAAATTTTGTAACAGCAATGTTTGCTATTTATAACCACAAAATAAGTAAAGTACCAGAAAAAAGTCTTGTGAAGGTCTCTGAATTTCTAAGTACAACATTAGTATTCAACGGGAACAATTTTTTAAAAACAAAAAGGCAAGGGAGGAAGTTGGTAGGGTTAAAAAGTTCCTGAAGTTATTAGCCTGCTCCTTATCTATGTAATTGACTGTCCCGCAGTTTTGTTAAGAACTTGAAAATTTAGAATTATTTTATCGCTGGGTAAGTTGTAAGTTATTTTAATTAATTATATTGTAAAGTAGTATCTCTTGCTGCTCTTTAACATGTATTTCACTACCCAATTACTGTTTTACCTTCATCAAAACACGACCCCCGAAAATGTATTTTTTATGAAACACATTTTATGACAATAGAAGCGTTATCTTGCAAAACGTAAACAAAATATTTAAAAAGTATGCAAAAACATCTCCTACTTCGGACGCAATAAACAATATTGAGAACAAAATGTTCCTGAACGTGAATAGAAGCTGCTGACATTTCATAAATTGCTTTCACATTGATCAGCATAGAGCCTCTGTTTTCAATGCTTTTACCTACTTCACAACATTATTACGAGTGTTTTTCGTCCCAAAAAGTGTTATTAAACGCGTCACATTTGTTTTCAAATATACTTTCGTAAAACAGTTTTAATGCTTGCCAAACAATACGAGCAGAATTATTTTGAAAGTTGCAAACATTGGCTACAGTCGGACACATACATCGCTGAAACCCATTAATGTCTAGACTCTTGACAAGCACAATGGTCGTTTGCTCTCGTATTTGTCTGTACGGATATTTATTTGCTCAAAATTAATTGAAGCGCTTCGACAAACAGAAATAATTATACTTTAATCAACTTTCAAAAAAATAAATTGATGTGTAGTAGAGAAGAAAAAACGGATTTATTTTACGTCACGGGTCAGATAATCACGTTGTCAATATCAGAGCTGAACCAACAAGTGAGATTCACTTTATTTCACAATTTATTTGTACAGGCACGTAAGATTAAAAATGTAACCCTTTTTTGCCGCTTCGGCGTGCGTAACAAATAGCGTTCCTACACACTAGGTACTGCGTATATTTAGGTAACATGTCCGCAATGAAGCAAGTACTATATTGACAAGACGACACGGCAACCTCTGACTCACACACAACTCGCCATGAAAATGGAATTGCCACAGCCATTTCTCTTCTAGCCCGACACGACAAATTATAACAAGTACGAAATTAAGTTTTGCGACTTGCGACTTTCTTCCCGGCTATTCAGATCCTCGTCTCGAGTTTACAAACGCTCGTTGAGATGTAATTACAATTTTAAGTAAAGCCTTACATTACGTTTTCATATTAATGTAATTCATTGCTTCCCTGTCTGCCGACAGACGCGCAATTTTTTTTACTTAAGCCAAGCCACTCGAGGTGCCGTAACATGTAACGATGTATAACTGCAAGATTCAACGAGAATGTAATTAAAATAACCATTTAATTTTGGTCGAATTAAAAATTTCCTTCAAAATTAAAACCTCAAAGGACCCTTCGTTTGAGCTTTTAATTTCTTTACTCAGGTTCTCGACCTTACAAGTTATTTGAAGAACATTGCTTTCATGTTAAAAAATACCATGAAATTGTGTTTCAAGAAAAATTATTTAATATTTCGTGCGCAAACATGTAATTAACGATCATTGTGTGCCAAAATTATTATCAACGTAAATTGTGCAAGCACATCCAAAAACATGGCAGATATAATTTTTCCAGGAAAAAAATATAATTTGTTTCAGTGGTTGCGTTTGAATAACGTGACTTAGTACAAATTCAACGTAACATGGGGGCCGTATTCAGCATTTAAATACATCATGTCTGCATAATTGCGTGTACGTAACGTTCACGGTGTGATAACGGAGCAAACATTTATATTTTATCGCTGCTTTTCACGTCAAGAAATTTCTCGCCTTACCATAATTACGGCCTCAATCGTTTTTATAGCGGCCTATCGGGAGTGCGGCCTAACTATGTAGGCCATTATTATCTTTATCTGTTGCCGACACTATCCGCGGTGTCGTTCCATACAGCCAATTGTTATGCCAACTGTATTCGAGTATCAACTCATTTCATGTCCGTGTGGGCCACTTAAATTTTATCGCAGGGCCGTAACATGGCTTCATTACTGAAAACTGTCTGCCAGCCTCATTAATGTCTATAATACATACGTTTTGTAGGAACATTAATAAAGTTTTTATCGTATAAAGATATCGTTCGGTAAGGATCGACGACTGCCGATTAAATAAGGGATAATGAGCATTCGGTCTTCAAATTGGGGATGATTGTGTATTTATATAACTTTAGATGAATATTTATTTGTATTGAAGTTAATTATTCCAAGTCTGTGGTAATTAAGAGCGTGTTAATGGATTGGATGATACTCTCGCGTTATTGGGGATGATAAATTGGCAATGGTTTTCAGTGAAGTGCCGTTTACAATTTGTTGGTACCCGTATCATATTTTAGTGGAAGGCTTGCTGAATCAATAAGCTAATGAAGGAAGTGATTGAGTTTAGCGTGAAGCCAGGGACGCATCGCTAAGTACCTAGATGTCAAATACGGG
Source organism: Helicoverpa zea (assembly GCF_022581195.2). Classification (NCBI taxonomy): domain Eukaryota; kingdom Metazoa; phylum Arthropoda; class Insecta; order Lepidoptera; family Noctuidae; genus Helicoverpa; species Helicoverpa zea. The sequence goes on along the minus strand of NC_061455.1, from coordinate 10,371,780 downwards.
TATTTATCTAACAGCGCATTCTACAATCATATTCGAGTACCTACAAACACAGAAACGCAAATAGATACTTAGACAGTAAGCAGGCACTATTCTGAAAGATGGAGGTAACTGGTGGAGTGTTATGTTTTGGGAACTATATTTTTTGTCACCAAAATTTATATTTGTCATCAAGTTGTATCACCTAATAAATAGATCTATCGCCACGAAATATTTTCGTTCTCAGATAAACAAAGAGTGTTCCCAGGTATGAATTAGCAAATTATTGTTAATATAATGTGTAAAATATGAGATGGATTACCAATAAAATTGTAGTGCATTACATGAATATAAACTTCGTTCTTATAATAATAGTTTTATTACTTAAATAATAGCTTGGTGCTCAAAATGGTAGATCTGTCACCAAATAAATCGATTAATCGATCCCTGACTGCGACTCCTTTTTATTTGTTATTTTGTCACCAATACAGTAGTTACATTTTATTTCGTTCAGTTATTAAAATAATGTATTCGTTACCAATTTAATACATCAGTTTATAATTTTAATAAAAATATGTTCAAAGGGAAGAGGAAGGGAAGGGAGACAAAATGGCGCGCTTTCGGGCCTCAACGAATGGGTTGTAGGTTGGTTGTAGGTACGATCATACGATGCGGGGCGCGGGCAGTGAGATTTTTAACAATAAATATTGATTATTTTGACTTTGATTAATTGTTTTATTTACTATTCAGCTAGAAATTTAATTTAAATATATTTATACTACCTGTGGAAACTAAAGCCCTTGGGGGGAGGCACATGGCCAGTTAAGTAGTAGACTCTTTTGGTTGAAATGATGATGACGACCACCCTACATTTTTAGACCTTCATGAAATTTTCTAGTGATATAATATATGATTTATTGGTGATCTCTTTAAATTAGTTTGCTTAAATACTATTAGGACAAACCTATTATAATACATACAAAATCATTTATTTGGTACTTGACCCCATATCTCCATGATTTTCGGTAATTTATTGTGGAAATGATTTTATATTGTTTGGTGACTACATTTGGTGACAAATCTACTATTTTGAGGGCAAACCCTATTATTTAAGAAACACAAAATGAATTAAATTGGTGACAGCTTAAATCATACCCTTATGTTTTTCGGTGATAGTGACCCAAGTATCCTCAAATCACTTGATAATTTCTTCTGTTTATCCAGATAAAATAGGTACAGCTTTTTATAGAAATTGAAGGTGTCGGTGTAGAAAGACAAAGTGGGTACCTACCTTTATAATAGATTAGACTTTCTAACATTTGAAAGCATACTGAAATAGCCACTTATTTGTTACGGAGTGTGAGAAACATAGGTACCTACGCGAAGACAAATCTAGGTAGGCTCTGAAAACCTAATTCTGATAAGGATTATCATATCATACATAACTACAAAACCTTACCGTGACGTCACAACTCACAGTACACAATCGCTTAAACCTCGTTATGCTAAACAGAGTTTTAATGTAATAATATTACGTTCTCATATCGTTTAACAGGATTTAGATAAGTTATCGTTATGAACCATTAAGCTTTAACAATGATAATTACAATATTTTGGTACACAAACCATTGTTAACTTGTTTTAACTGTTTAATCATTAACTGTTTAATCATTATTCTACACCAGCAGTCTGTGGGCTAATCATACACAAAAAGCGGACAGCGCACTGCGCATTCAATATAATAACGCCTTCAGGGCGCTGTTGAGGCTTCCACCTTACTGTAGTGCGTCAGGGATGTTCGCGGATGCGCACACTGATGATTATTTCGCGATCATGCGCAAAAAAGTGGCATCAGTGGTACGCAGATCGAGGGGAAGCAGCAACAGCATTCTGAAGGTATTTTCAGAAAGGCTAGAAGGGCCTGTTATGGATAGATTTATCAAGCTGCATGTTAGACATGGGACTTGATAAATCTTCTAATAATCCTGGATGTATTGTGTGTATTATTTTATATTATTTTGTACTTGTGTGTTACTACTAACATAGTTTGTAAGTTTGTACTGTTTACTAACACGCTATGGGCCGTCGATGCCTGAAAATAAAAGATTTTTTTTTTTTTTTTTATTTTTATTTTTTTTTTTATTTTATTTTTATTAAGGAAAGTGCTTTAATTTTTGATGGTGAATAAAATATATAATTTAAAAGGTGGTAAACTTCAGATATTTACTTTTAAGGCTTGTTTGTTTGTAACTTCTGCGAAATAACGGTGGATAAAACCACGTGCAGAGTTTACCACATCGCATCGGGAAGTTTGAAACATAAGATTTTTTAAAGAATACATATACCTAAACAGCATAAAATATGTTTTATGTAAAATGTGTTTATCTAAAAATGGGACCTTTATCTAACTTCACTATCGTTTACCACTAAGTATCACAGCGAATGACCATCGACAGCTGAACGCAGGTCTCCACCAATGAGGGCCAACCATTGCGATCTATAGTCTACATCTTCCTTCTGTTCTCTTTGAAAAGTCGCCCCGTTGTGAAAGAGAGATCTCAATCTAACCGAATCTAGTAGAAAAAAACATAGCTTGACGATGAAGAAAAAATATAATTATATTCTAAGAAGAAATGTAAAAATCGAAATATCGAAAATTCATCGAACCAAATGGAAAACATAATCATAATACGACAATCACTAAATCCTTCGTGCGTATTACCTTGGCGCGACTTATTCCCTCGGAGAGCCCGTACAACTATCACCACATTTTATTAAGCTCTCACAGACGGACGGACAGTCACGCACATACAGAGGATCAGGTGGTTCGTACGAGATTGAAAGCCCAACTATTACCGACGCCCGAACTATTTAGGCGAATAATGCGTGGAACGTAATTGAAATATACAAGGCTTTTGTTATGGGTTGTTTGTTGTGAAATGAGTATGGGAGTTTGTTAATTTTGAAGTTTGACAAATCATTTTTAGTAAGTAATCGTTGTTTTGTACTGAATCCGGTAATGGATGCTGTATTTTTATTTAACCCTAGATAGATAACCTACGTCGAAACGACGTAATCGATTTTGAAAAATCGTTATAACTCATTTGTTTTTCGCGTTATTATCCTGCCCGTTCCTGTCAACTCAGTCGGCCGTCGGAGCTTGTAGGACATACCCATATCGCCCCGGTGAGTGCAATACTTTCGTCAATATTTACCTACCTTACGTCGAAGTGACGTATGGTTATCTTTAGTGTTCGTTTTTTGTTGCTGGGAAAATGTGTTATTGTCTTTTTTTGAGCATAAATTTACATGTTTTTTATTCGTTTTTTTTTTACTTGTTATAGGCCACGATAAAAATTACATTATGACGTCACGAAACCGTGCAGACGATGCAGCAACCTGTCGGTTGTTGCGTGAAACAAGCGATGAAGAGATTGAGGTGTCGAACAGTGAAACTGATGACTGTTTATTAGAAGATGAAGTACAAAGTGATGCAGAAGACTTTGAAGACAGTGCACCAGTGAAGGGAAACACTGATGCTGAAGACATGTTTGGAAATAACCCCGAAATTTCTGAAAGTGCTTCGCTAACTATGCCGAGTTGTATTGTCATGCCATAGCGTCAAATTCTCAGTGGCAAAAGCGATCATCCTTGGACGGCGAGTAAGACAGAACACGTGGCAGAGTATCTGCTGCTGATAATATGATTTGTAAGAAAGAAAAACCGCTGGGTCGTAGAGATTTTATGAAGAAACTCAGCGGTAGCCTGATGACCCCATGGATGTAGACAAGGCGTAAAATGGTCACTTTGCCGATAAATATCAAAGAAATAAATAGTAGTATACTGCCAAAAAGACCAGCCAAACCTCCCACACAACATGAAGGTGTACCTGAGGTAAAAAAAAGGAAATATTGTGCCTTTTGTTCTTCAAAAATTAGAAGGATGACAAAGACAATGTCCGACAGCTGCAAAAATCTCATTTGTGGAGAGCTCAAGTCTAGCGCCTGTCCTAAGTGCCTTGCATGCTAAAATGAATAAAAATTGTGATTTACTTTAATTTGTTATATACTAGAGATTAAAAAAAAATGATTTTTAAAAGTTTACACAATAAATTTTAAGGATGATGGAAAGATTGCTAAACGTTTATGTTTCGAAAAGTAAAAATTATCTTGTTTTGTACTTATTTTTTTTTTCTTATAAAAATATAAATAAACTCTAATGTTTTTCATTTTATCAACATATAATTAAAGATATTAAAACATAATATCACATTTATAAACATAGTATATACATAATCTAAAATATGCTCACTCAAACATTCGCACGTCGAATCGACGTATGGTTATCTTTAGTGTACAGTGAAATATGGTTATCTATCTAGGGTTAAACTGTGAAAGCGCGGACATTCACTGCTTGCTAAAAACCTAATCAGGTATAGTTCGGCCATTCAGAGAATGCGTTCCTGACACGTCGCGATTGAACTGACGACGTAACTTTGCAATGGCGTTGCAGTTACGATAAAAATATTTTTGCTGGTTGTTTACCGTTTTAACAATTGAGGAGCATTAAAACAACATTATTATATCAATAATCAATGAATGTAGTTACGTCGTCAGTTCAATCGCGACGTGTCAGGAACGCATTCTCTGAATGGCCGAACTATAATATACCTCCTACATCCATATATCCTATTTTATATATCAAATTCCTACTTTCCATAGATTCTATGTATACCTTTGATAAATAAATTCAATTTGCCACCATTCACTAGTACCGCTCAAACAAAGCATTCTCAATCTAATTACCACTGTCAGAGAATGAGCACATCCTAGAATATCACAATAAACAGTGATTGCAATTACCAGTGACACTGGAAAATGGATCAAATGCCACCAAGTGCCCCAGAAACGAACATAATAAGCTTCACTGTTTTAAGGTGTATTTCCGACACATATTATGGACGGCTGCGATCTGCCGCATGCGTCAGAAGCACGCGGCTATCGTCAGCAGAATGTCTTTATACTTATTTGTCAGCTTCTTCTCCTTAGGTATAGGTCTCCTATATTTCATTATTTTCAATGAAAAGTCAAGTTTGACCAAAAGCTTAATTTATGTATTTCTGATGATAATATTGGGGATATATTTGGCCGCATTAAAGAAACTTACCTACTATGTGCGATCTATACTCACAATTGACCACGTCTTCTACTACCACAGACTACACGTATCTATCACATATTTCAAAAGGTTCATTGTTTTGACTTTTTTCATAGGCGTTTCACTCACGTGCATCAGCCGAACACGTCGACGACAGGCGCATGTTACGGTAATGTACCATTAATATCTCGCGAAGCTGTATCACACAAACTTCGCTAAGACTTCATAGTTTGTTCTTCAAGGCAAAGTGAACATTCTTGATCATAACTTGTTTAGACAAAGCAAGCTTGTGAAGTAGTCTGAAAATTGGATTTATGTTATGCTCGAGTATTATATTTTCTTCTAACGTTACTGTTATAAAGAATGTATAAGTAGTATTTATTCGTACTTAACGCCGAAAAAGATTTTCTGAACGTCTTCACTTATGAGCAAACTTATGCGCTACCATTTGTAATATTTTTGATCTCTTTTGGGGGATAAAAAGGTTTATATTTTATTTGTGAGGAACACCCCCGAAGATATATTTTTTAAAATCTAACACCTAAAGGGAAAAAAAACTACTAATATTAAAAAAAATACCTTACTCACTAACCAAGCTATGTAAATACAGATGAATTCTTCTCCTCAACCTGCCATTACGCTAATAACCACTAATTGCAATCAATCTCCCCCGTCCCTTACGGCAGTTCGCCATAATAATACCCTTAGGACCAATAAGCTGACAGCCGAGCTCCACAGGTTACAGGTTCAATATTGTGTAATCCTGGCTCCTAGTGAATGTGGCAGATTTGAATTTGGAAGGAAAAAGGAAAAAGTTAGGGCGTTTTGTTTTTTTTTATGGGGAGTATGGGTATTATTTTTGAATAAGGTTCGATTTGAATTTGGAATAGGGAAAAAACTAAATAACAACCCATAAAAAAAGAAATACGTAATGTATTTTTTTTTCATAAAAAAAGAAATTATGGATTTCAAGATTATGGGTTGTATTTTGTTTTAAAAGGCTATATAAATATGCTAGATATGCTTGCATCTGCTTAGAGATTTCACGCTGATATTAATATTGTCTTGTCATGTGGAAAAGGATTATTTTAATGTGTGGCGCTAAATGAAAAAGCGATTGCTTATGACGTTTAGTTCTTATGTAGCTTTAATATATTTTGTGACTTGTTGCTCATTAATACGAAAGTTAAACATAATAATATACTAATATAACTTTTAATTACGAGAAAACATAAATAATCTTATCCAAGAGAAACAAGCTTGCACGATTAAGTTATTTGAAATTCCAAAGTTATTAAGAATGTTTTCAACTATTCAACCATATATTTCGTCTTGCAAAATAAACTTAGACTTAATCTAAATTATTTGTGCTTAAAATTTTGTTTAACTAGTCTAGTAACATCAACGTCAAAATGTATGCAGCAATATACCGCCTATGCAAATGGTACAAAAAGCGATCACGAGCACAAATGTCAAAGGTGATATGATTTTGATTTTACGTGACAAAATTACAAAGTCCATTAAAGTTGTTAGTTTAAATGAAAAAAATATATGTATGTTTATTTAACAAAAATTTTTTTGAACAACTGAACCGAAATTTACAACCGTGCTTTGCTCACTACTCTAACACAAACGCTTAGGTGTTGACAAAGGCGCGTCAAGTGCAACTGTTGCCTTGCTTTTTTTGCATACGATTTATTCTTGAACACGTGACGAACGCATGTTTAACATTTTTGTAGTAAGAGAATGTTTGCATTACCCGCAAACGCTCCGTCACTGTAATTGCAGACTAAATACTTCACTTTCATAAAAGTAAAGTGTTACAAGGTCTATCTATCTACAATGAAGCAATACTCTTTCATTCTCTTGCCTATATTTGTGACAGTCAAAGCAACCCCATCTCTTTTGAAACATGATACCCATACACTTTTCATTTGCCTTATTTTAGTATCACCAGGCATTGTCTACATCAGTTCAGATTTCTATTGACAAAAGCATTATTTGACGATGATAACGTGATACGTATAATTGAATAATGGCTTTTGGTAAAGAGGAGAAAAATGGCCGTTTGATAATAGAAGTCTGAATGGTATCATCATCCTCCGAGCCTTTTTCCCAATCATGTCGGGGTCGGCTTCCAGTCTAACCGGATTCAGCTGAGTACCAGTGCTTTACAAGAAGCGACTGCCTATCTGACCTCCTCAACCCAGTTACCCGGGCAACCCGATACCCCTTGGTTAGACTGGTGTCAGACTTACTGGCTTCTGACTACCCGTAACGACTGTCAAGGATGTTCAATGATAGCCGGGACCTACAGTTTAACGTGCCATCCGAAACACAGTCAATGATGTCTAAGATATACTTAGAAAGTACATACAAACTTAGAAAAGTTGCATTGGTACTTGCCTGACCTGGGATCGAACCCGCGCCCTCATTCTTGAGAGGTTGGTCCTTTACCCACTAGGCCACCACGACACCTGTAATAAGAAATAATAAGATGTAATAAGAACCTGTAAAAGAATGTGTGTGTGTGGAAGTCTGAATGGTATGATTTATATATTATTCTCGTGTGAACGTGAATCGATTAGGATAAGGGTCCTTATCACCTTTGTATGACTTAATGGCATATTTTAATATTATATCTTTAGCATATTATAGTAGATTCATTAGTTGGCTTTGTATGTTCAATATCGATCGAAGAGTATCTCAGCGCCGTTTTGAAAGCTGTTTTAGAACATCAAACATAAAATATTGTGTTCAGTTATATGATAGGAGCTTGTGTCAAAACAAACTCACAAATATTCAAAACTTTCTCATGATTAGGTAGTACTTAGTAGGTTTTGCGATGTAACTACAACGTAGGAAAACAGACGGTAAAACAGTCCAAGTTAGTGCTGTAAAAAGTCCACAAAGCAGTTACCGTCGACACAGTATGCGAACGTGGCCAAGCTTGCTTGTAATTTAAATTAGGTGAAACTGTACCTAAAATATTCTAAACTAGTGCCATTCCAAATATATTTAGTAAAAATACCTATATAAAAAGTTTTCTTTACTTCGCATTTGTATCCTAAAGAGGATTTTATATATTATTATTTTTAATTGCTTTAATACCCAATTTATAAAAAAAATCACAAGGAATTTAAAAGATAAAAATACTGTTCATTTTTACAATTTGAAATTAGAACACCATCGAGTTCAATAGCGTATTCGATTTATAAAAATATTACATTCTTCAAAATAGGATAACAATGCAAAGATCATGCGAAACAGTGAGTGGCAAAAATAATATAAATGACATTGATGGTTAACGTTAAAAATGTATTCAATCTGTCGATACTTACAAACATATTCCGAGTCAATAAAGTAATATTCAAGCTAGCTGAAAAATAATTTTTATCGTCATGAGTCGTTAGAGACTTAAATTAATCAGCCAAATTAAAAAGCCTCCACTTATCATTTACTCGAAGATATTAATGAAGTCGATAAAATTTTAAGTGATCGATAATAAGAAGAGAGACTAATGAGAAATAAAATGTAATCGTTAGGAATCAATATTCAATCAGAATCGCTTCAAGTAACTAGGTACTCAACGTCTGATTGCAGACAATTTAGAAATCAAGAGAATGCACTGCAGTACGTGCTTACATGCGAATTTATTTGTGAAGGATATTACATTTGTGTACATAATACTGTTATGTTGATTAAGTAAGCATATATTTGAATTAGTAGTCTATTCAACTTACTAACGTTTAAAAAATCTCCTCTTCACTCTTTGTGAACTGTCTCTTTGATTGCATGAACTTTCATTATTCGTATTTCAGAATATATTTTTTAAGAAGTGTGTATTAATCCTTTTTTTTTAATCCTCATTGCTAAGCGTTAGTTCTCAATTCAAAATCCTGTCAATTTACAAGAGTTTCTCCTTTCACAAATACTGATGGTGTTTACTTACATAAAGTAGCATGCATAATACATAATATTAAGCTACTGAGTAAGCCAACAATTAGGTGCGCGGTACCATATGCAAGCATTTAGCTAACCACTCCCATGCCATAATTTTCTGAGTAGGCAACACTCTGTGTTTAACCAGTGTTGCCTACAATCAAAACGTCACAGGGTTGCCAGCTTTTTTTTCACAAAATTAAGTAGCTTCCAACTTCCAGACTAAGTTTTTGCGTCACGAAATAAGGTTGAATTGCTTAACGGCTTACTGTGAAAGTGTGCAAAGTTTTTCCTACAAACAGTTTAAATTGTCCCTAAATCTCATTTAGTTTAGATAAATCCTTAACACTGTGGAGTTTTTTGTAGAAACTCTACGTGTTTAAGTAAATTTTGTTTGAACTTTTTGTTTCATTTTAAAAGTTGCACCTACGTTAAAATGCATGCTTTTGCAGCAAAAGTGTAAAAATGCATTGCGTTACTTAAACTTTTTATATTACAACAGCAATATCTGGTATTTCACTACAATGAATACATTATTTCCACACACGTATTTTAATATCACTTATCACTCCACAAACTACGTTATTATTCAACTATGCTTGTCATAAAATACGTCGAAATTAATGCATACGTCTTCCTCTTGTAGGAAACTCGAGCGAGCTCTAAGATCGTGCAAATCCTTTAAGCCGCTGATCTTCTCATCAACCCTAATGATCGCAGACGCTGACAATTTTGAATACTGCATACGTTTCATGAGATACATAGTCATAAAAGCAAACATATATTTTACTGCTTCACTCCCTTCCTGAGGGAACTACATACTGTTATCTAAACTTATTAATATTTATAATAAAGAAGTAACACTTTTTGTTTTGTTTGTTTGTAACCAGAAGGCTCCAATAGTACTGGACTGATTTTCACAGTCACAAGCTACACTCTTCCCGAGTGACATAGGCTATATTTTATACCGGTACGGGCAGTTCCCACGGGACGCGGGTGATACTGCGGAAAAACGGCTAGTATAAAATATGTATGTCAAGTTTTTGCATGTAAGAGGAACAAACATAAAAACTCCATCATGAAACCCATACAAACTTCGTAGTTATATACGACACAATAGAGGTGTAAATACCCCTTTGTTTAACAGTGTCACTCATGTTCAGTTCACGCTAAAAAGCCACTCAACTCAAGTATTTTTACATAAATATTTGATCGCCCGCTAAGTGGTAAGTGCGGTAAAGTGGAGTCTTAATTATTAAAGCAACGATCGTCGAAGATCTCAATTAATTTCGTTAAAAGTCAGATAATCCGCGATCGTTTCAAAGTAATTACTGGTTGGTAGAACAATGTTAATGAGTTTTCACATAAGGGGTTGCATAGATCATATTTTTCTTTTTTAATTAAATAATTTATCTGTATAAGATTTTTACTTTAATTTGGATCAAACATATTTTTTTTTATAAATTGCTGATGTCTATGAAAATGTTCGAAATAGTCATCTACTAGGCTACCAGTACTGCATAAGAGTATCTTCACTAAGATTTATTTTGTAACATATCCATCATTTAAAAAACATAGTCGTTACTATATAAAAGTCGGAAATCCGAAAACCAACAATAAATTGTACCTTTAAGGGTCTCCCATCTATCATAATTATTAAGCTGAGCCCCGATCACAAAAGGTACGAGACATGGTTCCCATGGGATCCTTATGGGCAATTAAATGAAAAGATTAAGGAAAGAGCAAATAATATCTACGAATCTCTAGGAAATAAAAATATAATAAAGTTATTATATGTACTAACTATGAAAACTCTGCGTTGAATGCAAAATTCAACCAAGGACTACAAGGCTTTTACAAATGTACCGCGATTTTTTTTATATATAATGCTGAAAAAAAATCACATTGATTTGTCTCTCTACCACTTGAAAAATTTTTGGTTTCATGTTTACTTTTTTCATATGAGGCGTAAAAGCGTTTTTATTTATTTTACTTCAAACTTTTTATAAATCAAAAAACTATTTTCTATATTTTGATACGTCCAAAAAGCCCATATCTGAGTGCTGTATTTTTCATTTATTTTCAGTACTATTTGCAAAAAACACAAATAAATAAACGCTTTTCTTTAACTTTTAAAAATTTAAAAGTTACGTGCTTAAAAATCTGTAAAATAAACATTTTCCAATTACGTATTTTAATTTTCATTGTGCTTGTCAGCAATGTCTAGAACGTGACCAGTTTGCAGAATGCCTTTTTATTCTCGTCACACTTTATTCTCAGGTACGAAATGTGTCAAGTCACATCTACGGGCAACGTAACGAACACGAAATTCAGTTTTATAACCAGAACAAATTAAAACGTGTCTACTTTTGTTTTGTGTGTGTTTTTCTTTAATGGTAAAACTGAACCACTGAAGTAGTTAGGATTTTTTGAGGAAAACACATAGTTCCTTTCAGATATTTTCCTTTTATAAACTCTTACCTTGGACCTCGGTTTTACACACATATAAATAATTACTGCTGTTCCTTGCAGGGACAAATCGAATCTTATTGTTATAGTGACCATATTGGCTACAAACTAAACCACTTCATTTGTCATCTTATCAATCACAAAGCTCTTCATTAATGCTTGAGACAAGATCAGTGCTCGAGTGTCATTCATACCTGCTTTGATTAAGCACAACAAGATATGCTAATGTCTATACTAACACGAGCATGCCATACGTCTGGAATGTCATTCATCCCACACTAGAAATTCCACCTGAACCCTGATTTTTAAAGGAAACTATATCCTTTAAATGAAAACAAGACCAACAATGGCATAGCCGTTATGTGATGTGACCGAATTCTGGCGCCCAACGTGGGACACAAGACTTTTATTCTCATTTTTTTGTGCATGTTATATCCTATTCAAATCAATTTACTTCGTTCTCGAAGATTTATTTAATCACTTATGGAATGTGTGTGGTAAAGAATGATCCAAATGAAGTGATTTCAAATGTATATCTACGCGAATTTCGACATTATACTTACACGGAACGTTTTGCCGTGCAACTCTACGGCAAATGCACCGTATGTTCTGTATGTTGTACAGTATTCAGTTTTGTATAGGTTGCTATAACAAATAGAATATAATTGGCTCTAGAATATAATTCACTGATAATACATAATCTAATCTCTGTTTAATACATTTTATTATTCGATCTAAACGTTTTCGAGAACTCATTCGTAGAACAATGACAAAATAATGTACGTCACTCAAGCATGCCTGTTTGCTTGAATGACTAGAAATCCCTTTTGATATCGAGTCACCTCAAATAACACGTGCATTCTACGTAATAGGGTTTGCCGATATTCCGAATATACTGAAATTAATTCGAAATGTCGAGTTTAAAACGGACACGCGTTTAGAGCTTTCGACGAATCGATATATGTGGACCTTTTGGGAGTGGAGTACCACTTCGACACTATACGAGTTTAGCTTTGATTGATTATCGGATCCAAACAAAGCAGGGCATATTTCTCGACGTAGATTAGGCCTTCTGAAATATTTATGACTTATTTACCGCTCGCTCTAATTGCTGGATCGGGTCTAGGTAAGTTGCTTTGAATCAACGTCAGATATCGTTATTACATTCATAAACTTACAGAGCTTTCTTATATTATTTATTTTTTCACAAAAACAGTAATAATGTTATTGCCTCAATCAAACATAAAATATTTATAAAATAAAATATAATAGCATTATAATAGGTATTTGATTTTGATGAACTATTTTATTTGGAATCGATTAATGTTTTTACCATTTAGTTACTTAACTTATTAGTTTTTAATTTATTGCGATAATTATATAAAAAAAGGCTTTATTTGTTCGAAGATATTCCGTCTAAAGCAACCCTTACTTATTGAAACTTAGAAGTAGTCTATGGATCATAAATATTGTAGTATAGATGCACTCTCTCAACCTTTATAAAACGACGCAGGTCTGGAAGTCGCTATCTCTTGGTCTATGCGCAATGTAGGTGATGCATGTCGACTCCATGCTGGCATTCATGACAAATTCCGCTCTTCAGTTGAACTTCTACCATGGAATACCTGTTTTACACAATTTGGTTATGTACACGTGTACAAAGCCTCAACTGTCTAAGTCCTTGTAAAAGCTACAGGGATCAAGGGATTTGTCAGTAATTTTAGTTTTCCAGAACAATCTTAGCTTCAAAATTAAGTCTGCGCGTTTCGAGGTCAAAACTAATCCATTTATGAAGGCCTTTCAGGGGCTATGATGGATGTCCGCTCCTTAAACCTTTGTAGGTACATTTGGACCTACTTTCATTACCTTGTCTCCATAAAGTTTTTATAGAAAATTATCTAGATCAGATAAAAAAAATGTGATATTCCCATTAGTCTGTATTTATCATTTAATCAACAAACTTATTATATAGCGGCTGGTTGACGCTTCTCGTGACCAAAAGGCTGGCTATTACCTCGGACAAAGAAGTTGACAGCGATGGGACGAATTTTCTGACGCTTTTTAGTTATTTGTACGATAGTTTTTGATATGTATTTTACATATGTTAATATCTATGTAAATAAAGAATTAAGAATGAACAAACTTATTTAAACTTCAATAGTTTTAAGTTCCAAGAAAAGCTCATTGAGTTGTATTCAGGTTACCAGGATTGCAGACGTATTAAGCAGTTTATCCTTCTGCGCTAAAGTAGAAAACCAGCGTTCTAAGAAATACAGTTTTCACGGTTGCAACCAACGTTTTCTTTAAACCTATTGATAGTCATGGCTAAGGAGAAATTCTGAGAAATGCAGAAATTGAACAGGAAAGGAGTATGTTTATTTACATTGCATATTATATAAAGATTTTAGTTCGTAGATAGTATAGCTAAGTAAATAGCTTTCGCCTATTCCTTCTTTGATAAATGGGCCAAATGAAAAGAAGGTAAATGCCATAGCATATTCCTTCTTTGATAAATGGGCCATCTAAAACTGAAGTCGGCTCAATAGTTCCTGAGATAGCGCATTCAAACAAACTTTTTGAATTTTATGTAGGATACATAAAATATGTATTTTTACACAGCAATGTAATTCTGTTCTATATCTACGAATTGTAAAGTTATTCGTTGAATATTCATCAAACTGTGCGAAAGCCAAAAAATTTCGCTTTTATGACAAAATGTCTAATAATTTGCTTAATTGAATTACCGTGAACTGAAATCAAAAGGGTGCTTCCTAGTAAAAAGAGGCTGAATTAAATATGCATTAAAATATTTTGTATGTTATTCTGTGAAATAAAATCAAAATGGTTTTGTTTGTACAACATAAAGAAAGTGGATGTATATTGTGCAAGAGCTATCGTGACTAAGTAACAGCCACATGGGTCAACCGATCATAAAGATTAAGCAAATCTTTCTCAAGTTACCCTGTGTCATTTTAAACAGGCACTTCGGATAGAAATCAAAAAGCAACTTGTCATACCTAGGGGTATAGAGTTGCCCAGGTACTTAGGAACAATTTTAGGTGAGCTGATGCATCACTGATACTCAGGCTTCAGCTTAGACTCAAAAAGGCTAGGCAGATAAAGAAAGGAAGCGTATACAAACAATAGAAAATAAGGAAAACCTCGACATGTCATGTAGCCAACCCAACAATTAGACGCCCCTAATTTAAAAAGACGCATCTGCCCCAAAACTAACCATTTCTACATCTGGATAAAAGGTCTAATCTGTCCCGGATCTAAAGCTCCCGGGGTCCCGCTATTAGTCACGTTCCCCGGACATAAATGGTATTTTCCTCAACTGACATAATCATGTGACAAGTTGAATTTAGTCTGTTCCCCTATGCGTATGTAAGAAACCGTTTTCGCCTTTCGAAATAGTAAATTCTGATAAGGTTCCCACCTTACCTTATCAGAATTTTGTTAAGATTTCGGAGATTGAGGACAAATATGCAGATAAGGTCAAGGTTGAGAAATTAATTGTAATTGGTTGTTATGTTGGTAATTGTGAACAATTGAACTACATGTTTTTTGTTTTCCCGTTTCCTCTTTTACGCTCCTTTTTTCGTTTTGTTGAGGAAATCCTTAATTCGAATAGGCTATTAAGTATTAGTTTTGAGTTTTCAATTGAAATAAATGATTTGGTTAGGTATTGGGGTAGGTATATCATTCTGAGTAAAGTTCTCAAGGGCTTACCTATAATGATTTGAAAAAGATAGACATGAATTAGTTCAAAATGAGACTTAAGTGAAATTTAAATAAAATAAAAAACAACGTATTTCTTTTTTCTGAAAACAGAGTAATTGCACTTACTTATTAATGGAGGTGATTAAACAATTGTTTCTATTTTACTTATAAATCCTAGACTGTCTTGAGGTTTAAATTATTTTCTTCAAGTAATGTCGTACT
The DNA here is from genome assembly GCF_022581195.2 of Helicoverpa zea. Classification (NCBI taxonomy): domain Eukaryota; kingdom Metazoa; phylum Arthropoda; class Insecta; order Lepidoptera; family Noctuidae; genus Helicoverpa; species Helicoverpa zea. Next base: position 10,356,291 of record NC_061455.1, on the reverse strand, counting down.
TTGAAAGACCTTGCCAATGAAATAAACATAGCTATTGCCTGCAGTTTCACCCACGTACTCAGAGAATAAGTTTCGGCAACCGAGTAAAAAAAAATACTTATTTCGTAATATAAATCGATTCAGAAGTTCCGGCGTCAAAGCGAGACACAGACAAAGTTATTTTCCCATTTATAATATGAAAGATAAGATGGCTAGAGCACACGTCTTATATCCAGGTGGTATGCTCACTCTTTTTTTATATATAAGACAACAGAACATCAGAAGTGAATGAAGAATATAAAATCATTACTTTTAACCATTAAAATCATTCAAATAACTGAATAATGTTTTCTATGTAATCTATACCCCACAACGCGAATAGATATTACCAAACCTATGATTACCAAAACAATTTGTTAATTAATTGTATCAATTAAACATTAGCTAACCATATCTAAATATGATATTGATATTTAGCTCAACTTGCCTACTGTTATTTGACATAAGCTATTTACTTAATTGGCTATTGTCACAGGCTTGAATATGCATGTTCTGATACATATTCAAGTTTCATTTGCGCAGTCAATTGTTTTCGTCTTTCTCTTCGAATATTCTAGAATTCAGAGGCATTTGGAAGCAATTGCTTCTGTCATTAAGTGATTTTCTGTTGTCTTGGTAATTGCATCGCTGTCTGAATGGTAGGTATTGTATACGCATAAATGTACTATCTATTTATATATCAATAGAGAAGATTCTAAATAGCATTATATAATCAAATGGATAGACTGATGTGCAGTAGGTTCGTATCCAATTCCATATTTAGACACACTGTAAAAAAACTATGTGTAAATGGAAAACTTATACTTTTTTTCAGTAGGTATAAAAATTAATATGTAGCAACATTTTAAAGCTACATTTAATTTAGTTGTTGGTTGCTAAAACTATGTTATGCATTTTTAATCGGCGGATTATCTACTTACAGAATAAATTGTTTAAGCTAAACATTTTTATTATTTGACCAGCTAATGCTAGTTAAGTAGTTATTCGTGCATTAATTTGTTCCTGTATTTTTAACTAGGATCGCTATATTGATCAAAGAGATTTGCATTTATTTTTACATTTCTTTATGTAAGTCATAATCTGGCTCCTGTGAATTCATACTGGTTCTCTGAGATACATTTTTCGCTGCATAGTGGCTGTAAAATTAATAAATAAAAACCGGCAAGTGCGAGTTGGCCCACCGTTATTTAAAAATGACTAGCTATTATTATATTAGTTTTCAGTACGTGATGTTATAGCAACAACCGAATTACAACATCTGTGAAAATTTCAACTAAGTACCTAGCTATCATGGTTTACGAGATACAACCTGGTGACGGACGGTCGAACCGTTCCATTTTACACTTTGGGTATGTTACCCTAAAACTCTTATGCTATGTCAATTAAACTTTTGTGTTACCTGTACAAGGTACATGATGCTTACAGTTAACTAATTGTAAGATTACTTTACACCTTAAAACCCAGAAAGGTAATGTTAACGATATGTTTTCGTACACCCATAATCTAGGTAGGATTAAACGATTAGAATTAGTGTTCAGCACTCGAAACCTTGTGCGGGAGTGGCTTTACCTGCGATAAAATCAAACTTAAAGAGAGAATAATATTTAAATAGTAACAATATTTTTTGTTTAGATATTTTATTTGTCGAAAATAAATGAGCTATAGGTACTTATAGATTTATGCTTATTGTCTTTGTATTCGACTACTAGTGAACGCTCCCAACTTACTATTCTTATTCTATACTTAAGTATGTTTACATTATGAATTTATAGCTCATCCGCTGTCGTGGAAAAAAACTCTCGTATACATATTTACTACACACTACATGATTTCTGTGGTACCTAGTAAATTTTGATTAATGTAAGATGATTAGGTTTTAGTGCCCCTATATCCAACTTATTAAGTTCCTAAGTATAAAGCACACTGTGCCCTAAAACTGTTTGCATAAAATAGCAGTGTTTAATAAATGCAATAAATATATAATTAAAATACACAAAAAGCCTAACCAATTTATTCCATTACTTTATTTATGAATCAGCTAAATCCATTATTTATTACCGTAATCTGAATTTATTTTCCAAACTGTATTCAATTATTTCTTTCTTCTAAACAAATGTGAAAACTGGACTGATTTGACTGATAAAAACAAAACTAACTACTTATAGCAATAGTTATGACTTTATGATATTAATGTATTGCACAGCTGAGAATAAAACTGCTTGACAAACCTTAGAAATCGTTTGGTACACAAAATTATCAACATATTTTTATTTACAGTGTCAATCTTTTAAACTACCTGTAGCTAATACCGTGTCTCTGCAAATAAAGATTCTTATTCTTAAAATTAGTCGACGTTGATGACGTCGGCCGTGAATTACTATACAACAAGTTTCATAGAACTATTTCCCCATTGCTGAAAAGTGGATTGATTTAACAGCCTCACACAAGTACATAATAATATTAGGTATATAGTAACTTAAAGTAACTGCCTCAATGTGTATATTTTTATAACAATTTGAGATACAATAAAGATTATTTATTTATTCAAGTTTATTAACCTAATTCGTATCTCCACAGAGGGAAGGCAGCGATGCTGAGAAGCTAACAATCCAGGCAGCCACTCAGACTGCCAGCGGTCGCTACACGTGCGAGGTATCGGCCGACGCGCCCTCCTTCCAGACAGCGCAAGTACACACGCATATGTATGTTGTGGGTGAGTACTGAGAGTAATCATTGTAGTATTATATCCTACTGTTCAGCTCTTTTGGCTAACAATCCAGGCAGCCACTCAGACCGCCAGCGGTCGCTACACGTGCGAGGTATCGGCCAACGCGCCCTCCTTCCAGACAGCGCAAGTACACACCCATATGTATGTTGTGGGTGAGTACTGAGTGTAACCATTGTTATATATCCCACTACTGAGCTCTCCTGATATATGAGGGTAGGTAGCTATGTGTAATGGCTAACAATCCAGGCAGCCACTCAGACCGCCAGCGGTCGCTACACGTGCGAGGTATCGGCCGACGCGCCCTCCTTCCACACAGCGCAAGTACACACGCATATGTATGTTGTGTGTGAGTACTGAATGTAACCATTGTTTTACGTCCACTGCTGGACAACACATATTTAGGCTCATATCTAACTAGTGGTTTCTTACTTTTATTCCGACACCTCACGGTTATTAAAGACTCGGAAAAAACCTTAATGCCCTATACCTCGTCTCATTCAGTTATTCAGTTTAGCCATTACGAGGAAAATATACCTACTAATTCTTGCAATTGCGATATGCCTCAATACTAAGAAACGCTGAAAGGGAATGCTTGAACATTGCTCACCATGACAGAAAAAATACTTACCTGGCGAGATGTACGTAAAAAGTAGTAACTAGTAGGTTACACAACGAAAATGTTACTACACACACTTCAAAAATCCTTCGATGAGAATAAAGTTGCAGAGCATACGTAAGGGTATCAATGTTATAACACCCAGTGATAAATCACCACACTTTCGTGAACTCCTCATGAATCCTCGCTTTATTAATACTCAGTTCCCGGTTATTTATTACAATGAACTTGTAAGACTTTTATAAATAGCACATATCCCTGGGGTACGGCCATATCATACCTTAAAAAGGGTTAAATATACAGACCTTATCTGAACCGTGTTGAGTCCATCCTGAAAGGGAAAAGTACTCAATATATTTTTCCTCTCCGCAACCTAAAATACCTTTAGATACATCGACGATAAAACTGTCTTCCAATCAACCCTTCGAAAAGTGACAGAGTTTATAGACTGCAGAGTCTATGGCTTATAGGGTAGTAAAATACCTTAAGGTTGACACTGTTTTACGCGAGCAATGCGTTGAGCACGTGGGGGTTACGTATTTATAGCCTGATGGATATTTTCAACCAAAAAAGCGAGGAAAACGATCCCGTAATAGATTTATAGCCTTGCTTTTTTGGCGAACCATAAATTGTAAGCTAATCTTCTTGTGTTTATTTTATCGTTGATTTGCAATTTTTCAAAATATTATGAGTAAGATCTGATAGGTAAGTATAACCGTATGATTGTTGATAGGTGGTCATAACTTGGTTTCAGTGTAAAATCAGACCGTATTCCTATTTATATCTAACGACTTATTCCTTTATAGCAGTACATATTCGAAATTCATTACCCGAGATAGGCATTTTGCTTGCGAACTACAGTGAACTACTCATAAAACCACGAACGAACTACCACTGAAGTTCACGTTTCGTATCGTACTAGTTTTCATTTACCTACCCACGATTTATCGAACAGCATGACCCAGTATTCATGTGTGTGTGCTTTTGTTTAACTTTCCGAATAAATCTAAACTAGTGCCCTTGTTTCATTTTATCGTTGCGAAGCATCTTACTCGTATTTGCATAATAAAAGGATAGAATATGGGCACCTATCAGCGATGAACAATATCCATTTTATATGTAAGCTTAAAGCCGACCCCTGTTCACGATAATCCGGAAATTATCTGTACTTGAAAATGAGTGAGATAGATCCTTTTTGCTGTACGGCCGTACGTTATTAACTTTGGGGCCTTCGTTAAAGTTGAATTTAATTTATTTTATGGCAGTTTTGGTTGCGTTTACCGTGATTTTAAGCTGATATATGGCTTAAAAAAAGTTTCTTGAGCAAACACTGATAACTCCATTTTACATACAGAAACAACATTTTGTTTTACATGAATTCATTCGTCATTATTCCCCGTAACTATTTACAACTTAAGCATTGTTTTTAATATTGAATGAAAGTTCAAAATCAAACAAATAAATCAAAGAAAATTGAATAATACCTAGGAAATGAACGTCAACGATGTCAAAATTCATCATACTCCAATTAGACAGACGAAAGCTCGTTTCTAAATCACAGCCTAATACTAGGTCTGACTGCACTGCACAGCTAATCACAGTTCAACCGTTCAATTTTAAGCTCCAGTCATTTGCATTTCGAGCTAAACCGGGCTTAAACTATGTCATCGCAATTACGTTACATTGTGTGAAAAATGTGGGACATCTCAGCTTGTGTTTCGTCTAAGATTACAAGACAGTGTGTGAGACGACGAAATAAACTGGCTTTATTTTTGTTGTGTATCAGATTAAGGCAGAAGATTGATGTGTCACAGTCTAGGTGTTTACAGTGCTACAATTTATTCAGTGGTCCCGAGATAGTTTGTGTGTCACTTGCCTAATTCTAACTTTGTTGGATAGCTGGCAGGTAATATAGGAGAACTAAGTTCTATGTTAGTGCTTTATTTTCTCAGCAATCATCCTTTATTGATGTATTAACTTAATCAACTGATATACTCGTATGTCGTAAAGTAATACGTTCTCGCTTTCAGCTGTGGTTATATGATGTTTCTCCTCCTAAGTTTATATGTCCCGGGCGTATACATACCTTTGTTTTTTCCTTGTATGTGTGTTCCTAAAACTTGCATACCTTCAACCACACAACAGCCAACACTCTATCACAGCCCGTCTTCCGATCCAAACCCACTTACAATTTATTTCTGTTGGCAGTGCTGCCTAAATCGGGGCCGTCGATGCACGGCTTGAAGCGCCGGTACCGACCCGGCATGAAGCTAAAAGTGGAATGCATCAGCCGCCACTCGCTACCAGCTGCCAACCTGTCTTTCTTCATCAACAACGATGCGGTAAGTACTTGATCGTGACGTGTTACGTATGTTTATGGCAATTTCGACTTTATGTGGTAGGCAATTGAGTTTGTTTTTAATTTGTAGGGTAGGAAAATGGCGTAATACGTAAGAAAGGGTGTGCTCATTAGTCTACATAACATATAAGCATGTCTATGAAGAAATGAAATTGGAGAAGAAAACCAAAGTTAAAGGTTTCGTACATCGATAGTTGAAGGCTTTATAAAATACAAATGAACACAAACATCTTCCCCGATTCTGAAAACTTAATCCTGCTTGGGCGACTATAATGGCGTCCACGGCCGATTTCGGCCACGGCGGCTGTTCTCATTTAAGGATATCAGCCAGCTGCGCAGGACATATTATAGTGCACGAGCATTTGCGCAGACACAGGTGCACTCACTATTCCTTCACTCTCATAACCCGATGGGACGGCAATCCGGCACGACCGGAAAGAGATCAGGCGCAGGACCGACATTTACGTGCTCTCCGATGCACGGGTGAATCAATCACCAACTTCCAGACTACGGGCTGCTTTGTGAAAGTTCAAGAAAACCCACAAAGCGATTTCGGCCCGACCCGGGAATCGAACCCGAGACCTCGAGAACAGCAGCCACGCTTGCGACCACTAGACCAACGAGGCAGTCAAAAGCGGGGGCGACTACGTACTACATAGCTTAACACATTTCGATTATATTCGTCCTTAATGATATAGTTTTGTACATATAACATGTAATTTTCACCCTTGCAGTCTGCTTCGTGCAAACGTTGTTAACAAATTTTAAACCCTAATTTATGTACCGTGAACTAACACAAAAATTATTTAAATTAAAACGTATCTCCTGCATGCAGGTAAACAGTTAGCCAAAAATAAAAAGGGTGGGATTACAGAATTCCCACAAGCTCAAACATACGGAATCGTTATGAAAATGTTTGACTTTTTAACGAGCTTCCTAAACGAGCTTTTTGAAACTAGTTGGGTACTACGAGTTGATAAGCGGTCGCGGTACAAATTTTAGGTCACCTAAAACGTTTTCAAACAACTTGTTAAAACTCACTATGTACACAAAAATATTCCCTTGTTGAATATAATTGATAGAAACGTACTTTCTGTTTGTTAAGCTAACGGTCCTTCCAAAGGTTAAGTGCTTATTACTATGCACAGAATTACGTTGAATAAAAACAAAAAAGAACGTTGTACATCATGTTTATTAACTTAAAATGTTAAAGTACATGATATGGCTCGTAAGCACCCACGCGCCACTTAAAAAGGTATTTCCATTACAATAACAAGGGAACACACGACTCCAACAATGTTTCATAAACCTACATCGAGATTTATTTGTTCCATTTAATTGAAACAATATTTTCGTTCATAACTTTTAATTATTTTAATAACAACAAAAGCTACTTCAAATTATTTCATACCAAAGGAACACTCAAGCATCCATTCAGATCTCAATTAATTTCAATCCAATTAATATTTCGCTAACCACAAACAAGTTCACATGGGAACTTTAAAATCTAATCAAGCGTTTAGTTTGGACATTATTTTCCTCGTAAATCCACTTCGATTTGTTCGGCAGTTTTCCCCTTTGTTTCTGGCAAGAAAACCAGGCTAACAAAAGCGCCCAGGAGGTTGATGCCAGCAAAACAATAAACTACAGAGTGAGTTCCCAACAAGTTCGCCAGGCCAGTAAAAGAGGCCAAGTTGAGGAACAACATGAACCAAGCGTGTGTGACTAGACAACCCATTACTTTTGCTCGGATCTGTAATAAAAAGAAACATATTAGAATTTGCTGATTTACAGTGAAACAAGTTTTAACTTGGACCCTTATTTCGTTCAGATGTTACAACGTGAGTGAGTTCTTTCACATTTCATTATACAAGTAGGATTGACTTGCATTTTTCTGATTATCAATTCATTATGAATCAAAATGAAAGGTAACAACTTTTTAGTTCAAGTTATCAATTCACCAACAGTTTCGGTCTGGTTTTCACTAACTTTATTATCGGAGTTACTGAAATTATGAGTGTATTCGAAGTTTGTGAGTTGAAGTGTTGTGTACTAGATAATTGGGTACATAGACCAATCAGTTGCTTTTCAATTTGTTTGTCTGGGTTCTTGGTATACCATTATGTGCCATTTTTTGAGTCTACAATAATGAGAACAGTAGCTACATGATGTGATCAACTGACATACATGCTTTTTAACCACAAATAATGTAGGTATGTAATGCAGAGTTGAATAGGAACATGCATTTTTAAATAATCACAAATTACTGTCGTTCTGAAAGCTGTGTGTTATGTTAGGCTATGTACATATGTGTATGTATATTTTTTATCTTTTGATAACATATTCTTTTTATTCAGGCACAGAAAGTAATTCTTTCGGGGCGGCCATTTAAAATGATGTAGGTACTTGGCTGAGTTCGGTATCAAATGATAGATCAGATCTTCAATGACCTACTTGTGGCAACAAATGCTTAAAATCATGCCTTATTTATTGAAGTTATTCAGTAAACAAAAAATACTACATAGCATACGCACGTATAAACATAATTTCACCTATGCATTGACGCAATTACATGCCGTGTCATCAGATCATAAACATACAACACCAACATAATACGTCCGTCTATGACGTTAATATGCTCAATTAATTACGTCGTAATGTCATAGTCATAACTATTATACCGACACTTCAGTCGGTCGGCTAATTTGTAAGCTTACTAGTTACCGATTTGATTGACCCTAATCGACATAGTAGGCTAAATAGTAGGTCGGATGACGTTAGCGTTATGCGCTTATTTTGGCTAAAATTAGGGGTAGTTATTAATGATAATGTTTGAAATCACGTTTGAAGTTCTTATTGTCGATCGACGAAGAATCTGTATACGTCAAATTACAAGTTGGTAACTGTATTATTTAGAATCACCAAAAAAAGACATAGCGTACTTTAAACTCCCATTTACTTCCAAAATTAAAAAAAAAAAAAACAATTTACTGTGGCCTCTAAAAGCTTTTAGTATACATGCGGTTTTTATTGACTGAAAAGAAAAACAATACACAGGAACAAGCAATAAAATCAATTACGCAAACCTCTGCTAATCCTAACACAAATCCTAAAAATAGGCCGGAAAAATCCTCAAAAAAAGGCTCATAGTGGTCAGTCAAAAAAAATTCGTTCGACACGAGCAACGCTTTTTTAGGCATACACCGATACGTAACCAAACCCCTTTTGTGAGTTAAAACATTAAGCCGACGTATATTGATGACTCTTTCAAGGGTGTACCTATATTTACTGTTAGATAAAAGTGGCCAGAGCTGAAAGCGTTTTTTTTTGTTATTACAAATTGGGACGGTTCATAAAGTAACGAGTTTCACGGTATTATATGTCATTACCATTATGATTTTTAATGAGTGTGCTCTTTACTTTTTTACAGTGTCACTTCTAATTTGCGTTTTTTATGGTGCTGATATTTATTTAAGAGTAAAACTGAACATCTCTGTATTAAAATACCTATATTCAGACCTTCCTATCCTCTTAGAAATAAAAATATGAAAGTGAGCGGACATGACTCCACTTCACGTCACGTCGCTACGTCATCCATCCCGGCATGTCATATTCGTGTGTGCATCGGACACTATCCAATTTTAAATTTAGAACACCTACTGCGAAAAACTGTGAATACCTACTCGTAGTATATGACCCAAGCCCTATAATCAACTGTAAAAATTAAGTACCTACATAAACCGAGAGTCAAGAAACTTACATACATACATATGTCAAACTCAAACTAAAGCATGTATCCTATTTATTTAAGCTTGGTTTGCATTAATGTACACTAAATATATTTAAAACATGATAAACATCACAAACAATAAAATTAATGTTGAATAAAATGCGCCAAAATGACAAGATAATTTTAAATTACCTATTTGATTTAAAACTTAACAATAAATTAATTATGGTAATTTCAGCCAATAGTTACATGCATATCGGGTCACACATCGAATAAAGTTGCTTTTATTCACAAATTCAATATAAAACATCGTTATCGGTGATCCATCATTAATTTGTACGTAGACGTAACTATTCAGTGATTTGTGATAGGTATTGAAACTTGATCTAAAAGCCATTATCGCAAAAGATAGTGTCATGTTAGAGAAAGTTCAACGTTTCTTTAATCTTCAGACTAATTTTGATCGAAAAGAGCTCAAAAATAGTTTGACTAAGTATTGTTTGTATTTACTTTAGAAAATTATATTTCTAGTCTCCAAATTGATTGTTAGAAATCTGTCAACGAACTTAGTATATTAATAGTCTTTTCTATATTTGCAATACTATTTCTTCAAACAATATTATAATATTAATGTGCCTTGAGCGATATTTGAGATTTTGGATTCATAAATATTGTCTAATTTTTTCTCACATATTTTCTGAAATTGAACATCTGAACAATGACAATAAATGGCATTCGTTCCAATTTCAGTCTATAGTTTATTCTGTATACAAACAGCACCAATTTAAAGAAAAAATAATACCTGAGAAGAAACGAAAGGCCATCAAACAATAAGTTAAATCCAATCTTTTACTACGTGATTCCCAAAAAACAAGATGGCGCAGAAAGCATGTAATTTAAAATTCGGCGTCGTTTCGCCGGCCGCCATTTTACGATAGATAGAAAAAGCATTCGAAACTAGAGCAGTTCTAAATTCAAATTCCCTGGAGCAGACATGTAAATCGCCTAGAACTCTGCCGGTGTAGTTTTGAAATCTAATTAGGTGCAAACTTTGCTTGGCCCGATTATAGCAATGCGTTTAAGTTATGTATTGTTATTATTAGTTATTATATTGATCTTTGTTATTGTTAAAAAACCTTTGAAAAATATGAGGCTTTATTGTATGAAGCAATTTTTTATTTCCTTTTCTTATTTTAACCACTTACCTATACCTATTACTATTTCTAAATATTATACACTAGGTATTAATATCCGTAACAAAAAATATTACACAACGTTGAAAACTTAACCTGTAAAATCACGATAAATAAGCCTTGCATTAAACGGACTAATTAAGAGCTAAATTCATAATATAAATTCAACGTATAATTTTAAAAATTACTTTGTTTACCCATAAAATAAACCTCAGCAAAGCTGTGAAACACCGCTGACTTAAAGTATGGCTTACATTATACGGAAACTGAAAATATAGGTGCAACAACTAAACGCTCACCCGTCTAAAATTTTCATTCGTGATGAATTTACGGTCAAAACTTTTAAGAAAGAACATACCTAAATACTACATTCTATTTGGATAATAAGTATTAAGAATAATAATACCATCAATCGTAAAATGCAAATATAAAGTTCTAGTTAAAACAATATTTTATAATGTTCCATTTTCAAATCCATTTTGACAGATAGCTGGCAGCTATAAGCAACATTTTTTATACTTTAACCCTTTAATGCAACTTTATTTATGTCGACGTCTGTAATTCTGTGGACCTTGTGGCTCGATGTAACATGAAACTGGCCACTTACAATGGAGATTACAGAAGTGTAGTACTTAATAATGATGAGCCAATTGATTTTGATTCGAAGATTGAGGACTATTAGACAAAGAAGTTCTTTCTTATTTATCCATATATTATGTATTATTATAGCTGCTTATTGTGATACAACTAGACACACCAATCAAGTTATAAAAACTACTTTCCTTTTTTGATAATTTGATCAAAAGAATCTGATATTTTCTTGAAACTTATATTATACCAAACACACAACAAAAGACGTACAATTTAACCAGTTTTACCCGGGACTTACGCTAAATAGTACTATTTAAGTTTAGTGCGTACCACTGCGCTCATAGGAGCAACATTGCATATTATTATGCATACATGTTTCGTGTAATTATTACATAAAACGTGGTGCATACGGAAATATTCAACTCTAGCTTTTAATTTTGGAAACTAGCGCACAAACACGCTCGTGCACTCACACCCACCACACACCCACACATGCTCACACACATATACACAGTCACACACGCGCACATTTACATTCATGCACGCACACATACACACACTCACACACGTGCACACATACACACTCACACACGCGCACATTTACACGCGCACACATACTCACACATTTACACCACGCATACACTCCAATGTATACAATTATACTCTACCCTAAAATTAAAACTACATATTGTATACTATAAAATATATACTATAGTATGTACTTGCCTTGTTTTTACCGTGTACTATTCAAAAAATCCTATGTTTAGTTTAGTTTATCGTAGTGATGAAGGAGACTAGTCTCCACGACACAGGGAATCCTAGTGTGGAGGCTAGTGTTCTAACTTTCTTTGTAACCACTATATTGAAACAATAAAGTATTATTATTATTTCTAGTTATTATTAAAATATCTCACATCTATGTGTGGCTTGAGATTGCACGGGCCGAAGCCAAGTGCTTTTAGGTAAGTGGGTTGAACAAAATTATGAATTTAAAAATTTACGTGTTAATCTGCATGTATTTAGGATAACTGCCTTTTGGAGAAGAAGATAGGTAGATGGACTGATGTTTAATGAATTAAGACTGTTGTGTAATGTTTTTGGGATGACTCCTGTGCTGGATAGTACGATGGGGATAGTTTTGGTGTGTGTGATATTCCACTGCGTTTTGAGCTCTATAGATAAATCTGTGTACTTCGCTATTTTCTCGGTGTGTGTGCTAGTGAGATTATGGGTGTTGCATATAGCTATGTCTATTATGTACACAAATTTATTTTGTTTATCTACCATAAGTATGTCTGGTCTATTGTTATAAATGGTTTTATCGGTGATTATGGTTCTATCCCAGTACAATTTGAATTTATCGTTTTCTAATACTGCTTGTGGTTTGTATTTGTAGTAGGCTACTTTGTCTGTAATTAGTTTTGTTTGGATTGCTAGTGATTGATGGATTATTGCAGCTACTTGGTCATGGCGGTGTTTGTAGTCTGTTTGGGCTATGGCTCTACACGCACCCGTGCTGTGCTGGATGGTCTCGGACGCGCCATGACATCGTCTGCAGGAGTCGTTGTAGTTGGGTCGGCGTATAATAAACTTTTGGTAGTTGGCTGTGTCAATGACCTGATCCTGGATGGCGATCATAAATCCCTCCGTCTCAGGGAAGAGTTCACCTCGCTGTAGCCACGCGTTCGATGCTTTCATATCGACATGAGGTTGCTGCAAGTCGAGGCGATGTCTTCCGTGAAGGGATTTACGCTCCCAAGCTACTATTTTGTCTGCTTTGCTGGTGATATGTTCATTGGTTTGTGGGTCAGTGCTGTGTAAATTAAGTGGAGTAATTTTTTTATCTGTTTGGGTGATGATTTTGTGAAGAGGTGATTGAAGGGCTTTCTGTGTGAAAAACTTTCTTAAGCTGGTTATTTGTTTGTTGTGTAAATTTTCTATATCTATAAGACCGCGGCCTCCTTCGTCTCGCGGTAGGGTGAGTCTTTGAACACAGGATCGTGGGTGGTGTTTTCTGTTCTTCGTTAGGGTAGTGTTTATAGAGCGCTGTAGTTTAGTAAGATCAGATTTGGACCAATTTATAATGCCGAAAGAGTAGGTAAGTAGAGGAATAGCAAACGAATTTATGGATTTTATTAAATTACGCGACGTCAGTTGCGATTTTACCAGCGTGTTCAGTCTGTGTCTGTATTTAGTGATTATTTTGTTTTTTGTGTGTTTTTGATTAATTTGGTGTGATTGTTCAAAGCCTAAGTATTTGTATGTGTCATTTTGTGATAAGGGTTCTATTGTTTTGCCAGAGTCTAATACATATGGGTTTCTATCAACATCTTTTCCATTTCGTAAAGTAAATGTTTTACATTTGTCAATACCGAATAACATGTTTATATCATCAGAAAAAGTTTGAGTAAGATCTGCTAGTGAGTGAAGTCCTGATATAGTATTGCTATAGAGTTTGATATCGTCCATAAACATTAAATGGGTCAGCTGATAGTTATCCTGTGTTTCATTATTTTTAATTATAAGGCCATTGTCAGAAGAGTTCAAAAGGTTAGATAGAGGGTTTAAAGCTAGGCAAAACCAAAGAGGGCTTAAAGCGTCTCCTTGATAAATTCCTCGTTTTATGGGTATGGGATCTGTTTCTATTGATTTTCCTACTCTAAGTTTAGTATTCCAATGTTTCATGGACTGTGTCAAAAAATGAATTATTTCGGGATGAATTTTGTAATGTTTTAATATGTATAATAGCCAGCTATGGGGAACAGAGTCAAAAGCTTTTTGATAATCTATATACATGGTGCAGATATCATTTTTTAATTTAACATTGTGTTTCATGGCAATGGCGTCTATTGTTAATTGCTCTTTACACCCCTGGCTATATTTACGGCACCCTTTTTGCTCCTCTGCTAGGATATTGTTCTGTACGGTGTGTTTGTATATGATTTCTGCGATACAGCCGGTAGTTAACTTGTAAATAGTTTGTAGACAAGTTATGGGCCTGTATTTGGCTGGATTTGTATAGTCGGAGTCTTTAGGGAGCATGTAGGTTAGGCCTTGCGTGATAAATTCTGGGATATTTTCTGGATATTTTATGAAATCATTGATGTGATTATAGATAGAGGGGTGTAGAGAAGTTAATTTCTTATAGTAATAGTTGTGGATGTGATCAGTACCAGGACTTTTCCAGTTATGTGCTTTATTGATGACGTTAGCGAAGACCTCTAATGGAATTGCGGTAAATTCCATATCTGTTACGGTTCCTAAATAGTTTTTATCGTTTTCTATCCATCTAGCAGTTTGATTATGTTCTGATGCATTCGACCAAATGTTTGACCAAAAGGCGTGTAGTTGTTCGGGGTTAGGATTGGGTCTGTCGACTGTCTGTTGTCTATTTTGTGTATTTGTCGTGTCTGTGGTTAGTGTTCTATAAAACTGTCTCTCGTTGTTTGTAAATTGTACATTTTGGTCTTTACGTTTAGTGCAATTGAAATATCTGCGACGCCTACTTGTTACGGCGGAGAGTTTCTGTTTTAGGCTATCCATAAATTGTTCGTTTGTTATGTTGGGTTCTTCGTAACTAGAGTGTGTTCTGTATTTGTGTTTGATTCTATCAATGTGTGTAATTAGTCTTAGGTGCCTGTTTCCGTTGATGTATTGTGTCATTCTTCCTATGTCTTTGCGTATTTTTTCTATTTTTATATCTAGTCGTTTTAGCCACTTTGGTCTTCGGTCTACTACTGTGTTGCGCTGTGGAGACGTTTGTGTAGGTGTTTGTGGAGATGTTGTTTGCTCTTTAAGTTTAGTTCCATTACAAACTGCTGCGGTATAGGCAGCGCAATAGATAAGTGTTTGAGTTTTCAGAAAGTTGTCTTCTTTAGATGCGTACTTTGGTAAAACATTGTTATTTAAATATGTAATTATGTGTGCAAATTTCTTTGATGTTTTCTGTTTTGGTATAAAAGGTCTATTTGTGGGGTCTGATAATAAATATTTGTTGTAGGTTTCTTCAAATAGCTTTTCTATTTTGGTGTCTAGAGATTCATCTACAAACATAGTACTTATCGTTTCTTCGGTTACTGTATCTAACTGTGGGAGTGCACTATCAATTGTTATTGGGATATCTGTTTGATTTAAGCCATTACTACTACGAAAGTTGATAGGTTGGGTATTTATAGTTGAGTTGCTCATTATTGTGTCGTCATATGTATCTAGTGTGGGCCGAATGTTGAGGAAATCCCTAACTTGTCGTTTTAATTCTTCTAATCTATCATCAGAGATAAGCCTATTATTTATAATTACTCTACGCTGATCAGCAATACGCTGTTCAGAGACATGTGCGATACAGGAGAATCGTTGTGTTATGATTGTGTGCAGTTGTTTTCTGTAAGCTGTTCTATTTGTTTCTAAATGGGTTATTTTAAAATATTCTGTTATTATTGCCTCATTGATATCGTCAGTCCATCTTAAACGACCAGTTGTGTTTATGGGTTGTTGTGATTCAGCTACGAAAGGTTGTGTAAGTGCTAGTGTAGTGTCACTGATACTTTGTAGACTAATTTGTACCTCATTTTTTATAGACTCTAACGTGGTTTCAGGAAGTAATTTATTTCGTAAAATTGCGCGTTTCTGATCTCCTAAACGTTGTTTTGATACTGGTATCTCGGGAAATTTTTGTGTGAATTTAATATATAGTGGGTCTAAGTAACCGCGGATTTTAGTATCTAAATCGGTAACTTGAAGGTAAGTGCGCCAGATGAACTCATTCATCTCTCTTGTCCATCTCAATCGCGCGCGAGCTTGGCCAGTGGTGGGTACAGGATTGTCGGCTACTGCCTCCTGCACAACATCCATGGCTGCAGAAGTTATAGAACTAGGTGGGGAATTAGAAGAAGAATCAGTATTATAGTTTAAACAAGAAAGCGGAGAAGAAGGGAGTGAAGGGAATAGAGATACAGAAGAAGATGGTCTGCTGTAACCTTGTTCGGGTGACCCGGTAGGAGCCCGCTGACTCAACTCACTACCACCGATGGTTCGTATGCTGGAGCGCCCAGCATCGGCTCCAGGCGCGCCCCGGCGATCGCCCCCGGGCAGCGATCCTATACGTAATTTTCTTTGTGCTCTAGTCTCCATTTTGTCGATGGGTTACTATTGCCACGTTAGCCGCCCAGTAATATTATTTTTGCGTTGCCCGCCCCCCACGTGATCTGGTGTTCGATCGGGACGTGTGGTTAGGTTTCAGGGGGCTTATTATTATTATTTTATTGGTATTCTCTTTTTGTCTCCCTTTGAAGGGGTAATGAAAATCTAACCACACGGGCCGTGGCCAAGCGTGATTAGGGGATTAAGTTATTGAATATGTAGATGAAACGGAAGATGTAGTTAAAAATTTTCTTGTTATTCGGCAGGTGTTTAGTAGGACAGCTTTCTGTATGGTTTGGGATACGTGTTGTGGGATCTGTAAAATGTCAAGACTGCGTTTTAGGCTTTTTGGCACAACCCCCGTTGATGAAATGACTATTGGGACAATGTGGATGGTTAGCGCTTGCCATTGGCGTTTTAATTCTATTGCTAGATCTTGGTATTTGGTCAGTTTATCAGATATTGTGGATTGTACGTTATGTGTATTTGGGATGGCTATGTCGATAAGGTAGGCAATTCTATTGATTTTATCATATAATGTGATGTCAGGTCTATTAAAATGTATGGTTTTGTCAGTGATGATGGTTCTGTCCCAATAAAGTCTGTGGTTATTGTTCTCGAATATTGTGTTTGGTTTGTACTTGTAATAGGCTATTTTTTTGTCAATGAATTTAAGTTTATGAGCGAGATGCTGGTGGACTATTGATGCTACTTGATCATGACGGTGTTTATAATCTGTTTGCGCCAGAGATCTGCAGGCAGACGTAATGTGTTGAATGGTTTCAGGGGATGAGTGGCAGTGTCGGCATGCATCTGTGGGGAGGTTACGGACTCGCATTATGTGTTTTTGGTAATTGCGGGTATCGATGACCTGGTCTTGTATTATTAAAAATAAAAACTTCGCGACACGTGAGAATGTCATAAAAGTTCCTTTTGTTGCAATTTTTAATCGAAATGGAATGTTCTGGATAGTTCATTCAATTGCAGTTTATGAGACACGTGGGGCTGGAAAAAAGGACTCATTCCTCGTTCCGTAGGTACTCATTCAACTTCTATCATCGTTTTCAATTAAAACCTAAAGTTTGCTAACAAATAATAAAACTCCATATTTTTGTAAATACTTCATCATTCAAGTTAATTAATAAGTAAAGTTGTTTGCCATAGACCAACATTAAACACAAAACAAACCTCTTCATAGAAAATTCTATCAAACAACAATATACTATACTGTTCCCCATAACATTGGTCTTACGTATTTTCCATTACGGGTTGTATATTTTGCGGCAAACAAAAGCTTTTCAGCTCATGGTCATTTTCAGTCCCCTGCGGTTAGATCGCGTACACTGAAATATACTCGGAAAATGCAAAGTAAAGTGCACCCCGATACAATCTATGGAAGCCAGTTCCTTTTAATTTATGTTCACTTTAAGATACGAGTGGCTTACTGACCGAGAAATGGTCGAAATAGGGTAAACTTTGATTCTTTGTGTATTCTGGGAGAAGAATATTTGAATAGCATTAAAATACTAGACTTTTTGAATTAGACAGTAAGGTGATCTTCACACTGCCCCGCATCACGCTGCATCTTGCGTGTCGACGCACCTACGCGCGTTCCTGCGGGAGTGCAGATCTGCATCATCGTGCGGGTTTTTCACGCACTCACGCGCGTAGGTGCGTTTTGTAAATTCACGCACAGCGAGTTCCATTTTCAAATATACACGTCACGCCCATTCAAAATCACGCGCGGCATTGCGGGATTCAGTGTGCCATACCTTGCGTCTCGCCCCGCACCTACGCGCGGGGGTGCGTGTTTCTCCGCATGTATGTGCGTGATCCGCATGAACGCGCGTGGATGCATTTTCAGTGTGTTGGACTATGCGTGTTTTCCATACAAACGGAGATATTTCCATACAACGGAAAAAAACGCATCCACGCACTACGCTGCATCATGCGGGGCAGTGTGATAATCGCCTAACCGTCTTACCACAAAAACTTTTAAACGTCAGTTTATGCCTTGTCTAAAAAAATGTCAAATTATGACGTTGACATATGGTTCATTTTGGAGCCACATTTTTTTTAGACAAGTGTAAAACAGTGGTTAAAGTTTTTGTAGTAAGGCCATAGGTTTTTTTTTAAGTAGTTAAAAAAAATCGGAAATGACTTGAATGAAAAAAGGCAATTGCGTTCCTACAATACAAATCTATCAGTTTATCAGTCAGTCAGTTACTATCAGTTTTATTTAGTTACTTACTTTACTCAATGAAACCTGGGTTTTACGAGTATTTATCTCAGAATAACATATATCGAAGTTGAGAGTTGAGACACTTAACCATTCATCCATTAGTGCCTATAAAAGGTAATAATTTCTTCACTAATTACTTTGCCTTGTTACAAAATATAACACTCTCTAACAAACCTTCTTTGATTTGCTATCTTTCTTGAATATCGATCTCTCTTCGTCTGAAGTTGGAGTACATTTCTGTTCAATCCTTGACCTATCTCAGATAGTTCTAGAATCTCATCAATGAACATGAGTAACCCATTTAAGTCGGCTACTTCTCCAATACATACAAACATATTAGTAAGTTTTTCCATGTAATTTTTAATGTGTGAAAATTTTACATCGTACTTTAATCCATAATGACGATTTATTCAATATTTCACCAATTATTATCAAAATAAGTTTAAACCGTCAAAATAAATACAATTAATTATTTAACTCAACTTATTGAGAGAGATTTGAACATTTTTGTTATCTAACATAGGTAAGCTCGCAGCTTAAAACACATCAGAATAAAACTCTCATAAACCGCGTCTAGACACAAACAAAATAAAATATATTTGTCCATTAATCTCGAACCAACAATAATAGCTTGTTGAACAGACCCGAATGTTCAAAGGTAAGAAAATAAAAAAAAGAATAATAATACGTGCCACGAGATTGACATAGTGGAGCGAAAAATAAATTGCAAACGTAAAACGAATGTTTTTTCTGAAAAAAAGTCGAACCCACTGACAGCACAATAAGCTGAAAAGATTAACGAGAAAAAAACGCCATGTTCAATTATTTCTATTGTTTTTGATGATGTATTTTTTATAATGAATGATTTATAAACTCATATCTGCGCATTATTCGTCAGATATCAGTTTTTAATTAATCATTCCATTGCGATAAAAATAGTTAAAAAACGGTATTTTTTATATAAACTCGCGATATGCCAATAATTTGA
This sequence comes from Helicoverpa zea, assembly GCF_022581195.2. Lineage (NCBI taxonomy): Eukaryota > Metazoa > Arthropoda > Insecta > Lepidoptera > Noctuidae > Helicoverpa > Helicoverpa zea. The sequence goes on along the minus strand of NC_061455.1, from coordinate 10,336,666 downwards.
AAATGAATAAATATGATAACTTTAAATGATATTATTATTTTGATTAGTCTCATACATTCATAATTTGAATAAACTCAAATCTTTTGTAGAAAACTGTTTGAGACTTGATGATATTTATCTTTTGAAAAGAGTCTAAATTCTCATTTAGTTACTCGGCTTAAAACTTCATACAACTGTAGAATTTAATCTGTTTCTTAAGAAATATGACACAATATTCCATATAATTTAAATAAAATAAATGGTACAAAATGACAAGTACAGCGCATTAATAAAAAAATCTAGAAAGTAAATAAATGTAATATGAAAATTGTGCTGTACCTAAACAATATTGTATTCAAATTGTTTATCTATAAAATATTAGTACCTTTTGAATCTATGTTCTTTATAAGCGAGAAGAAAGGGCTTATCATGTAAGAAGTTTCTGAGAAAACCGCTTTGAATTACGTCAAACGATAATTTACTTTTTTATCTACAAATCTAGTCTTAAAAGGTTTAAAAGTGTTTTTCTACCTGTGAGATGGCTATCAATATTGTCGTGATTGAAAGTAAATAATGGCTAGGTAATATGAAAATAAGTACTATAAAAAACAAAATAACGATAATCTACGGAAAAGTACTGAATTCGGTGAACTCAATGAAAAAGCTTTTAAATATTCGTGTTCCAAGAACGTATCATAAGAATCTGTTTTACAATTTCGTATTTTTGTTTCCACAAAATATGTTTACCTTGAATCATATCAAGATCACTTTATCCAAAACTTTTCTTGAGATTCAAAATTTTTTGCCTCTTCAACTGTAGTTAGTACCTAATGAAAAAACTGAGAACAACTGAATTGTTTTTTTTTTTCTTTATTTTATCCATGTGCGAAGACTATTTTATGCGAGTGAAACCGCGGGCAACAGCTAGGAAGTTATAATCAGAATCTTCGTGAAAGCCATCGGTAGGTACTACCCGTGGTTTAGGTTGACAGTTTGTAATTACTTAGGTAGGTCCTTTAGGTAGGTCCTTTAACATGTAGCCAAGGATCCTCTCGCGGTCTCAGGATTGATTTGCTTACCTATTTTGGCCCGTCTTGTAATTAATTTACCTTGTTTTATAATAGACTACCTATTCCCCGTAGCTCCACCCACGTCCCAAGGAAACTATTACGCGTACCCGGAAAAGTAGTCTATTGAAGAGACAGGACTATTTTTTTCTTTTATAATGATTTATAATTAGAATAAAAAGTACTAAAAAGTCTTAAAAACCCCACTTATCTCTAATTTAAAATAATTTTGTGTATAAATACTCACTTGAAAGTTAAACATTTCAGCCATAATAATATACGGCATAGGAGATATACCGCCTGCGTACACGAAGACATACGTTACTATGGCAACCACAGGTATCCATCCTGGTGTTGATCCTCCTTGGTTTTGAATCAGTATTGTTGTTCCCAAGACTACATGAGCTAGCACTGCTCCAGCGAATGCTATGCTGATGAGAGGCTGCAAAATAGAATTCCTTCTTTAAACACTGCTTTTGAAAGTACGTTTGACAGTTTTTAAATCGTTTTTCGAATGCTGATCCTAAAATGAAAGTGAGACAATCAACATTGTCATTTTTTCTCCAAAATTATACAGGATGAATTGACATCATATTTATGCGATAATTACTTAACAATAGAAGGGTCATGCTATACCTAACAAGACCACGCACCGTCAATTCGACGGCAAACATATATATTTTTTTTAATATATATTTAGCTTAACAATAGCAAATTAGGAAAAGTCATAAAATATGGAAAAAAACAAAGACATAGTTTGTGAAATATTTAACTATGAATTTGCCTCGCCGCCAATTTGACTGCCTTGGTTTTTCTAGTGTTAAGTAAGATATGATCTAGTTACTATAGGTATTTACCGAAGCTCTAAAGCACCCTACGGCAAACTAAATCATAGATATAGTCGTCTAAAAATCACAGCAATTTCATCACATCACACACCCATGCTCTAGTTATTTAGTCTAGCTCATCCTACATCCTTCACGGTCTGCCGCGATTGAACGCCTTCGGAATATAATATAAATAAATATGATTTCAGACTCGTAAATATTTAGTGCAGATATATTATAAGCTCCGATGGTTGGTCAGCCCTGGTAGCAGTATACATTTTCACAGTCCAAAGCATAAATGGTTCGACTCGGTTAAACAGGGTTTTGAAGTAAGTAGATATTGTTATGAGAAAGTATACATTTGTCACATAAATCAAATATTAGGCAAGATGATAATAAACAAAGTATTATACATATACATGGGCTATCTAACACTGCATCAATTTTTCAAATCGGATCAGTAGTTGTTCCTTTGACAAGCATGTTCAAAAAAACTCTTCAGCTTTATTGTTTATAGTATTAATATAACTGCCTCGTTGGTCTAGCTGTCGCAAGTGCGGCTGCTGAGCACGAGGTCTCGGGTTCGATTCCCGACTCGGGCCGAAATCGCTTTGTGGGTTTTAGAAGACTTTCACATAGCAGCCCGGAGCCTGGAAGGTGGTGATTGATACACCCGTGCATCGGAGAGCACGTAAATGTCGGTCCTGCGCCTGATCTCTTTCCGGTCGTGTCGGATTGCCGTCCCATCGGGCTATGAGAGTGAAGGAATAGGGAGTGCACCTGTGTCTGCGCAAATGCTCGTGCACTATAATATGTCCTGCGTAGTTGGCTAATCTCCTTACATGAGAACAGCCGCCGTAGCCGATAATCGGCTAGGAGGACATCATTAATATAACTAGATGTACACAGCAACTCAACGAATACGAATGCAAACGTCCTATCGCTGCATATCAGCGGTTGCTCTGTGTTTCTTTAATTCCTGTCTAGCAAAGACTCAGTCATTTTCTGCATCTGTAGCTTTGATTAAATTCTTTGCGGAGTCCAGGACAACTTCATTTTGTCTCGGACTAACTGTGACGTCACGAGTTCATCTTGCTTCTTTATTAGTTTACATCTTATCGCAGTCGAGTTTCTCTTGTATTTGATTTAACTGTTTGTCACCTCTGCATTCAGTTATAGTTACTCTTGTTATTTGTTGGCTAGCTTAATAATTGTATTTATTACATGTCTAATCAATCATGAATTTATCTAAAAACTATTTAAACGATTGATGAGTCTCTTTTCTGAGGTCTGAAGCCGCACTTGATTTTGCAGATTACAGATATTAATGGGTTCAATTGTTTTTAAACGCAGAGCATTAAGGAGCAAACAAAATTGGACTAGCTTGGCACACCACAAAACCGTGATGATGTACTGTCAAATTGTAATGTCACTGCTGTGATTTCCGTCCACACTATTATATACGTCCTACATAAACTAATTGTATCACTAAAGTGTGTTATAACAAGCATCTACAACATTGACACACATCAGAAGAACTTCAATAAGTCTTATTCTAATACTGAAAGTTCTGACTCAAAGTGACGGGTATAAGAAAATATCGAGCAATATAAATGTTTTGAACCTCTCAACTCCCTCACTTTGAGTCGGAAGGTTGCATATTAAAAGTTTTATATAGAGAATTCAGTAGTTGCTAAGCAAAGTAGACTCTCCTGTCACATTTATTATAGAAACTGTATAACATACTTTTGTTTCGCAATATTTCCTTATTCTGAGAAAATGGCATACGTTGCAAGAATTGTTAAACGTAACTTGTTACTGCTATACGCATTCCTGAATATTCATATTCTCTGTCAAAAGATCTTGTGTCTAAGATAGGGACACTAAAAAAGCCAACTGGTGCGGAGTAATAAAGTACTAAATAAATATTTCGCTTTTCATACAACCTCTTACAAAAACTTATCTTCTACTCGATTAAGCTAAATATAAACGAAGAACAAGATATTGTCTAAAAACTGATTTACCGCTTAACGCAACCGACGCAAAAACTAAAAATAAATTTGATTTTAGCTCCGAGGAAGTTTAAAAGCTTACAAAAACTACTTTGTCCTTGCAAGTTGTGTTAACTGGGAAAATATCTGTTTTATTGGCAAAGAGCCAGATACGCCACCGTTTGCGCCGACCGTACGTCCTTTGAACCCGAAATGTTATTTTTACACCAGTTTCTAAAGTCTAAACGAGAGATAGGCGAGAGAGGCTGTGGACGATTGATTCACAAAGTTGGAAAATTTTGGTGCATGTAGCGTAATTGTGATTATTGTGTGGGTTTCTGGAACATTTATGGCAAAAAGTCATGGTATCTGTATATGGAGGTATACTTTAAGTATGTTTCCTATCGTCATGCGCTGCGTCTGCCACAAAAGTAACAAACAACACAAGAGCATAGTTATGTGATTTAATAGCTGTCGATAGCTTGGTATAGTTGCCATGAATGATATATGTTCTCATCACATTAATTCACAAATACTATTTAAAATTCAACAAAATTTGAAATGTGAATTGAAGTGTCGTTTTGAGAATAATTTGAATACTGACTCAGCAAATATGAACCTTCAGAGTAATATTATTATATGTTACGATCATTTGCCAAACGGCTTCATTATATCAAGTAAATAATTTCAAATATGACAGAAAAATATATCATTGAATTTCTGAGAATATTTCTCTCTGAAGTGAAGTACCATTATGTTCTGAATAGTCCTTTATGAGGGTCTCTATATCGAAAGTTCAAGGAGCATTAACGATTACGAACCGTTGTGTGCTTAATAAGAGAAGGGACAGAAGGGTCAGTCGTAATGATACATGTCAACATAAATCACCATAGTAAAGTCTGAAAAGTTTAAGGCAAAGATTACCTTGTAAAACTTAATTTATTAGCCCCGAAGCTAATTCGCTTAACACAGCCTTTATTAGCGCTAACCAAGGTATGTCTCTGGTGTACTATTTAGAAATAGTGTCTGCGTATATTTCTCAAAATTGAAGTACTCGAATGAAAATTTAATACTAACAAGATGAATAATGAATTAGCAGTGGTCCGCGCAGGTTGGCAGTAACGAGCAGCATTTCTAAATTGTGGCTTAATTTGTACAAATTTAGTTAGTTTCGTAATTATCTAACGTGGATTTTTAATCATTTGCTCTCTATTTTGTAACCCATTTATGGCTACTTTAATTTTATTTAAAACAAAACAGTTTTGTGATTTAGACTTACAGTTAAAATGTTTCAACTTGTTTTGCGTCTAAACCTCTATACAGCAATATTCTATTGAGGTTAACTATTGAAACATTTTTATAATATTTTTCATCGCAAAATAGGTACAAATTACCGCTCAACAAATTCTCGAAAAATAAGATACGTGCAAATAAAAGGTTGGAAACTCAACAGCGATTTCTCAAATAATCCGATCAGAAATAAAGATTACTCGCACAAACACATTTATCAAAATTACTTTGGAAAGCTTTTACCTTTCGTCCGAACTTTTCCACACAACTCATTGAGATAAATGAGCCAAGGATCATAACTGCGGGGAAGCTGAGAGTTTGAAGTTCTGGGTTCCAAGTGACACCGGCCGATTTCAAAATGGCGGGGGAGTATGTTAGTGTCGCGAAGTTACCGCTGTTGGTCTGAAGTGTCACTAAAAGCATGATGAGCAGGAAGCCTCGACGCCATGCTTTGTTTTTCACTGAAATGTTAAGAAGATATTAGTTTTGATTTTTGATTGATCTATGGTTTCGGGTTGGGGGTGGGAAATTTGTTTTAAATCTTTTCCTTCGTTGCCCTTTACTTATGTTGGCACAGTCTATTGTGTATTTATATTGGAAATATAAATTAAAGCATATTTTTAATAACTGATGCTTGATTAATCGTTCCATAATTTATATGTACACAAAAAACTTCTAGGTACTGTCTACAGCAAAATAGATTACAGATAAAAAAATAACCTTAACCTAAATCCAGCTTACTTTATTCCACCATTTTTCTAAAAGAAGTATTTTAGTAATTCAAGCCCTGACAGGCTGAGAGACTTGTAAATCGTTTAGCAGTTAACAAGTACTCAAAGGCTAAACTACACTTAGAAACGTGATGGATTTAAAAAGCCGGTCGGGCTAAGCTTCAACAATTTCTTTCGAAAAATAAAATTTAAAATAGTCATGACATTAAGGTACAATCTTTAATGAGGCACTTTTTATAGAAAGAAAATATTCAAGTTTTAGTCCAAAAATAAGAAGTAGTTGAACTATTTCACACATGTCCTGAGAGGTAATCGTAAATCACTTGATCGCAGCAATTCTTTGTTTTGTCAAGTCCAGATTCAGTAAATCGTTACAATGGAATAGTTTAAGCATAGCTGACAGGGCACTTGCATTAAGCTTAACATCATTGATTTTTTGGGTTGTTTTAAGCACTTAATCCTTATTTTAACTGTTCCTTCCACTGTTGGATGGATACAAACCTTTCCCAAAGATCGCCTATGCTCGATCTTCAGCAACCCGCAACCACAAATGCCTTTATCTAGCCTGCCCTTCTTTTATGGATCTAAATTAATTTTAGTAGGAACAACACACAAAGTTGTGGTTGAACTGAAATATGTGGTACTTGCTTTGAAATAATAAACGTTTTTCTACTCACATATGCTTAGGAAAGAAACCTTTGGCAACGAGTTATAAGTGAGTTCTTCATTCCTCATGTAGTCAATTTCGTTTTGTATTTCCTTGTCATTGACATCCAATCTTCTCAGAAAAGCTATAGTTGAGGCTGCTTCCTGGAATTTTTACTTTGATCATAATGTATCCTTTATATAATAGGCAAGTATATATGAATTTCCTTTCTCTATATGAGTTTTTATGCAAATCTGTGATGGAATTTGTCAATTCTAGGAAATGATCTGCTGTGCCTAGTATGTACGGAATTTATTTATGTGTTTTGTGTGTGACATAATGATATATACTGGGTACGTTATGTTTAATAAACATTTTGAATAGACGCCAATATTTTCCCAATTTTTTATTTACCATACAAACATTCTCATTGGTGGAGAAAATCTGCTACCTGCAGTGTGATTCTCGGGAGAACAACACAGTATTCCTGAACACGACTTTCGGTTCACCTGATATCAATTATGCACGTACTCATACAGAACTTAAGCGTGAGGAGGGGGGTGGGAGGGGCGAACCTTTTATTTCTTACATTTTCCATTACACTTCTTTTACGCCTTGTTTTTACTTTGGTTGGTATTTTTTTTCTGGCAATTTTATTGGGAAGAGCCTCCGTTATCAAGTATTGAGGTTGTAGATCTAGAAGCTTCCAGGTAAGGTCAATTGCTTTTCAGTAAAAATCGTAGCTAACAAAAAACTTTGAGAAGTGTTCTGGAGTATGGATATTTTGTTCCTAGTGGATTGATAAAGGCTGTCTTTCTTTATATGAGACTAAATTATTTGTGACAAAACGTAGTTGATTCATTACTAGATCTCTACCTCACTCGTCAGAAAACAGGCATGATGTGATTTTGTATTGCAATACATTAATCAATTCCTCTTAACATATTGGTTACTTACAAACAGTTCTCATTATTTATATGTACCGCTACTATTTTATCCAGTTCAAATATATTTCCTAGTTATTAATGGATAAGTAAATTGCCCCATTACCGGGGCTTTGTGAACAAATATATCACTTTGCCGTAATGAACTAGTGTTAACGGACTGTAAGAGAATTGTAGCTCAGACTCACTATGTGTAATTGGAGTATATAAATGTGGGGAAAAGGAAAAACTTTCTTAAATTAAGAAGCAACTCATTGCGAACAAATCAAATGTTTTCTTGGAAAATTCTGCCAAACAACCTTGTGTCGGAAATAAATTGTGTACAATGTTTAATGAGTAAATAGATGAATACCTAGAATTATTTAAAAAACTGACGAATGAACGTTAAACAAATATTGACTTGCTTATAAAAACTTGATACTACACTAAATAAATATTACGACTGTTTGTAGACAGCTTGGAAACTATGTAATATTGTTAATCATCTATGATTCAAATCGACAATAAATATTGAAATGTTGACACAAAAAAGATAAATAAACTTTCTCAGAACCTAATTGACTTGGAAAAGAAGAAAATATCAAGAGAAAGATTGAAATCATTTTGCTTTTAGAAAACTATAGAATATTAATGTTCAACGTCTTTTAAATAGCAGCCTTAGTATGTTTTTGTAATGGTAGACAGTATTTATAAACAAAAATGAACTCACCTCAATCCTCCCCTTTTTAAACAAAAATGCAGGTGATTCTGGGGCCTTTATCATAAAGACAATAGTCACTACAGGCACCCAAACGACGATCCATAGTACAGTATAATAATCCAAATACAATCCCATAGCAAACATGGTTAATATGCCAATATTTTGGAACAAAATTATGAAGGAACCTAGAACCCCCCTTATGTCGTCCCGACTTATTTCTCTTACGTACATCGGAACGACATTGTAGCAACCGCCGGCCGTTAAACCCCCGCATAACCGGGCTATGATTAACACTGATAAGTTTGCTGAAGACAGCTTCATTATCCAGCAGACCTGAAATGTGGTCAGAATATAATTAAAAAAATGTAATGGTTATGGCATTTCATTATGAAAAAGTAGGTAGGTACACCTCTCCCGCTCGTTTTTTTTACGTACGTCACAATCCGAGCGACAAAAGACTGTAGCGCGGTTTCACGTATCGTCGTTTGAAATTGTAGTTGACAATAATTGTTTGCTATCGCACGCCATACACGACGTTCGTCCCGACCCGTACGTTCAGATTAAATTAAAGCGGAAAATTCACTAGTGTGAAAGGGGTGTAAAGACAATATATTATTTCTGTTATTGTTGTCTATACATAGCATGTTAATTAACTGAAATATCCTATCGGATATCTTATTATTGTTGTTTCACAAGTATTTATGGAACAAAGGAGATATAATTAGAACAATATGAGTAGATTGGCTCAAAGGATCAAATGCTACCTTTGTTAGCTTAAACGTAGAAAAGCAATCTTGATTAATATAATTAAATCCTAATAACACAAACAGATCGCAATTTTATTTATTATTGTTCTTAGATATTGGAAAATATTTAGCTTTATACTTTTGTTACACTTTCAATACTAAACATTGACTATTCGAGAAATATTGATCGACAAATCACAGTAACCATTCAGTTGATTTGTATCAGAACGTTTATGTGTCGACCATGCTCGTCGTAATCGTAGATCGTCATAATGTTCTATTTGATAATGTTTGCTCACATAGCTCAAATAGAACATTATTGCTGTTCTCACATTTCAAATCCTACGCATTTGCATTACCTATAATAATCTATGATGGTACTTTGTTTTGGTACATAGATTAAACAAGAGAGTGCAGATATGACTGATCTTCTTTTGTTTTTGTACACAAAACATCTTCAAGTATTTTCAGTGGCTGCACTTATAAGAAACGTAAGAACTAATTCTTTGGACTACTAATGATCTTTACAACAATTAATTTCATCCCAATCAGTTCAGCTGTTTCTCCGCCAAAACTTTTAAGTTTGGATTCATTTTGTTTATATTTGTTTACTATGTATTTATTTCTATATGATTTTCTTGTCTATTGGGTGATCATTTCAATCGCCCCGGGTACATATATCGTGTTCATCTTTACATTTCTACAACACAATACAATAAATTATTCACCTGAGTGAACGATGTACCACAATTATACAAATTGGCCGATTATAATGCCGTGGAATCGATACATTATTTTAGATTCTGACCTTTTTGAACAAAGAAACGTCGATGTAAATTATTTAGTTTGTTTTTCAAACTGTTCCGTTTTTATTTCTATTTTTAATCACTTACGACATTTATCGATTGTGATTCATTTACACAATCATATTGACTCGAAACAGTTGTGGTGGGGTCATTCTATATAGCAACGCTGTTGTACTGTAGCATACATGTATAAGTTTAAAAGTTTATTTACCTATTGCAGCTACAAAAAATAGTCGAAATAACATATTGTTGACATTTCTCAACGACATGAATACAGCATCTAATATTAAATCTAGCCTCTAGATTGGAATGACTATTCTTGTATATTTTTTAATTTGTCCTGAGAAAACATTTAGTCAGCTTAGAAAACACTCAATGTATTATTTGATTATAAACATTTTACATAAAAAGTTTGATGGACTTTTTCAGTACCGACAGCGATTTTTTTTTACATAAATTACATCACAAATTACAATCTATTTCTGTGTATCAAAGAGAAAGAACGCTACATTGTATTATTATTATTTATTTTTTTTAATTAATAGCTCTTACCGCTTGCAATGCAGCCATAATTATAATAGCAACCTTCCTCCCATACGTGTCCACGATATAAGCGAATAGGGGGACTCCAAACGTCGCCGACATACAAAGAGCGCTTGCTATCCACGAGATTTCATAGTCCGATAGTGTGTAGCCAGCTGGGGACGCATCTGATTGTAAAACTTTTGTCATCGCCGTCACCCATCCCGCTTGGAAGCCGTATGTCAACAGTGTGGTGTTCGCTGCAAATGAAGCAGGCCCTTTATTTCCTGACAACCTTTAAAGTTGAAGTATTAGATGAGTATGGCCTTAAATAGAATGCTAAATAGTTTTATGACGTACTTTATACATAGATCGATGTAACCTACGATTGACGCCTACTCGTATTTATAATTTCATACTTTAACTACTAACACACTTTACTAACATTAAACAGTCGGAGCACGTTGTAGCTAATTATAATATGCGTTATCTAATTCTAGTAAAATATGTATATCGCGACGTCTATATTTATTTTAGTCAACACTTTGAGGGAAAGCACCCTAAGTGTGAAAGAAATTAAAACTAAAACGAACCACGTGCCACCGCAGACGATGATAGCAGGACAGCGGATTTTCACATATTAGTCCTCCGCGCGGATAGGCACTTTAACCACTTTCGGGCGGAGCAATGCTTACAGTCACCACAATCATTTTTTAGAATATCGAATTCTATTTTATTTCCCACTTCATTTATTTATTTCAAGAAACCTTTTAACATTTTTTATTAAAAAAATAAAATAAAAACAAAACAATGCATACTGGACCAAGAGCCATTTCGATCTATAGTGCTATTGTGAGCCACACAGCAGTTGTCTCTGTTGCATTAATTTGTCATACAACGTACACAATGCAAGTCGCAAGTGGCAAGCGCACTAATTATGCCAGTAATGAGATTCGCCTTTGTTTGCCGAAGTTAGCTGTGACATGACACTACAGAATGGTTGCCTAATTGGACGACACTGATTTGAGCTAATGCTGGTCATGTATTGACAGCTATCACGACTTTGTATTAGCTTGTAAACTTGCAATAACAACAGTACGAAGATAGAGAGGTACACTTGTTATTGTAATAAAAATACCTATATCACGCCTAAGTGAAATTACAATCAATAATTACAACAAAATATCAATAAATCATTCTTTGCTCCTCGAAGGTACAGGTCCGTCTATCATGGAAAGAGTATGCAAAATCAATTTGGACTGCCAAAGAATCCATATGTAACTAGATCTATGTTGTCTTAAAAAAGAAAACTAAATCCTAGAAAATTGATAAAAAAACATATTTGTAAAAAATTACCTAGCATTGCCACCAACCATTGCATAAAGGCATTGCCTTTTTTGCCACAAACACTATCAACTTCCACAGCCATTGTTAAGAAGCGAATTATAATGTCGTTACCGGTAACTACGGAATATCAGACGCTATCGGATCTTACTGTTGTTACAGTTTCAACAAACACTGAAGATGTAATCTGATAACGGGACATTTATAGTAAAGAACTGTAAATTAGGGCTGTTCAAAATGTTACTGAAATAATAATAAATTGTAATTTTACAATTTCTTTACACAAATATACAATAGGGTTTCGACTCTGAGCCTAAAATTGTAACACAGATTCCTCAAATTCTAATAAAATACGTGTCAAGTGTGATGAATCAGTTTCGATTGATTGATAAGCCATATTCATCTATGCCTATTAGGAACCCTTTAGTCTGTAGAGCTCCTGAGAGCGGGTGGAACACCGGTACTTAAAGTCCTCCAGAAGCTTTTTAACTCCGTCCTGTCCGAGGGCAAAACGCCTGAAGCATGGAGCAGGGATGGGGTGGTGTTGTTCTTCAAAAAAGGTGACAACAACCTATTGAAGAACTACAGACCCATCACACTTCTAAGCCATGTTTATAAGCTGTTTTCTAGGGTTATCACGAACCGTCACGAGCACAGGCTTGATGACTTCCAGCCTCCCGAACAAGCCGGTTTCCGAAGAGGCTTTAGTACCATAGACCACATCCATACGCTGCGGCAAGTTATACAGAAGACCGAGGAGTATAACTTGCCATTATGCTTAGCGTTTGTGGACTATGAGAAAGCCTTCGATTCGGTGGAAACATGGGCGGTACTTGAGTCACTCCAACGATGCCATATTGACTATCGGTACATCGAGGTGTTGAAGTGTTTGTATAATAACGCCACTATGTCGGTCCGAGTACGGGAGCATAGCACGAAGCCGATTCCATTGAGAAGAGGCGTAAGACAGGGGGACGTAATCTCCCCGAAACTGTTTACCGCCGCAATGGAAGACGCCTTCAAGCTCCTGGAATGGCAAGGACTTGGCATTAACATCAACGGTGAATACATCACTCACCTTCGGTTTGCCGACGACATCGTAATCATGGCAAAGTCGATGGAGGAACTCAGTATGATGCTCGAGGGCCTCGACCGAGTTTCACAACGGGTTTGCCTGAAAGTGAACATGGACAAGACGAAAATTATGTCAAATGTCCATGTTGAGCCCACCCCAGTCTCTGTTGGAAGCTCGGTACTCGAAGTTGTTGACTCATATATCTACCTAGGACAAGTAGTCCAATTAGGTAGGTCCAACTTCGAGAAAGAGGTCAACCACCGAATCCAACTCGGCTGGGCAGCGTTCGGGAAACTACGCAATGTCTTTTCGTCCGACATACCTCAGTGCCTCAAGACGAAAGTCTTCAACCAATGTGAGTTACCAGTGATGACTTACGGCACCGAAACGTGGTCTCTCACTATCGGCCTCATCTCAAAGCTCAAAGTCGCTCAACGAGCTATGGAGAGGGCTATGCTCGGAGTTTCTCTACGTGATCGAATCCGAAACGAGGAGATCCGTAGACGAACCAAAGTCACCGATATAGCCCACCGGATTAGCAAGTTGAAGTGGCAATGGGCAGGCCTTATTGCTCGCAGAGCAGATGGCAGATGGGGCCGAAAATTGCTGGAGGTGAGACCACGGACTAGCAAGCGTAGCGTAGGACGTCCACCAACGAGGTGGACAGACGACCTTAAAAAGGTCGCCGGAAGACGCTGGATGCAGGTCGCTTCCAACAGGTATCTGTGGAGATCAAAGGGGGAGGCCTATGTTCAGCAGTGGACGTCCTATGGCTGAGATGATGATGATGAGTCTGTAGATATTTACTAATCTATACTAATATACTTACAAAGAGGAAAGATTTGATTGATTGTTTGAATCGAATAGTTCCTTCACTGTTAGGAAGCTACAATGTCTGCGCCGAAGATGGGCTATGTTTTATCCGGGTACGAAAAAAAGTTTCAAAGTCATTATAAAAATGTGTATTTATGTCTGCCTACAAACGTTTGCATACTTACTCATAAACTTGCTCTTTATTTAAAATACGCCAATTAATACTTCAAAAATGTTAATCACAAGTATGTATAAATGCAAAATTATTCATCACGTAATATGCTATAACAACCCTATTTTATACAATTATCGCTCTCAAATAAAGTAGTGAACAAAATTATAGAGCTAATATTTTAACCTTAAATATTATGTTTAAAAATTAAAACGTGTTTAAATAGCTTTGCAAAAAATATTCATAAAATATGCGGATCAAATCATTAGTACGTATTAGGTTTATTATTGGAAATAAATATTTTTTACACAAACAAATTCATGCTATGTCAAAAATGTTTTTTCCTTAAATTGGGTCGTAGTTAAACGTCTCATAATATCAAATCTTTGAAGGGGTTTTATTTACGTAACTCCTTTATCCCACATTATGTAAATCTCTCACTTAGATATGAATCGCTTTGGTTGACCTGGAAAATTCATGTAAACTTCGAATTCAGGCTACCTTTAAGGAAACTTTCAGCGGTATATTTTCTTTAATTGGATTTTGCGATAGGTAATATTTTTAAAACGATTTTTATTCAGCTATTCAGACTTTTAAATGCAATTCATGATATTTTAATAGCTAGTTCACTAAGATATGTATATAGTTCATTATTTGAAATGTTCATTTTTCACAAAGTATGCAAGAAAAGTAAATGAAAATAACTTCTATAAATCTGTGACACGAGATTTACTTGTGAAGTAGTTTGTGTACTCATGCCACCGTCATCCCTGTGACTAAATTCACTGAGAGTCTGAAATTCCTCGACATTTCTGAAACATCAAAATTTTCGTAACGCTTACCACAAGTTGTCCTTGCATACATTCAATTTAGTTTAATAATAACTAAGATTTAGTTAAGGATTATTTATATATTTGAGGAATTTTGGTTTACTTTATACAATATATTGTATGTTTTTCAGTTTTAAAATTATGTATGTGCTTCAGAGTTTCCAAAAATTGGTTGAATAACTTTTATCGGTATGACTACAATCACGTAAAAATTGCTTCGAACAGAAAAATATGGAAATTGGTCAAGGTTCCATGAAGTTGTAAGTTGTGGTAAAATTTTCAATCGTTTTACAACAACAAAAGCTATTTTTTATCCTATACTAAGCTATGACAATAAAAACAGCATCTGATATACATCAATGAGATTCTACGTCAGCTTGTTTATATTTCCGGGGGTACCGCACGATCTCCCGCGAAGCAGCTGGCCTACTTGCTGCACTGCCACCGTGGGATCTAGAGGCGAGGGTCTTCTTGCGCCTGAACGACTGGCGCGAGGAGGCTCAGCGCCGGGGGGAAACTCCGCTGCCACGGCAAGTTGTCGCGCAGCGGGCGGAGGTCCGGCGCGATCTCATGGTGGCCTGGAGGGAGCGACTGTCGCAACCCAGTGAAGGGCACGCCACCATCGTGGCGGTAAGTCCCCTCTTTGAGGAGTGGCTCGGGAGGAGTCACGGCGCTCTCACGTACCGCATGACGCAGGTCCTCACCGGACACGGTTGTTTCGGGAGGTACCTGCACCGAATCGGTCGTGAGGAGGCGCCCGGGTGTCACCATTGTGCGGACAGCCCCGAGGACACAGTGGACCACACAGTCCAGGTGTGCCCCGCATGGGAAGGACACCGCCGGGTCCTCGTCGAGGCTTTGGGCGGCGGCGACCTCTCGCGTCCGGCCCTGGTTCAGGCCATGGTCCGAGGCGAGAGGGAATAGGATGCCGTCGCCTCCTTCTGCGAAGCGGTCATGCTCGAGAAGGAGGAGGCGGAACGCCAGAGAGTTCGCACCTCTCATCCCGGCCGCCGCGCTGGACCAGGTAGACACCATGGGCGCCGGGTGTCGCGAGATGACTCCCGGCCACCGTAGGCGTGGGTCTGTGGGCGGTGAGTTCGGGTGGCTCATCGTCCCTCTGTCTACTTAGACGACAGACCCGTATCGACGGCGCGCGTTGTTCCACGCGCTCCTCAAAGAGATGTCAGCAACCCCAGCGGGGCCCAGCAGGGCCAAGGCCTGCCGGGGCTGCGGGTTTTTCGAAAGAGGTACCGCGGCCCTGGTACACAAAAGGCCTATGACGGAACACGACGGTTTTTAGTCAGTAAGAGTCTGACACTCCCTCACTGCTGCTAACCCACAGCGGGAGGGGTCATTTGATGATTTTTGACGTCGGAAAAAAAAAAGCTTGTTAATATTGCCACCCGACCTTTATAAGCTAATTACTATCGTAGATAATAAGTGTTGTTACTATTTACCATGCTAGCATTATCAAAGTGTACATAACGAGTTTACACAGTCTTCATCATCATCATCATCATCATCTCAGCCATAGGACGTCCACTGCTGAACATAGGCCTCACGCTTTGATCTCCTGAGATACACAAATAAATAAATTTATCTACAAATAAATAACACAGTCTTAGTGTTATTTATTTGTAGATTTATTACTTTTATATTTTCAGCTGTCGTGCGCAAAATTTTGCACTTATCCCCAAATTAATCACGTGATTTGCGGCAATTTTTTAATAGTACAAGTTCCAGAAATACTTTAACGTTATTACATTAAAATTTAGGATACACTACATGTAGTTTAGGGCAATTGGTAAATTATTACACCTAATACCTACTGCAAAAGACGCTGGTTGCAGGTCGCCTCCAACAAGTATCTGTGGAGATCTAAGGGGGAGGCCTATGTTCAGCAGTGGACGTCCTATGGCTGAGATGATGATGATGATGATAATGACCTACTGCATTACATTTTAAATTGAATTGTGTGTGAATTGTCCCCTCATTCCTATATACGAGCTGAATATCCACAGTCTAAATAGCCGTATGGTCAAGTGGAATTTTTCTACCACCCAAAAATTCCTAATTAGCACAAACATTTTCGGAAAAAAAAAAAACATAGTAAGTATGGTATTATAAAAAATTTCAAATTCGAATAGGTTCTTAATTTTTTTATTTTTTTTTTTATAATGTCCTTCAATCTGTCTGTCTTTCTGACTTGACATTTAGCTGGATGTTATGAATGTGGAAAGGGGCGTGCGTGTCATGCATCCAGTGATGCGAGTCCTTGTGCCAGGGTGTTGCGATGCTGAGAGAGTGTCTTTTTGTATTTTTTAAGTGTTTCTTAATGAATGGAATTCTTTTCGTACTTTGGAATTACATATTTTTATTGTATTAAGATAACGTCGCGTGTGCTTATGTACTCCTATTTATTCAGTTTTAGACGAAATTTACTTTTCAACAAACAGTTGATAACTAAGTTTTATTGGTTTAGCTTGTAAATAAATAGAAAATGCTTATTCAATTGCGACATTGCCAATCTTAAACGGTGACTTCATTGTTTATTCCGGGTTGTGCGAAATAGAATTTTTCACCAACTTTGAAATAAGAAGAATATATAAAAAAATTCTAAAATATTAATTGTGATAAGAACTAGAACGTAATTAGATCCTACTAAAATAAGTTACTAAATTGCGTGTTTCGTGTCGACGCGGTTTCTATGCGGCAGCGGTGCGGTAACGCTGCGTTTATTGTCCGTTCACTAATTTTCATACAAAACCCGCGTAAAAAAATACTAAATTTAAAAGTGACAAATAACGAAAAAAAGAAAAATCATCATCACACCTGACTATTGTGTAAATTACACAAAAGATTAAAAAAACCTCTGATAACAATATGAGTTTGTTTTGCACCACCTAATACATATAACACAATATCGTTTGTTTTTCCTATCAATATTTACACTAGTCTTATTATTAATACCGTCATACTTGTATACTTTACTGCGGAAGAGTATATAATAGAGCTGGGTAATATAAACAGAGCCACACTTGCTGAGTGCAGTGTCAATTTTAATATTCACTAGCTTCCACCAGAGGTTTTACCAGCTACCCGTGTACTCGACGAACCTAGATAATAAGTAACTTATGATTTTCCTCAATAAACGGCTATTTGACACTGAAAGAATGAATGAAATCGGCACATAAATGGAGAGTAGAAGTAGATAATAAACACTCGAAATTCGATAAAGACCTAGGAATAAAAAAATACCAACAAAACTACTCACTGGACTTATTGTGACATTCTGTAAAATCATTGCAATAGGCTTCATAACTAGTTGGAAAGAAGAAAACATCAGTACACCATCATACAAAATTCACCAAAAATATATTAAAAAATACCCTGTAACCTGCAACTTCAAGGCCACGCGATCAGTCTCATAGTCTCATCGGCGCAAGTTGCCAAACACACTCAAAGTTTGCTTATCAAACAACATTAAGTAGCCATTATGAAGGTAAATCAATTACTGTAATTGCGTGGTTCGGTCCGCCTCTATCACTGGCCATCATTGTTAGCGCTAATCATAAGAAATAACAAAGAACTTTATCAAAACTTAGCGAACATCGGAACTGTAAGTTGGCGAACAACTTGTTTCTCTCGTCCGATGAGATTGAAAATTGTTATAGTTCTGTTAGAACTGAATAGAAACATATTTGACATTTAAAATTGAATCTTTGTGGCTATTCCTAAGTCCTTCGGAGGAGCATTGTAGATTTTTCTTTATTTTTTTATCAGTCAACGTTTAAAGATATAGTTATTTTAAATTTTAATGAGTTTACTGAAATATGTATGCACATCAGTTTACGAATTTTAACAAAGAGAAGAATACAAACCAATTTCCTTGAAATGTGATGAAAACCGTGAAGGAGGTTCAATATTAATTGAACATTTTTGGAAATAAGGGTTTATTCCTGAAAATGTCGCAATACTGGTGATGATGATGTCCTCCTAGCCGATTATCGGCTACGGCGGCTGTTCTCATGTAAGGAGATTAGCCAACTGCGTAGGACATATTATAGTGTACAAGCATTTGCGCAGACACAAGTGCACTCCCTATTCCTTCACTCTCATAACCCGATGGGACGGCAATCCTACACGACCGGAAAGAGATTAGGCGCAGGACCGACATTTACGCGCTCTCCGATGCACGGGTGAATCAATCACCAACTTCCAGGCTCCGGGCTGCTTTGTGAAAGTCTTCTAAAACCCACAAAGCGATTTCGGCCCGACTCGGGAATCGAACCCGAGACCTCGTGCTCAGCAGCCGCACTTGCGACAACTAGACCAACGAGGCAGTTTACTACGTGACTTTATACGACTTAATATGAATTTCATTTCGATTATCCTCATAATAACATTAATTTATATTTTTTATTTACATCCGTATTTATTTCCATTATCACTAGAGCAAAAGCGATTATCACATAAACTTATATATCAAAGACTTATATTATAATACATGAATCATCTATAATAATATTATAAAGCTGAAGAGTTTGTTTGTTTGTTTGAATGCGCTAATCTCAGGAACTACTGGTCCGATTTGAAAATTTCTTTCAGTGTTAGATAGCCCATTTATCGAGGAAGGCTATAGGCTACTTTTTGTCTCGGTACGGGAAGTAGTTCCCACGGGATGCGGGTGAAACCGCTGGCAGAAGCTAGTTTTAATTAAAACTCTGATTCTTCTTACCCTCGAACTTCGGAATTCGATAATATCTCGTATATATTTCAACTTAAAACGCCATTGTTTCACTAGAATTTAATCATCGTTTTTAACAGTTTACAGATTTTAAAGCGTTATATAGATTTTCAGCAAGAAAATGTTACGTGGTTCCAAGTACGCATACTTTACAACTAACTGGCATTTTATAAAAAATAATATTGAAAAGACGGTCATCGTCATCGTATCATTATGAACGGAAATCGGCCCAACAATTACTTTGCCTAAATCTCAAATTAATAAACTATCGGTATCCCATCAATCTCAATTAAAATAAAACTCATCGGTTATCCATCCCTTTAACAAAGATGTACGACTAAGTTCTGGTTATTAATTAATTCTATGCGTATAAAAGTCAAAGCCAATTGATGTTCTCATTCATCACAGTCTGTTTCCCTCCCAACTTAAATGAGGAGGTCCCGAATATTCCAAACTTGCTAAGCCGTCAATGTATTTATCAGTTGTTCGCGACAGACGCATCCGTGCGCCGCGAGTGCAAAATCATAATGCCTGAGTGTTCGTGTATGCGCGTAACTATTTATACTCTAACAATTTTGTGATGAGGGTAATGAGCAAAAAGTGCCGTGAGCCGCGCCAAGGTATGTTTTTCACGTGCACCCTCCTTCTAAATTGTTATAGAATTGTGTTCAGATTTTGATAGTGATTTAATTTGTAAATTATAGCGTTTTTTGATACCAAATTGTAATAGTCTTGTAGCGGTAACCTTAACCTACATAATTTTGTATAATAAACCTAATAGTTCTGCCGTTTAAGGCCTGATTTACCTATGTAAACATTTCTCGATAGTAAAAATCCTAGACTTTCATTAGTGAAATAGTGTTTAACTGAAAGCCTAGGTTTCATTGTATACAAAATAACTTAATTTATAGAAATATTGTTAATAGTTTAAGTTATAGAGCAATAAATAATGTCTGTGCTTTGACTTTCATTTCACATGCAAATTAACAATACTAGGGCTTAGGTCACATTGTTAGGATTACTATCGCCAGATAGCCCATGAAATGCCCTAACACACACTACCTTTCGTATTGAGATAACCCCCATAGTTTGTTTTTTATCTCAAGATAGTCTTCACCTAAGGGCCGATTTCACATAGTTTTTTATAGTTATTCGGTTATAGTATTTCAGCCCTGAAGGTATGCAGGGTGTGTGTGGTATAGTTCAGTAGCGCACTTCATGGGGCGTCTGACGCTATGTGTCCTGTAATGATATCATGTACCAATTGTTTGTAATACGGCTGTTAAATTGAAAGGTCAATAAAACTGAGTTGGTCGGAGGGACGAGAAATCGAGGTGCTCGTCACGGTAAAGTTTCGAGCTCATTCGGTGCGCAAGCGCCGCCGTACAATCGTAGTCATCGGTATAGATTTTTGATAGTGTAACAAGTAAATAGTGAAAAGTAAATAGTGTAATTATAGTATGGTAAGTGCGTCGAAGCTCGTCCCTTCAAGACTCCTGAAAAATATATGAAGACTTATTATTTCACCGGCATTCCTGAACCTATAGTAGCAGAAAGTCTAAAACCCGTCTAAACGTATTCTTGTTTCTGAAATTCCTGTTTCTCGCCACATCGTAAATACAGTCCACTCGCCCAGACGTCCAAGAACCAGCGACCGACGGGGCGTCAACGTCTCGAAGCCACCCCATAGTACCTGCTTCTGAGCTACGTCCGTCCCGCACATCTGTTTGGTCCTTGCGACCCGGATCGCCTGGGAAGCGAGCCAGGAACTTCAGCTGAAGATACTGAAGAGTTGTAAACAGCGATTATGCCTGTGACAAGATCGCAAGGAAGAGCCGCTCAAGCCTGGATCATCGACGCCAGACCGGGCCGCCGCACACCCCCCATCGTGCACGACCAGCCGCCGTTCTCTCCAACCACCACCGAGGGGAGTGAGCAGCCCCCCCCTCCCCCGAGGGGGGGTGAAGACCTACCCTGCCCCGCAGCTGTGAGGGGAAGTGAGGCGCCGCCCTGCCCCCCTGCCCCGCGGGGGGGTGAAGACCGACCGCGCCCCCCTACCCCGCGAGGGGGTGAAGAGCGACCAGCGCCGTCGTCGTTGATGCAGACTGAAGCGTCGTCATCACTGAGGCCGCCTGGAACCAGTGCTGAAGAATATAGTTCAGGAGGAACACTGAAGGCTTGCGACAAGACATACAACCGAGCTGTACCGTTGACTACCCGGGTTGACGCCCGTACCGAACTTAAGGCACCGTCGCACAGATCGACGGCATCAAATAGAAAAATTAGAAATGCGCGTGAAGACTTATTGAAGATTAAGTTGGAGCTAGCGCAAATAGCACTTCAGAGGGCCGAGGAAGAATCGGACGACGATTATATGGACGATAGAAATTCCAATGAAGAGTACATCCGTTCCTGGTTGGAGGAAGCTCCGGAACCAGACCCGCAGGACGCCGCCGCTGAGGGAGGACATAGACTACCAGGTACCCTGGACCTGCCCGAGCCCCCCCCCTCCGCGGTTATAGTGAATCCGGTCCTGCGTGGAATAAGTACTGCTCCTGGAAGAGACGCCGCCGCCGAGGGAGGACATAGACTGCCGGGTACCCTGGACAAACCAGAGCCCCCCCCCTCGAAGACCATCGATACTGAAGCCCTTTCATCAATGAAGAAACCAGTTGAAGATACCGCAGGGGGTGAAGGGCTCCGTCCGTTTATCACGGAACTCACCTCCGCCATCGCATCGCTAGCCGGCAATAGAAGCGAAGAGAAACCGGTGTACCACAACCCTGCTGCATCGAAAGTCATCATGACGCTGCCGAACTTTAGTGGATTGCATACAGAATGGCTATCGTTCCGCGCCATCTATGAGACAACGCGACCATATTTCAACGATGTGGAAAATACGGCGAGGCTGAGAAGAAGCCTGCGAGGAAGAGCGCTTGACACAGTTAGTTCCGAGCTTATCGGCAACGCCAGGCCAGATGACATCATGAAGGAGTTGGAGCTTCAGTTTGGCCGCCCCGACTCAATAGCGCAAGCGGAGACAGACAGACTGCGCGGGCTGCCACGCTGCGGAGAAGCACCGAAGGACATCTGCACTTTCGCCAGCCGTGTACGAAGTGGCATCGTCACACTGCGAGCGCTGAAAAAGGAACACTACCTCATGAACGCCGAGCTTATGCGCATCCTCACAGAGAAGCTGCCGAACTCGCTACGTGTACAGTGGTACAAGACATATACTGAGAAGTACCAGTCAACGCCGGACTTGGGTCTCTTCAGCGACTTCATCACCGAACAAGCTCGCTACTGCAGCGCGTTTGCACCGCCTGAAAACATCAGTGAAGCTACTGGACTTAGACGTGTGACGCAGAGAACACACACCACTATAGACAAGAAGCCCGCATCGAAGTGCCGCATCTGCGAGATGGATGGACACCGATCGCTAGACTGCCACAAGTTCGTGAAGGCTTCTGCGGACAAGAAGTGGGAACTTGCCAAGCAGCACAACCTGTGCTTCCGCTGCCTGCGCCATCGTCAGCACGGACACAGATGTCAGAAGAAGAGATGTGGAATCGAGGGCTGCACAGCATCACACCATCATCTGCTTCACTACAAGAAGAAGGCGAGCACTACTGAAGTCGCACAAGAAGCACAAGAAATAGTCGCAAGTTCACGCAACCACACAAATCAAGCGTTCCTGAAAATCGTTCCGGTGCAACTGTCCGGACCGGCGGGAGAAGTGCGCACCTACGCACTGCTGGATGACGGCTCAACCGTGTCACTGATTGACGAAGAGCTAGCAGACATGATCGGTGCAGAGGGACCAGTCGAGCCGATGAAGATAGGCGCCATCAGCGACGTGACTATCGACACGCCCACGTCGAAGAGAGTTGACCTCACGCTATCGACCTGCCATAGGAAGAAGATACCCTTCAGGGCGCGCACCATACCACGCCTGCACCTGTCGCCGCAGTCAATCAGCAAGGATGACATCGCTGACTGCAAGCACCTGTTTGACCTGGCAGATCAGCTGACGTACAACGCAGGGACGCCGAAGATTATCATCGGGCAAGACAACTGGCATCTGCTCCTAGCAACAGACATCAGAAGAGGGCCCCAGCATCAGCCGATAGCATCGTTAACTCCCTTGGGCTGGGTGCTGCACGGTGCCCGCACTAGGATTCTGGGACAGCAGGTGCACTACGTCAATCAGCTGAACAGCGCCGAGGAAAGCATAGACAAGCAACTTCGTGAATACTTCGCACTCGAGTCACTCATCATCAACCCGTGCCGACCAGCTTCTGACCCGGAGAAGAGAGCGGAAGATATATTACAACGCAGTATAGTACAGCTGGAAGATGGACGTCTTCAGACTGCGTTGCTATGGAGGAGTGACGAGATACAGATGCCGGACAGCTACGCGACTGCGATGAATAGACTCGTATCAATAGAGAAAAAACTCGACAAAAATCCTGCTCTGAAGACTAGATATATGGCGCAGATGGATTCACTAATAGAAAAGGGCTACGCAGAGAAAGCGCCCCTTGAACGTACACCGGGAAGAACGTGGTACCTGCCGCACTTCGACGTCTTCAACCCTATGAAACCGGAGAAGCTTCGTATAGTTCACGACGCAGCAGCGAAGACAAGAGGGATGTCACTGAACGACTACCTGCTCACGGGTCCGGACTTGCTGCAGTCACTGCCCGGCGTGATGATGCGATTCCGACGTCACCGCGTCGCCGTCTCCGGAGATATCACTGAAATGTTTATGCAGGTGAAAGTAAAGCCAGAAGACAGAGACGCTCTCCGATATCTGTGGCGAGGAGAGCGGCGGGAGGGGGCGCCGGAAGAGTACCGAATGACGTCAATAATATTCGGCGCAGCAAGTTCACCGTGTACAGCAATATTCGCTAAGAACTGGAATGCTAAACGCCATGCGAACGAACATCCAGAAGCAGTAGAAGCAATAGTCAAGAATCATTACATGGACGATTACCTGGATAGCTTCAGAAGTACAGAAGAGGCGACGCGCACAATCAAGATAGTACAAGAAATACATAGTAAAGCGCGCTTCGACCTAACGAAATGGGTATCCAACAGCGAAGAAGTGCTGCGTGAATTGGTACCGGGCCAAGAAACAACACAGATTGTTAATCTTGGAAATATAGAAAACACAGAGAAAGTACTCGGCGTGATATGGAAGCCACACACAGACGAGCTGAGCTTCAACTTAAAACTCGCGCGCCTACCTACTGGCCTGCTCGACAAGGAAACGCCCACCAAGAGAGAGGCGCTCAAGATAGTTATGTCACTGTATGACCCGCTGGGCCTCGCCTCACCTATAACAATCAGGGCGAAACAAATACTGCAAGAAGCCTGGAGGCGGGGAGTCGACTGGGATCAACCACTCGATGAAGAACTATCAAGCCAGTGGAGGGCGTGGATAAGTCATCTCGAACAGCTGAAGAACGTAAACATACCGCGCTGTTATCCTGGGTACAGCGAGGCTACAGAAATACAAGTACACGTGTTCACCGACGCCAGTGAGAAGGCCTACGCTACAGCGGTGTACTGGAGGTCAACGACCCGTGACAACAACGTGCACGTCAGCCTTGTCATGGCGAAGGCGAAGGTGGCGCCGCTGAAGCTGCTGTCAATACCGCGCCTCGAGCTGCAAGCCGCGGTGATGGGTACGCGCGTCGCAGCCGCAGTGATATATGAACACAACGTCAAGCCCGCCTCCGTGACCTACTGGAGTGACAGCAGAACCGTTCTGACATGGATAAGGAAAGGAGCCAGATCGTACAAGCCATTCGTTGCACATCGCTTGGCCGCCATAGAGGAAAATAGCAGAGTCGAAGAGTGGCGCTGGGTGCCTACAAAAAGCAACATAGCCGACGCCGCCACCCGCGACGTCCCGACGCACTTTCATACCGACCACGAGTGGTACTGCGGCCCTAAGTTCCTCTACGACGACCCATCGACATGGCCGACCGAGTCACCAGCTGACAGTCAACCGACAGGCGAGGAAAAAACAGTCACGCTCATACAAGCAGGCGCAACAAACCTCATAGACGTCGTTCCCGACCCCGCTCGATTTTCAAGGTGGGAGCGATTGCTGCGCGCCACAGCCAGAGTACTACAGTTTATATCGTTATGTAGAAAACAACATACAGAAAAAACGTTCTACAAGCGAACAAGGAAAAACAAAGAAAACGATCCTGATTGGTCGAGAGCGGTGCGAGCGCCCCGCGCGCCCGCCGAAGCTGCGCGCGCCCAAATATACACACGCAAGTTTATTATATTGGACGCGACATACATTCAAAGAGCAGAGAAGCTGTTAGTTCGTGTGGTGCAACAGGAAGCCTTTAAACAAGAAATAGCCAGTCTCGAGAGCAACAAAACAGTCGCAAGTAGTAGCCGGCTGTACCCGCTGCGCATAGAACTAAACGACGGAGTTATAGTACTGCGAAGCCGCATAGCTGCTGTAGATAAAGTCGCTAAAAGCGTGAAGAGTCCACCTGTGTTAGACGGCGATCACCGTATTACACAGCTATATATAGACTGGACACACCGTAGTCTACAACACAGCGGCACCGAGCTCGTCGTGAATGAGGTCAGACAGCACTACTGGATTGTGCGCCTGCGCCCGACAGTCAAGCAAGTCATCGCGCGCTGCCTGCACTGCCGCATACGTCGCGCGCGCGCGCCGACGCCGGCAACCGGCGACCACCCCAAGACACGCCTAGCTCATCACCGCAGGCCGTTCACATACACTGGGCTTGATTATTTCGGCCCGCTGTCAGTCACCGTCGGTCGTCAGCATCATAAGCGATACGTGGCGCTGTTCACGTGTCTCACAACAAGGGCAGTTCACCTCGAGATCGCGCACAGCCTCAGCGCGGACTCAGCTGTGTTGGCGCTGCGCAGGTTCGCAGCGCGACGCGGCTGTCCCACCGAAATCTACTCCGACAACGGCACCAACATGCACGGTGCTGACCGTGAGCTGCGTGAGGCCTGCCAGGAGGAGGCCAGCCGACGCGGCATCGCCTGGCGCTTCATCACGCCTTCCGCGCCTTTCATGGGAGGCGCCTGGGAGCGCTTAGTGCGGTGCGTTAAGACCGCGCTAGGCGCCACGCTGCACGAGCGCCACCCACGCGAGGAGGTCCTCGCGACGCTGCTCTGCGAGGTCGAGTACGTCGTCAACAGCCGGCCGCTCACCCACGTATCTGTGAGCGGCGACGACGACGAGTCCATCACACCGAACCATTTCCTGCTGGGCGGCTCGGCACGCCTGCCGAGCCCCGGCACGTTCGACGAGCGAGACATCGACAGCAAGAAGCACTGGCGGCGCGCCCAGATACTCGCCGACATGTTCTGGCGCCGCTGGGTGCGCGAGTACCTGCCCGAGCTCCAATACCGGCGGGAGCCGCACGCCCGCGGCCCCGCGCTGCAGCTGGGCGACCCCGTCCTCATCGCCGACGGCAACCTGCCTCGCAACACCTGGCCGCGAGGCCGGGTCGTGGCCGTCTACCCGGGCGCTGATGGTGAAGTTCGGACCGCTGACGTGCGCACCGCAGGTGGCATACTAAAGCGTCCGACGAAGAAACTCGTGCCGCTGCCTAAGTAACCGGGCAGTGCGGCATCACCGGCGTCGCGGCGCCCTGGCGCTATCACTGCGCCGTCGCTCACCGGAGATGCGGCATCGCTGCGAGCCAGAGCTACGAGTCATCGCTACGGGTCAACGCTTCGAGTCCCTACATCGTGTCATCGTGTCATCGTGTCATCGTGTCATCGTTTAATAGACTAAATAGTGATAGTGAAAGTGAAAGTGATAGTGCCTACGCTCTGCCGCACGGCGGGAGAGATGTTCGCGACAGACGCATCCGTGCGCCGCGAGTGCAAAATCATAATGCCTGAGTGTTCGTGTATGCGCGTAACTATTTATACTCTAACAATTTTGTGATGAGGGTAATGAGCAAAAAGTGCCGTGAGCCGCGCCAAGGTATGTTTTTCACGTGCACCCTCCTTCTAAATTGTTATAGAATTGTGTTCAGATTTTGATAGTGATTTAATTTGTAAATTATAGCGTTTTTTGATACCAAATTGTAATAGTCTTGTAGCGGTAACCTTAACCTACATAATTTTGTATAATAAACCTAATAGTTCTGCCGTTTAAGGCCTGATTTACCTATGTAAACATTTCTCGATAGTAAAAATCCTAGACTTTCATTAGTGAAATAGTGTTTAACTGAAAGCCTAGGTTTCATTGTATACAAAATAACTTAATTTATAGAAATATTGTTAATAGTTTAAGTTATAGAGCAATAAATAATGTCTGTGCTTTGACTTTCATTTCACATGCAAATTAACAATACTAGGGCTTAGGTCACATTGTTAGGATTACTATCGCCAGATAGCCCATGAAATGCCCTAACACACACTACCTTTCGTATTGAGATAACCCCCATAGTTTGTTTTTTATCTCAAGATAGTCTTCACCTAAGGGCCGATTTCACATAGTTTTTTATAGTTATTCGGTTATAGTATTTCAGCCCTGAAGGTATGCAGGGTGTGTGTGGTATAGTTCAGTAGCGCACTTCATGGGGCGTCTGACGCTATGTGTCCTGTAATGATATCATGTACCAATTGTTTGTAATACGGCTGTTAAATTGAAAGGTCAATAAAACTGAGTTGGTCGGAGGGACGAGAAATCGAGGTGCTCGTCACGGTAAAGTTTCGAGCTCATTCGGTGCGCAAGCGCCGCCGTACAATCGTAGTCATCGGTATAGATTTTTGATAGTGTAACAAGTAAATAGTGAAAAGTAAATAGTGTAATTATAGTATGGTAAGTGCGTCGAAGCTCGTCCCTTCAAGACTCCTGAAAAATATATGAAGACTTATTATTTCACCGGCATTCCTGAACCTATAGTAGCAGAAAGTCTAAAACCCGTCTAAACGTATTCTTGTTTCTGAAATTCCTGTTTCTCGCCACATCGTAAATACAGTCCACTCGCCCAGACGTCCAAGAACCAGCGACCGACGGGGCGTCAACGTCTCGAAGCCACCCCATAGTACCTGCTTCTGAGCTACGTCCGTCCCGCACATCAGTGTTGAGGTAATTTTTCAAAGGTAGGAAATTGGTAGGATATTTTGTGTAAATAATATACCTTCAGTTGAGTCTCGTACCCTTAGTAAGTCACAGTAGTAAATTGCAGCGATTTATGAGGACGCCCAATAGACCCTATTTCTTTTCGTAAATGTCGTGGAAGGTGACTAAAGGGGTTTATTCAAGGAATTCTCGTGTGAACATTTTCGACCTTCACTCATTCTTTTTTATTCGTGACAGTGTATTTGCGAGAAAGTAGGTACAAACAAATAGGCTTTACAGAAAATGTAAGTAAATGTTTACGAATATAATATTAAAAAAGCACAATAATAATTGTCACATTTAACAGGTTGTTACGTTTTAGAGGGAAATCACTGGATATAATGACCGGTTTATTAATAATTAAATTATTTTAATTTGATCAATAGAAAGCATCTTTATTTGGGAGTGTCATATTTGATATCTACGCGTGGAACTTTAATTTCCTCGAAACGTGTGAATAATTCACGGGAAACTGCCAGCTATTTCCAAATACGTCACGTGCCCGTTAAAATAATGAGGGACATTTTGATTAACTTCGATTGAAATAACCTTGGGTTCGTTAGCATTCAATAGGATTTCGTTATTCAAAAGCAGTGCTTTCTAGGTGTGCGGTCAGTAATCCACTTGCTAGTTCACTGAATATAACCACTACAGGCATTGCTTTACAATGTGTTCGGTACGCAAATATGAACAGTAGCAAAAGGAAAATGAATTCTTCGAAAATATAGGTACTTCTATTTTACCTTTAATTACATTTCCATGAATCAATTCCGCCGTTAAAAAAACTATTCACAAACCTTTCAATTTCAAATCCTGGAAACGTAAATTGAAATTACAATTTTTTATTTGATTTCTTGACATTTTGATACGTCAAAAACTTCGATGAAGCGAGTGCTAGAGCGAATTCGAATTGATCTTAAAATTTTAATTATACTCAACTTTTGCAAAAGACGTTTTGAGAGGGGAAAGTTGAAACCTGGCTTCAATTAAAATTATATTTTACTCACTTTGCTGAAGAGCTTGTTAAATAATTAATGACTGGTGTGACTGCTTAGTATTTCTGATGAGCTCATGAAATTATGAGGAAGGAAGGAATTGGGGGAAGGTCGTTGGGAGGGGTGGTCTGGTTCACTGTGCCAACGTGAGGGCGAGACGTAATCTACAGTTGTTTCAGACAGCCGTAATTTATTTCATGTTTGATACGTGAAAATTTGCAATTGCTTTTTTAAGCTTCTTTGAATGTAAAATCACGAAAAGGGAAAAGTAGGCTGTGATTTATGTAGAAGTAATTATGTAAAACTTGAATACAAATGCAACAAAACTACCAATTACGTGAACAAATATTAATGATGGATTTAAAGAATAATCTTAAAATTAAAAATGAATATACAGTAACCATATTATCGTATCAATCCATCCTAACAGTAATATTATTTGTGTGTGTTCAGGCTCATTCCTGAATTATGTTTCATCTGCATACAAATCCACTTACAACAAAAAATTTACAAATTCCCTATTTACTAAAACAAGATACATGAATAGAAAACGTTGAAAACACCCAGGGAATTCAAATTACTCGTAAACTCATGTACCCGCAATATTTTATTCTACAAGGACGATTCACTCGTCGAAATCGTAAAACCGGCAGAAACGATACTACATTCGATAAATATAGCTGTACTGTTGACTTTAACATAATCGGACTATAAATACACCTATAATTCTTGGTATTATCCCCGAAAAAGGTGATTTGGAACATCACAGACTCCAAGGGAGTGTTTGATATTCCGAATAGGCAGTTTTAGGCCGGTTTTTTATTGTCCTAACATGATAGATGGCAGCCTATCTCTTGGACGCGTTTTACGCGTGGTCGCCAACGATTATGGCAGTACAAAATCGTTTAGACGATATTATTGCGCAGCGGTTTGATTTCGTTTTTCTCGAATAAAATGGACCAATAAAATATAAAAATGACTGTAAATATCCATTTTTATTCCGATTAGGTTGGTAGTAAACCGTTTTTGCTATTCTGACTGGGCTTCGTATTTTATTCCAACTTTGATTTTTTTCCGATCACAAGCCTTTTAGGCAGAAAGCTTTATCGTGATGATAGATTTTCACCAGTCGAAACTAAGTTACGCTACCGTAATCAACACATTGGAAGGATAAACATATTCTGTTTATTTTATAAGATTAGGTGTCTGGAGGCCTCGTTGAAAAGGGTATTGATTAGTAATTAGTTTCATCCAGCGGTTAAGTTGGAGGTTCATTAGATAGATAGCGGACGAAGGTCTGGGCGGTAAATTAATTTTAACCATTTACTGGCACGAATACCGGCGTAATGATAGACC
This sequence comes from Helicoverpa zea, assembly GCF_022581195.2. Lineage (NCBI taxonomy): Eukaryota > Metazoa > Arthropoda > Insecta > Lepidoptera > Noctuidae > Helicoverpa > Helicoverpa zea. The sequence continues at coordinate 10,305,934 of NC_061455.1, read as the reverse complement.
GGCCTACATTTCCCGGTAATTTTTTAGATTAGGTGAAATTAGATTTTCGTTTTTGCTTGTTTTGTACGAAACCGATACAGGATAGATTGATCTCTTCCCACGTGCCATGTTATTTTGATCAAACATGGTAGTAATTTTGATGATACCGTAAATTAACAAGGAACAATTCATTTCAGTATTGTAACTTAGAACTACCTACTTACACAATTATATAGGTACTACAAACCAGACAAATTGTTATTCAGGTACAAAAGCCTAAAATAGAAAATAGCCCCTCCAATGTTCCTATCCTCGTTCAATAAATTAGTTGGCGTTAACAATGATAGCAGCCAAGTGCTCAATTTGTTCAATGTTAGTCAACGGAAACATAAATAGTGTTCAAAATGACGTCACAGTTCTAAGTAATCTCGCTTTGAAACACTCCATAATGTCTCATGAATAAATTACTAGATAGTTGTTTGAGACGGAATAAAATGCTATTTTATTATTCACTTACTTGCTTATTTACTGGAAGTTGTTTCACCCTGTATAGGCTTAGAGTAACATTCGTCAATCTAAGAGACACTTTGCCTAAGTAAGAGTTATGAATTGTGAATGACCGTCTATTGGTTTGAAGATTGAGATTTTGCCCTTTACATGCAATGTAATATTAATGTTTTAGGCAGACCTACCATAAAAAAAAAACTTATATATTTTACGGTAGGTGCAATTTAAATCAGGTTTAGTAAAGGTTGTTCAAAACTATTTAGAAATACTTTACAATAACCATTGCAGAAATAATTTCGTAAAGTACTTTTAACGTCGCCATAATTCGTTCTGCAACTACTGTGTGTTTTAAAACCATTAAAACAGCAATAACATAAACCAAAAGACGGAAGCTTCTTCGGAATTAAACTCAAACATTTTTCCATTTCTTTATTGGGAGGTTAAGTAACGACCCATATTGGTTCTACTGAGCGTTAAGCTGAAAGTTTTCCGGGTCGTGTCGGCGTTCCTTATCTTGGCTGTCACGCGAGCTTGACTTCATCATCATCATCATCATCTCAGCCATAGGACGTCCACTGCTGAACATAGGCCTCCCCCTTTGATCTCCACAGATACCTGTTGGAAGCGACCTGCATCCAGCGTCTTCCGGCGACCTTTATAAGGTCGTCTGTCCACCTCGTTGGTGGACGTCCTACGCTGCGCTTGCTAGTCCGTGGTCTCCACTCCAGCACTTTTCGGCCCCATCTGCCATCTGCTCTGCGAGCAATATGGCCTGCCCATTGCCACTTCAACTTGCTAATCCGGTGGGCTATATCGGTGACTTTGGTTCGTCTACGGATCTCCTCGTTTCGGATTCGATCACGTAGAGAAACTCCGAGCATAGCCCTCTCCATAGCTCGTTGAGCGACTTTGAGCTTTGAGATGAGGCCGATAGTGAGAGACCACGTTTCGGTGCCGTAAGTCATCACTGGTAACACACATTGGTTAAAGACTTTCGTCTTGAGGCACTGAGGTATGTCGGACGAAAAGACATTGCGTAGTTTCCCGAACGCTGCCCAGCCGAGTTGGATTCGGCGGTTGACCTCTTTCTCGAAGTTGGACCTACCTAATTGGACTACTTGTCCTAGGTAGATATATGAGTCAACAACTTCGAGTACCGAGCTTCCAACAGAGACTGGGGTGGGCTGAACATGGACATTTGACATAATTTTCGTCTTGTCCATGTTCATTTTCAGGCCCACCCGTTGTGAAACTCGGTCGAGGCCCTCGAGCATCATACTGAGTTCCTCCATCGACTTTGCCATGACTACGATGTCGTCGGCAAACCGAAGGTGAGTGATGTATTCGCCGTTGATGTTGATGCCAAGTCCTTGCCATTCCAGGAGCTTGAAGGCGTCTTCCATTGCGGCGGTAAACAGTTTCGGGGAGATAACGTCCCCCTGTCTTACGCCTCTTCTCAATGGAATCGGCTTCGTGCTATGCTCCTGTACTCGGACCGACATGGTGGCGTTATTATACAAACACTTCAGCACCTCGATGTACCGATAGTCAATATGGCATCGCTGGAGTGACTCAAGCTTGACTTAACACCTGGTAATTTTATCTTCTCAGGCGTTGAGTCAGCATGTCCTACATCGCGTGGATGGCGAAACAGTCGGCGGCCCCATGACAGCCTACAGCACCATACAGTTCGTCGTACAAAAACACCATTTCGTCAGAGGAAAAATTAAGGTGAGCACTTTTTATTACAGACATAAAAAAGAAATAAAATCTTACGACTTAATTTTCCATGTTGTCGAAAGTCCGAGGAACATAATTTGGAAGCAATGAAATGTAAATCTGATTCGTTATGTCGTGATTTACTGATATTCAAGTACAACAGCTTTTTATTCTGATATTATTCGTACCAATTTTAGTAATTGAATTGCAGTTTTCAGTTAAAGAATATAAAAACGAATACTAAGCTGTTAGCTATAATAAAGTAAAAGTATAGAGGTATAGTAGGCACTAGTTCAGGCTACAAAATGAACCCAGAACAATTGAACAAATCTCGACCAGTCGGGTTGTTACTCTGACTTTCAAATCAAAGTTTAGGCAAAGTTATAATTACTTTATTTCTGTTATCGATTCAATATTCCATTCGATTGTTTTGCCTTATTTACTGAAATAGAACAATCGATTGAACGGCTATATTGTTATGTGTAATTATTTATGAATACAACAATTAGTAACAATCCCCTTAGGCCTATGATTCAGTCGGTTATATTGTGATTGTTTTGACTGAAATAGCTATTATGATTAATCAAGAATGAGGATGTAACTAACTAACCCAAGAAAAGGTAGATAAATATTAGGAAAGTATGTATTAAGTATTTAATTCTATGATTAATTATTTCTATTTCTGTAATAATCTTTGAATCAATTCAGATTATTTAGCTATAAATAGTAATAGTCTATCATATAATATATAGGCAGTATATCATATAATGCCTCTTGAAATTAGTATATAAAAACCAGTACAATATGAAATGTAGCAAAACTACCTATATTTAAAAGATTACTCTGAAACCGCATAGATGTTCGCAGTTTAACTTTACTCCGAGAAAACTTCAGCTTAAGCTGTAAATTCGAAAACCAGTATATCAGGCAGTTCCCCTATAGTTTTCAGCCATAAATAAGCGAGTATTTTAGTGTAGCACAAGGGTAGTTATGAAGCATTGCCTTCTCTGGGAAATAACACCTCTTGGTAGTTTGTTTGTAATACAGACTTGATACTCAAGTAGGGAACATGTAATTTGTTCTGAGTGCGGCATAAAAAGATGGGTATAAAATACTGATATGCTTTTGTTTGTAAAGCAGTGTGCTACTTCTATTTTTGGCTTGTAACTTGACTGATATAATACGCAAAGGTGTTTCTTTTTAGGGTTCCGTACCTCCAAAGGAAAAAACGGAACCCTTATAGGATCACTTTGTTGTCCGTCTGTCTGTCTGTCTGTCAAGACCCTTTATCTTAAGAACGCGTGGACGTATCAAGCTGAAATTCACATGAAATACTCGGGTCTATTGTCCCTTTAGGCTGTGAAAATATCAAGCTTCTAAGCCAAGCCAATCAAAAGATACAACCGATTATGTCGATATTTTCAACAAATTCTCGACACTCGCAAAGGAATCAAAACCTACAGGGTACTTCCCGTAAACTCAGAATCTTGAAATTTGGCATGAAGCATTGTTATATAATGCAAATATAGGAAAAATTGAGAAAATCTCATTTTTTTTGTTATATAATATAAAAAAAAATATTTTAATAAAATGAAACTTACTACCTTATTTCTCACGAACGAATAAAGGTACCAAATTGAAATTTATACCAAATACCTAGGTCTATTGTCCCTTTAAGCAATGAAAAAATCAAACTTCTAAATTAACGCGATCAAAAGATACAGCAGTTTTACCGACACCTTAGACGAATTTCCGTCACACGCTAGGGAATCAAAACCTACAAGGTACTTCCCGTGAACTCAGAATCTTACAATTCGGCACGAAGCAACGTTATATAGTACAGATAAAGGAAAAATTGCGAAAATGATAAATTTGAAGTTACATAAAATATTAAAATATTATTTTTGCTTACATGACATAAAATATTTTTTTAATAAATATAAACTTACTACCTACCCTTTTTCACATGAACGCGTAGAGATATTAACGTTTTGAATAAAAAGTGAAATTCATATCAAACACTTCTTAAATATAATGGCCTCTAAACTGTGAAAAATTTTAAATCATTCAATGGTCATTGGGCACCTTAGTATGAAAACCATACCCACGGCGGATACGAACGAAATATAGCACAGTATAATGATAAAGGCTCTGATTTACTATGGCATTAGTCGCATCAATGTGAACCATGGGAATCTAAGAAAATCAGGTGTAAACATAAGCCGTCTTACCACAAAAACTTTTAAACGTCAGTTTATGCCTTGTCTAAAAAAATGTCAAATTATGACGTTGACATATGGTTCATTTTGCAGCCAAAATTTTATTAGACAAGTGTAAAACAGGGTTTAAAGTTTTTGTGGTAAGGCCATAAATATTTTCCTCATTTCAATGGTTATCAATAGTATGAGCCGAGGGAAATCTCCAGGACATGACGGGCTCAGCATCGAACACCTGAAGCACGCAGGTATCCATCTGCCGAGAGTTCTGTCTATGTTCTTCACAATGTGTATTAGTCATGCATACTTGCCTGCTGATCTAATGAAGACCATTGTGGTTCCCATTGTGAAGAACAAAACAGGTGACATCTCGGACAAATGTAACTACCGTCCTATTTCTCTCGCTACAATAATAGCAAAGGTGTTGGACGGTGTGCTTGATTCTTATTTAAGTGATTATATACATCTTCAAGACGCACAGTTCGGGTTTCGACCCGGACTATCAACCGAAAGTGCAATCTTAAGTCTCAAGCATACGGTTCAATATTACGTAGATCGCAAGACGCCGGTATACGCTTGTTTCCTTGATCTCTCCAGGGCATTCGATCTTGTCTCGTATGATGTGCTCTGGGGGAAGATGAGAGACAGAGGTATACCGGTAGATATATGTCGAATTTTCCAGTATTGGTATGGTAACCAAACCAATCAGGTGAAATGGGACGGTACACTCTCTGAGCCGTATGGGTTGGAGTGTGGGGTGAGACAGGGAGGTCTGACATCCCCCCTGCTCTTCAACCTATATGTAGATGACCTCATAGCGGAACTCAGCAGCATGCGTGTCGGATGCAGCGTTGGTGGAGTTAGAATTAACAACATTAGCTATGCAGATGATATGGTGCTGCTGGGTCCGTCAGCAGGGGCAATCAGAGAGTTACTTAACGTGTGTGAAACCTACGCTGCTGCACATGGTTTAATTTATAATGTTAAAAAATGTGAATGCATGGTCTTTAAGGTCGGTGGCAGGAGCCGTGAGGATGGACCTGATCTATATATTAACGGATCAAAAATAAAAAGGGTATCAACTTTTAAATACCTTGGTCATTTTCTTGCTGACGACCTTAAAGACGATGCAGATATTGAGAGGGAGCGGAGGGCTCTAGCGGTCCGAAGTAATATGCTGGCCCGTAGATTTGCTCGGTGTACTGACTTAGTGAAAATCACACTTTTCAAGGCGTATTGCCAGAGTATGTACACGGGCAATCTATGGGTCAGTTACACTAAAAGATCGCTGGATGTGCTGCGCATCCAGTATAATAATGCTTTCAGGATGCTCTTGAGACTGCCTCGGTACTGTAGTGCCTCAGAGATGTTTGTGCGAGCTCGCACTGATGGCTTCCACGCTATCTTGCGCAAAAAAACGGCATCGCTTCTGAGGAGAGTGAGAGACAGTTGCAATAGCATCCTGAGAACAGTAGGTGAGAGCTATAGCTCTCCAATCATGAGACAGTTTGTGCAAAGGGTGATGGGTACTAACACTAGATAATAAGTTTTCTAATAAGTTTTCTGTTATAGGTATGTTTTACTAACACTCTATGGATTATTTTTTATCCGAAATAAAAGTATTATTATTATTATCTTGTATGTCTCTACCAGACCTCGGGACTATAGAGTCCCGGATTTTTGGGAGGCGAACGTGGGGCCGAAGCCAACACGCTGAAGCCCTTTTGAGACAACTTTAATGAAATGGTGACACAAAACCGACGATTATCCCTGTATACACTATAGAAATGTACCCAAGGACAATCCCCGGTTCTGTGCTAAACTATTGCTAACTATGGATGAAAACTACTTGGGCTATTGTGATGGGATGCTAGTGGACTAGGAATGGGGAAACTACGGGAACTATGGCACCTGCCGATAACAATGTAATAAATACACGTAAAAATGGCAGGTGGAGACTCGCCAACTCACTTACTGGGCCCCCGGGAATCAGTCGCTAAATCGCAACAAGGGGGCAACAGGTACATGAGCGGCTGAAGGGTGAGGATACCTCGGCGGACTTTAAACGCAGATCACGCGCTCCCTGTGGGTCCAGCATCACCGGCCCACTCGCCACTTACCACGAGGCACCTACCCTCCGAGTGGGCTGTTAACCCTGCTCTAGCGACTCCACTCTGACCGGCCGATGAAGGCAAGCCAAGAGGCGGGAGACCTATCCCCCATCATGCTTCACTCCGGCAGGCCGGAGATGGGGGACAGTATACTCTCCCTGGAGCACTCGGATATATAGCCCCGCGGGGTCGCTACTCCCCGTCATCCGCCTCAGATGCCCTGCGGGGCTTATTATTATTATTATTAATGGGGAATTTAAACGACCAAGTTTGACGGAATTGAGAAATCATTTCTTTGTAGTGAAAGAGTATACTCGCCGTTTATTTCCATTGTCATCAGGTCAGGATCTGATGATGGAAATCCCGAGAAATCGAGGGCAACTATCAGAAATTGTAGGCATGCATAGGATTAAAACTTGATTCTCAGATGTATGTCTGGTGATACTGTCAAACAGTGAAGGTTTAGAGCTTACCTGATTATGGAGATGTGAGAAAGTCGAGAGAACTCCTCAACAGTATGTTTTAGTTACGTCGTGTTTGGGCTTATATTATTCGTATTGACGAGAACTTTTCACAAAAGTTATAAAAATAAAAACTTTTTACAAAAAAAAAAAACAACAAGAAAACTGTTTATATGCATCGGTCTAGATCTCGGTGGTTAAATAAATATAGATGCATCCTCTAGACACCGACTTCTAGACCGATGCACCTAACATCTTTTTAATTTCTTTCTTGCTTTTGTTTTCTTGTTGCTTTTTTATATGTTTGAAGTTGGATTTGTTTGTAAAATGCTACAAAATAAAAAAGGGACAGAATTACACTTTTGTCAAGGCTCTAGAAACGTAAAGCCAGCAGCCCCGAATCCTACTCTCTAGAAGTCGTTGTTACAATTCGACAGCTACAAGTCGTCAGGCGGTTTCGAAAAAAACCTGAAACTGGGGCCTTTAGGTGATTAATCCCTCAAAAATAAAAGATCCCATTCCTGCAATGGCTGCTTTAACCCAAGTTAGTAGTGAATTCTCATCACCTAAAATAAAATAAGCTCCAACACAAGGTTACGTTATAAATTGTAAAGGAGTTCCCATAACTATATCTGATCTTAGCTGTCGATCCCACAATGGCAGTCAAACCTATCTTTGTGGAAAGTTTTCGCCAATACGAATAAAATAAGCCCAAACACGTGGTAGTTGCAACATACCGTTCGGGAGTTCCCTTGACTCTCTGTAGTCTCCATAATCAAATCAGCTCCAAACCTTCAGTTTACCAGTACCCTCAAAAATACACTCACATGTCTGGTTATGACTCGATGCGTGCCTACAATATTCAAGAGTTGCCCTCGATTTCTCTGGGTTTCCAGATCCTCATCAGATCCTGGTCATCCGGATTGGCATCTTCCTTCTTTATGAAATGTCTTTAACAATAAAAACTAGCATTGCAACCTGTACAATCCTCTGAAACTGCTTGTCTTTTATATTTTTCAAACGATCCTGGACATTCGTCTCCATGGAATTTTAATAAAATATTTATATTCAAAGAAACGTCATACCATTCTCCACGATTTAAAACGACTTTGATTCATGTCCGCCACTTTTTACAAAGCGGGTCAGATATGCCCTATGACCTTTAAGACATAATTAGTTATTTTCAATCAGATTTCTGAATGATGACTATAAAATGTTGTATATAAATAACTTCAATAAAATAACTTTTACAAGGTACTGGCCTACTATTTTAGTTATATTATAAAATAAAATTGACTCTCACGAAATTACCATAACTATGATTGTTCTAAATTGAACGGTTGGCGCGAAACTCACTTTTTATCTATACAGCATTTGTACGGAACCCTCGGTGCGCGAGTCCGACTCGCACTTGGCCGGTTTATTTTTCTTTCGATTGTAACATGGAAAAAGCATATAGGTATTTTGAAAATTTCACCTGCTATACCGTCCTAAATAAAAATTGAGATCATTTCAGGAGAATAGGAATGGTGCTTTGGAAAATGACAGACAGTGTGTAGGTACTATACGTTTATGAGTGGGAAAGTACAAGGCGCTGCCTTCTGTAAAATAGTTCTGACACTACTCCATACTTTTAAGTCCCAAACTAAGAAAGGTGTGCAATACATTACTAATGCTACAATGTCTTTGTTCAGATTCGGTGTACAGCAAGCGTCTACTCCATATACCTGCAAAGTTTAGAAAAGAGTGCCGAAGAGGAGAGGATACGAACCACTCCGGTCAGTCTCCCAGAGGTGCACGAAGCAGTAGTGTACTCTATACATCGCCTGCCAGAAACCAGTAAGTCTCTAGAGGTCGCCTTTGTAATAAGCAATGGACCGTGAATAATTTAGTTGGTTAAGATGCATGCGATAACAATAGGGGTGTAAATTATTGTCTTTAGTTAGTTTTGAGTTTGATATAAGCGTAGTGATAAATACAAATATTTAATTTGTTGAAACTATACGACTCTTCAATTAATTTTAAATACTTTCTAAGCGCGTAAATTAGTCGCGGGGAAGGTAGTATCTGTTATTTTTTCAACTACGTACGACTTTTAATATTATTAAAAACTTTATCGTTTACACTTTGCAAATTCGCCTTCATCATCAATAGCTTATTTTATTATACTTACAAATGCAATTTTGGGCACAAAGTGTGACATATCACCAGATTTTCAACATCTGTCACAAACCGAAATCTTATTGCTTATGTGTGCATTATTGGAGAAAATATGAATATCGGACTGAATTCTCAGAAAACTGACTGGACTCGTGTTCTGTTTGAAAGATTGAACTTTTGTGAAACGAATAAAATAAATTTATGAAAAATCGGTTTTATTCTGTACATAACTTTTTTCTTGAAAAAACGTATATACTACATAGATATTCAACAATACATAACAGTGAATCATCATTAATTAACCATTTCCAGGCCTTTTCACAGTAGCAGGTTTTCCGAGCGGAAAATCTGCAAGTGTGAAAAAAGAGAAAGCCAAACAAAAAAGATTCTGTTCTGTGAACAAAACTAAATAAATACGTAAGAATGGTAACCACTGCTAACTAGCTTTGTGCTCAGCGATTTCTCCCTACCATACCTTGGGGAATTATGGTAATTTTATGCAGACGTGTTAGAGTTACGTATGCAGATACAGTAAACACCTTTTGCTTGAATCAGTTTCTTGCATTAAAAAGAATAATACATGCTTACAATATCCGGGTAAAAGTAGCCTTATATAGCCTATGATACTCGGGGACAGTCTAGCTTCCGAACAGTGAAATATTTTTTTAAATCAGTAAAGGGCTATTCGGAGAATTTAGGATACAAACAAACATCCAAAAAAATGGCTCTTTATTACAATAGTATTTGTAGATAGATTGATACCTCTAGATAATGTTTAACCGTCTGCCAGCATGATAATACTAATGAATAACTATCAATTATGTTAAATTCCATATATCTGTATTTACAAAGCAATAGTAATATTACATAGTCTCACTTGAAACAGTGTCTCCTTCAAAAATTAATCAAACTTAACCAAACCTACCTCTTTCGGTAAAGTCCAATATTCTATTGTAAAGAGCTATTGTTTCATTATCAATGACCTCTAAAAATAAATCACGGCCAATAATATTCTATCTTACCTTCCAATTTTCTACTACGAAATTTTAATTAAAACCCTATCGATTGATTTTCATTTCTAAAGATTAAATCTTAAAGAACTGTAGTTCTATTTTTAGCAATTTATTCTTGAGGTAGCTTCTTCGATTGTTTTATATCGAATTGGTCCGTCTCGTCTCGGTACCTGAAATTTTGATGGATGTGCTATTAATAGACTCATTCAATATGGTTTATATTCACGGATATACGTTTCAATGGATTGAAGATTTTCATTGTGCATTTTTAATAACAAGGAGCGGTTTTAGATCCTAAAGTTATACATTACAAAGATAATTCCTGCTGCTTATGCCACTATACATTAACTAAGTACATTTTTCGCATTTCGCAACATTTATAATAAGTATGAGTGCGTTTGCCTAGAGATTGTCGCGCACTCGTCACTAAAAAACACAGATTTTGATAAATGTCAATTTAAATATTTTACAAACTGAAAAGTTTATAAGCTTTGATTGTCTAACTATCTACGATACAATTATAGGAATCATATTTACATAGAAGTAGAACGTGAATACCAGTATTGCTTTACCAAGTAGCGTGGTAACTTAATGTTTGTTTGATTTACGTAAAAGCGTCTTTGATAGAACGTTTGAGGGCTTCTGTGATGAAACTAATTATATTTGCTATCGAGCAATCACCTGCTTCTAGTTCCAGTATAGACTAGATGCAAGATACTCACTGACTTTAACCTTTAATTCATCTTATCTTTTAAGATTATCACGATTTGTTGCTTATATTAATATCTTGAATTCCTAGGTAAAATATATAAGCAAAATCATTCATAGATTATCTAGAAAAGACAAGACTTACACACATCTCTCTAATTAGTGTTTCAATGACGACTGTCCCAATTTAGCAATCATACTGAACCAAAAGCGAGTATGATCGAGTATCAGATCCTTTGGTAAATTCGCTATGAGAATCCAACTACAAAGGGATACACAATATTATGAACGTCTCGCTTACTCGGTGAACAAATTTTCGTATAAATGGAATCACAGTTAGCTAACCGTAGCAAGGTAACGAGAAAATTAACTGTTGTTACTTTAGCCGATCTAAGCTTAACTAGAAATGACCCAATTCCTCGCATCGGTGCTCACGTTGACCAAGTAATGGAGATAATAATGTTATTGAACGAAATATTTACTTACAAAATTCTCTTGGGCTTTTAAGAGTTTGTACTTTGTGTAAAGTTGGAAACACTGAAGGATTTTGAGCTATTTTAACGCCAGATTCAAATAAAAGCCCTCGTTATAAGTGTAAAGACTAATAATAAAGGACTCTTACCTTAATTGGTACACATGTGGATTGATGCATCAGCTAGTTTGAACTTTACTAACCCACGCCAATTCAAAAGGTCGGTGAACATTTTCCAAATATAGCTGCATCTCCTACGTCTTTACAAATAAAATAATAGAAACAACATATTATTATAGTCACACGTCCGTCACTTTACTTGCCATCCCACTACATACTGCTTAAAATGAAAAAAAATAAACATTTCTTTTTACAATATCTCGGATAACTTATAATATACACGTCATACATACTTCCACGAATACCAGGACATCATAGATTCCAAGATGGTGTTGTCTAGGAAAGACCTTAAAAGCTGTCTATTGCCTCCCTATCCCACATTATTTTGGGTAACAATAAACATCTTATCATCCCACTGATAAAATTTCAGATCACTAAGTATGCGGACAATGAAATACTGATACAATATAATGTATAAAACTTAAATAAAAGTGGGTTCAAAGGACACTGGTATGTAATCTGTCTAAAATAGACTACTTATGATGGTCTAGGAATTTGGTAATGTTTTTTTATTACCTAACTATGGTCTGATCCTTTTAATATTATCTGTATGAATGGCCCTAGGACATACTTAAGAGTAATGTTTTATGTAGATCAAATCAGTTGTTTAATATGGAAGGATCTGACTGATGGCTTACGAAATGTAATTTTCTTATTTATAAAATGTTATTTGAAGTATTTACATAATATTTACATTAATTTTTTTATTAACAAAAATCCACTACAGCTGAATGTAGCAAAATATCTGATCACTTGTATGTGAACTTAAAACTGCAAAATAAGAAAAATCGGAGCCCATTTTCAGTCCCTGAACATGCAAGGCATTAAGCATACGCTATATTTAGTACGTTCCGAAACTTGCCGAAATTTACCGAACTATTCCGAACCATTTTGGACGAAAGCATTGATTAGATCAGTCGAATCGAAGTGCATTTTCGGAACACGAGCGTGCGTACGAGGTGGTTGTTCGATTAAAATACAAAGACACACTCAGAGAGTGGAAAGTTAAATTAGTTTAGACAGTTACTGTTCGTGTTGAGAATCAGCAATTCATTTTGGTCTAAAGTTGCTGTTTGTGATTTTGAATGTATTGAGTTGATGTGTGTTTAACTTTTGCAGATTACTTATTAATGTGGTGGTTTTATTTAAACACTCGTTCCAGCTTCGTAAGGGGTGATTTATTTTTTTGCATTTTTTGTTCAATAATTTTCTATTAAATTGATACTACACCAATTTGTTAGAACTTCATGAATTTTAACCATTGAATAGAAAATAGACAACTTCTTTCTTACTTGCATATTAAGTACACGTAAACTGTCTCCAAGGCGCTATTCTTCTCGTAGCAAAACACATTCGCAATAGACGAAACTAATAAAAATATTTTATCGAAAATATAAGCAGTAAATGTGACAAAATAATTTTTACGACGACAAGTAAAAAAATAAAAATTGCCCTCACCAGCATAAAATGAAAGAACTTTAGAAAAGCGCTTACTTAGGTGATCTTCACACTGCCCCGCATCACGCTGCATCTTGCGTGTCGACGCACCTACGCGCGTTCCTGCGGGAGTGCAGATCTGCATCATCGTGCGGGTTTTTCACGCACTCACGCGCGTAGGTGCGTTTTGTAAATTCAGGCACAGCGAGTTCCATTTTCAAATATACACGTCACGCCCATTCAAAATCACGCGCGGCATTGCGGGATTCAGTGTGCCATACCTTGCGTCTCGCCCCGCACCTACGCGCGGGGATGCGTGTTTCTCCGCATGTATGTGCGTGATCCGCATGAACGCGCGTGGATGCATTTTCAGTGTGTTGGACTATGCGTGTTTTCCATACAAACGGAGATATTTCCATACAACGGAAAAAAAACGCATCCACGCACTACGCTGCATCATGCGGGGCAGTGTGATAATCGCCTTACGTAATAATTTAAGCTTCAAACTCTTTTGAAAGATATAATATTTCTGTAGCTTCTCTATAAAACTGTTGCTTGGTTAAAAAATGTATCTTCAAATAAGGTTCACTTAGATTACAATTTATTGCAACAATAAAGGATTCATAGTACTTAGCTAAGCTTAGGAGGTTAATCCGACTTTTTGATATTCTCTGTTCATAGCCAAAGGTAGATATAATATTTATTTGGGACTAGGGACGGATGTTATGTGGAACTAATTTGAAGAACGAGTTTTGAGCTTCTATGTTTAAAACATTTGAATTAGGAACAAATCTGAATCAAATTAAAGGTCTCGTTTTTGTTTTTTGAGAAATCAAAACTGACGGAAACTCGTAGTTATTACCATTGAAAACGTCATTCATTGTATTCTCTTAAACATCGTCTTCTGTTTAAAACCAACATTAGAGAACAACGAAACACTTCTTTTTGTAACTTTGGTGTAACCTCCTTTGTAAAACCACCTTTTATAAACGACCTTCAAACAAACAAAATCGCAATAGACATAATAACACCTATAACAATTATAAGATTCCATATCAATAAGCAAAGGCGAATAACATGTCATCCTTGACAGACAAACAACGCTGTCATCTACAAAACAAGCATTATGACGTATACGTGAAAGGACCATGGAGAACAAAATGACTAGCGGAGATGTCATAACGCAAAATCTTCTTAGAAAGTAGCACGCCAAGAAGCGGGTGTTCGGAGGACAAGAAACACTCTTATACGCATTCCATGGAACCCGCCCATAAAAAAAAACAACAGTCATTAAGACCAATCTTTGACAGATTCAGATTCTAAACCTTACAAGGGATCCAAACACACTCGCTAGTTCTAGTAACTGATCACGCCTACCGTAGGTTACTACAAAGAGGCACCTGACCTACCTGCCTTATAGTTTCTCTACTCACCTTTCCTTCCTCCGTGGTAAGGAACGAGACACATCACATGTGTGCGTGAATGATATTAGGTACGTTACATAATTACAACCGCCCTTGTATTTGGCACATGACACAACTAATTAACTTGAATTATGTCAACTATCTTACCCTGATTAATATTTAGACTAATTTTGGGAAAGCGGAGCTGAGTTTTATTAATTTTTGAGGTTTATACTTGGTAAGTTCATAGTCTTTTGCACTGTTGTGCTGTTGAACAAAGGAGATTCTCGAACAGAGAATATATGGCCGTTTGTAAAGATCAATGGTTTGCAGATACAATGCAGATGTTGAGACATACACATACCAAAGAATTGGTAAATATACGAATAAAGGAAACTAATTAAACTGATCCATACAATGATTCCATGGAATAAATTGCGTTGCGTGGTGTACACGGTTTCCTGCAAACAAATTGTAATTTAGAACTTACCACTGGACCACTACTTCTGTTTTACATGCTCCCATTAATTTTAAAGCTATATTTTATTAGCCTGGGTAGTTAACGAATGGGGAGTGTTCAACAAAGAACGACAATAGCTGAAAACGGAACGGGCCTACAGTGGTTTAACGTCCCGTTAAGAGGCGGGTTCCACCGAATTATTCCTGTTCGAGAATTTGCTTATACAATTTAATTTTTCGTTTTAATTGACCCAGTACCGAATACGTGTACCTCTGTATGAGAAAGCTTTGCAGATTAACGAAACTTTTAATCACGGAATGTTGATTGAAAATTTTTATTTCGCTTTTTCATGAAAAAATTGCAAATGTATCCTTGTTCCCAACTCCGAAATAATTATATCGTATCTGGATTTATCATTGACAATTTTTAATGATTTGCGGGAAGAAACGTCCTTTCGACAAGTCCATGAATACAATGTTATTTCAAAGGTTCTTATCATCGTATACTTCTTTAAAAGTAAGTAAAAAAATAAACGCTTTGAACAAAGTGATATCTTTAAATTGATTTAACATATTATATGAAAAAAGTCTCCTTATTCTGTTTCGCTAGGGCTTTGAACCTTACTAGCCAGATATAGACAGATTCTGAATTCAAATTATAAATGGAGTAAGACGTATTGTGTGTTTGGCAGTGTAATCTCGAGAAAAATACAAAAATACAGGTTAATCCTAGTTTAGGACAGCTATTGTATTGGAATCGAAAAGAAATGAATTCTTTTACATTGCCTGGTAACAAGACATATGGCTACGAAAGTTGAAAATGTTTGTGATATTTTGTTTTTCTTTTAGGTGTCACACAGTGTTAATTGTTTTTTTGTTGTTTATTTTCTTCACAGTAACGCCTTCATTCATTTTTTTTCTTTACATTTGGTTATTTATTTATTCTCAAACTGTTGACACAAAAATTTTATATTATTTTTACAAAATACCATCTATTCTGAATAATTTTCCTTAAGCAACATTTAATTTAAAAGTTCTACCAAAACCACCCAAATCTTTCAGCACAAATTATATCCCAACAAAATCCCTAACAATAAAAAACGTCTTACTTCGAAGGTTAATCTAGTACTTTCCTCCGATTGGTAAAAATGGGTTCTACCTTATTAGTATGCGGCCAACATAGTATTAGGCCTATAGTTCGGCCATTCAGAGAATGCGTTCCTGACACGTCGCGATTGAACTGACGACGTAACTTTGCAATGGCGTTGCAGTTACGATAAAAATATTTTTGCTGGTTGTTTACCGTTTTAACAATTGAGGAGCATTAAAACAACATTATTATATCAATAATCAATGAATGTAGTTACGTCGTCGGTTCAATCGCGACGTGTCAGGAACGCATTCTCTGAATGGCCGAACTATAATAGCCTAAATGTAACGCTTTAGATGTTGGGTAGTAACTGGGTAGTAACTGTATTATTGGTGAATATTGTGGTAAATCTACTCTTAGTGCGATTAAATTTGCTCCATTTGAGGTATTATTCGAAGCCGGTGTTATATGGTTCGTTGTTGCCTCATTAGTGTAGTGTTTCATCGATCGGGTTAGTAATCCCTAGGTGAATGCCGACCTAAGTGAGAAGTGTTGGCTATGTAGAAAACTTTTTGGTGTCTTCCTTTTTAAAGTTGGAATTCTATTTTTGAAACAACTTTTTTCTTTTCTAATATAGCGTTTTGTGTAAGACTTGGAAATGCAACTCAGCACGTTGACTGTCTAAGAGTAAGCTGTCAGCATAAAGCTGTTTCTTGCTGCGCAATTGTGTAAATGATTTTATCTCTCTTTCTGCAGATCTATGTACGTATATGTATTTCAAAATTGTGGAGATATTTTATAATAATGTTATGCAGACAAGCTTGAGTTCAAAATCATTTTCAGAATTATTTTTTAGTAATATTTTTTTCCAAATTTTGGTTTCGACAAATGCCAGACAAAGTATTCTTTACGACATCTAAGTTTTATTTCTCTATCATACAATCTTATCGTCATAAAACACAGGTTCTTTTAGCCGTAATCCCACCTGGTATACTGCAGCAAAATGATACGATTTAACACGTGACGTCGGTAAAAGATTCCTCTGCCATAATGGAATCTGATATTTCACGATGCAGTTTGCTCACGACAAAGACTTTATACCGACCGACGGGTCGCCGTTACGCTATCAAAGGAGGTTGAATGTTCTCACACGGCTTTTGTCGCTGGCCAGTGTTAGTTCTGTACTGAATATAGGTACGGATATTTTTAAGTAATTGAAGATGTTTTAGTACTGGCAGGTTACCATTAGGAAATGTATAGCTGCGTTTTTAATTTTAGAACTGTACGAGAACGATGTTTTTTTATTATTTCATTTTTCAAATATGGAACTGTACCCACGAGAATGGCAGTGTGTGCTAAGTACGAATGTAAATGGATGACAGAATTGAAGAGAAAGACCTAAAAAGTTGGATGGATTGCCTGAGAGATGACATGAATAAGAAGGGAGTGAATGTCAGAATGACGTTTGACAGGCAAGAATGGAAGCAGAAGACATATTGCACCGACCGTAAATAAAATTGGTGACAGAGCAGAAAGAAGAAGAAGACTACGAGAATGATGAACTTTTGATTATACATTTTCAAATATGGAAGATTACTTCCATGACAGAAGTTAAACATAGACGAGCCAACTAATGTGTACTTAAGTTTGTTCCTACATTGACGACGCATCGACGAGTGTGGTTACAGATGCGTCGCATAGCGCACTGGAGCGTGGCTGGTGGTTGGTAATGTAACATCCGTCTTCGTTCCACTTAAGACCTAGTGGAAGTGAGTGGTATTTAAAGGCAAATAGGGATCTTTGAGCAGACGAGACATACCTACTTCTAGGTACGCTGTCTTGTAACTTGTGAATTTGTGGCTTGATGTATAGAATTTAATTGTGATTCACGTTTTGATAGGCGGCGTGTGACCTTTTTATAGTACCTGCCTAGATATTGCCTTATTCGGAGAAAACATGTGTTATACGTGTGTGTCAAAGTATATGTCTGCAAAGGGTTTCATAAACAAATTTAGCACTTTTTTGCAGTTCCAAAGTAAGTGGAGTGTTACTTTTAAAAATTTTTTGGATTGAAAATTCGTATCTGTCCTTATACTATAGATAACCAACATCAATAACTTTGAAAATTTATTTCAAGATCGTTTACCTATTAAGTTTTATTTTGCTACAATTTGATTATTTATTCTGTTCTTGTACGTAGTGGGCGTAATTATTTTCCCGTTTCTTTGTTGCGATTTATTTTGCTCCCCCTGAGCCCAGTCACGTGTAGCGCCAACATTATTTCCTTTTCAAAATATTATCATTTATCTTACTCAATACGAGATGTTAATTAACTGGAAACTACAGTCAATATCGCTGCTTCTAGAGGATTATTATTTCTAGGGATTCCTACATGATATTAGAGTTTCATAAAATCCTTACATGTTAATATAAATATAATTAATATTAAGTAAACACACGTTGCACTACATTAAAACGTTCAAACTATTCAGTATTCGAAACCTCATATTAAACCTCTATTTGCATTGAAAATACGTTTGAAGGCAAAAACATGCATTAAATATTGAATCTACAAACGCAAATAAGCGTCAAGAAATAGAGCAAAAATGTGTTTTATACGACATCTGTTTGGTAAGGCAAAATCTCGGAATATTCTCTTCCCAAGTCACGAATTGTGTACATTCGGGAACCAGCTACGAATGCCAATGTGCTCCTACATGGCCATTATTTTTATTAAAAACTAGACTCTTTTTTGGCTACAAATATTGACTAGCACCAACGGCAACGACTTGACTCCCCATTCATATTAATTAGTTACTTTACCAACGTCTAATTAGTACGTATGTACTTAAATTAGGAATGAAAATAGGCCGTGTGGTTTTCACTAATTGAGGCAAAACCTCTTGAAACGTCTAATTGCTAATGAATATTCTACGAATGTCTACGTGTTACATGGAAAAGAACTTGGAACAATCTAGAAAGTTTCTGCGACTAGACCAAAAATAGGAGTCCAAATGATATATGGCTTAGCGCTAAATCAAACCAACTAAGTTTTATAACGTCATTTATCTAGACTCGGAACATTGAAAGTACTTAGCAGTAATTTTTCTAGTGCGTCATTCTTTCTGATTCATAACTAGGATTCGCTTAAGAACTAGTTCTTGCATTAAGAAAGTTTATCAATTTCCACGTTTTTGAGTTATCAATTTCGAAGAGTTGCAGTAGATTTGTGCAGTGAGATATTCCTACTAGTTTAAGGCAGTATGAACTGTGATGTTCGCGAACCGCTGAGAAACCTCGTTACAAGGAATTATCTGGTTAAAGCGACTTGGGAAACTGTTTAAGTATAACGTTATTATGAACTGCTTATAAACTGTGAAAGTTTAAATTTACTTAAACGTGATAATTTGGACCGTTTTAGTAAAAATAAAGATAGATTTTGACTCATACCTCACATGATGGGCTAAATTAAGGTCTATCATGTCTATCATCAATCATCATCATACTTACAATTAATTGCTCTTAATTTAACTCAATCTATATATCGTACATACCTATCATCTCTATTCTATAGCTATAGAAAACTTGTTCAACAACATCTAAAACCTTAAAAACCAAGGCAGCATCTGTCTACTACATAATATACCATGTAGGTACACATACTAAGGAATTATGTTAAGACGAATAGCTCGGAGCGCAGAACCTGCACTATTGTTTACAATAGTAATTTGATATGCAGCTGTATGCAGCTTTGGGCGTCGCACAGCGTTTAAAGAATTTATTTCTTCTCTTTCTTACTAAACAAACAAATTCAGGAACAAATAACGCCAGATTGCATAAACAAAAGCAGGAATTAAATATTCCTTGAACGAAAAATATGATAGTAAAATTGCTACAAAGAAAAGGTAGTTCAAGAAAATTCAAGTAATAAAAGTACAGTAGACAATAGAATCGCTGAGTAGTGTATTGACAAAGGTCACAGACAAGCAATTGATAATTCGTGAGTCCTTTATTCCAAAAAGCTTTTTGAGAACTAAATGTCACATTATTTCGCTCAACTACGGGTTTAACTACCTCTCAGAATATCTTAATCTCAAATATAAAAAAATACGAATTGAATTGAACGAAAATCAAAAGTTGATTAATGGAATGATATTGAAATCATATCGTAAGTATAAACATGTCAAATTATGTGACATGGCCTTCGAATGAATAAACTTGTCACACGAACCATTGAACGTAACATTACATTCGACTTCACTTTCCAATAATGGAGGTAATAAAGTCAACAGCTATGAAACTGAGGAAAACTAAAAATGTCTTTTAACAGAAAATACAAGACTTTCATCGCGAGAATAAAAGGACACAATATAAAATTACGTCAGATGCAAATAACGTTCCAACAATAGTGCAACAATTTTTAGAAAACTTTGTGCATAGATAATGCTTCGGAATACAAATATTGCCTTTGCTATCGATAAAAGCAGAGACCGGTGTAATAAAATTGGGTATTCTATATGAGAATCGTCTTTTGATATTGTGAGTACATGACTTTAGAGGGTTGAAGCAATATTGAAATTAGAACGACAGCTCTAAGAGACTGCAGACTAAACAGTCGGCCTACAGTTCGATCCGATGAATGAAAATTTTATTTAAAGAAGATCTTGATTCCATTCAATGTTTCGAGTCGGTCTGATATTAGCTAAATACCTGATCTTTGTAATGTGCGTACTACTATTCATCTTCAAATCCAAACAAATTATTGGCCGACTAAAAGTTTACAGTGTGATTCTGACACCAATACAGATTTATATTTCACAAATCACGCAACGTCATGACACTTCGTCAATATTTTTCTATTCACGTTTCGAGTAACTAAATGTCAAAGTCATTATCTAGTTTATTCATTATTCATTTACAAACGAGGTTCTTTTGTTTTTTACCGAAGCACTCGTAATAATTAAGGTGCACACGAAACTTACATTTATTTGTTTTGTAAAAGTTTATGAGAGCTTTTGTTTTATATAAACCTACATTAGTAGTAATGAATTTTATATGAATAATTGGTATATTATGCATCACTACACTTTATATAAATGTCTGTCCGTAATTTACCAAACAGTTGACCTAAAATCACAATTACGCTTATCTTCTTATTGATTAAAGAATGTAGATATTCTATTTTAAACTTAGGTAAATAACATAAGGAAATAACTTAAGATGTCCTTTCTGAAATCACTAGTCTTGGATTGACGCTCATTCCATCTCTTTATGAGAAAACGCCTGTGGCCTGCAGTGGAATAATAAAAAAGCCTGATGACGAGCTGTTTACGCTATACTTATCAAAAATGATGAATGTTCCATATTCATCATCATTACCGACAGTTTACCAGATACTCAGAACGGCGTGTAATCACACACAGATGAATCCATTTGCCTTTAATTACTCGCATAATTTCTGTATTATCACGATATTGATACAGACAACATGCCAGGCTTAACACGACACTCCAGCATTTCTCAGCAGATTGCTTTATGGTTTATTAATGATATCAAGTTCAATATTAAGCAAATATTTACTAAGTGGGAACGTTAGGGTCGTTCTCATTACGGCATCTGTGTAACAATACGCTTAGAATTAAATTGTTATTAACAGTATCAATAAAGCTTAGTGTTCGCCAATATAGTAGCGGTTTGAGTGTGTTGTGGTAGGGTTAAGTCTCAGTTTTGCTGTTTATTTCTTAGTTAGTAATAGGTAGCTACTTACTGGTTTGTTTACTCGTTAACGTGTACAGTAATACATTAATGTATAAAAGCAAATGATTCGAAATTAGAATGATAATCGAAGAATTTAATCGAAATATTACATTTTTTTTTCAAATTCACCTCTCATTTTGCCGGGCTATGGAATCGTAATTAATATCGATGAAATATGCAAATTCCATAACCGGACCCCGGACCCCGGCCGTTCCCGATGATCGTACTAATTGAAACGTCAAAACGTTTGCGTTTTAAAATTAAAATGTGGACTGTATCTTTTCTGATTAATATTGAGAGTAGAGATTTTATTTGGAGATTTTGTTTTTTTTTTTAGAATTTAGAACGTAGTCTATTTCTAAATATTATTATATATACGCATTATTATTCAAACCAAACGAAATACTTTACAAATCAATATTATATTAGTCATCCTACGCAATAAAATATCCACGAATACCTACAGACTGCGGGTAGAGGTGACTCGGCCAGAAGGGTCATTAGTACCCAAAACTTTTATAATCACCCTGGATAATAACAGGATTCAACGAAGGGACAGCTCAATTATAGACCTGAGTTATTTTCAATAAAACTATTTGTAGTTATTTTGACCTTTGGTTGTTATCAATTTGACACTCGATCATGTAGCGTGGGTAGGATAAAAATGACTTTTTGTCGCTGATTTCTTACGAAACAGTATGATTAATAAATAAGTACTTTAATAACCTAATATAAGCAGATAATTTTACATCTTAGTTTATAATTAACGTGGCAAAATGTGCCCTTGAAAATGAAAGATAAAAATAAAAAACAGCTACCAATTTAACCCGAAATTTTAAAGAGAAAATCATACAATTTGTTGCGTCACCGCAGCGTCATTTGTTTACGTCTGGGAAGCGTAATCCTATTGTAAATTCGGGCATCACGATACGCTGCGGTGACGTAGCATATGCGAGTCTCCTGCGGTCACTAGCCAAGCGATTCCTTCGGTAACATTTGTCACTTGTATGCACATATGGTGTAACATACGTCACTTTGACTCCCGTAACCACACGCTGCATAGAATTACTACGTCATTTTGACGTTAGAACTATGTAGTCATAAAAAAGGCTGTTGGAAACTCATTTGTTTTTAACCGAGGAACGGTTTAATTAGAGGTTAGGCACTGTTATTAAGCTGTTCAGAAAAGGCATGTATGTTAAAGGCTGTCACACATACCATTACAGGGAAAAATTAAAATAAATTATTGCTACACTCATTACGACGATTTGTATAATTATTTTTACTTGGTTCTGACGTATTTTTTTATAATGACGTAGTTATTATGGTGTAGGGATTGAATTAATCAGAAACACTGTACCGTAATAATGATTACAGTTATTTAATGCATACTATAGCACACTGACATATATACAATTATTGATAAGTGCCATTCTTACATAAGAACTTATTACATTTTTAAGGGACTAAATTATACACTTTGAAAAAGTGTAAGTGTTGAGAAAAAATGGGGAGGCTTTTACCCAGCAGTGAAACAGTTTGGGCTAAGAAAAAAAACTTGTACATAAAAAGGCCACTGATTTGAAATATTAATCTGATCAAACAAACTACAATTAGGAAGAGGAAACCTTTATTTTAAAGCCTCGGGGTGTTCAACAATGTAATATTAACTTGGTTATTTAGTGCTTAGAGCCTTCCAGGGTTGCCCCTTACATAATTGAAAATTTTAATAGAATCCTAAATGATAAGCTTTGATTGAAAGTGAATTGAGGTTCAACCTATTTTGTATAGTTTATGGGTTTACTGAATAACTAATGATATACGAGTAATTTCCATACATTTTGAAATTTTATTATCTGATGGCTCAAATAAATTATGAACATGATTAAAGCATAGAAAAGATTTCCATATAAATAGGTATAATTGCGCACAGCTTTAAATGGTAGCTATAGGAGTAGAAAATAGCTCAACGACGATGCCGATCGTCTATCAGTCTCGTTTGCAACCACATAGGATAAGTGCCTAGTTAACGGCACTTTTCTTCAAGTACTCACACTAGATCTCCATGTTCACCTGCCTATCCTTTCCTCAATATTAACGTCGACTGTCATTTAACTAGACCTCATAACAGTTAAATGGCATTAGCCAAATGGTCTAGGTGTTTGATTGAATGATTATTTCAACCAGTTGAAAACAATATTTCGACTGTGTACAGAACACGTGATGGTACTTAAAATACGTATTAGAAATAAATAAATCTTTTGACATCACATTGCCACCCCTGAATCAAGCTCGTTATAATAATATAAGAGGATATACCACCTCGTTAGCGAAACGCAACATAATATCACACTGTTCACCTTCGCGATTTTGTTACTTACACGAGTATGTTAATTATTTCCTTTACTGAATAAATAACAATATAATAATGTTAGGAAAATGTGTTTTTTAATCTTCTTCTTCCTAAGGCTTGCCCCGTCTGATGACAGAATGGAAAAGTTACTGGTAATTAACATTAAAAAGTACGTAGTAAAGTATTAGTCAAAATGACTTTGTTTAATAATTGTATTGGCCGCTACGATGCAGCCATTTGATTCCTTTCCTAACTACAGAGTGGTTTTTTAGTTTGTATATTTAACTGATGTACACAACATTTAAACTAAAGCTCACCGATACTACAAACTTCAGTTTTCTTAAAACAATTGGTTACTATGAATGTTCACACTCAATTTTCCAAGTAAGCAGTCGCTTTAAGAAAAATTGACTGTTGTCGGTGAATTTTTGCCTCACTTTGGACGTAGGAATGTATGAAAACTATAGGTAGATAACCTTAGTAATTTGATCTCATAAAACGCAGTGGAATCGACATTACCTTTGGCAAAGTGCAATGACTGAGCAATTGGCTCGTGAAGGCAGAACGAAATCCCGCGTGAAACACCATAATTGCATGATCTGCAGATAACATCTGTTTGTATCTTTGAGAATAACGTAAAGCGATTTTCATCCGATTGCAGACGGAGAGATGCCTTACCAACTATCGAAAACAAGTATAGGTTTTATATTTTAGTAGAGTCCTAGAAAGCACTGAAAAGCCTCCACGGAAAAATTCTCTTTTCCCCAAATAAAAATTCAGTGAGAAGTGTATCTAACCGTCTATCGCTTCCACTTTTAACATTTACGTTCGAAAACCAAATATTACTGTGTACCGGCAATACCAATAAATCGTATAAAACCACCTTCCAGCCTACCAGCAATAACTACGTAGCGAATTTAATTATTTTTTCATCCAACTCGTGACTAATCGGTCGCATTTCCATATGAAAAGTGGGTAATTTTGCAGAAAACGCCTATAGTAAACTTTATAGGTACGCAGGAACAACCATACTTTTATTATATTATGTAAATTGGTACTTCATAGGCGTGCCTTCGAATTTCAGGAACATTTCGAGGCATTCAATGTTTTGTTTGGATGAATATTGTTTGGCATTGGAAATTCTTATCAACTTCTGATCATTATAATAAAAAAAAGATGGCAAGCTTTATTGTTTTATTCATGGTTACTTGTTTAGGTAACTTCTTGGTCACGTGTTTTTTACAGTCATTGTATAATGAACTTTTTTGAGTGTTAACATGATCGTATAATATTAAAAATTGAATCGATTTAAGCTACGTGGATCTAGAAGATGTATTCATGGTAGTTTCCTAAAACCGTTTATCGAGAGCAACAATCGCCTACATAAAATATAACGAGTCTACAGCTAGCCAACACATCCACACAAACAAAAAACCCGTAAACAAACAACCCTTGCACTCATTTCTCATGTTTTCAACGATCTATTTACAGCATAACACAAAAAACAACCCATTTATAACGAACAAACGTACAATAAAAGGAAACACCGCTAAGCTTAGAATTGAAACTGAGATAAGTGCCGCAAAAACATGTGGCTGGCCACAACACAAAGAAAATAAGTTTACACACGTAATTTTGTACTGCAACTGCAGATGCAGGCAAAAATAAATTAAAACGTTAGCGGTTGTTAAAATAAATAACTTGAGTGAATATACGCGATGTTTACTAATGCTCACGGCTTTCGACCCGGCTTTACCTGAATAGTTACGTGAACTGACCGCGTGATGAATTCTGAGCTCGCGTTCGAATTATGAACTTTGCGAAATGTTTTTACTAATGCTTGAATTAGTGAACATGTAAATATGGTCTGTTTTTTAATAATGTTAAAGCTTATTTATGAGCATGCCAACTCCGTATTATGAAAATTTAACCTTAAGATGAAAACTTGAATTTGGCAATTTTTTTATTTGGTTGATAGGATCGAGTTCAGCCTTGTTTATTTTCTTGGCTGACTGTGCCTTATCTTTTACCAATGTCAATCTAAATAAATCAGTACGACCTCATTAATAAATTTGAGTTCCCCTGTTTATTCTGTAACAACTGTCTTGAATAAACATGAGGGTAACATTTGTATATTAAACATTCCGAGATTAAAACAATCAAAAGCATGACCTTTAGCCTTTGGCTATTCTAACCCCGATTTGACGTAACACGCTCACATCGTCTAAAATACTGCTTGAATATTTGACATCACACGAATGTCTCACGACCTAGGTCAGATCTGAACTATTCACATACACGCTGACACGCACAGAAGCTATTAAATACACGCTACTTTAGTTCTGCGGTTACTGAAAGCTTTTAAGTACAAAAGTGTTCTTTGTAAATTTTGTACTGCCCCTTTGGGAAATTAGCCTTAAATCTGAGCAAGTTTATGTGACTTACTGTTATGGGGCTGTTATCATAACTTTACACGTGTACCGCCAATAGATGCTGGGTACTGAAAATACGATATTGTGGGCCCAGGAAGTATATTGTTAGTAGCTATTTTATTTTTTTCCTTATCGTGTAAACGTATCCTTAGGGAACGATTGCTAGTAACACGTGACTGCTTTATCGAGCACTGAACGTAACTATTATTATATCGATTAGACTTTTCCGATTCCTCTAATTGAATTATAATGTTCTCCTTTCAGTTGAAGAATTGAGTAATAATTTTTTCTTGTAATAAAGTTAAAATAAATGAAAATAAGTCAGAGTTTATCAAATCAAATGGCAAAGTCGTTGGTTTTTATTTCACACTACAGTGGCGATAGATAGAATTGACTAGGGCTTGCAATTTTATTCGACAATCGGAATAGTTATTCGATTGTTATTGTGGACCAAATTGAATTTCGAATAAGGAGATACGCAATTGTTTTTTTTTTTTTGTTATTAGATTTGAAATCACACATTGTTGTGGACAGTAATTTGTACTAACACTAATTTCGTCAATTTATTTATTTTACCCAACTAGCATTAGTTATCATTATATTAACAAAATATCTAAACTCTCAAGAATCTCGACTATTTACAATACCAAAAAACTTTACAGATTTTGTTGAAATAAATCTACCAAGTAACCAAAACTCGTTTGTATAAATCTTGAATTAATTAAACGCACCTCAGAAATTCAAAAGTCTACTTGTATCTGTAACTCCGTCTAATCTGATTGGGTCTCTCAAACAAGTCTTTTGTTTTACTTCAAAAATATATCTTTAGTTGGTTACAGTCTTTGTTGTATCTAGTTTTGAATCTACACTTAATAGCAGACATAGCTCGGTAATAAAATATTTTAATACAGTATTTAAGTAAAATAGACATATTTATGCATAAAAAAAAACAAAAAAAAAATTTAGGTTTAAATTCGGGATTTGAGAAAGAAAAATTTGGCTGTGTATTGGAGATTAGGTTAACCGTTTGATTCTTTGCATTGAATGGGCTCCGGAACTACTGAGCCGATTTGCAAATATCATTCGCTGATGAGGAGTTACACTATCCCCGAGTGGCATAGGGTACATTTTATGCAAGCACGGGAAAACATTCCCCAGTGTTTTGACTGAAAATTATGATTTATTATATTTGAACATTTTAGTTAAAACAGAGTCAGTTTCACTGGCCGCGAGTGTAAATTATTTTACTAAAGTTTCGTTTACTCTATGTAGAAATATATACTAAATAGATGCTCTCAAATGTTTATAATAGTTCGTTGAACATCAAAAGTTAGTTACTATTAATCATAGCGTCAAAGTAAACAAAGCGCTATTTATTTTTATTTTAAAGTAGATTTTGTGACGTTGGAATAATATTACCGAATTAAATATGGCGACTGTTTGCTTTCAATTATGTTTTATGTAAATTGTAATTTATAGGCACTTTGTACACAATAAAGCTGTATTAAAATTACAATTGGATGATTCAATTAATTTATTCTATTCCCAATTTGTTTGTGTAAACTTTAACCTCCGTTGAAAATGTCATAAAAATATTTTAATTAGGTAGTCAAGCGTTTAATCAGTGCTCATTAATGTTTCCCGATGGGATTGGCAAAATAACTAAGCATTTATGATAACTACCGTCTCTCTATTACCTTAGTTTGAAAATTGCTTATTTATTTTGGTTTACATAGTGTGTCTAAGATTGTGTTGCAAGAAATGAAATATTGGCCAACATAAAGTCTATAATAATAATAACAGTTTACAGAGACAACGAGCATAAATTGACACGTTAGTCCAACACATACAGCCTAGATCCAGTTTTCATTGGATCGTCGTCCATCGCCATTAAAATGTAATAAAACCTATTTAACCTTAAAGCCATTTCTAAAGTTAACCAGGTATCCAATCTAATCCCAGTAAGTGTTGACTGGTGGAAATGTGCTACCTTCCCGAACATCAATTCGTTTACGAGCCGAGGAATCAGGTCACGGGCCAGACTAAGCAATAATTTTTCAACGGCAGCTTGTTACTTTAAAATGGACTCCATAGAGAACAGTTAGGCCTTTACTGTTACGACCTGTTAAGCTAAACTTTCCAGTAATAGTCCGAGTCTGACAAAATGTCGGTCCTTGGAGCGTAATATTAAATCAAGTCGACTTTTACTGTTTCTGCTGAGTCGTTTAATAAGCAACTTGATTGTTTAACTTTAAATTGTATTAAGTATAGTTTAAGTATAAATACGTAAATATTTTTAACGCGTTTAGTGAACGGCTACGTTTGTTTCGTTCTTGCTATGCCGTAGTTTGATTACTACGGCGTAGCAGCTTGCGCAGCCTTTATCTTCGCCTTAGAGAAATGTTCTATACTATAATATTCTCTACAACCATTATTAACAGTGTTTTTTCTTCCACAGATGGCAGCACCGTGTCGGGGAGCGCATCAACTACAATGAAAATAATTCTTCTGTTAACATACCTTCTTCCAAACGTCCTAAGATAATTTGTTGTGTTCTTATTAGTTAGTAACAATTTATAATCGCCTATGTTCTAACGAACGTATAGAACCAAAGATCCTGATGTTTCTATGACTGATAAAATTCTTCTCTATATTTTCACTGTTAATACTTTGTAGTTGTGCCAACCCGAATTTATGTATTTCATTAAATGGAATACACGAAAATGATTCTAATTTACTTAATTCCCCTAAGCAATTAGTTGAAATCTTAAATCTGTCTGACAAACGGGTCGTAAAGAATATAATTAAAAGTTGTACGAATACAAACATTAGTAATTTATGGTTATCTTTTAAAATGATTAGTTTTTATTTGCGTTATATTAAATAGTAATTATAAGTCGTTGTTTAACCTGGCACTAAGGTTATGTGTATGCCTAGGTATGTATATATGTACATATGTATGTGCTCAAATACTATAAATAAATAATGGCTACTGTGCGTTTTAAATATTTTAATAATTCGTTGTTTTCATCTCTTCAGACTGGGACCTATGATAACAATTTGATATCCTAGTTTATATATGACAACAACACAGGTATGCTCAAAGCTTTAAAATACATGAAAGATTTGATGGTAGAAGTAACAAATAGAAATATGATATCATACAGTGTACGACAGCAATTTTTGCCGTTTATCGACTTTTAGTTTCTGAAAGGTCTGAATAAAAATTACTCATCGATTCAAGTTTATATTCACCTATATCATAACTCACAAGAGGCAAGTCTCTAAAAAATGGTCTGGTCTACTAAAGAATTATCTCCATCTGCTGGTCCAATAATTACTCTAAGCTACAAAATAATATGCAGTTTACGTGTCAGCAAGTTGTCAGAAAGGCTGACTGCAAAGGGCGAGGTTTATTTTTGTAAGTATGCTATTCCAAAAAAAAGGGGCTCCTTTGAAGACGAAATACATAGAGGTAAGTATTCAGGTAACGTATATCTAATTTATAACAATTGAGCTCATAGAACTTTAATATGTAGGTACCTTTACATAGAAAAAATAAATAAAAACATAATCATGAGTTATTTTAACTTTTTCTTCCAATTATTTCATGTTAATTGTAGTTCATTTTCAATACAATATCTTGTGCTCATTGTAGGAAAAATCTTCGGTCAAAAAAGATAAAATACTGAGCACAATCTTCCCGTTGAAGCACTCTATTAAAAAGCCTACGAAAATGCTAAAGGCCCGCGAAATCGCTTTAAGTATAATTTGGGACGAATGACTAAATTGATGCTCGCGACGGCGCGACGTCAAAAATTCAAGAAATATTTTACGGGAAGGGGTTTGGTTATATTTATCATTATATTTCTTCAATACTTCTTTTAATAAATCGTTTTTTGAAGTTGTATTTATCAGTTAAATCTGGTGTCTTCCATCTTTAGCAGTCGTTACGAGTAGTGAGAAGCCAGAAAGTGTAACAAACAGTTAAATTAAGGGATATTGGGTTGCCTGGATAACTGGGTTGGGAAAGTTCAGATCAGTCGCCCCTTGCAAAACACTGGTACTCAGCTGCATTTAGTTAGACTGGAAGCCGATCCCAACTTTGTAGGGTAAAAGCTCGGCAGGTGATAATTCTTCAGCTTAAACTAAAATACCTGACCCGTTAAAATTGAACATCATTAGGGTTGCTTAAGACCATAGGCTTCGTGCATGTATAATGATGAGTAAGTTCATACTACAATGCAGATTTTGTTACGCTATGTGAATCAGGGATGACTAAGCATATTTGAGCACCATGTGCTTAAACTTCCGAAATCTAACGATCAAGTTTGGGCAACTTCCTCTATAAACACGTCTTCGGTTATTGCATATAACAGCACTCCATATTCCATGGTTTATAACACCTAAATTCTATATTATAGGTAGTAAACAATTGAATATCTATTGTGATTTTGCTGGATTATTGTGTTAGCCATATCTAGTACCTACCTAGGTAGTTTAATTTCTTTCAAGATTTTGTCTTAACTATACATAGGATACTTCAAATATTAAATTCGCTGTCCATACAAACTGATAATGTTTAATTTTATTATTTATTTAACTTTATGCAACATAATACTACATAGGCGGACTTAATGCCACATGAATTCTCTCCAGTCAAGTGTCCACATATTTCCTCCTAATATCTAGATCAATACCAACGTAACTTGATTTATTTCTCTTATAAGACCCTAAAATATACGACAGAATGCTAAACTTTGCTCATCACTCTTACTCGAATGCATCTCGTAATATGGGCATACTCACCAAAAGTATTCGAATTTAGACACTAACTTCATAGGCATAAGGTTGTAATTATAATGGTTAGTTTAAAGCTTGTTTACATCTCAATATGAATGAGTATTTATATATGGGATGACGGTTTCCGATTGAATTTCATCCAACAAGGCTGCTATACTCTAGGTGCATCGATTCTAGGAATTTAATTAAAACTTGTTGAACAA
Organism: Helicoverpa zea; assembly: GCF_022581195.2. NCBI lineage: Eukaryota > Metazoa > Arthropoda > Insecta > Lepidoptera > Noctuidae > Helicoverpa > Helicoverpa zea. The sequence continues at coordinate 10,274,471 of NC_061455.1, read as the reverse complement.
CCCTTTCGCGAGAAGTTCTACATCTTATGATCAGAAGTTTGTGTGACACTTGATAGTTTTACTATGTCCTTAACTAGCACTCGTGCCAATATTGTGATCTGAAAGCGAGGAATATTATAATTTACTGCGATTATTTTGATAGTATCAAGTCAAACTCTGTAGTCATCATCATCATCCTCCTGCCCTTATCACATTTTTATTTGGGGTCAGCACAGCATGTTTTCTTCTTCCAAACTGCTCTGTCTGCTATCATCTCAGAAGTAAAAATCCTTTCCTATAGTCACACTCTAGTCTAGTAGTATATTTAACTTAATTATCTCTCTAAAACTGTAAATTACTTTCAAAACATGACCGACTCAGTTAACAGTTCAAATACCTAAATGGTTTAATTGAAATAAACGATTGCACTTAAACCAGGGTGACCTTAATTATTCAACGTTATACGCATTGTCAAATTCTAGACCTAAAATACTGAGTTTTATTATGCCCTAAAGTGTGGTGCCTATTGTGTATTTAACAATACATCTTTAAGCTGGAGACGAGACAATCCACTTCTATTTAAATTAAAGAAATGAAATGGTAAATTAAAAATATAATGAATGAGATTATTTCATTCAGAACTTTAAGTACAGTATCACCGATTGGAAACAAAATTGTGCTCGGATAGAACGTGGATACTCGTAGCACTTGATTTAACTTTATGTGTATTCCATTACTACTACTAATTACCTATATTAAGGAATTATGATATTGTCTTTTTTGAATAATAACGCTTCACTATACACAATCGGTTACTAAACAAGTAATACAATAAAGGAAAACACAACCAATATGTGTATAGTCTTAGAACCTACTCATTTAAGTCTGGTTATTTACAATTTTGATCCATTCAAAAGTAATCAATTGGAAATACTAAACTATTTATAATTGATAACCGAATAGATGTAATTGAAGGACTGCATTAATAAACTAATAAAAGTAAAATATAAATAAATCAGCCCTGTGCTGACAGTTGGTATAAAGTTAATTAATTCATTTCAATCCTAAATAAATTAGTCGTCGAATATCTAATACTTTACTGCAAGGCTTCTCTCATTCCATTTCAATTAACTTCAATTCTAAAATAAAATATAATTTGAATGGAATATTATTTGAGAAGATATTATTTAGTAATGTTATACCTTAAGACTATAATAATAGCATCCATTTACAATTGTCTCGTTTTTAAAGATATCTGTGTTTTGTTTGAAAATGTTCAGTTCAGAGCAGTAACAATCCGTTTCATGCTAAGTGCGCAAAGTTGCAGGACATTTTTATTGCCGACATTACGATGTGAATAAAGTGCTTGTCTATTAACTACTGCTCGCCAACCATTTCTCGGTTCATTATACAAACACTATTGACTTTTAATGTTCTTCGCAACTTAGAAGCAATAACTTGAAGAAATGTATTGTTACTGCAACGAATATTGTATCTTTTAGGCCTTGTCCAAAATATTAAAAGTGTTTAGGAGAACTTCTTTAATAATATTAAGTTCTTTAATAATTTTCTTTACAACCAAAGAAGTTGTTGAAACTATATAAACCTACATTTTTTTTTATTTAGCTTCTTTCTATTTTAGTTTCTGCTATTATCTCTCCACAGCACCCAACAAGAATTTCTGGAGTGGCCTATCTATGACCTATTTACCAATACCTACTAACGACTACTAGTCTTTTACTTACAAACAAATAATTCTCAAATTATTTGTGGAGTGCTTACGAAACGTATTATTTGTCAAACCAATGGCTTCTGATTCAGTTTCAAACATTAATATAATTCATAACTCTTGCCTTTGTCCTCCAAAAATGTCAATCACCTTTCCCGCATTTGGTTTTCTTAAATAACAAGCTTATATAACCCAGTAAAACCTTTGTATCGATAACAATAAATTTAAGCTCAAATACTGGGAAGTACGCAAGTGTAGGACTCGTCTTTTGATGTCCTCAAAACCTTTTTTCAGCGTTATTTCAATGGCCTTTGAGTTTTAAATTGTTTTTCAGTCATTTTATGCTTATTTGTTGATTTCTTTCTCTTTTTTCGGAGTGCGACTTAAGATACTATTTAAAATAATTAATATTTTCGACGTTTATATTAAAGTTTTAGTTGTCTTTGTAGATAGAAAAGATCAATAATATTGCATCATCGAAAACTACACATTTTGGGTAGAAACAGAGAAGAATTTTGATATTTTTTTATGTAACTTACTATAAACTTATTTTAGTTTTGTATAATTCAATCTTTGTAGACACTGAGCTGATTTTCGTGGCAAAAAGTAGCCAGCTATAAAAATATCCAACTTTACGCATTCAGTATTACTAAATCTAACATCCCACAACTCTAAATAAGACCATTACTATTGGATCACAAGTTTGTGTAATACAATACGGTAAATTTCCACCATTTTAGTGGCTCTGAACTCCTGTTTATCCGAAACGGTAGCTAACGAAGCTCTAACGTGGTGATTTACGTCAACTAACTTTAAATTCATGCAGTTAGTTTTATTTAGTTAGCTATTTGAAAATAGACCATATGGGACCGACCATTTGCAATACGTTTTATGGAAATTTATTGCCGTGTCATGGGTTTTAGAGTTGGATAGTTGGCTTATTTGATTATTCTGTAAATCGACATAAAATAGGAAATCGATTACTATTTTATCTCATTAACATAAAGATTAGAAACAAAATTCTAGGTATTTACAATACATATTTACAATAAATATCAAAAACTATCCTAGTAAAACAAACAACTAAAAAGCGTCAAAAAATTCGTCCCCATCGCTGTCAACTGGGAGCGTGCCCAAGAGGCTGGCAGCATTACCTCGTTGGATCGCCATGCTGATTCTTTGTCCGAGGTAATAGCCAGCCTTCTGGTCACGAAAAGCGTCAACCAGCTGCCTAGAGAGATCTTTAAATAGAATGTGGGCATTCGGACCCCACGACCCGAGGGTTTCAACCCCAAACGGTTCATAAATATAGTTTCCGACAAGGCCACTATATTTCCGCCGCTTGAGGTTCTCCGCAGCCGCAGCGGCAGCAGCAGCACAGCACGCAGAACTTGGAAGGTGTGATGGCGCAAGAGTATCGACACAGGTTACGTCCCATGCTAAAGGCCTACCTATCTTCCAAGGGAATAACGACATGCCGTCTGGTCTCTTACCGTCGTCGCGTGCCAAGCCGTTTGGTTCTAATACAGCTGGTACCCCGACGGCAACAAGAGCTCGACGTATAATGTCATTGATGTTTGCATGCCGCGCAATACGGCCCGCACTACGGCTGCACAACAGGCCGTGGTGTCCGAGGCTGGTGACAGCCTCACCACAGTGGCAGCGATGACGGGAGCAGCACGGTGCTCCTATAGGTAGACAAGTAGCGAGGCGGAAAGTTGTATCGTCGAACATGGTGCCAATGTTTGACGACGGTAGTGCCTGAAGCCAAAGCCCCGACTCCCATCTAATCTACCCACAGCCAGTAGGCGCGCTCGCTCAGCAGGAGTACTTCTAAAAGTATTGAATACAATAAATACGTATCTGTAGTTTTTGTTCTATTGATTGAAAAGGCTGTACATTTAAAGGTTCTACGGACTTTAAATGTTTTTTTTTTTTTTATTATTATGTTCTACGAATACACACAATGTACATAATGTACTTAAGTAGGTATTTCAGTAGATACATTTTTAACTGAGAAAACAATAGGTACCTCAATTTATTTAAGTCAAACATGAGATAAAGCCAAACATGGCACGGCTAGTCCATGAATGGACGGACATAGGTAATCATAGATTACGTACTCAGTGCATCAAAACATTGGTTCTTTAACCTTATTTATAGAATTTTGAGTATATTCGTATATACTTATCGTATTTTTGACTATTCAGGCTGTTTCAAAATACATTCAAAATCCTAACAACCACTCTTCTATACTAAAATAAACTTCTATTCTAAAATAAATGCAGAAAGGTACCACCTATACGTCTAAAAGAAAAACTTATTCCTGCATATAAAAAAAAAAAACAATTGCCAATCCTCAAGTTAAGCAAGTCCTAAGAACTCGAATAAGTGTTTCTCTTTTGTTTAATTTACGAGTTTACAGTACTTTTTTAAAGTTTTTATTTATTTTAACCTCTTCTCAAAAGAGTTCAGAAATGTAATTTCAAAATGAGTTTCCTTATTGGCTTAATTCAAAGTGAAGATTTCATTTGCGCATTTTAAGTATTGCAAATTACTTTCCTGTGTAATGTATTTTAATGAGATCGTGTTTCTTTAATGAGGGTAAATTTTTAATGTTGTTGGGTGGTACTTATAAACAAAATAGATTTTGCCCTCGGCTTCGTCCACCTCCTGTCAGAAATACTTAATGCAAGTGCTTGATAGTCCATCTCGATAAAAAAGTTATCATCAGGTTAAAATTAGACCAGTAGTTTCCTAACGTAATCATGGCGTAATCATAACAAACTCTTCAGATAGAGAGACAGACAGAGAGTATAGATGTACTAAACATTCAAAGTTGATAAGACTGCGACAAGAAAATGTTATCGATACAAAATAAAATGTGGATTCACTACTGCTCTTTGTTATACAACTGAAATCTTGTTTTCCCTTTTCCGTATTTCATGATAATTTTGATTGAAGGTTCGGAAAGTTTTACCTTTGTCAGAATTTATCCCAAGCAGTTAAAATGTAGAGGAGGATTTTTCAAATAAAATATCTACACTTGCTTAAAATTATTTAACACAAAATAAAGGTGGCGATAAGTATTTAAATAATAATTGGCAGGCTTTGTTAATTTTTATACGTACGATAAGAAGGTTTCTTACTTTGCATTCACAACTGACTGATACAAAAAAATACTTAAACTTATACGCCATCTAGGAAAGAACACGTCTTTGTATGAGTGTAGCAACATAATAAATTCACGAACACACACATAGTCCTCCCCTAGTACCGAATACGTCACAACTGTGTTCCTTCGCAAAATATTCGCCAATAGCTTTAATATACTGCGTCAACAATACACAGCAAAGTCTCTCACTAGCTGTGCCTCCCCGTTTTACTCACTACGTTTCATAACTAGCTTTTGTTTTTTTCAACCTCATAGTGTGAAATAAGTACTTACATATTTGACGCTTTCACTGTAAACTGGCAGGACGAAATTTGGCATGCAAATGGGCTCTGAAAATTACCTACCTATGAAAAAGCAGCATGAATCTTGCAAATCCTTATAGTCATAAAGAAACATACAGATACAAACTTATATTAGATATTATTATTATTGCTACAGAAGTACATACAGCAATAAGATTGACCGCACTGGCCACGAGAGGAATCAGTCCGGTGAACCGCCATGTTAGTTTAGGACAAGTTTGCCCTCGCTGATCAAGTCTTATGCCATAATCTCGGCCAATAATATTATACGAGTGAAATATACTTTTGTTGTAGGCACAGTTGATTATGAAGGACCTACGTCATAAAGTTAGTGTGCAGTGTACTTACAAGAAAAATGTATTCCTAAAATACATGATTTTAGTCGTCCACGTTAGCAGTCGCTTACATTTAATGGTTTATCGAACCATTAAAAAATGACATCAAAATCAGTTTCGGAATATCGTGAAAAACATCTATTCATCCACACATCTTCTCATGTAGGCTTTAACGTTGATAATATTAGTGTGACAGTATGATAGCATTTTATTACAATTCTTATACCTAGGTATATTTCTTACCAATATACCAGAAATATCTAGAACCAATACTTATATAAGTATTGTTTTGTTTTTGTAGATATTAGATTTAAGTTAAATTTTATTATTTTTGTATATGTATCTATTGTGGACACTATTATCGAATTGGTTTGTAAACTGTAATGATAGTATGTATGTTTTTAAATAAATAAATAAATAAAAAGATTACTATTGTCAAAATACTAAATTCATTCACAAATCCACACATGAGAAACTCAATGTGCATGTATGAGATGCTAATAATACCTCGGAGATAGTATTGTAATAGATGGCAGGCCGTTAAGCCATCGAGACGAAAGCATTGTACTATCATGACGTCACAAATTGCGTATGTGGGCGTAAGCATAAATCACTTTTAATAAGCGACACGATCTTTGAAATAAATCTGTCGGTTCACCCCCGAAACACCAACGCGTGACGTCACAATTGGCGCAAACACTTCGATTGGTTGAGACAAATAAAATATACATATATATTTGTAAGCTACGAATACATGCTACAAAAGGAACAAAAATTGAGAAGTCGAACAATCTTTGTTACCAGAATATTCTAGACTTTTTTGTGGTACAACCGGAATGCTCGCAAATATCTATGCCGTTTTTTATGTTCCCCTAGAAAATGTAAGTAGAAAAGTTAATGGAACGTGTGGTGGTGTGCGACTAAGTGCTAAAAATGTGTTGAAATACGTTGCATCCACGCTTTTTACACAGAAAATTGAATGCGCATTGAATCACCCGACTGCAAAATGAGGAATCCTTTTAAGAGCAAACCGATGTTACACCTTTACAGACACAGTACCTATTTGCGGATTTTTCGCTCTTAATTTTAAATATTGTGATGTATGAAACAAAGGTAGGCAAAAAGTATTATTATTTTAATCTTTAATACCAGAATACATCATTCCCATTGACCAATGCCATCCCCGAATGTTGATCATTAAAATGTTTTTGTTTAAGGAATGAATGAATAATAATATATTTCATACAAATTACAATTTGATAACGTTATGTCTCAATTTTTGTGCAAAAAATATTCATAAAAAGGTTTTTATTTTCGCTGCCGCCTGAAATAATTTTGCGAATAAACAAACCCGCATGTGTCTATAAAACTGCGGCGGGCTTTATTTTCATAATACTCGGTACAAGAGTTTTCCGACGTTCCAATATCGTATATTGAGGTGTCAACAGATCAAAGGTTTGGCAAATATTAATATCTGTTAAAGGGGAAGAAACTGATTGCTTGTCGGAGACCACACCTGTGTCTAATGCTATCAATCAGAGTGGTTTTAGATATAACCAAAATATATAACCATAATTCATTCTACAGTAAAATCTATTCATTTGTCTGTCTAAGTAAAATTATCCGTCGATAAAGAAGACTGAATTTGAGCGTATTTAAAAACAATGAAGTCACGTCATAGTATAAATCCAGCTAATTCTAAAATGAGGAAATTACTTATATTACACGTGGATCTCAGCCTCCGGGATTCTGTCTAAACTTTCTAAGAATATAAGAAACATTTTCGTCAAATTTTACATTACAAAAGTATAACACCAAATTGTTTCGGTTGTATATTGCGTACAAATCTGTTCTTAAAAGCTTTGTTGCTCCTAAATTGGAAGATGCACGCCACAACAGCTTAGGACATCACATGTATCATGTAAAACGAGCAATATTGCCGCTTAAAGGATGCCATTACATTGCTTATGCGGGAAGATGAGCAATCCCGGGTTTGTTGCGCTGACACGGTAATATCGTTGCAAGATGCACATAAATGTGCCGAAGTTATGTTTTCGAAATCATGTGGAGAGGTTTTAATATCTGTAAGTAGTGGGGAAGAATCTTCGTTTGACGCAGATTAAACCAGGAGGCTAGAAGCAATTTTAAGAGCAGGAAAGAGTAAAACAGACGCTGTGACGCGCTGTGCTCCCGTGTGTGGATTGCTTTAGCGTAAGTATGTATTTTCCATGCATATAAACATAAGTAAAGTCGTAATAACACGTACACACTTTGTACGTACTTGCCATAATAACCCTTTTGTTAACAGTCTTACCTCATTATCACGTTATCTAAAGTTCATTAAACCAACTTCCAAAAGCATGTTAAGACCAAATTTCTTAATCCTTTGATTAGCTCTGCATGTTTTCTTCGGAATTTCTATTGAAGATCAAACAATAATTAGTCGCAGACTGAAAGCCAGGTGTTGTTTATAGTCAAAGTTTCGACGGTACAGGCGTTGTCATGGCAACGGGCTAAGTAGGGTAAATGTGAGGGGAGGGGTGACGTCATAAGTCAGGGGAGGAAACTCTGCTGTCGCTTGCGATTCGAAGATTAGCTCGTAGACTTTACTATCGGTGTATTGAATTCGGAATAAGCTGAAGCTGCCAGAAAACTGTTTTCTGTTTTGAAGATTTTAAAAATGTTCGTGAAATTGTATTTTGTATTTCGCTTCATTTTATTTCACTTTTGTAGAAAATATTAAACTTTCTAAAGCCAAGCCAATTAAATGTTCGCTAGACTCAAAAATCAGATCTTTACTTACTTTATTATTAAAAAATGTACAGAATTAGAACTGGCCTAAAATGAACCTTATTAAATTACAGAAAAAAAGTAGACAAACGTTTATTTTTAAAATTCAACCTACATTCCAAAATAGAACGGTCATTAACAATTTTCAAACAAAGAACAGAAGCTCGAAAATTAAATTAACTTTATTCTCGAACTACACCTTTGGTACAATAAAACGTGTCCTGAAAGACCTTTCGAACGAGACAATATCGAAACGAATTTGAAATTGTGGAAATCCTGTGTGTGCACTTCGCTTAGGTACGGTCATGGAGAACAAAACGACTATCGGAGGTGCCACAACGGAGCTGCGGGTTGTTCGAAAGAGATACCGCGGCCCTGGTACACAAAAGGCCTATGACGGAACACGACGGTTTTTAGTCAGTAAGAGTCTGACACTCCCTCTCCGCTGCTAACCCACAGCGGGAGGGGGTCATTTGATGATTTTTGATGCCGTTAAAAAAAAAAAAAAAGGTGCCACAACGGAACATCGCCTAAGAAAGTTGCGCACTAAAATGCGGGTGAGCAGGGGACGAGTAAAGTTACTGTATTCGCCCGTCTTTGAACCCGACTATTTTTTGTATTACCAAAAATCATTAACAGACCGAATGCTTTATTAGTTCACTCGAAACTGATCATTTTGGTCATGCACACCGTACAAATTTGACCTAAAAGAAGACGCCCGACCTTCCAGCATTACGGCATCTCCGCTGATCTTTCCTTGCTCCGTGGGTACGATATTCCGGACTATCTGAACGCAATTTAGATCGTCAGATTTCCTTGAATCCATTCCACCATGGCGCTCCGACAGATTGGAAGGTGTATGAGAAGCATTTAGCTTAATAGCAGGATCTAGTTTAGCTTTAAGGTTCCGTTTGGTTGAAAGCCTTTTAGATATGGGCAGAGTTATTTATTCACCTTCATCGTTATGGCTATGGTCTATTTGATGCGAAGTGGGTGTCTTAGATTTAGGAAGATTGCTTGCAGAATGGGTTCAATAACTGTAGTCAATATACCTTTGTGACGTAGCTGCGTGTTGTTTGAGTGAAATGAAATAACTAGATAAGTACTTTGTTGTTGTTAGTTACCAAATTAAATCCTTTCAACTGTCGCACCGCAATAATATAACAGACAGTAAAGGTTGGTTTTGCCTACTGAAATTTTAAATGTACTAAACCGATTCAGAAGACTATGGACTTGGTCATAATGAAATACGCATAATACATAATAATAAGCTTCTTTTTTATTGTTGCTTCTTTTTTATTGTTCTTTTTTATTATAATGTATATTGTCTTCTTTTTTATTGTTGCTTCAACTCCCTCAGAAAAATAGGGAAACCTACATAGGAAAAGCAAACATCTAACACTGAGCAAGATTTGAAGATTTATTTTTAGAACACATAGTGACAAAAAAATTGCCACTCATCATACTGAAAGAGCGTTAAATATAGATACATACCTCTATTTTATGTTTCACTCTGTCTAGCATAAAAGCTTGGGGACTTAGAAAGTCTTTCTATTCAGGGCTGGAGTCAGCTGTTATTCTCGAGCGAGTTTACATGCCACAACTACTGGCTACAATGTGGCATGCCACAGTGCTACAAAGTCGCAAGTTATGTCGCGGGATTTATGAGGAAGCAACAATGATGGCATAATGGTAGCCTGTCTTATTTCGTAATTCATTTTGTGATATTATAGAGCGTTTATAGGAGTTTGATTATTCTATTGCCATTATTGTACTTATGTATGACTAGCTGTTGCCCGCAACTTCGTCTGCGTGGGCAATATAGAATAGTCAAAATACTACTTATCCCGTAGGTGCATTCTTTCACGTGACAGTATAATTAGGATTAGCACTTAGCAGTCGCATAGATTCATTGATCAAGGTTGTGTTGTGGATGTGACCATTTATCTAAACAAAAGAAGTAAAGTTTGTGACGTTGTGAATATCTCTGGATCTAGTCAGCCAATTTGGAAAATTATTACGTATGGTGCGTAAGTAATTTTCAGGAAACAGTTATAATCTATGTCTATATGCTTTGAGTCTGACAAAGCTGTCATTTGTACATTTTCTGCAGCTGCTGCGACTAATCAGAAGCCAGAAAGTCTGTCAGTTTCACCATGGATATCGTCTTGTGTAGTGAGACTGGATTGAAGATAGGTAGATAGGTAGTCGCTCCAAGCAAAATATTGGTACTCAAACAGATTCGGTGACTGGAAGGCAACACCAACATAGTTGGGGAATAGCTGGATGGATTATAAAATGAGTCATCATCATCAACAGGCGCATAGGGTAGGAGAGTTTCACTACTGGGGAGAAACACTTGTATGACGGGGATTTTTTGTGCACTCACTCACTATGGTAAGGCTGACCCCACATTAGGCGTGCGCGATCCTCGGGCGTGTGAGTAGCGCGGGCGTCGCGAGCACGCTGCATGAACGTCGCGTTTTGCTGCCCTGCGGCATGTGTGAAGAGTCCAAGCGACGCGCTCGCAGCGAGCACGCGGCGCTCGAGTTGCGTTCTTACCCCTTCGCCCGCTATCCCCGCCGCCCGCTAAACGCCTTAGCAGTTAAACGTCAAGGACAGCGGCGCGTGCGCGCCGCGAGCGCGCTGCAAATGCCGCAGGGCAGCAAAACGCGATGCTCACGCAGCGCGCTCGCGACGCACGCGCGGCGCCCGCGCTACTCACACGCCCGAGGATCGCGCACGCCTAATGTGGGGGAGGCCTAAGCCGGGACTCCACCGAAATGTTTGCATTAGTTCACGAATAGGCAAAATGTACGTATCTGTGAGAGTCCACTTCATGTGTTCGTACTTGAAACCTGCAGTTTTGCCAAGATTTTCAAAATGTACGCTTGCAATTTGTCATTTCTTGGTGGAGCCAGCAAATCGAAAGAAACATAAGTGTTATATACTGTGCGTCACTACCGCACACCGGGAAAATTTCGCTCTTGCGGAGGACGTTTATATACCATATTTTGTGTCACACAGGACGACAGTAAGTATCCACCGAAACACTTTCAAAGATCTGATGAACGAACAAATCAGACCTGACTTGGTCACCTGGGGCCAATCAGAGCTCTATGAAGCGATCATATGCTTTGGCTCCTACTGTTATTGTGGTTTCTGAAAATTTATTCACCTCATTCAACGATGAATGTAATTCTGATGGTACTATTAAGAACACTTGCTTAGCGCAGAAGCTGACGTTGGCCGGTTGACTCTTTTGACTTCTCGAATAGGATACCATTGGTTTTTGTGCAATGCACACCTGCAATGCATGCTGGATTAGGATAGGATACAGGTGGATAGGATTTGCAACAGAAAACAATTCTGTCTTTGTGATTGAATGACATCAAACGTAGTTTTATATAAAAGGTGTTTTTTTAGACTTGGCTCGGGTCTTACTGAGACTGTTTGTAATCGTGACCAGTGTATTTGCGATCAGAAGTTGAAAGTAAGCATGTCTCTGGTATGCGACGCGCAATTTGTACGTTTTCAGACGCATAAAGCATTTTACGTGTGTATGGTATTAAATCGAGAAAGCTCCCATTTCTTATCTGCACTTTGTATCTGGGCTTGTTCTTAAAGCTACAGAATCCTACATTACCTACCTACCTCACGCTTAGCAGCGCTTGCGAGAGACAGATCCTCCTTTCTTCTAGGATTAAGTTTACATATTTTGCATCAGAAAAAATAATTAAGGTCTACTTAATACTACTCACTCAAAGTAATTTGTTTTAAGGCCACCACATTAGTGGAAGATAAGCTAAACTATGTTTATGAAAAAATCCTGATATGAACTCCATCTGTAACTTTAAATGATAATTAATTGTTATACTAAAGTCATCATTTTTGACATAATGTTCAAAAAATAATTTAGATAGCACCGTTTTAAATTTGGCTGAGAACTATTAATTTTCCTTTCATCAAGGTAATAATTATAATTGGATTTTGATGTGGCACGGCAAACTGACAAACACTATTGAAATGTCTATCGAAAAATTACACTACGTGTTAAAATATGGTGAATTACGGAAAATACACAACTCCATCTGTTGGAATAATAATCCTCTATAAAGAATGTATGGTAATTTATTGTCATTTACCACCTCGCTCCTTTGGCAAATTTTATGTATTTTATTTAACACAGATTACCACAGATGGAGCTACTTTAACCTTGGCTAAACAAAATTTTCATTTTTTTTTCTTCCGAAGTTACTTATGAAGGTGTGATTTTCTGTGTAAAGGTTAATAATAGGCCGATCAACTAATATAAGTACAACATTCAAATGTACAGTTTTGACAAACAGATTGCGTGTCGTAATATTTTACGTCTTGAATTCACAAAATTAATCATATCTTTTGATAGAGTGAATCGATTTCGATGAAACAAAAACTAAGTAATACCCCAAGTTACGTAAAATTTTTGTATATAAGTATTGTCTGCATTGAATTCGTAGATTTTACGTGAATCCCGAACAAACAAACAGATAAACAGACAAACAGACAAACAGACAAACAGACAAACAGACAAAAATGACAAAAATGATGGAAATGGGTTCTGTTAGTTATCCTTTAACATGCTGGCTATTTTTTTTGTCAATTTCTTCAATGTACAAAAATTACTTTTCTACAGATTTATTATATGTATAGACTATGGCTAAATGGCGGCTAAATAACTGTAGCCAAAGTGATAACAATCATACCACTAAATATATCTTTACAGCAGCTATATAATACATTACAATTAACCTTTGCAAATTTGAAAATTGAGTTTGAGTTTGAACCAATTATAAATATATTGGTATGATTTATCATATCTTTTTAAAAGCTTTAATAATACAAATAAGCGGAATAAAAAATATATACACTGTTTTCTTATATTTGCAGCGGTTTTAGTTATTTTTTTCATAAACATACTTACATATCTACATAACATATTATTGTCGGATGTGTTAGGTCTATCTACTATGTCACAAAATAAAGCAATCACGAACATAGATGTGGCTTCAAAACCGATCTTAATACCAAAACAGAACACTTAGCCAGTGAACCGTGAACTTGTAATACAGAGAACAATAGCCTATTTTCTGATGTGATTGCTATATTCAATGGAAAGTGCGAATTTGAATGGAAATTGAAACGAAATAGAATAGCAATTGTAATGAGGAGATTCAAATTGTTCGTGTGTACACACTTTTGCATTATTTAATCGTTTGTGAGGCTGATCGAAATGTCTAACTGGTAATTACTATTTATTTATATTTACGGTAATGCAGACTGTTTTACTATTAATGTTTTATTTCATGAAAGTGACTGAACCATACTTTGTTTGTGTTAAATGTACATGCACATTGTCATTGTATGATCGGTGACTCGGCCACTTCTAAGCACTTCTAAGATTTCGGATAGGTACAACTACAACAAGGTGTTAGAAGTAAAATAGATATACCCTGTGTCTATTCCCAAGCTTGCATCTATCATCATGACCTGTTTTACCCTTTCCCAACTATGTTGGTGTCAGTTCTACATGGAGCGACTGCCTATCTGATCTTTTCACCTCAGTATTACGATATAACCTGAGTACATACATATATGAATTAGATACAATATTTTGTAAAATCAATAAACTAAGAATGTAAGATCTAATTCTTAGTTTTAACAATATCAATAGCTTTCAGTTCTTAAAAATTTCCAACAACTATCCGATAGAACTTCTGAAAGTATTCCCAAGAGTTGGTAAGTATTCACAAAAAATACAAAAACCAATAAAATGTAGCTGTGTTTTTTCTGAATCCGAATACTTCTGGTAACAACACTTGAACCAAATCCAATACAGGAAACAACGCCACAATTTGAATTTACACAAGCATTTAAAAAAGATTTTATAAACTCTGGGTCATTGACCTCTTGCTAACAAAAAGGTTATGCGAACTTATTCCTTTTCCAATTCGGGTACTCAAGTAAAAATTCCCAATATTGCCGCCTACATAGGGTTTTTAAAATGTTTACAAACAATCGGTTGATTAATATTTAAACACAAAAAGTTAATATACCCATGTACAGCAGGATTTTTTAAAAAATAACCTTTCTTGGAATTCTGACTTCTTTTTCATAGACAAAAAACAACCATTTTCCTACGTTTCGATTTGTTTGATGAACGTAGGTACTTGATAATCAATGCCTGAATTCAGATAAGTTTGGTTTCTATTCCAGTAAATATTTAATTTGTTACATTTTCTAATGCAAAAAACTGCCGTAAAAGTATTTGTTTCTGCGATTGATTCAAAAATTCAGTAATAAAGTCCGATTTTTACATATTTTTTCATTTATATTCCTTTTTACTTTTCGTAAAGTTATGAACGCAAGAATTGTATCGAACCGTGCAAAGTGTGGTAAATGTTTTGCAGTGCCATCACCACTAATCAACCATGTCATATTTCAACCACTGGAATCGTTGTGGCTAACCAATTAAATGGCTTTATGTAATTTCAGATGTTTCGTAGAAACCGTTTTCGGTAAGTACACAGTAGTGAAACATTTAAATCCATTAATATTTTCAGCATTGAATTTCGATTTTGGGAAGCAAAAATTCACGATACTCGCTTTACGTGGAGACTATAATCAGCACAACCCAATAAAAGTAGTCTTCTTCATAACCTTTCTCAATAAATTGGCTACCTAACACTGAGATTTCACATTTTTCGAATCCAACATTTAGTTCCTGAGATTAATAGCGTGTTCAACAAACAAACTCTTCACAATATTCGCAATTCATAATTTGGCTTTACAATATTAGTATAGATTCATAATAACGATGTTTACATACGTAGAATGTATTATACCAGAGATATAGCATATAAATATTAAAGCTGCCTCAGATCCCTTTAGATTCGCATTGCGTTGTATAGTCAAAACCAAACTCGAAACCATCACGAATGGCTGCTTGTAAAGCGGTGTATTTTTAAGCCCCTGTACTATTGTGTCCATAAAGCTTAGACTACACTGACGGACCGCAGCAAAAGTGCAAAAATTCTCATTCCTGTTCACAGGCTAATGCAACGTGTTGCAGTCGTTTGCGGAAAAGAGTGCAATAATTCATCTAAAGTGTGTTACTGCAGCGCTGCTCGCGTACAAATTCTGATCATTTCCATACTAGAAATAAAAGTTTCCACTACGCTATTTGTGGTATTCAACGAGATAAAAGGGAATAGTGCTGATAGTTTTGTGTTTTATGGTTTTTCTGTAAGAATTTTTGAATTTCTCTCCGATGTTTATGCTCCTAATTACATAAAGGTAAACGAGTGTCTTGAGAATTACATGGCAAGTCATAACGTACCTTCGCTTGTATATGATAAATTCAAGAGTACATAAAGCATGCACCTCAGTGCAACGTAACTCCATACTCATCGAAATTGTATGGAGCGATACTGCCAGATAGCTCACCTAATTGCTCCACTGTGTTCGGCGATTGTCGTAAGCCCATAAATTTCGCTCAAACAAGCCCATTTATGAGAGGCACCTATAAATTGTAGAAATGCTAATACATCTAGTTTCTATGTTGGAATACTGCTGAATTTCTGTATGTATATTAAATACTGAGTTAAGTAAACGTAAGACTACAACTGAACTTTATATCAACTCGCAGCGGTCGGTTTAGTCTAAAGTTTAGAGTTACGAGCTAAGTACACATGTACTATAGTTCGGCCATTCAGAGAATGCGTTCCTGACACGTCGCGATTGAACTGACGACGTAACTACATTCATTGATTATTGATATAATAATGTTGTTTTAATGCTCCTCAATTGTTAAAACGGTAAACAACCAGCAAAAATATTTTTATCGTAACTGCAACGCCATTGCAAAGTTACGTCGTCAGTTCAATCGCGACGTGTCAGGAACGCATTCTCTGAATGGCCGAACTATAGAATACCATGATAAGCTGTATTCTTGAGTATTTACTTAAACGAAGTATGTCCAACTACTAAATCCAAAATGATACGCAGAAGAAATAAAATTGTAATTATAACTCACATTATTTTTATGCAGGTCTTGATCGTAAAAACCAAATGTTGGTATTTCCATACGTGGCCTGTTCGTTTACGATAGAGTAAATTTAATGTCAACGTTATGGAAGCGATTTGAAAACGGTTAGTAGTCCCCTAGGCCGTATTACGCTATGCAATGATATATTACCGTATGGTAAAGGTCAGTTTTACGCCACTTGCGCGTTATAAGGTCATATATCATTTGTAGGAACACGTAAAATCCTTGACTGTTTGACCTTTTTTCTTTCATAACTCGTTCCATATGCGGTACAGACCTAAGAAATCTGGCTAAGCTAAATGGCGTGATTTCTGTGCCTTATTTATTATTCAGCACACTTGCTAGTAAAGTTGCTCTTATTACGCCACGCCAAAGTGCTTACATGTGTATTTTTCGCTTCATTTACCTGTGAAAGTCCTGAAACACCAATGAAAATTACCCGAATTATCCATCAATTACCACTTTCATTACTCAGAATCACGTGTCTTACTTAAATACCGACGCCAGCATCGTCGAATTTTCGGAATGTAAAGTCGTGTGGTGCACTAATAAATTTACCTACCTACATAGCGTGGCTGCGATCAGTAATAACACGGTTTACACACATTTTACTAATAGGCCCGTTAAAATCAATTACCCCTTTAATGGCGTCAAATTCTTGGGTAACGGGCGAATTTCCCACAATAGCCTACAGGGGTTTCACTTGACCTCGTAACCTTTTGGTCAACAATCGACACTTGGTCTGATGGGTGATTATTGATACCAAGTTTGGGTACATTTGGCATAGGAACTTAGAATAAATTTAAATATTATGCAGTGATGAATAGCGCATGAAATTTTTTAACACTGGTGAGTGGTGGTTACTACGAAGTAGAAGCCACAGAACACGGATGAAACTGCTCTCTTGAGTGAACAAAGAAGATTCCCATAAAACATTTACCAAATAATCTCGCTGAAACATCCATCCTGAATATTCCATTCAAACCACAAATAAAACGTCGTTAAACAAAATGAGCAACACAAATTGCAACTCTGTATTTATCAAGTTCCCTGATTATAATGGTGGTGATATTTTCCATGGCGGACAAAGCATTATGCCTATTATGAAGCATTTACAGGGCAAACAAAAACTCTATTATTCAAGGTAAGAGGAAACCACATGTTATATTTATAGTAATTTGATAAGCTTTCAAGTGTTTTGTTTGATTTCCCTTGAGCACTATAATTTTATTTTCGTGTGTTCAATTTTAGGTGGAAATGTTGCTATTCTTCATGTGACATGGGCCTTATTGGTTTCTAAGCCTCCTTCAAATATATAAAGATATGTTTTCGATTGGTGGATTCGACCTTTCAAGTTTTTGTGGTCAAAGGTCAAAATATTTTTTTGGAAAAGTTCAAGGTTCTTGTTGGTCCATTGCTGTGAACGGAACAACTGTTTGAGGAGGGTTCAGTTAAGGAGTTAGCGAGTACGTTTCTGCCCACGTACGTACCCACAATACTGAACTTCAGTTAATTTTTATATTTATATTGACAAAAGTACGTTACATATTGGAGATATGTGTGTACATGCCAGTACAGAAAAACTTTTTAAAAATACTTTATACGTTAAACTTTTCTGAAAAAAAAAACGTGTTATGTTAGTTGACTTTCTTTGAACTTGAAAAATAAAAAATACAACGACCTTATTACTACTATCACTAAAAAAAGAAACAATAAATTGGTAAAAACTTATAACCACTAGAACACAATCAGAATGGCAATAATTTTCAAGCTACGTGAAAATTGGAAAAGACAATTATTTTAATGCTATTTACAGCTTTTGAAAACCTAAGTAGCCAAATCAAATTATACTGTTTGAAAGCTTCAAAAACAAATCACTGTATCAAATAAAAGATTTACAATTAATAATTCTGAAAGGTTTATTTTATATAAATCCCGCTAATTATGAGCTCATAAATTCCTAATTTGAGTAAATAAACCTACTTATTTAACTGGTGAAATCCCTTCATGAAATAAATTTAAATAAAAAGCATTCAGATATATAAAATCGAGTTTTGGGATCACTCGCATGGGTTCATATGTATGTAATCGGTAAACACAGCTACGCAAATATCGATGTTTCATATCAGCTGTAACTGAAACCGAATTTATCGACTTAACGAGGAGAATCGATGCCTGTATTCCGAGCAAATAGTTGAACAGCCATAAAATTGATAGCTGTAATTAAAGAAGCACCAAATTGAATTGCACCAATTAAAATGTTAATTTATCTGCATCGAATGGCTGAAAATGTTACTCGAGTATCGGTATTCAGTTCTATCGATGAAATGTAATGAAAGACTTCAAACGCTAGTTTGTTTATTTCTAAATTTTACTCGTAGCAAGCTATAATGATATTGAGTCGAGTAAAAAATGTTCGTTAGTTATAAGTATTAGTTTGTAATTACATTATCATTGACAGTTTATTCAATAAATACACTGCCTGTTTCACTGAGTACCTATAAATACTTCTTTGTTAACCTTAGGGTCTTATCTAAACTAATACTATCAGAGAGCTACCGGCCCAGAGAGAAAGCTTACCAAATCACAGATTACGGTACGGCGTAGGTTGACGCAGATTTATCATATCTTACTAGGGAATCCGATATTCAAAGGTATCATAGGTAACGGTAACATAACTAAAATCCATGGCTACTAGAGAAACAATGAACATTGGGGCATAATAGATCATAGATTTACATGAGCAAAGCCAGGTATATATATCATTCATTCATCAGAACTTACTTATGAGACGTGACTTTAATTTTTTCACAGAACGGAGGATATGACGTTTACAAACACCTACAACGATATTGTTATTTATTCTTTTTTTACTTTTTATCATACAAAAATCTTCAAAAAACAACAATCTACTACCAGCCCCACAAGATAAGTCATTGACATAATATTTTTTAATTTTTAATTTTTAAAAAAATCTAAAGAAATATATTTTTATTACTACACCAAGTTGTTGATTTCAGTTAGAACATATCTATTGTACTTGTGCAGTCTTCCAAGGAATGCTTCTCATAGCAAAGCAAACAGTTTTGTTGCACAGCTACATCAAAAACCGGGAGGAACAAATAGGGGGAATTCCCCTCTCCCCCTAATTAAGGAACAAACTTACAGAACATGGGGGGAGTAAATGAATTGTCCATTTCATTTAGCCCCCACAAATTACTGACTGTGATTTATTTAAAGCTTTTTTGCAATCATAATTACTGGGATTTGTTTCACTAATAATTCAATACTCTTTACCACTTGTACAATACAAAATTATGAACCATCCACGGCGCATATATGTATTTTGACATCAATATTCTATTGGTTTAAGAACACTTACGAACTCAATTTTCCGACCCATTCTTACACAAATTAGTCTGACGAAAATATTTCAAGTTTCTTTGTCCAACTCTAGTTTGAAAAGAGAATTAAATTCCAATCAGTTTCTCAAAACAATTATTGACAAAATGCTCGTGCACTCGTCCTAATACGTGAACGATTGCACTGCTCAGAACCGAACGGGGTTCAAATATTTATCCCTGTAAACTAGTAAGTAAGCTATCCAAAAGTTTCGCCTACAATCGGCAGGTTTATTTCTTCCAGATGTCTGGATTCGGGTAGATTTAAAGTTCCCCGGGGAAATCAGAAGTGATACAGATAGCACAGCGCTTTCATCGACCACCATTGCTTATATAAATAAAGTTATATCCACTAATAAAATTAAAAACCAGTAAGAATTAAGAGCCCACGGAATTAAGTAAAGCTGCCTTAATTTGGTTGAAGAAGATTTATCACTGGCTTCCCTTTTTGGAATGAAACAAACGAAAGCCGCGTCGAATTACGTAGAAAACAGTTTTTGCAAAGCCGATGCTGGACACGGTTAAGTCAATAAACTTTATGGGGTTAACATATGTGCTGACCATCGACAGAATGTAAAACAGTAATCTACATGATTATTGTTTTACATTTTGAAATACTATTTAAATAAAAATGGTGAAATCTGTGAGTAAACAACTTTATTTGTAGAAAATTCCGTACTAATACCGATTTATATCTCAAACTCTCACGAATTCCACGAACTTCAATCTGTATTTGATGAATCCGAGGGTTTCATAAACTAATATGATATTTTTAGTAGTTGCGTTTCCGTATAATATTATTCAATTTCCCTCCTATCCAGAATAATATTAATGCTACATAATATGGAAATACAGATTCTCCTCAAGGTTTTTAAAAGCATATTTTATGGCGACCCAAACACATAATGTGGATGCTATTGTTACTATATTTTCAGGGGTATTTTTCTTTGATATTATAAGTAGAGCTACCAAAGTATCACCATAAACTAAATTGATATCCTTTTCGCCAACAAAATTCATACTTTTTCCTTTAAAATATATGTAAATAGATGATTTGCGGGCCCCAAATTTTAATTATGCGACCGTAAACCTATAAGGCTTGCGACAAAATTTACTTCACCGGCAAATTTTCCTAAGCCTAAAATACCTGTCAATCGTGGCGATATCCTTGAATAAATTGGTTCGTGTGTTGCGGCCCTGAGCCGTGGCTTAGGCATGTCACCTTTAAAAGTTCCTTATTTTCGTGTGTTATACAAAATAGGTACAATTTTTACTGTGTCGAATGGTGTCTGTAGATCGACTACACTTCAGTATATGTAAGTTAAGTAATTGTATAAAGTCTATGTAGGAAATTATTGAAAGAGTATTTTTGAAGACACAATTGCACTTTTTTGCTTCTCATAATAAGGCAAGACCAAGTATTACAACGAAAAGTAAATCAAATGATGCCTCAAATTCACTTGTTCTGTCAGTCCATTTCTGGTACCTACTACTGGTTTCTTACGATTTCATACTTATACTGTTCTACAAATACTGCAATTAAAACTGTGTTTTGCATCATTAAAAGAGATTTTAGACAATAGATTAAGTTAAGCATCTTCTTACTGTTTTATGACCGCTTTTGCTTCGAATAAAACATGAAACTTTGAGTTTTATAGACTGAAGTATTTATGGTTGTAAGAAAGTGCGGATTATGACAATGTTTTAAGTGCGTTTCAATGCTATAAACTCGCATGAACAAATCAGGAACCACATTTTCTGTATTCATTCTTATTTCCTTGAATCCAAAAATAACGTATACGCTTAATCGTATAAGTCAAAAATACATCACAACATATTCCGCCCCCAAGAAAAAATATTTATGACCCTGCCAAACTTTGTGGTGGCCAGAAAAATGTGTCGAGTACGGAACCCCCGTCTAAGGCGAGATGTATTAAATTAACGCAATTTATAAGTGTTACACTCGATGTGCCCGCAGTGCGACGAAGGGTAGCCATGTTTAGGGGACAAAACTTAGGACATTACACTAAAATGTTATAGTGTCAAATGTCAAAATATTGCTTAGACTGCAGCCGCTTTAAGCGCTCAAAGTAGGAGAATATCTGTGTGAGTATATTTTGAGCGATATTACATAATATCAAGATTTTCAGTGAATACTTTTCGCTTAGATACACAAGTCTACGTCTTAGCTTTAATACCATCTTATTTTAACAGAGATTAGTTCTACGAACACTTTATAAAATCTTTTCTGATCGTGAGAGCTTTATCTATCTCAATAAATATTGAAGCTTCCTGGAAAATATATTTTTATTGATATTTGTTTTATTCGCAACACTTCCTTAAAGTGGACGCTACTTTATAAGTTGTTAGATATTGTTTTCTCAATGTCTGTCTGCCTTTGTTTTGTCAATTTTCATTAAATTAACTGCCACTTTGAAAGACTTTGGAAGCCTTATTTGCTAGTTATCCAATTTCATTGTTCTTTTAACAATAGATTACCTGTTAATACAATTCAAACACAAAAGTCGTTCCATCACAAAAAAATACATCTTCGCGTAACTCTCAAGCTATTAAAATCAATAATGAAAATTAATGGATATTCAAAAGTAGCTATTACACTGACAAAAGACTGCGAAGGCTAAGTTCTTCAACTTAACGAAGCGAACATCGACGCTTAGTTTTCATCTCACGTAAAATTAAATCAATGATGAATTACAGTGAGTCAGCGGAAAAGCTGTAAAGCAGCTGGATTGTATTATGAGTCACCGACCGGCGCCGTCTAGTCGACTGCCTCCGATGCAAGAATGCCTCGACGTCACCCCAACCGGTGGAACATGACCCCTGCTAAACACTCGAAACTAAAACCACGCAACTAGATCACACTAGACAAAGAATCGAAGACGGCTCTTGTTATAATGGTTACTCTGTTTATTTTTATCTCCTGCATGCGTCGAGGTTGGGGATAACTTTTAGGGGAATACTTAAGTTCAAGGCATGGCGAAATTATTATAATATAGAACGCGGTTAGCGTATCTTGCGGTGAAGTTAACAGTATAACTGTTTTTATGCTTTTTATAAAGTTATGGCAGTGGTTCTGGTGATAGAAAGTTTGATGACTGAAAATAAAAATTGATTAGGGTTATAAAATCTAAGATGACGAGTCAGTCTCGAGCACAAATGAGTTCCGCATCATTATTTATGATTACTTTTGCAGACCCTTTAAATAAATATTTTATTCTTGTTTTGAGTATTGTTATATCTACTATACTACTATACTATGGCCTGATAATATCTGCATATAAAAAAAAGATGATAAAAGCCGCATCCGTTTCAGATTTTTATCCTTAGATACGGGACTCTAAAAACAGTAGGTTATAATGTGAGATTTAGGTAAGCTTCAGAATTAGGGTCTACGCCACTACGATATAAGTTAATTATTCAAACGTTATATTCACGATAATGCTCTTTTAATGGAAACAATAAAGCAGTGTGGGACTAAAACGAAGTCTGAATATTTAATAGGCCCTTGGGAAACCTTTAAGTAATCTTCAGAAGCAAAACATCTCTATTTTTATACATCTCTAATAATTGAGGAAGATAGACTTTTGACAGTAATTTATTTTATTAGTAAAATATAAATAAAAAACATCTTAGTGGAAAAATATAAAAATACAATACATAATTATGTAAAAAATAATATTTATTTTAATCACTATCGTGCGACTTATTAATACGGAAGTTTTTTTTTTAATAGTTTAAGTATGTTAATTATAAAGTGTAATACACATATTTACATTACCTAAAAATAAACTTATTTATATTGTTTTTAGTTGTATATATAAATAAGTTTATTTTTTGGTAATGTAAATATGTGTATTACAGTTTATAATAAACATACGGAAGTAAGTTTGTTGTTATTTTTTTTTTGCATATTTTTGACCATGATCTAAGGCGTTACTGTCATGAAAGTTATACGATACTGTTCAGGACACAGCTAAGACTAACACAATGGAAAGAAACAAGTCTACAATTTTTTCAGGCTTTTAACCTCTTTACAACTTGAAGAAGAAAAAACTTAGGCTGTAGGTAACAGTCCAATTTAGAAATCACACTTTATTAAAGTCTTCTTATACTACAAATAATTTTTGTGTGCCGTAATTTACGACCTTTTTCCTAGTATAATTAACATGTTTTTCTGTTGGAGCGTTTAATAAAAATAAATATTTTCGTATTTGTCTATCATAATTACAGTAAATTGTTGACAATTATTATCAACGACAGTCCGATCAAACAGATAAAATTATTAAACGTCCACGTGTTTGCTTTTAAATATAAATAATATATTATGTTTACGGAAAAAATATAGCTTTTGTATAAATCAAAAACTGGCTTTCATAATCCCTACTCATATTATAAATGCGAAAGTAACTCTGTCTGTCTGTCTGGTCTGTCTGTTACGCTTTCACGTCTAAATCACTGAACTGATTTTAATAAAATTTGGTATATAAATTGGGTTGACCTTAAGAAAGAACATAGGATAATTTTTATCCCGGACTATTGAAGAATTCTCTTGTAAACGCGATATAACCGAACTCTACGCGGGCGAAGAGGCGGGCGGAAGTTAGTTACACATAATACTAATTTTAATATGGTAGACTTTCCTTCTTTTATAAAAGACAAAATGGTAATTAACATTTTTAATTTTACAGTATTCAAATAAATAAAATCTTTGGGACGGTTTTCCAAACTTGCAGATTCTTGCATCAAAGTCACATTGTTTGAGGGTTGAGTCCTATTTAAACACGCCGAGAAGGGTTAAATACCTTTTCGACGAAGCTGCGAACTCACTAAATATCATTTAGGTTTATTATACGTCCTCCCACATAAACAGAGTCAGCAGAGATCTGGTGTAAACTGAGGAGGAATGGATTCGAGTCAGTTACAAAATTGTTTATGGTTTAATACTGGAATTCTGTAATGTCACATCTTGTTTGATTGGTATGAAGGGCTAAGGAGAGTCGAGGATACAGCACCTACAAGCACTTTATATTGAACGCTATTCGGAAACTGGTAAAATGGCTGCATAATCACTTGGATATAATATATATGTATAAGAAAAGACGTAAAAAAAACTAATCATCATAAGTGTTTTTCTTTTGATAAACAACACAGACTCCGAAAGTTTTTTGATCACAATATTCGATCAATGCAATTTTGTTATTCTCATTCCTATTAACGATGATTTCTTATTTCATAAATAATATATTAGTATGTATTGAGCTTAAGTACAATGATAAAACAATATTATATGATAAGCACTGAGTTATACTTCAGATAGTTTTTATTATATTTGCGAGTAATGGAAAAATATTGCTAATGAATCAAATAATTTTCAAACTAGTAATGCATATAACGAAATATGAGTTTTCATGTTTTGTATTTTTTATTTCACTTTGCAAATCGCTGTAATCAACCACATCTTACAATAACCCTGCAAATAGAGAAAATAGTATCTGTATTAAATATACTATGTACAAGCAAAATTGTATAACGCAAAATCTTTCCTAATAATACATTATGAGTTGTGATTTATATTCACAAAGGAGCTTATAAGTACGCTTTAATTTATAATTTCCATGTTAGTTTGACGATAGAACAGGGTACGTGACACTGATAAGCAAGGTTTATACTCCCTCAGTTTACCGATAACGTAAGGTACGTACCTTATACCTTACGCCCTATGTGTACCATACGTTTTGCCCTGCTCTTAACACGTAGCGAAATATGTTACCTTCGTGTTCTTACATAAATAGGTAATGCTATAATCCTTATTGTATGGGAAAGAATGTTTGTTTCGTTCGGCATCGATGATACTTCCTTTATACTGTAAAGGACGAAAGAATCTAAATTGGTTGTAATTTTAATTTAATACTTTTCGTCATGGTGTCGAAAACCTTTGACATTTAATATATAAGTGCTGATCTATGATGTAAACATGAAAATCTTTCTAAAAACGCCTTTGAGTGAAAATAATAATTCAAGGAAGCCTTTTATTTTTACAAAAATAAAATATTATTTAAGTTTACATACTTTATTAATTTATTTATGCTCAATCCTTCTCCGTGAGAGAGGAGGCCTGTGCCCAGCAGTGGGACGATAAAAAAGGCTGTAACGTAAGTTTAATTACTTAGAAAAAGAAATCTGATTAGCAGATTCCATTACCATTTGACCTAACAATCGCAGTTCCAGTGACTATAGAAAAGTAATCAAGAGCATTGATTCCATTCGCATAATAGGACACTTCCATGGAAAACGGAACGAGCAGTTTTAAACTTAGATAGAATGTTCTCGATATTATGGAGAACTTTCCATCTTTCTATAAACTACAATGCAATGCAATTAATTATTACGCCACTTCTAAGAAATGATTTTGTAAAGAAAACTCTAATACATTAATTAATTCGAGGTCGGTTTTATAATGATTATGTCTGAATCAAGTACGAGTATTCATGGAGATATGATACATTGAAAAGTCATAGTAATTTATTTTATCGTTTACACTAAGTACCTATGATTTGAAATAAGAAATCTCATAAGAAGAAATACCAAAATATTCCTTTGCAATAACATTAAGGAATATTCATCATCATCATCATCGTCAGCTGAATCCGGTTAGACTGGAAGCCGACCCCAACATGATTGGGAAAAGGCTCGGGAGATGATCATCATCATCATCGTCATCTCAGCCATAGGACGTCCACTGCTGAACATAGGCCTCCCCCTTTGATCTCCACAGATACCTGTTGGAAGCGACCTGCATGCAGCGTCTTCCGGCGACCTTTATAAGGTCGTCTGTCCACCTCGTTGGTGGACGTCCTACGCTGCGCTTGCTAGTCCGTGGTCTCCATCGGCCCCATCGGCCATCTGCTCTGCGAGCAATATGGCCTGCCCATTGCCACTTCAACTTGCTAATCCGGTGGGCTATATCGGTGACTTTGGTTCGTCTACGGATCTCCTCGTTTCGGATTCGATCACGTAGAGAAACACCGAGCATAGCCCTCTCCATAGCTCGTTGAGCGACTTTGAGCTTTGAGATGAGGCCGATAGTGAGAGACCATGATTCGGTGCCGTAAGTCATCACTGGTAATACACATTGGTTGAAGACTTTCGTCTTGAGGCACTGAGGTATGTCGGACGAAAAGACATTGCGTAGTTTCCCGAACGCTGCCCAGCCGAGTTGGATTCGGCGGTTGACCTCTTTCTCGAAGTTGGACCTACCTAATTGGACTACTTGTCCTAGGTAGATATATGAGTCAACAACTTCGAGTACTGAGCTTCCAACAGAGACTGGGGTGGGCTCAACATGGACATTTGACATAATTTTCGTCTTGTCCATGTTCATTTTCAGGCCCACCCGTTGTGAAACTCGGTCGAGGCCCTCGAGCATCATACTGAGTTCCTCCATCGACTTTGCCATGACTACGATGTCGTCGGCAAACCGAAGGTGAGTGATGTATTCGCCGTTGATGTTGATGCCAAGTCCTTGCCATTCCAGGAGCTTGAAGGCGTCTTCCATTGCGGCGGTAAACAGTTTCGGGGAGATAACGTCCCCCTGTCTTACGCCTCTTCTCAATGGAATCGGCTTCGTGCTATGCTCCTGTAGTCGGACCGACATGGTGGCGTTATCATACAAACACTTCAACACCTCGATGTACCGATAGTCAATATGGCATCGTTGGAGTGACTCAAGTACCAAGTAAGGAATATTAACACGATATAATACAATAAATAATAGTTTAAAAAAACTAAAGACACGCTTTTTATAGAAAAACGAACGAAAAAATAGAAAATAAATTTTAATGAATTTAAATTAAGAAAACAGTGTTAAAAATTTCAATGAATATAAATTAATAATAGTGTGAATACAAAAAAATATATTTAAAAAAAAGCGTGGGGTGCATGGTGTCAATAGTTATAAATATTTTATTTACAGATAATGAGTACAGTGATTTTCATTTCGATAATATCTTAAAAAGCACCCCACGCTTTTTTTAAATATTTTTTTTTGTATTCACACTATTATTAATTTATATTCATTGAAATTTTTAACACTGTTTTCTTAATTTAAATTCATTAAAATTTATTTTCTATTTTTTCGTTCGTTTTTCTATAAAAAGCGTGTCTTTAGTTTTTTTAAACTATTATTTATTTTCTAATTTTTAGTTTGTTTTAAAACTATTATTTGTTTTGTAGAATTAAAATTCTCTTTAGTATACAAAAATTTGTCAATATTAGAGAAAACGGCTAAAGATAATTATTGGAAATAAAAATTAACACCGAGTCCTGCCTTATCGACTGAAGAGAAAAATTCTAGAAAATTCTAATTAATTTTCTTACCTTATCGACTATAGATGAAAATTATATAAATTAACAAAAATCATATTTTGCAAATTGAAAAGCCTAGAAGTCGGTGTCTAATGGATGTTACTAAGTTAATTTTGCCACCGACTTCTAGGCCGATGCACCTAAAATTAGTTTTTTTTTTTTGCATTTTAGTGTTTTGGGAAGTCGGTTTAATTTTTTTGTAAAAAGGTTATTTATTTAAAGCTTTTCAGTGATACGAATAGTTGTCACTATCCATACAAGTGGGAAGTTCTCATCAATACAAAGAATATAAGTCCAAACGAGGTATTTTACATATTCAGTTGTCGAGTTCCCTCGACTTTCTCTGGTCTCCATCATCAGGTCAGCTCCAAACCTTCACTGTTGCATAGGTCTTGTCAATACGAATAATTTAAGCCCAAACACGAGGTAGTTTACATATTCAGTTGTCGAGTTCCCTCGACTTTCTCTGGTCTCCATCATCAGGTAAGCTCCAAACCTTCACTGTTGCAAAGGTCTTGTCAATACAAATAATTTAAGCCCAAACACGAGGTAGTTTACGTATTCAGTTGTCGAGTTCCCTCGACCCTCTCTGGTCTCCATCATCAGGTCAGCTCCAAATCTTCACAGTTGAATAGTGCTTTTAGGCGTACACCTGAGTGTCAAGTTTTTACCCTATGTATGCCTACAACTTTCGATGGTTGCCCTCGATTTCTCAGGGTTTCCATCATCAGATCCTGACCTGATGACTATGGGACCAACTGGCAGCTATTCCGAGTCGAACAAAAAAAGAATCACGTAAATCGGTCTATAAACCTCGGAGTAATCGATGTGTATGTGTAACCTCCTCCTTTTTGGGAAGTCGGTTAAAAATGGAATAATTTTATCAAATTAGTGTATTGTCATCGGTCCTCAATAAATCTACAAAGTTTGAACGAAATCTGGCCGTTTAAAGTGGGTCAAAATCGCGCCCAAAGAAGTCGGTTACAAACCTACAAACATACAGGTGAAGCTAATAAAAAGCGTGTAAAAATGTCGTTAATGCATTTCTTGCCAAAGTCGGGACATTCCGCGGAAACCATCGATTCTATCTACTCAGTACTATTCTATCTGCTTCATCTCTCAAATTATCTTGATGAAATCTTATTCCCAGCACGGTGCCCCTTCTATCCAGATCCTGTTACCTAACAGTTTCAACAAATAACAAGGTACCTTATAACTTTAAAATCTTTAGCAACCTTCATTTTAAGTTCCTTTTTACTGTTGTTTTTTCAACGACTTCTTTTTACTTTTTATTTCACTGTTTTGCCTAAAGGGTACGCTTTTTAGGTTTGTGTTCTTTTCTGTTTGACTTTCAGTTGAAATATAAATGAAAAAGCGAAGTTTATAATGAAATGGAAATAAAGTTTTGAACCCTATTGGGTTCAAGTTTACTTTTTTTTGTATCAAAATCCATTAGCATGAGTATGTTAGCAGCCTTAAATGTTTTTATATGGCATGGCATTATGAGCCAAGTTTGGCAAAAAAGTAGATTAGGAGTAGTTTTTGGAATCCAACTTATGATTTATGAAATGTAGATAAGATGCAGGATCTACATAAACTGCTTACTTTTAAGAAAATATTCTTCAATCAGTATGAGTTCTATGAATTGGTATTTTTTAAATCTTAATTGTTAAAAGACAGCCAAGTTTATTTCCATATTAGATCAATTACTCGTAAGTAGTAGGTTAAACATAAACAAATGCATTATTTACTCTGAACAACATACGCCTCCTTGAACATAACCAAAGGTTTTAACCATGAGTGAAAAAGTCCAAAATTGTGTTTCTGTTTTATGCAAAAGTTAGTAAGTAGCTTTTCCAATATTTTGTTGCGAGTTTGACGTTTTGGTGTCTTAAATGATGGATGTTCCGGTTGCAGACATAATAAACCGGCCAAGTGCGAGTCGGACTCGCGCACCGAGGGTTCCGTACAAATGCTGTATAGATAAAAAGTGAGTTTCGCGCCAACCGTTCAGTTTAGAACAATCATAGTTATGGTAATTTCGTGAGAGTCAAAATAGTTAATATTTTTTATTTTATAATATAACTAAAATAGTAGGCCAGTACCTTGTAAAAGTTATTTTATTGAAGTTATTTATATACAACATTTTATAGTCATCATTCAGAAATCTGATTGAAAATAACTAATTATGTCTTAAAGGTCATGGGGCATATCTGACCCGCTTTGTAAAAAGTGGCGGACATGAATCAAAGTCGTTTTAAATCGTGGAGAATGGTATGACGTTTCTTTGAATATAAATATTTTATTAAAATTCCATGGAGACGAATGTCCAGGATCGTTTGAAAAATATAAAAGACAAGCAGTTTCAGAGGATTGTACAGGTTGCAATGCTAGTTTTTATTGGTAAAGACATTTCATAAAGAAGGAAGGTGCCAATCCGGATGACCAGGATCTGATGAGGATCTGGAAACCCAGAGAAATCGAGGGCAACTCTTGAATATTGTAGGCACGCATCGAGTCATAACCAGACATGTGAGTGTATTTTTGAGGGTACTGGTAAACTGAAGGTTTGGAGCTGATTTGATTATGGAGACTACAGAGAGTCAAGGGAACTCCCGAACGGTATGTTGCAACTACCACGTGTTTGGGCTTATTTTATTCGTATTGGCGAAGACTTCCCACAAAGATAGGTTTGACTGCCATTGTGGGATCGACAGCTAAGATCAGATATAGTTATGGGAACTCCTTTACAATTTATAACGTAACCTTGTGTTGGAGCTTATTTTATTTTAGGTGATGAGAATTCACTACTAACTTGGGTTAAAGCAGCCATTGCAGGAATGGGATCTTTTATTTTTGAGGGATTAATCACCTAAAGAGCCCCAGTTTCAGGTTTTTTTCCGCCTGGTTTCTAGAGCCTTGACAAAAGTGTAATTCTGTCCCTTTCTTTGTTTTATAAAGTCGGCATTATTTTATTTTGTAGCATTTTACAAACAAATCCAACTTCAAACATATAAAAAAGCAACAAGAAAACAAAAGCAAGAAAGAAATTAAAAAGATGTTAGGTGCATCGGTCTAGAAGTCGGTGTCTAGAGGATGCATCTATATTTATTTAACCACCGAGATCTAGACCGATGCATATAAACAGGTTTCTTGTTGTTTTAGAAGTTGTTTTTTTTTTGTAAAAAGTTTTTATTTTTATAACTTTTGTGAAAAGTTCTCGTCAATACGAATAATATAAGCCCAAACACGACGTAACTAAAACATACTGTTGAGGAGTTCTCTCGACTTTCTCACGTCTCCATCATCAGGTAAGCTCTAAACCTTCACTGTTTGACAGTATCACCAGACATACATCTGAGAATCAAGTTTTAATCCTATGCATGCCTACAATTTCTGATAGTTGCCCTCGATTTCTCAGGATTTCCATCATCAGATCCTGACCTGATGACAATGGAAATAAACGGCGAGTATACTCTTTCACTACAAAGAAATGATTTCTCAATTCCGTCAAACTTGGTCGTTTAAATTCCCCATTGAAATGAGGAAAATATTTAATGTTTACACCTGATTTTCTCTAGATTCCCATGGTTCACATTGATGCGACTAATGCCATAGTAAATCAGAGCCTTTATCATTATACTGTGCTATATTTCGTTCGTATCCGCCGTGGGTATGGTTTTCATACTAAGGTGCCCAATGACCATTGAATGATTTAAAATTTTTCACAGTTTAGAGGCCATTATATTTAAGAAGTGTTTGATATGAATTTCACTTTTTATTCAAAACGTTAATATCTCTACGCGTTCATGTGAAAAAGGGTAGGTAGTAAGTTTATAATTATTAAAAAAATATTTTATGTCATGTAAGCAAAAATAATATTTTAATATTTTATGTAACTTCAAATTTATCATTTTCGCAATTTTTCCTTTATCTGTACTATATAACGTTGCTTCGTGCCGAATTTTAAGATTCTGAGTTCACGGGAAGTACCTTGTAGGTTTTGATTCCCTAGCGTGTGACGGAAATTCGTCTAAGGTGTCGGTAAAACTGCTGTATCTTTTGATCGCGTTAACTTAGAAGTTTGATTTTTTCATTGCTTAAAGGGACAATAGACCTAGGTATTTGGTATAAATTTCAATTTGGTACCTTTATTCGTTAGTGAGAAATAAGGTAGTAAGTTTCATTTTATTAAAATATTTTTTTTATATTATATAACAAAAAAAATGAGATTTTCGCAATTTTTCCTATATTTGCATTATATAACAATGCTTCATGCCAAATTTCAAGATTCTGAGTTTACGGGAAGTACCCTGTAGGTTTTGATTCCTTTGCGAGTGTCGAGAATTTGTTGAAAATATCGACATAATCGGTTGTATCTTTTGATTGGCTTGGCTTAGAAGCTTGATATTTTCACAGCCTAAAGGGACAATAGACCCGAGTATTTCATGTGAATTTCAGCTTGATACGTCCACGCGTTCTTAAGATAAAGGGTCTTGACAGACAGACAGACAGACAGACAGACAGACAGACAGACAGACGGACAACAAAGTGATCCTATAAGGGTTCCGTTTTTTCCTTTCGAGGTACGGAACCCTAAAAATCGAGTTTGAACAATTTTGTCTTTTGTTTACGATGCCTATGTACTCCGACGCAACTTCTAAATGAGGCTGAGGCTACAGAAAATGAAAATAAAACACTTTTTTAAACATTTTACGAGATTCGATGTAACATTTTTGAATGCAGTTCGTATTCTTTTGATTCTAGCACTAAATACTTTTTCACCTAGTCTTTTTTCATCCATTTACTATGCATAGTAGTAACATTTTGTGAACGTAATAAAATACTTATAGTGACAGTGCACCAAGATTATTGCGAGGCACATCACAGTGTTATGCGACCATTCACACGAATGACAAATGTGCAATATTGCTCGTACTACCGTATGACTATCTAATTTAGCTGGATGAAGATTTACGTGCACTACTACTAACACACATTTGATTGCACAAGAACACTGTTGGGTACCTCCTTTATTAGTTAAGAAATGACAATCAGAGTAGCACTAAATATATTATAACTACGTAATGAATAAATCAACTGATAGTCCACTCTCGTAACTACAGAGGAATTTTAGTAAAATATAAATCTCAAAGTTATCATAGCTGCATTATTAGAGTTATTCATAATAACATATGGATCAATTTAACACGTAAGTATCATACCGTCTTAGGCTAAATAATCGAGTCTGCGAGATTGTTTGAAATAGTTCCCACGAAGGGCTCCAGAAATAATATAGGTCGAAGGGTCAACAAAAGTTTCACACTCCCTTCCGCTTTTCTCACAGCAAGAGAGAGTCTTATGAGCATGTCTTACCAAAGAAACATAACGCTTGAAATAATTTGGAGACATAAGTACATATGTAAAAACGCAATATACAAACATGTATACCAAACTCTGTTATTAGGTATGCAGTGTCAAGGTTGTAATCCACATCAACCCTTAACCCCAAAACAATACACCAACAAATCTAAGAGCGACTTATATGCAATTCAAAACACTTACCCGAATTGTTTTCCAGATTGATTTACTCCACAGTTCGTAAGCAATTAGTGTCACAGTTTAATGGAAAATACTTCATGCTTCGGCCATCGCCTGCGAAGCTTCGAGGAATAGAGGAATGTCTTTGGAGATGGTTTACAATTTAAGCTTTGAGATGGTTGCAGGGGCAGAGTATCAAGTATTTAGTAGTGTTCCGCCAACCGTTGTCCGTTTTGTGACCTGGTTTCGTATGTACGTGTTGTATGTGTTGGTTTACCGATTTGTGAATGGTAATTTTGTGATTACAGCATGTTTAATCATTTCGTCAATTATTTTTGTGATCAATTATTAGGAAAATATATTTTTCTTTTTTTTACAGCCTCTTTACCTTAACAATGGGGCACATGAACAGGCACTTCATTTAATAGTATATTTTGCATGGATATTTGATAATTTAATTAAGTGACTCTTAAAAATATTTCTACTGCAAATTACTATTCGTGTGAAAACTAATTACGCAAATTAAACTGCCTAGCTTTGTAAACCAACTCTGTGTGAAAAACAAAAGAATTTACAAACTATGTGACAGAAATGCAACATAATTCACATTTAAAAAAATGTACAATATACCTAATTGATGAAAAACCGCTGTACAGTAACTAGGTATTACTTAATAGATAGGTAATATCAATCAATAAGTTTGTTGGTGGAATTGACCGCAACCCGTGTTTTGGACATAATAATTATCAATCATTACTGTTCTCAGAAACCATTTTATTGTGAATTCATGTGAAAATTCATACCTATCTATACGTTTTCACATGTTTTACCTTTAGTTAAATAAATAACTACGGATAGTATTAATTAAGTTGTCCAATACAGTTTAGAGTGGCATAATAAAATGTTTTCAATGTGTAATTCAGCTAATATTACTGTTGAAAATCTGAATCTGTTTTAATGCTACATGTGGAAAGTTAAGGCCTATATCCACTACATAACAAAATTCGCCTAATGTGATACGCATGTTCTTTTAGACCTGTCAAGATTAACCTTTTCCTAATCTCAGCCAACTATCGAGTTTGAGATACATATTGTATTAATATTCGTAATATAGAAAAGCTAATACAGTAGAATATATAATATTATGATCAAAAAATATAAAACGGAGCCTATAAAAACTTTTACCTGTAAGTGTTTCACTTCCCATCAAAACAAAACACTAAAGTAATTTTCGGTGTTAACTGTCAAAATTAAATGGCTGCCGAGTTATTTCCGTCACGTAAAATATTACAACAATAATAATAAGCTGCGTTTCAATTACGAAATCTTGACACCAATCCAGTAATTTTATAAAACTGCCATTTTTTTTAATCGGGGCCGTCACGAAGCCTATAAAGGGACTTTAAATATAGTCACAAAATAAAATGGTTTCAGGGAAAAGGGGCATTTCCTCATATTGAATATCGAGTACTTAGGCCCTTTTAGAGTTAAGACTTCTACTTGTAGATATGATCTTTTAGTATATTCGAGAAAGCTTTTACCCTTGACGCGTGGGTTTATTACTTAACGAATTGAAAGGTCCGAGATTACAGAGTGTTATAAGTATCTAAGTACAGAAGTGGGAAAACTTTTACCAGATTTGGGGTAGTGAGGAACAATTAATCCCTTTTCCACCTTTTCGGCACATTTTCTTTTCTTACTTATCTTTTTATTTATGTTGTTCGCAGAAAATAACTCGGAGTTACCTCTAAATATAACTTTCATAGCGAGCGAAACGATTGCAGACATCTGACAGTTCGGATTGTCATTCTCATTTTGCCAATTGAATAATAAATATTTCTTGGTTGAAAGTTTCAATAACATAAACTTTAAGAGACTGCAAGTCGACCGAAAGCTACATTTTTTTTTTAAATTAAACTTCTCGATTTCAATCTAAGTAAGTCAGTCTGATACAGGCCAAATGTCAGATTGTTGTTATGTGCTTACTCTCATTCATCTGCATGCTGATTTATGAGCTCAAACCAACTATCGGCCGACTTAAATTTTGTAGTGTGCGCGTACTCTTAATTGACAAACTGTCATAATTGGAACACCCAAATACTTAAGAGGCTACCACTTCTTCCCGATCCCAATGTAGCAATAATTCCGTCTTATCAGGTCTTAGAAAACAGTATTTGTTAACAAAGGCCATAATATCTGAAACTCGCCTTTATTCCACACGACGATAATATCACAATGTGCTTGAAAATTTACATTTGATCTGGCATTTAATTGATAAAGCATTAGAGCTCTTATTGCTTACACAATAAAGATGGTTTTTCAATAGCAACAGTTACTTTTAACTATCGAATCAGCTCGGTTTTCATATATTATTTAAAGTTTCCATTCTGCGACGATTGAGGTCAGTAATCGTTAATGAGGCTTTTAACAGCTGATTATCGTTCATGGGGAATCGTTTTATTTATAAAATGACACTTTGAAATGATTGTGGATTGGATATTTAAATTTTGATCGTTAATTGTGCGAAGAAATAATATGAGTTAAATGAGTAGAACTGCTTCGGGTTTCAGCAGTTTTTTAAGGAATATTCATTTTAATACGGCTTCTCAACTCATCAACTTTATGATATGATGATGATAGATGTTGTCTAAGTGCACACTGTAGTTTATTTACATATTTATTTATGTAACATGGAAGACTTACAGCTAAAATAACTAGGAATATCACAAGTTTAGTTAACAGGCAGCCAATGACATGTAATGTTACATCACGATGATTGCTGGCAAATGGTTACAGGATCTTCAGTATTTAAAACTTGCTTCACAAATCCATACAAATAATTTCTTTACTTAGCTAGCCAGCCTACGTTCATAATTTCACTGTGATAAACATAAAAAAAAAAACAAAGAGGCCAGAGACGAAAGCTTTTCCTTTGTAACAAAGAAATTCCAATAAGTCTCCTATACAGAAAAGATACCTTTAACATCATTAGCATAGAATATCGTCCTACTTTACGCGCTGTAAAACTCACAATTTGCATACAATACTAAAATTCTGTTGATGTATTTTATATTGTTATTTTATATGCTTTTTACAGGCTGACTTGACCGTTTATAGTTAAACAGCCGGA
This sequence comes from Helicoverpa zea, assembly GCF_022581195.2. Lineage (NCBI taxonomy): Eukaryota > Metazoa > Arthropoda > Insecta > Lepidoptera > Noctuidae > Helicoverpa > Helicoverpa zea. The sequence continues at coordinate 10,237,618 of NC_061455.1, read as the reverse complement.
ATGGGGAGCTATCATGTTAAGCGATGAGGAAGAACTCAGCGTACAAAAAGGTTAGCAGAAGATTCCAGTTTGGAGTAACCCTTTACACGGAGGCTACGTATCTTGTTCAACAAATTGTTAGTTCGCGAGTGCTCTCCACTCTAGATTGAAGTGAAATTAACTAATCTTTTTAACTAAAGGTTCTCTTGCTTATCTTAACTGGCTCTGAAAGTGTTTAACTTACTTGATGAAGTGGTCTCCGCATTATTTAAGAAAGCTCTTTACTTTCACGAAGATAGTGTTATTAAATATTCAGTATCCCTTTTGATAGTTTATCGCGTTCAGCTCTTGTGAGTTAGATAGAGATAAAATAGTTAAAGTTAGTTTAACATAATAGTTAATACTCAGTTAAACGCCTCAGTTACGTATATTGTGGAACAAGTTTTTTTTTACGAATGAGCTGATACCAATGCAGTGCCTACCTAACTGTTTTTTTATTTGGGTGTAATTAAACTTGTCACAAAAAAAAACATGAAGTCATGCAGAAAACTTCCTATTTTTGCAGCTTTCATACCAATACAATATTTCCATTTCAGGCCACAATGTCAATAAAGCCACTCCTCCTCCCGCTACTAATATTGTGCATCATGACGTCATGTAAAGGTGCCGCTCCATGCAAGTTGCGCGTCTACCTCGCGAGAGCCGAGCAGACGGATGAGAACGGTCTCAAGTGCTGGGACACTGTCAAAGTGCCAGCTTGTGGGGGCCGGTGCGATTCTAGAGAGGTGAGTGTAGTAGAAAATAAAGTAATACATAATTTATTTAAAGAATCAGTGAATACAAATGGCTCAGTTGGTATAGTACAAGTGGTGTGTTGATAAAAAGCAGCCTATGTGTTAATTCTGGGTATCACCTAAATACGTGCCAAAATTTCAACCAAATCGGTGCTGCCGTTTTTGCGTGAAAGAATAACAAATATCTATACATTCACACAAACTTTTACAGTTATAATATTAGTAGGATAACAATTGTAAACGTCAACTTAATCTACACTAATAGTTACAAATTGAGTACCTAATAATTATCCAAAAAATTAAGTAGTCTTACTAGAAGTTCAAGAAACTGAACACAAATATTTTATGAACAAACCCATCTACCTACCAACTTAGCCAAGTATTGCTTAACCTCGTATTTGATCAATGGGACTGTTACGAGCTTTTCCAGTAAACCACCCCTATGACCTTCAAAAAGTTAAACAATCAACTTACTTAAACAAAACTTATGAAATTAAAACATTAAAAAACGTGACTTTATTGTCGTTGTTTTAAACAATGACGCCAAAAATAACGTTAAGAACATAAAAATGTTTCGAAGTTTCGAAATAAAATGGCTAATAGTCGAGCCTGAGGCCCAGTAGAGTCGTAATTAAAATACCTCGAGGTATCTGTCTCTTTAGAATAATAAGTTCTAGCCTTAGAAATCATTATAAAATAAGTACAGTCAACTTCAGGTCAGTGCTAACAGTTTTATAGGAAAATCGTACTTATTACTCTTGAGTTAAAGTGCATGACAGTTACCACTGATGGGCAGTCTACCGTACCTATTCTTAAGAAATTTCTAGAAACGGTCGGTGGAACATAAATGTAAACCTATCTGCTAACATTTAATCGATCTTATATCTTTAGAAAACACAATATGTAATAAAAGCAAAAAAAGCTCCTGCTTCTTTTGATTGAGAACGAAGACAGTTTGACCTAAATTTAAAAAAATAACATCAAAGAAACAAAAACATAAATGCTTCACAAAAAATATATACATAATTCCCGACCCCTATGTTATGTTCCTAAAGGTTTTCGGTTATTATTGCATTTCAAAAATGTTTATTTTTTTTAATAATATTTACAAATTTACGAATCTTAAATGTTGGTAAATCGAAACGGATATAAAAAAAATGTAGGACGGTGCCCCGGGCCGGATATTTATCTGGCAAAATACTCCTTTTGATGCTCTCATTTTTGAAAGGGTTTTTATTGTTTGATAAGCTCCGTTTAGACACAGTATCTGTAAATGTTTTAATATAGTTACCTACTTATGTTAATGTACTTAAGTAGTTATATGAAAAAAAAAGATAATCTAAAACATTATAACATTGTTATTTCGTCCAAATCAATTGCAAATAGGTATATTTTCATATACTTACCTATTTTTTTGTAATCTCTCTTACAATTGCCTCTTTAAGTAGCACGTGCATTTTTATCATAAAGAACAAATTATGTAGGAATTTTAGTACCACGTACTATAGCATTATCACAAGATATGGATTAGATACATTCTAAATCAAAAACATTACACGAAACCAATTAATCAAAATCTACAGAGAATTCAATATACAACTCAATAACACAGACTCACAAACAAACGTACCACATTACTCAGAAGAAACACAAAGGGATACCGAAGCAAATATTGTTATGCAATGCGTATGCGTTGAACATAAATAACAACAGATATTAATATAATGATAACAACAACCAGCGAACAGGAAATCGAGATCCGCCGGATGCTCTTTCGTACTAGCGTTATTGAAAATTACGCGATTCCTAGAAGATGGGATGTGTTTACAAAGCTACAATAGCGTTTTAAACGTAAATGTATGAATGGTTTTGAAAAACTTATGGACAGGACATCATCAAGTGAATATCACAAAAAAATAAAGCTAATGTTTCAGCCGAAAGTTGTCCACTGCTGAACAAAGACTTCTCCCAAGCTTCACCACTGTGCTTGGTCTTCAACCATCGTCCACTTTTTTCCAACCCGTGGTTTTGCACCCTATCCGGGGAAAAAAGGGGCCTGAATGTCATTCTGAATTAACCTATTCTTAAAAATGTCTGACTTCAAATAATGCTGAAATAAAATGCAATAGAAAATAATCTCATTCAATATTTCAACCAGTAAAAAGTATCAAAACCGAGTCGTGCTTAAAAAAATCCACGCGAAGTGCACTCATAAAGTCAATTGGATAGTTGAGCATCTATCATCGATACTCATTATTTATTAACGGAGTTTACACTCGGTGGGTTGAGCGAATTTCAGATTGGACTCGGAATATCCGTTCAGTATCAATTACGTATTCCGATTTCATTTAACTAATCATTACTTTGATCAATCAGTTGTTAGTGAAGTTTGTAGTTTGCAAAACTTTAATTCCGAGTTCCATGAATTTCTGAGTTTAATTGTTGAAGTTAACAGGGCCACTGAAGATGTCAGGGAATAGACTAAACGAACGTTTAACTAGACTTCAAGTTTGTTCATAAACTGTTTATGTTGCGAAGCAGTCAATACTAATCAATAATCTTTCGTACTGAGATCTGATTAGCTGGGCGGCAAAACGTTTCGCTTATATTTTTTTCATGTAGCATAGTGTTTATGTCCATCCGTCCAACAGATTTGCTATTAAAAAGAGTATGTATATATTAAAAGTAAAAAACACACCATTAGTAAAACCTATACAATTCCGAAAATATCGCTATCCATATAGCATTATAGTATTTACTAGTAGCACGTGATCACGCATAACTTGTTTCCACAAACAATAAAGTATAGTGTCAAAATGATAAAAAAGAATTACCAACTCCGAACATTACACTATTTGAAAAAAAAATCTGAGTGTCATGAAAGGTCACCAACAATAGGAAATCGGGAAGTAAGACACTCAAATGGAGTATTTGTAAAAATGCTACAAAGAAAAAACATAAAAATGAATTGTCGATTTTTCAATAAAACTGTTGCGTGAAATCCTCCTTAATGAGAAACATCTGCCCATCATTAAAGATTAATTTCGTATTTGCATTGAGCAATACAAATTCGTCAACGATTTCGGTAGGATTCAAGTATTTTAATGTATTTATGCAAGTAATTAATAAAACATTCGTTTTAAAATGTCTCTTTGAGAATTATATAAATTCTACTTTTACCTATAGGAGTTTTCGTGGAAACCACGTCATCAATTCACATCGTTATTGGACTCAATATTTTAAGTTTTTATTTTGTAATTATTATTCGTTGTCAATTCTCGGTAATAACCGATTTCTCTGTATCCCTCGATGGGATAAATCTTTCCGTTAATTAGCAACAAAGTAAACTCTGTTATTACTGCATACATAATATCATAAAATAAATATCCTGCGTCAAGTTTGTTGGAAATCAAAAACAAATGTCAAAGTCAAAGTCAAAGTCAAATCATTTATTTCATTTAGGCCTTTACAAGCACTTATGAACGTCAAAATTATAACTAAGTTTGATTCTAGTTGCCCATTCCAAAAGTAGCTTCCTATGCAAATGCATATGTTTCAACTGACTGCCCAAAAAGGTGGAGGTTCTCAATTCGGATGTTTGTATTTTTTCTTGAGGAATATCGCCATACATTTACAGACAGACTCGGAAACACCTCGAAACAACAGACCGAAGAAGCCTAAAAGCCATATACATATATATCGACTATTTAAAAAGAAATTGGTCAAGTCACACATAACATACAACTTCCCAAGGATTTTACTATAGTACTACGATCACTCTTTGTACCCCATTTTGCTCTCACATGACAACGACCATCTGTCCTCTGCCATCAAATTTGAAAGCCACACTTTAATCATGAAAAGGGACAAGTAATAAGTTTTTAGGGTTCCGTATTCTGTTTAAAGAGTCCTTTAATTTTATTTCGTCCCTTAACTTAAAAGTCTCTTAACTTTTATTTAACTGAATTGTCATAGCAATGCGTATACTTATATAAGGTTTTGTATTTTTATTGGATGGTATGTAGCCATTATGATGGACAGGCAAATAGGACACTGATGTGCTTAAAGAAAACAGCAGCAATAACACATTATAACACATCCTTCAAACTAGGTACTTAGTACAAATACCACCATGTTTGTCTACCACGGAACCATATTGGCGTTTTAAGAGAACCATCATGAAATGAATTCATAAGTACGGACCTAAATGCTCTGTAGTAACCCTTTGCATTTATAATTTGTTCCTTTTTTCTCAGTAGTCTTTAAGTTCTTTTAAGGTACTCTCCCACTGGAACCACTCGCCTGTAACAAATGCAGGCCGTCCCGGTAACATTTGGCATTTGATTTGACCGACGAACATTCACCTATTATTCAATTATAATACTGACATTTATTTATCAAGGAACATTAGAATTATTCAAATGTATTCGACAGGCTACTATTTAGGCAAGCCTGCCCTGTGGCTACCAATTATAGTAGTATTAACCTAAAACTTAAATTGTTGAGTTGGCGTACATAATAGAGGTATAGGACTTAATTAAATGATTACTTAATTATAAAAATGCCTGCGAAAAATACTAGGAAAAAAGTGAGAATTATGACTATATAATGGTATATAGTCATAATTCTCACTTTTTGTTTCTTTTCTCTGACTGAAGTAGATAGGTAATATTGCATCTGTAACACACTACATCTGTAACATTACAGAGGTGAATGCCCCCAGTGAGGAAGCACCTTTAAGTTAAGTAAAAATAAGACATTGATGAGTTCATATTGACATGGGTACTTTTTCTTAAAAAAACAATACTAACAAAACATTTAGTTCTGCAGAGAAAATACTCGTAAGTATAATGGCTGGTCCTTACATCAGCTGTTTGGCAGCCTTATATTTACTTCAAGGGAAACAATTCTTAGAAGACCTACCCTTTTTACAAGCTTTTATTTTTATAAAATATGCCATTATAATCGTGAAAGATTTTCTGCCCACTTCCATTAATGGTTAGCAAGGTCACAAACTTTTAAAGGTCAATTAAAATCTTTGTTTGAACATCATAACGAGATTTCAACGAGAAATTGAAATAAATAAATATCATTTAATGTATTCTTCTCAGTCGGGCACTCTTGACAGAGTGATCGTGGCTGTTGATGGGCAGGGTTGCGGCGCACTATCGTCGGGAGCCTTTAGGGCCGCTGCACGTCGCACGATGCCCCTCCATTTTTGCCGGTTTTCGGCATCGCGAACACATTGTACCGCAGTCGCTTCTGTTGTAGCTTTAATGAGGTCGATCCAGCGCTTTCTCAAAGACCAAGTTTCAGCTCCGTAAAGAAAGATCGGAAAAACTAGACATTTCATCAGCCGAACTTTTGTGGTCTTTGTGATTCTCCTGTCGTTCCAAATCTTCCCAAGCCTTACGAAATTCGTCGGCCGCGCGCGACTGTCGCGGGCATCGGCAGCGGTGCCATACATTTTCATAGGTTGACTATTGTCGCGCGCGGCCGACGACTGTCGTAGGCCGCGCGCGGCATTTCTTGACCCACGGAATTTATCCTGAAGTTTTTGTCAGAGTAATTACGTCTTTTCAGAAGATTCCCAAATATTGTAATTTGAACAGATTGAGGTTGGTGACCGATTATTATATTTGACACGTGTACCTACTCAGATTAATCTGGGGTGAATAACCTATTCCTTACGACAAATTACAATGCTTTCAAACTTTGAAATCATAGCGTCTCTTAAGACCTTCGTTCCAAATAGTGTTATTTTTCACATGGTATTTTCACGTTATTGCTATATTTTTAGCAAGAAAATATAATGAATATATTTGGTATAAATGCAAAGAGTTATTGACCTACGTATTTAAAATATTGGACATATTTATCAACTGGCGTCAGAAAAACCTACTACCTAGGTACGTTTGAACAGGTAACGATACATTTATATGTCTGGTTCTCATAGGTGATCGAGTAGTAGAAACTGATAATATCTATTTTATCATTATTATAATTTAACTAGCACCACTTATTTTTTATTCCTGTCAAAGTTCAAACTAGGAACAAAAAAATAAAATAAATAATATATCATAGCTTATTCTACTGGCCATTATAACTTTGTTCGCAACAATATCTGGAACGCTAACGCAGGATAAAGCAACGCCAAAACTTTTTGGCTAAAATCATTGTATGTGTTGCCAACAGGAATACGTTGATATGCCAGTTTTAAAGTATTACTTACATGCTTGTTGCCGCGAGTTCGTCTGCTTTGAGTTAGGTCTGTGTACGTAGAAGGGTTACAACTCCAATTTGATTACTTAGACAAAAAAAAAACCTATTTCAACGTTCCTTCTACCACACATCTCCGTGCCTTTTATATTAACTGCTTTAGGGTGACTGCTGTAGACACAGATAAAGTTACATTCATAATATTAAATTTATTAAGATATAATAATGAATCATAACTCAAATAATGTTTGCTAAAGAACATCTGCAATGTATTTCATAGTTGAGTTACAAACATGAGAACATGTAAACACACAAATATTCACATTTAAATTTATTAGTACCTAGAGTTTCAATGAGGATAAATAGTATATTTCTACGTGTTCTGTAAACAACTTACTTGTACGAGAATGAGTCCTCTTGATACAGGCACGTTTTTTCGAGGAAAGGCCATAGGCTTTTTATCCTCGTGCAAGAATTAGTTCCCGCAGGTTGCAAGTGAAACCCCTGGTAAACGCTAGTTTTATAGTAGTATTTAATACTGCTGTGGACTCTAATTCCAGTAAGTTAATAAAGCTCTTGTGGAATACTCAGTCCGATATTATGTTAATTAAGTTAAATACAGATTAATTGAATGCACATAATTATACATATTTTCATCATCATACATTGCGAACAGAAATGGAAGATGAACTGTAAAAAATAATATAAAAACTTGCATTTATAACAAAGATTATTATGACTTTGTAATACAACTTTAATTAATGTTTACTCTATGTGTCTTATGTTAATTTCTAATTAGAAATAGATATCAACTTTGTTATAAACTTGATAAGAACATACAAACTTCTTATTTTCAGGTTCCACGAAAGAGTTAATATTAAATGTGTTTAAGAGTTTGTTTAAAAATATCTTACGAAAGATTAAATATGCGAGTGAGTTAGACTTTCTTTAGAGGTTTACTTTCAAATTACGAGTATTGTTTTGTATACATAACACACAATGCCTTTATTAAACTGAAGTTGATTTTTAGCATTCTTCTTTTAGAATTTCATAAATTCTGTCTTATTTGTACAACATATTTGTACATCATATATATTAATGATCTGCCCAAAGTCACACGACATCCAATGACGCTATTTGCTGATGATAGCACTGTCGTTATTGAATCAGAAAATAAGAGTACCTATGAGTTTATATGAAAATGAAATTAATGACACTATTTCCTCGATAATCAATTGGATGACCAATAATAACCTAAAAATAAATCTAAGCAAAACTAAAATTATGTGGTTCAGCCAACGTAAAGCCACTCCCCAATTAAATATTAATTATAAAGGTACACCACTGAGCACTACAGAAAAAGCATTTCTAGGCGTAACCATTGACACAAAATTAAACTGGAAGGCTCATTCTGAAGAACTTAATAAAAGATTAAGTACATCGTCGTATGCCCTATGGAAACTTTCATATGTCGTGAATTCAGACGCATTAGTTACGGCATACCATGGCATCGTAGGGTTTGTGTTAAGATTTGGCATCTTATTCTGGGGCAACTCCACGAATAAGGAAATGCTGTTCAAATCCCAAAAAAGATGTATCAGGGCAATGTTAGGATTAGATATCACACACAGCTGCAAGCCTTATTTTATAAAACATAAAATTTTAACAATTTTACAAATAAAATATCTTTTATCTTTTAACAAATAATTTAATAGATGAGAAATGAGGGAAAAACCACATCGTGAGTTATTAATTAACTTGTGTTATGGGTGCTAACAAATCTGGTAATCTACATTTACATAGATATCATAACGCTCGAACCACGGCCAGCAAGCCTGCTCATCCGTACGACGGGAAGCGAACCTGGGATCTCAAAAGTGGCATGACGACCATTGCGCCATCGGGGTCGTCAATCATCATCTCCCGAGCCCTCTCCCAACTATGTTGAGGTCGTTTTCCAGTCTAACCGGATTCAGCTGAGTACCAGTGCTTTACCAGGAGCGACTGCCTATCTGACCTCCTCAACCCAGTTACCCGAGCGACCCGATACCCCTTGGTTAGACTGGGACTTCAAGTCATCAAGAACATCGGGGTCGTCAAGTTATTTGTAAAAACTTTTTACTAGATTTCAGACTGGGAGTTCCCATTCAAGAAGTCCCACCACCCCGTGTGCTTGTATGGAAGCCGTCGGCCATTGATGGTGCGTTTGCGACACTGTGACGCGGGAGTGGCGACAGGCACCGATGTGTTCCATTATATCGCTGCTGAGGAGTGCCGGTGCAAGGTAATTGAAAATTTGTGATATTTTTGTGATTATTGGGTATGTCAGATGAATAAAAATTAAATGAAATAGAAAGACGTTTGGCGTTGGGTAAGACGGCTAACAATATTTTCACGTTGACGGATTTTCCGGGTGGTTTTTGGTATCGGTTTTTGGTTTTTGGTATCGTCAGTTGTAAATTGCTGTTTCGCCAGTAGGTACAGAAATCCAACCAGGTGAAAAGGCTGTAAAACAATGTAATATAGTAGGTATTCAGTATAAAAATCCTGTAAGACAAAATACGGCTTAATAAAATCCGTGTCAAAGAAATCTTAATTAGAACTTAGAAATGGAACCAAGAAACTCGTTAGTGGTTTAAAAAAGCTTCGTATCACAAGGCCGATGAGGCGTCGGATTTTTTGTTTTAGAGATTTGCATATAAATGGTCGACCCTCTTCGTAAGTGGAGTAAGAAGTGACTAAGTATACCTTAATAGTTCCGACAGACGCCGCGTCGCGCTAGGTCGTGGAAATGTTGGTCCCTATACAAGTCTAGTATATTACAAGTATTGGTGTGGGTTTACTTATTTATTTTATTTAAGTTTGTATATAGGCATGACGGATCACACACTATTACTTTATGGCATGCGATGTTAGTGTACTAATATAATAAATATGAAGTCAATCCTACTAATATAATAAATGTGAAAGTTTTTGAGAGTGTATGTATGTATGTTTGTTATTGTTTCACGCAAAAACGGCTGGACCGATGTGGTTGAAAGGTGCTAACACATACGCTGCTTTTTAACAACACACCACGCGGGCGATGCCGCGGTAGTGTTTTATAAATTAGTCCCATTTATTTTTAAAATTACGTGCTGATTATCGATTGAAAAAGAACCGTTGTAGGTCAAGTTTTCAAGACTTCTAACAATACAGAATATACAGAGTATCGGATAAACCACAAAAGCATAGATGAGTAAGAACCATTGTATCGATAGTCAAGTTAGTGAGTGGTATGATAGCTAAGAACTCCTCACGGCATATTGAAAGCTATCTGCTCGTCGTATTCAATTTCTGATAGAGAATAGTACCTAGTACCTAGTATAAACGCTAGACTATGAAATTTTCAACTTTGAAGATCGATTTACGAGTAACATTTCCAACATAATAACAAGAATATACCTATTCATCTTGCTTAAAAATCATTTGATCGTCTCATTAGCAAGCCTAAACAAAAGCCTGTCGTTAGCACAAATAAATACCGAAAACAAAACAAAACAGCTTTTTTATTGGGCTTTGATAAACAGCGACAAAAAAGTACTAAAATTAACACATAAATCGCGAATTTTCCAAATAAAACAAAGACCATATAACTCAAACGGAAAAACATCGGTAAATTACCTATAAAATCCTCCTTTTGTCTTTCAAAGAGCCTTATTTGTTCGTTGGCGCACTTTTTATTGCATACAAATAGGCTTCTGAGGAAATTTAAGACAAACCTGTTTTATATAGAACAATCTTGTGTTGTTCATTCCGTAAGGACTTGAGAAATATTTAGGTGAGACATAAAAAGTTATGAGACAATAGCGCTTCGGGATCCACTAGCTTACTCGTACTCCATGCTCATGAAGTACATAAATAATAGCTAATCGCGCTATAATCCTTTAGGTCTTTCGCTTTTAACACAGTATTTTTGCACGTTAAAAGAGTAGGTAAGTACGTGTATACACTATGTTACTGTGTTATGTACCTGTATATATTCGTGTACTTTATGTTGTTTTTTGAATTTCAAAAAATATTAATGGCATTACTTAAATGGTCTGGACTACATTTTTCTAGAAATATCATAAAAAGCCCTCCTTATACAGGCACTGGATACAATATTGTTCACAACGTTAGGACCTGCCCCCGTCACCTAAAAAATAAACTTCTAGGATACAAAACCTTTGTGTACCAAGGTCTTCAATATATCACCAAGGAGGCTTTGTGTATCTTAATATTCTTGGTACCTTTAAATAAAACTATTTTTATACCTAAGTCGTTCTGACCCGGTTTTGAAGAAAGGAAAAAGATAGTAGGTCTTTGAACTACCTTTATAAATAATAACTTGTTTTTAGTAGATTATTCTTGAATAAGTACCTATAAATTAACAAATAAAAAAAAAAACTTAAATTCAGCAAGATTAGGTTGGCAAAGCAATGGATCCTTCTAACATTTGGCAGCCTAATACTTGAGAAGGATTAAATAATATTAAACGTAACGTTATTTCCCATTTGGCGTGCAAAAATAACGAAAGGGCAAACATTTTTGTTTACGACGAGCGAATAAAACCGCAGGACACAGCTATCATAAGATAAAACCCAAATTGCCCTGTGTTCCTGACTTTCCCCGAAACATTTATTCTAAAACGGTACACAAATCAGGGTTTTATGCCTCCCCTTCGCTGTCATCAATATCCTTTAGGCCGCACCTACAAATCCTTAAACGCCGCAGTTTATTTCAACAATAAAATAATAAAGCAGGCTATTATTTGCTGGCTCTAAGACAAATTAATTCAACTTGATACATGGATTTCTAAACTTAGGCTAAACTAAGTTTGGTAACAAAAGCTTAACTTGGAACAATGTTGTGTGGTATCGGTGTTCGGTCTAGTTTTGTGGTTCTGAAGTATGTCACACGTTCTTCTCTTAGAATAGAACTGGCTACCCGTTTCTAAGGATTTTGTGATAGGAATGGAATTCTGGGAAAGGTATTGAAATTATTAATAGCCTATACGACTTCAGGCGACGTCATCCCTTACTTTTATGTCAAGTACATTTTAAGTACAGATTACAAGTTCTAACCTAGGATGTAAAACTTTTACCCTGTTGCATGTCATGTAGGTATTGCGCTAAAATTGAGAGTGGAATCGCAAATAACTAAAATTTTTGTTCCGAGAATGTACGTCTCACGCAATATGTTGCAAGATCACACATTACTTGTTGCAAGATGGATAATGGCGTCGCAATTATGAACTCCCATCACAAAGTTGTGGCAACAGCTTTACGAGGCTACTCGAAACAACTTTAATACATTATGAAGTAGTACACAACCTTTTTAAGAGCTCAAGCATAATCTGTATCTTTATAAAGCTACAGAAGCTTTTCAACGACACCAAATTACTGTATACAGCTAATTTTCTCATTTAAAATAAACTGAAAAACTCACTTGAAATTCTTTTGTTTACCTTTAAAAGGTTTTCTTAATTCGTCTGTTAACGTCACATGAACAATTTGCGTTTCTAAAAATAAGTTTCTAAGTACTTATAGCGTTTTATTCAATTTGGCAAAATTGCGTGTCAGACAGAATTGTTGGATTACAATACATTTGGAGATTGTGTCCTGTACCCAGTATGAGTGTGATATGTGTGTGAATACTTATATAGAATGTCACTTTTTTACATAAAAATATATATATTTGAAGCCTTTTAAATCATAAGTCTTTCATAATAGTCATCTGTAACTGCAGTTACAGTTAACAGCTTCTGTAAAAAAAAAAAAACAGGAGTATTTTTGATACGTATATTTTGTCATTGGTTTTACACAAATGTACGCTGGACAGCTACGAGATGTGATGAGCTTCTAAATATCTCTGCACTTTGATCTCCATTATTGAAACGACACAGCTCACTTGGCTTAGAGTCAAGATCAGGAACAAGATATACTATAATTATTGAATACGGAACATCGTCAAATAAAATAATCTCTGTTACTGAATACCTGCTAGAGTTTCAAGAACTCTTTTTATTAAAATTAAAATGAATTTGAAACAATCAAATATTTTTATAACAAAGCCAATTCCAGAATCTAACCACAAACTGTTTATTCTATAACTAGGAATTTTATATTTCACTATAATACAGCTAGCCAAATCATAACAATATTTATATGTATACCTATCATAAAATTCCGAATTCTATTGAAAATATTTTACAACTTCATATCGTTGACATGAGCTTAATTTTAAAAATCCTTTGCTATAAGTAGCCAGTTTATGGTCTATAAAAGCTGGGTATGTGATTAGTAAAAGTAGTCGCACACTGCAAACTTTTAGTCAGCCGATAGTATGTTTTCGCTCATAAATGACACAGAAGTACGCACATTACAGAGATAAGGTATTTAGCCGGTATCAGACCGACTGAAAGAAGAAAGAATCAAATCATTTTATTATATCATCATCATCTCCCGAGCCTTTTCCCCCCTATGTTGAAATCGGCTTCCAGACTTACCGGATGTAGCAGAGTACCAGTGAAGGTTTTATTATATGTAATAAAGAATTTTGCCAGCCTTCGGGTCAACTGTCGGCCAACTATTCAGTCTGCAGTCTGCAGGTACTATAAATTTTCCTTTTTAAATCGGCTTCCAGACTTACCGGATGTAGCAGAGTACCAGTGAAGATTTTATTATATGTAACTAGCTGTTGCCCGCGACTTCGTCTGCGTGGGCAATTTGGAATTGTCAAAATACTACTTATGCCGTAGCGTAGGTGTATTCTTTTACATAACAATATAATAGGATTACCACTTAGCAGCAGCACGGGTTGATCAATCAAGGTGGTGTCGACGATGTGTGACTATTTATCTAAACAAAAGAAGTAAAGTTTGTGACGTTGAGGAAATCTCTGGATCTAGTCAACCGATTTGGAAAATTATTACGTAATTCTCACATAAAACAAAGGTCTGACAAAGTTGTCATTTGTACATTTTCTGCAGCAGCTGCGACAAATCAGGAGCCAGAAAGTCTGTCAAACAGTTTTACTTACCATGGATAACGCGGTGTCTAGTTCACTGGGTTGAAGAGATCAGATAGGCACTCCAAGTAAACATTGGTACTCAAAAAGATTCGGTTTGACTGGAAGCCAACACCCACACAATTGAGGAATAGCTGATGACTGAGTCATCAGGCAAGCGCATAGTTTCACTACTTGTGTTTCGGGGATTTTCTGTGCACTCACTCACTATGTTATGTTGGAATTCCACCGAAATGTTTGCATTAGTTCACGATCAGGTAAAGTATACGTCCGAGAGAGTAAGGGTCGGTTCATATCTGACGGAAAATGCGTCGAGCGTATTGTAAATGTATGATCGACGCACTAACGCATCATCGGTTAGGTGTGAATGATTGAATGTTTTATTGTATATTTGTCTGTTTTGGCGTTACGCGACCGAAAATACGCGACGTATGTTCGGTCATATATGAACCTACCCTAAGTCCAATTCGTGTGTTGGCACTTGAAGCCTGCAGTTCTTCCAAGATTTTCAAAATGTACGCTCGCAATTTGTCATTTCTTGGTGGAGCCAGCAGATCAGAAGAAACATAAGTGCTGTGTATACTGTGCGTCACTACTGCACAACCGTAAAATTTCGTCTTTATAAATAGCACAAACGTTCGCTCTCTTGCGGAGGACGTTTAAATACCATATTATGTGTCACACGTAGGTAAACAGGACAACAATATATTATCATCGAACCGCTTTCAAAGATCTGATGAGCGAACAGACCAGAACTGACTTGATCGCCTCGAGAAAATCAGAGCTCTATGAAGCGATCATTCGCTTTGGTTCCTACTGTTATTGTGGTTTCTGAAAATGTATTCAACTAACCAACGATGAATATAATTCTTAGCCGGCCAACTCTTTTGACTTCTCGAAAATCATAACGTTGGTTTTTGTGCAATGCACAAACGGAAATTCGATATATTACACATTCGATATTCACACTTCTACAGAATTGATATTAAAAGGTTTGACAGCGGGCTATAGTAGCGTAGTTAAACTAACTGAAACAATCTTAGTGATCCTTCAATAAAGTTAGAGAAGCGGGTGTGCATGATGAACATTAAGAGTTGGTAAATACGTGATGAAGATGACCTAATTCATTACTATTCTAATTTGTTCATGTACCACAAAACTCAAGTTAAGGTGGAGAAAAGGATTACCAAGCTCCCAAAGGCCTGGGCATTTGCAACACGTTGCATGGCATCCTGGAAAGTTACGTTATTCTCAGCCATCAGTTTGAGCAGCGTGAGGGAGTGTCAGGCTTTGGCCCTAGTGGGCCTCACAGGGGTTTGCTGAATCTCCTTGAGGTGCGCGTGAAATAACGGGTCTCCCAGAAGCCGGAAGGTCGATGACCCACTCAAAACTAATCGCTCACGCCTACGGTGGCCGGGAGTCGTCTCTCGACATCCGGCTTTCGTGGTGTCTTACCGCAGTGGCTGGGATGAGAGTTGGGAATTTTCAGTCGCTCCGCCGCCTCATTCTTTGTCATCCCATTTCTTCTCGCTCCAGATCATGGTTTAAACCGGGGCCGGGTGCGATAGGTCGCACAGTCCGCACAGTGGTGACACCCGCGCGCCACCTCCATGAGATCAGAGTTGGGAATGTATGTTTGCAAAAACTAATAGAACATTTAGCGAAAACATGTTTGATAGTAACATGTCTTTGTAACTGAATAATATAAATGATATAAACGTAGCTATATAAAAGGTGTTTTTTTAGACTCAGTCCGTGGGTCTGACTGTGACTGTTCGTAATTGTGAACGGTGTATTTGTGATATAATTCTTAGCTCGATGATTTGTGATCAGAAGTTGAAAGCAAGTATGTCTCTGGCCTGCGACGTGTAATTTGTGCGTTTTCAGAACGAACGAACTCTTGTCTTCTGTTGACATCTTGTTGACGTATTGTGACAGGTAGTTATTCCCATTGATGTTAATTTTAGAAGTGACACAATGTTTTCGGTCGTATTTTGCCTACATTCTTCATTACTCAAAAAGTATATTAATAAGGACCTTCTATTTATATGTAAGTGAATTCAAAATAATGTAATATATTAAAACCAGGAACTTATTTTTAAGGATGTTTGAATATTAATTACAATGTTTTTTTTTTATAATAATAAAATCTTAGACTCGCAATGCACTTTCAGTGTGATGCATGTTTGTTATTGGATGAAATGAATGGATATTCATGTTTATGAGAGGTATAGCTTATATTATGTCAGAACAACATATGTAGACTTTTTAAGAATGTGGGGAAGTTCATAATTTCTTCGGGACGTGGGTGCCGTTCCCATGGGAACTACTGCCCGCACCGGGATAAAATATACCCTATGTTACTCGCAGATAGGGCTGCCATCCGTCCGGGTTTCCCCGGATTTGTCCTCGTTTGGAGGCCGTCCGGGGGCCGTCCGGGCGGGGTTTCAAGAAGTGTCCGGGGAAAACCCGGACATTTTTCATGTAAGGAAGAACCTCATTGAATTTAAGTATATGTTAATAGTAAATGGATTACAAATTAGGTATTATTTTGTTTAAAGAAAATCGTACTCGTTCGGGGAAAAATGCGATTTACGCCAAATGTCCGGGTTTTTTTTAATGTTTGTCCGGGTTTGGCGAAATTCGAGATGGCAGCCCTACTCGCAGATAATGTAGCTTTCTAATGGTGAAAGAATTATAAAAATGTCCCTGATGATGCGCTGATATTTCTTGTAGTGTTTTTATAGTAGCGAAATACACACGTTGTCATATAATTTTTTCTTGAAAGTAAGAACATACCATGACAAAGTGAAGTCTGTTTTCATTGATATTTTACCTACTACCAGTTTTATGGCACATCTGTTTCTGCATGATTTTCTTCATCTATAATTTTAGGATATCATTTCTTTAAATTCAGTTTTTTGCTCAAGTTACTTATAAAAGCGTTATTTTCTATGTAAAGATTGATAATAGGCCGATAAACTTATAAAGTTCAACATTCAAATATGTGTCATTATTGCACCCGCTGTTGCAGAAACGTTAACAGAAATTATCGTTCATTGCTCATCCCCCGTAGGTGATAGCGTGATAATATATATCCTATATGTTGAACCGGCCCCCAGGTAATATTCATGCAAAATTTGATTTAAATCTATGCAGTACTTTTCGAGTTCAGTGAGACCAAACATACAGACAAACAGACAAACAGACATACAGACAAACAGACAAAAATTCTAAAAACTATATATTTGGGTTCAGAATCGATAATAGATCACCCCCCAAGTATTCTTTTAAAAAAATATTCAATGTACAGTTTTGACTTTCCTATCATTTTATTAAATGTATAGATAAAGAATTTTGCCAGCCTTCGGGTCAACTGTCGGCCAACTATTCAGTCTGCAGTCTGCAGGTACTATAAATGCAGCCGCCTGTTCGTAATTCTTGCAGTTTCCGACAAAATCTACATACCGTACGTCCGTACCTCGTTTGGCAATGCTGGACGGAATAAATGTCGCCCGTTCAACGAATAGAAAGGTTTTTTAATGTTCCTCCACACGGGAAAATGCTTAAATGTTCGCTTACTTAGTATGCTTCAGATTTTACAGTCAGTAAATAAATTACAAGCAAAAGGGTAAGCGAATCACTGTTTTTATGTCTAGCATGAGAATGGGAGATAAGTAAGAGGAATTAAAATTATTTGTTTTTTGCACTCTTTTTTGTAACTATGTTGATGTGGTGATTCATAGAAAATCACTATTTGAAACAGCTCTTTTAACCTTCAAACACTTATAAACCACAATATTTTTACCAGATAAATTAACGTTTTGAGCTATTTTCCTCAGTAAACACAACAACTAGTCCCAAATATCAAACTACGAAATTGATCACACATGTACTACAAAGATAAGTCTATCTATCATTACGTGCCTTCTCCTGATCCTACCTAAGAATACCAGTATTTCCCGATAATTGGGTAGAACCTGTAAGATGACAGTAGCTCCAGGTTAAATATTGATATTCTGTATTGAGTTAGACCGAAGCCGACCGCGTAGTAATTGGGAAAAGCTCCGCGGATCACGGGGTCGAGAATACAAACTTTATGTAGTACATATTAAATTGAAGTTATTACTTGTAGACGTTTCTAAAACGATTTATAATTGACCTTACCATGTAATGTTCTTTCTACCGGGTTAATTTGCATGAACATTAAATAGTATCCTACCTGTGTTTGGTTATCTAAATCATGTCGTGTCTATGCGAAAAGTTTGATCATATGTTTATTAATTTGCGTTATTTTGGGAAACAAGGAAAACGAAATCGTTTCATTGGACAATTTTCTTTTCTTCACTAAACATTTACCAGGAAACTTCAATCTCAAATCAGGTTAAAGAACATATTTCACAAAATTATTCATTATTTTCGTTTCTAGTACAATTCTGAAAGGTAAATAAAAATTCAGCTCTTCATAAATAAGACAAGTCCTCTTAAAATAAATTTCATAAATGGCAGTTTCTATGTCAAAAAAGGAGCTTTGACTTGCGATATAACAAAAGTGGGTACTCTAATATTTTCACGTTTTTTTCTTTTTAAAGGAGCGTAGAAGCAGTAAGGTAATCCTGCTTACTGTTATAGACTATTAAAAATACCGTTCCAGAACTCTTTGACTATCAAAGGACTAAAATTATAGTGCAAATACTTTGCTAGTTTATTACTGCTGGCTGAGCATTTACTTTTAAAGTTAAGACTTGTTTTATGTTCAATTTTAGGGTGCGTCCTCATCTGGCGAATGCGCCGCGAATGCGCAGCACGCGAGCCGATCGCGAGCTGTCCGCGAGCTGCGCGCGTGCAGTCACTGCAATAGTTCGGTGCGCCTCTTTAGCGCAACTCACGCAAGGCTCGTATAGAGCGCGCGAGCAGCGCGCGATCTGCGCGCAATCAGTTCTCGCCCTTACAGTTCCGTATATTGGCTCAGTACTATCGAAGATGGCAGACGTCGCGCGCCGCCTGCGCGCCGCTCGCGTGCGGCGCTTAGGTCGCGCGCGAGCTGCGCGCGGGCGGCGCAGAAGCGGCGCACGAACAAAAATGCACGCGCGCAGCTCGCGGGCAGCTCGCGATCGGCTCGCGTGCTGCGCATTCGCGGCGCATTCGCCAGATGTGGACGCACCCTTAGAATAATCATTAGTATCCTCCTGGGAATAAATTCTATACATTCACTATCACAATGACAGGTGAATTGAATTCAAGAACTTCAGCCGCTATATAATTAAAGTACAAAGGTGTAACTATTTCTAAAGCAATATTGGAGCTTAAATTAGTCTCAAAAATTCCATTAAACTTATGTATTCTACAACCTCGTTAACTTTAAATATGAAACTAAGTATTTTATATCCTGTAACATCTTCCTTATAAAGCCCTTATAAGTTTCCTTATAAGTTCCTTATAAAACTGCCTCGTTGGTCTAGCTGTCGCAAGTGCGGCTGCTAAGCACGAGGTCTCGGGTTCGATTCCCGAGTCGGGCCGAAATCGCTTTGTGGGTTTTAGAAGACTTTCACAAAGCAGCCCGGAGCGTGGAAGCTGGTGATTGATACACCCGTGCATCGGAGAGCACGTAAATGTCGGTCCTGCGCCTGATCTCTCTCCGGTCGTGTCGGATTGCCGTCCCATCGGGTTATGAGAGTTAAGGAATAGTGAGTGCACCTGTGTCTGCGCAAATGCTCGTGCACTATAATATGTCCTGCGTAGTTGGCTAATCTTCTTACATGAGAACAGCCGCCGTAGCCGATAATCGGCTAGGAGGACATCATCATCATCATCATAAAGTACAAGTGCAGTAAACCAGACATGTTCAAAATATTTTAGTTGGCAAAGTTACATGTTTCCGACTTTGTTCCTTATAGACGACCAGACTGGGAATTTTGTTGTTACGCCACTTTACTAGAATGTTATGTTATAAGTTTTCTACACTGTTTTTCTGTACTGGATTAAATTGTCATTTCTGTAAGTAATCTACACTAATAAATTAAAGATGAAAAGTATTTCTTTTTGATTGTTAGTGGCTCTGAAACTACTGAACTGTATTTCGCACAGGATCTGCCGTTAACTTAATTATTATTCCGCCCTGTCGAATAAGGATTAAGAAATAAAAACTGCCCTGTATATCAATCTATCTTCTATCTACCTACACGTAGAAAATTCTTAGAGGCACATTGATCCTTCCAGACTCTTAGACTTAGACTTTTTTTAGACTTTTAGAGCAACCAAAAAACAGATACCAACTTATTACCCCAGCCAAATAGCACTAGTATTTATGTTCTAAGTTCAAACGTGTGGGCGAGTGTCATGTAAAACACGGCTTGTGGCGTGAATGCGGCGGCCATATTGATCAGCTGTGGCGGGAAAACACGACGCCTCGTAAACATCCATTGTTTAACGTACACCGACCAGTAAATCATGAATAGGCTTTAAACGGTTGTTCATAATGGCTATTTTTGAATGACAATTATTGTTTCTGGGCTTCTTGTTGTTGATATGTTGGTTGTAGGTTGAAGTCTAATGGTCTTAATAAGAAGAGGTGGCTCTTTTATTGTGAGACATTTGCTTCAAATCAGTTTTGGGCTAACATCGGATAACATACCTATTTGATTGCCATGTTACGTGATAAGTCCTATGGTGTTTTGAAAAAAAAGATAACGCAATCAAAATATACAAAAAATTATCTTAGAGGCTTTTCACTCGATGTTTACATCTATAATATAAAAATGAATCGCAAAATGTGTTGGTAAGCGCATAACTCAACAACGCCTGGACCAATTTGGCTAATTCTTTTTTTGTTGTATTTGTTATTGTCAGGAGAAGGTTCTTATGAAAAAAAAATAGGGTAAAGTGGAGAAGTCAGTTGACGGGAGCGAAGCCGCGGGCAAAAGCTAGTTTAAAATAAAACATGATTTTATACCATTTCACTCAAAAAAGAAAACTACACACTTAAAACAAATACACTTTATAAATATTGCCGCTACATACATCCAATTACCCGTCACTAAAAGTTAAAAGAATCCACTCATCGCGCTATAAATCTTTGTTCAATAAATCATTCTCCAACGCCAGCCAGTGAGCACAATTTCCGAACGACCGGCCGCAGTCACGGTACAAACTAACGATTCCAGCTAATATTTAACCTTAATACCAGATAACTAACTGATATTGACTTCCAGTTCTATTGAATAGACAATTCTACCAATAGCCTAATTTCGAACATAGCTGTTAAATGTGTGTTCCGCCTAAAACTGAATTTGGAATTCTGCAAATGAGCAGGCCATAGTTTGCAGTTCAGGAGTTGTAAACAAAATGATCATGCGAAATCAGAAAATTCCTGTTAAATTATTATGAATATTTAATTATAATTGCGGGTTCGCTTATGAGTTTCGTAGGACTTCTTGAGTTCGATTTTTATGGCATAAATCAATTGCAATATACTCCTCTTCGTTAATCGCAGACACCCAACCACAATTGGTGCTATTGGCTGTCAAACTAACAGACTATTCACACTAGCGGGTTTTCCGAGTGGATCAACTATGCGAGTAAACAATTGACAAGTATTAGCCCAAACGTAAAACGCGATAGTTTTTTTGTCATACAAATCCGCGGCGCGTTAAAAAACTGAGTTTAAAATCTGCTGGTTTAAAAGTACTGTTTAAAGAATATTTATTTCTGTGACAGGTTTGTTCTTCTGAATATACGAGCTGCGAGTGGATGCCACCGAACTCTACCCTCATGGACGGAGTAGACGGTATGGACTTTGAAGACCTGGAAGAAGAATACAATGAATAAACACGAAAAGCTTTAAAAACAGATAAGTCCACAATATGTAAAACTATAGTAAGAGTATAGAGTACAGATATTAAAACCGGTACCTATTTTGATGTCAACAGTTTCAGTTTCAATATAAACGCACGACGTAGCGGGCAGAAGCTAGTACTTATGTTTTACAAAATTATCAATCTCTATAAATAACTCATTATAAATGTAAGTAGGAAAAATTCATAAATTATTACCCACAAACAATATGTAAAAAATGTATCTTTAAATAATAAAAGAGTTTATTTTTAAAACCGTTTTTTAATTACAAAAAGAAAAAAACACTTTATAGAATTCTAGATGAATAATCTCTTAGTCAAATTATGCATGTTACTACTACCTATATTATTTCTACAACTACAATCACAGAATGTGCATCCTCCCTATGTTATCCAATTCATTTCCAATAACAACCACGAACAACACAAAAATGTTACATTAACAAATACTTACGCACACATACACAAATAAAGAATTCCTCATCATAATCATCTGAGAAGTACCTATAAAATACTCTCCAAGTTTATGCTACCCTAGTAATCAAAGTGCAAAAGTAATCTTCGAAGTATTGACACACAACCAACCCGCAATGCAATATAACCTATTTTATTTTGTGTCAGCCGTTGTCCCACGCAATATATAAGAATCAGGTGCCACTGGGTCGGTTTACCTAATGGTGCTCAGGGAAGATACCTGTCGCTACCCTTGCATTATTGTCACTATAAACACTCAGTCACGGTTGCCTGAAACTGTTTGTAGCTTTATTTATTCTGGAAAGAACTTACAACGAATAGGATATAAAACGGAAGGCTTGCCAGGCAAAAGATATAGGTACATTTTGGGAACCATTTTCTTCAAGATCAATTCAAATTCTTAAAGCTTTTAAATTTTTCAGCAGTATCCAATATTACTCTTAGTTCTAAAACAAATACGAACCGTGCCTACGAATTACAAAACAATTTTGAAATAACTTTAAGGCACTCAAAAATCAGTTCACTGTATCAGAACGTAATATTCAAGTGTTAACGAATGTTGTATTGTATATAAAAGTATAGCACCAAGAGAATATCACGGACATAAGGAAAAAAACATAACAAACTTATCACATACCTTTCACTGTTTTACTCCAACCAAAAAGAAATATTAGATCACGGGAATATCTGTTACTTTCGTGTTGTTCCAGATATAATCACAAAACAACATTACTGTGACATGGTAGCTGTGTTCATCATATTACGCCTTACAAAAACGCGAAAAACTTCCTTAGGAAAGTCACATTATGATACGTCACGGGAGACTCGTAGTGATATCCAACTTTACCTGGGACTGTGGCAACTTTCGCATGATCTATGATCCCCTGGTACGCGACCGTAATATATTTTTGTCTGAAATACTCAAGACTATTCATTTTACTGACTTTATATTGCAGTAGTTATTGTTATGATACTACTTTCCGCACTGTCCTTTATTTAGAAAGTAGGTTGATCGACAACGGAAAATGTGTACTCATATAATATCTTCTATATTATTTCTTTCTGTCCACGTAATTGTTTTATAAGATGATAGGATTTCCTATTAGACTTAGCTCGATATACCGTGAAAATCTAATTACGTCGCTGCCCGCTGAAGCGATTTTAGTCTTCATAAATATTCTGATTCCTGCCTATTGCTTCCATTTTACGCCAAATATAACAGTTCCGGCTTATAGATCGTTGGAAAACTAGGTTAGGTAATAGATAGTTTAAGTAGTGTTTCAATCAGTTTTTTAAACATCATCATGCGACTTTTGGTTTAATCATAATTATCAATCATTCTTTTACATAAAACAACTCAAGAAAGGACCTTCACGACTCAACCACCACCAGGCAAAATAATTTACCGATTCATGCTCTGATGACGACCTCACAACGGACCAACCATGGCCAGTTTCAACCATGTGCTTAC
The DNA here is from genome assembly GCF_022581195.2 of Helicoverpa zea. Taxonomy (NCBI): domain Eukaryota; kingdom Metazoa; phylum Arthropoda; class Insecta; order Lepidoptera; family Noctuidae; genus Helicoverpa; species Helicoverpa zea. Next base: position 10,213,778 of record NC_061455.1, on the reverse strand, counting down.
TTAGCGACGTAGCCTCCCCTCTTCTATTTTCGAAATATTCTCCACTAATATATGTATGGAACTATGATAAATATTAAACGAGAAACTGAACGGTTTTCCAATGTATGCCGGCGTCCATTTTACGTGCCTCGCCGTGAGGTATTGGGCGAAATAATTCATCTGTGTGTCACGTATTTGGTTGCGACACGTCTAGAGGTGGCTGACTCTCATTACTGTATTCCAGGCAAACGTTTCCGTTTACTTCAGTTCCGTTTAGGTTAGACTATAAAGAGAATTTCTAGGAGGACTTACCAAAATATTTTATGTCGTTTACGTATTTTCATTAATTAGTATTTTTTTGTTATTTTCGCATTTGAACGTAAAATCTAGCTTAAATATCTGGTTTTTCTGTTACACAGGTAACCATAGCAACGCTATGGCTATTCAAAGAGGAATACAAGAACATATTGTCATACATGAGTTTCACTATCTTTGTAGATCATTAGAAGTCCCACGCATAACTTTGAAACAAACTCATACCCGATTGACCTTTGTTAAGAAATTTGCAAAATTCCAAACAAATATGAGCTAGCAAGACTTGCCTCAAGCTCATAGCAAACACAGTTATTTATAACCGAGAATGGTAATAACTCCTCTCTTTGTCAGCCTACGTCGGTACACTTCTATATCACTAATTTACTAAACCCTGTGACTTTACTATCACGTCCCCGTGGAGATAGTGGGTCGCACAACTCTTTTGAAAGGTTTCCTTGAAAAAGTAATGAATCCAACACTAGGGAATTTCCTCCTGAATAATATAGTGGTACACAATTCTCGATGTTAATGAATAAAATAATGGGACGACGTATGTGGCTCAAAACATAGGAATGTTTGATATTATTTACATTATGACAAACCCTTGGCACAATTGTCGATTGTATATTAAAGCAAACTACATATTTATCCGTCTGCCCTTAGCAGTTATGGCTTACATTAAACGATCAATAAGTCTTTTAAACACAAGACAAACAAAATCGAATCATCTAATGTAAACGGTCAATGTGGAAAAACAAACAAATGTATAACGAGTAAGGAGCGAGTAAGTATACTAAGCATACATAATTGTAACACAGGTACCTCCTATTGACCCATAGCAACGAAACCGTCCTACTTCAAAAGTATTAATATTCCCGGGACGCAAAAGTGTCTCCCTAACTCGCTTTAAGCTAACTTAGTGCCACATCAAAATTTCATAGACCGTTTACCGGCCGACAAATGCAAGGAAAAACTGCCATTAAAAATACCCCAGTTATTTTTAGTGATTCTAGCGTTTCTGGAAATATCACTGTATATTTTATTTTCAATTATTCATAAGCTACGTTTATTTATAATTGGCTAATAGGCAATTATAAAGTTTAAGGTTGAGCCTGGGGCAGTGGGCGTGGAGTCCGAATGCTCACCTACTTTTAAAGACCTTTGTGAATCAACTGTTTGTAACTTCCTGGAACTCAAACTGGCTTTTCATTTGAACAAAAGATAATTATTGTTATCCTGAGGACAATACTGTCATTCTTTTTAGCTCTTAACTGCTATCGAGTAAAGCTATAATTAGAATTAATTTGGTATCTTTTTAAAATTCTGGATACATTTTCCGGAGAGGAATGAAACGTAAATATTTTTATTACTATTTTAACACACACCTACGTCGTTTAGTTTGCACGTTAATTATCAGGCGTCCCTTCAGCCACAAAAGTTTCTTTATGATTGACTAAGTGATAAACATCACTTCCCATCTGGGTTCTCAAAGCGGATTTCAGGAAATCTAATTTCACTCTTTTATTCTATCTTTAGCCGCGTAGATATGTATTCGACAAAGATTAACGAAGAAATTATATTATTAAGCATTACTGATTAATTTCTAAGCGAATACAGAATAATAATAGCCGTATAGTATATTAAGTTAATTCAGACTATTAGGCAGGTGACCACAAACCAGTATTTCGGTCAGACGCTGTGGTCGGGTAAGCTGTCAGTGACTCGAACACTAGTGCACATTACCGGGTCAATGACCCGCGTGTTTATGCCTTCGTTGATAATGCAGCTTGCTACATTGTACACTTGGTCCTATAAAATATTAATACCTAGCTGTTACACGCGGTTTCAGGTTCCCGAGGGTACTATCTCACGTAGTTGAATAAAAAGTAGCACACTACAAAGATTTAGTCGGCCGATATTTGATTTTTGCTCATACATCAGTATGAAGATGAAGTACACATGTAACAACGATTAGGCATATGTTTGTTTGCAAACCGACTAAAAAGGGCGCCTAGGCTAAAGAATAAAAGGTGTGCATTTTATTTTAACACAATAGATTACTTCTAACATACAAACTGAAAACTGTTTTGTGTTTTGTTTTGAAACCCTATACCTATTAGGTACATGTTTATACAATCTCAAGATAGCGATAAGTCATTTTACTTCACCAAGGAACTCACTAATGTAATTTTTGGTGAGACCATACAATCACTAATCTTATTTTCTCATATGAAAGTCATACATTAAATAATTATTCTGTGTACGGAACATAAGGTTATAGGGGTCAGCTCCCATAGGAATGAAACCCACGACCAAATGATAGAAAGGTCAAACTATACGTACATTGACAAAAACCTGTAACATAATTGGTGGAGATAAATATTTTAGTCAGTAACACAAACACTTACCGTGTTTGTGTTACTGAGAAAATTATTTGTGCTTATTCAATTGCAGTTTTATTGCAGGCTTCGCATGACAGAAAATGGGACATATAGACAATAATAAAAAAATAGTCTTTTCAGATGGTGAATAATTCAACGCTAAATAAAAGAAACTCGCAACGTCTCCAAATCACAATGTTTAATAAACAAGTTACAGTGTAGACAATACCTAAAATACTTTCTTCAGCTCATCTCCATCATTCTTTCCGTTCAAAAAACTCATCTTTCCAGCTATCTAGGTCACTGAAACATTATTGCACCAACAAAAAAATACCATCAAGAGCTCGTAATATTTATGATAAAATGCTAGTTCATACAATGATCCGAATAAATATGATTATCCTAAAAGTCTTCATATTTTGTATGTAGAGCCTACCCCACGCATGACTCATTATGGATCAAGAGATAAGCTGTGTGTTTACCACAAGCGTTTATTTACGAAACGCTTACGTGCTTTCCTCGGAAAGTAATAAAAACATTTTTCTTGAAAATATTATTGTACACTCTTAAAATATGATTGTTCTCAATAACGCGTGAAAATGATATTACCTAAGGCTATATTTTCTTGTAAGTGTGAAAAGAATAAACTAAAGTCTACATGTTTCGAGTTATTATCATAAATAAATATGAATCTACACTAATTAATTCTTTATTACTTTCTTTGAAATAACAATTACATACCTATCTAACCTCCCCACTCAGAGAGATTTAATGATTACTTAAGTCACTCCTTAGTGACGGAATGTCATACAAATCCTTCACTAAGGAATGGCTTAAGTAACCATTAAATGTCTCTGAGTGGGGAGGTAAGTATCTAATGTCTATATCTGTATTTATAGACAAAGAAACTGAAAATATTGTCACGAATCTACTCACCTTTTCATCCTCCTTCAAATGTGAATACATAATTGTTTACACGATCATGTACAAGTACTCAAGACTGTAATTAATACTGACCTATCTCATGAAAATGCAATAATATTAATGACTTAATTACTTACTGTATGAAAATATAGTAAAAGGCACGAGTGATGATTACCACGCTTCAATCAATAGGAATTATCACGACTCTTTTGGTTCCAAAAAGGTTGGATAACAAAGACAAATTGAGTTTAACATAACGTGTTGTTCTTGTAATTGAATAATTAATTTATACAGTTTTGTTTACTATTATTAACTAGCTATGTTTGGGTACGAGCGTGTATGTTTAATTTTCCTAGCTGCCGTTAGTTACTGCTTTATATTATTTTGTTTTTAACCAAATACATGCTTTTATGAAAGCTCATTACGCCAACGTTGTAGGCAATAGGGTATTACATGCATTTTTGAAATATATCTTAAATAAATTCTTTAGTCTTAATATATCTCTAAAAAATTAAAAATATTTTTTTTTTCTCACGTTATGTACGAATATAAATTAATTGTTTTATCATAATTTCAAATTTCGCGCGTATTTCGCGAAAACGCGGCACACAACGGACGCCATGATTGTTTTTTGGTCATGACGTCATTACGTTAGTAAACAAACTACAGCTGTCAGTAATACATATTTTGATATGTATTGAAAATTTTAATAATGAGTAATTATGCTCCGTATCGTTGGTGTGTTGTTTCTGAATGTGAGAACACTAGTGTAAAAACACCAGACAAATTATGGATTCAAGTACCAGTGGATATAAATATGAGAAACACTTGGTTAAAAGTTGCGAGACGAGATCCCGGACTGTTATCAGATAAATCTCGTTTATATTTTTGTGAAGATCACTTTGATGTAAGTAACTGTATTAACATTACCTATCTAATGAAATATACTCTTTAATGATAGGTTAACTACTTCAAGAATCAATACTTTGGGAAATGTGGATAATATTTAGAGGTTATACACTTTTGTTTACTACCGTAATGACGTCATTAGCATGGCGGCGACATTTCGTAGTGTTCAAAGACAGATAAAAAAACCTAAAAACTTTAAACTGCAATAAAAAATATATTTATGTACCTTACGAAGTGAAACTAACATTTCCCGATTGCTTTTCCTCTAAACAATCATTGTAATACACTTTTAATTTTTTCTCATCTAGACTAAAATACCCTATTATATATGAAAACATAAATATACAGACTTCTAAAGTAGAAATCAATTCAAAATCTTAAGTAATAAAAACAAAACAACTGCCGAATATTTACACGCAGCGCCAAAAATATTTACTCTCAAAGTATAATCACTTACCGAACCGTCTCAGGCATTGTTTGATACACCATTTACATACTTATATTGGCGAAGTTATTTTCCTATTTGAATTTACGTACATACTGGGAAAGTTTGATTCGAGAATGAGGGAAAATAACACCCCGGGTTTCAGCTGCCACGCAACATTCCGATGGCAGTTAATATAAAATGCGTGATTGTGAGTATGAAAGTAAATACGTGCTCCAAGCGGGTAAACGAGGTTTGTACGCAAGATACCTTATTCAAAATCCTATATTAATTCAGAGCGGATCTCATTATAGCTGTACGAAATTAAATTGGAGGCGTGTGATCATTCGCGCGTCGAGTGCCGACCATGGTGTTAGCTCTGCCCGTAATGAGACACCATTTACTTAACAACTCCAACATTTTTGTATTTATTTTGATCTCAGTCGACCACATCAAAGATTTCTTGTTTCCGAAACGCAATCTATCTTTCTTTGTTATTAAAAGTTGAGATTCTTGTAGTTTCGATAAATTGAATTCGAGAAAAAGTTCGCTCGGGCTTATGAAATATTCTGTGTTTCAAAGATCGAACGTGGTTTGGTTAGGGGATATTCTGAGAAGACAAATGACTAGCTATCGCTCAAACAAGAAGATAAATATTTTTCAGGTATTTTTTCTTTAAACCTTCAACTAACAAATATTTTTGGAAAGCTCCAAGAATTTGAAATCACTATTCTCGATACATACATATTTGTTTATATTGCTACATTTTTACAAAAGGTAGGTACGCATCTCATAACGCCACTATGGTATCCTGAAAATCGACTCGATCAAATCTACATATTTCTATGCTATACCATAAAACCAAAGCAACAACTATAATTGTTGTTATTTCACTATAATATATTTGAAACACTTTATTTCATGATATTAGGCTTGTTCGAGGAAAACGCTCGCCTAATTCTGTTAGTTAATGATTGCAATAACCAGATTTGGGCCAAGCTAAATGAATGCCAAAATATTTCTTTTTCGTTGCGACACGTTCATTATGACCGAATATAGACGTACCTATAGGTATATTGTGCGTTTTTTGTTACGTACCTTTGTGTAAAAAATATAAGTGAAATAGTTTTCGTTGAAAAGTGCAAAATCTGGGATGCTTTGTAGATAGAAGGTGTATTGAAAGTCATAGAAACCTTGTGTCTCTTGGTCAAATATTTCTGCGTGTTCGAGTCACCAATGGAACCGTGCTCAAGCTACGTGACGGGCTTCAAACATTAATCTACATCGTCATTCTTCAATCTACATCTACATCGTCTACACGTCAAACTACATCTTGTAATAGACTGACCCCGCGACAACAACACATACATACTTTTACTGTTACAGCCTTTTTATCGTCCCACTGCTGGGCTGCGGCCTCCTCTCATACGGAGAAGGATTAAGCATTAATCACCACGCTTGCTCAATGCGGGTTGGTGATTTAAAGACTTTATAGTCCAGGTTTCCTCAAGATGTTATCCTTCACCTTTTTATAAGCCATTGGTGTCTAAGATATACCTAGAAAGTACATACAAACTTAGAAAAGTTGCATTGGTACTTGCCTGTCCTGGAATCGAACCGACACCCTCTTTCTCGAGAGGTTGTTTGTGGTTTGTTACCCATACGTCATATACACATACTTTTACTGTACTCTAATTCGGTTTTCCGGTAAAACGGCGTCTAACCAATTTCGAGAAAAACCGTGAAACCTTTGAAAGAAAAAAATCCTTTAAGTACAGGGAGAGCTACACAGTATTCCACAGAACAATAGATTTTCAGGAATACGTAGCACAGTCAATATCAATTATAGAAACTCTTTCGAACACAGAACAAAGAAAGAACCATGCTACTCAATTATGTAGATTACCGTCCGTCTAACTGGATGTAACTGACTGTCAATATTTTACTTGCAGCGACTGCACTCTGACCCCTAGAACTCAACCACTGTGTAAATACCACTAATTCAGTATCGCTTGCTTCCAAACTTCTAGTAACATCTGGTCTGAATATAATCGTATTAGAAATAATACCTTGTTACCAATGCACAGAATTATCTTAGCATATTCTAATTTCAAATTACAATTCCGTAACATATTCTAATTTTAAAAGATACAAAACACAGCGTGCATCTTATTTGGGAGTCAATGCTCATAATAAGTTGTCATTTGTTTAGGGCTCGACGGGTAAATACTAACGACTGATCCCAATATTCAATCTATCTATTGATTTGCTTACTAGAGATAGAATTTTGACAGCAGTGACAAATTGGTATCTTCTTCATGCCCTGTTCCCAAGTCAGTTGGGGTCAAATTCGTATTGGCGATTAGTAGTAATACATATTATATAATAGCTAGTTAGTAAAATATATGAAAGGCTAATATAGGTACCAACCTATAAGTACCTGCTGGTGTAATAAAAAGTACACAATTTTAAACAGCACATAATTCCAAAAAGTAAATACCAATAGTTTCAAACAGGATAATGCGGAATGTTGATAATACTATTATAGTAGTAAAAGCTGGCTGCAAAATATAATTACATCATTCATTTACATAATGATATAGGCTCTTGTGAATATTATTCGATTGGCCCCAATATGGGCAATCAGTAAAATGTTATAGAGAGAGGAAATTATGTAAAATGATGGCCGAAATAACATCTAATTATATTCAATATTGTATCATTTGGCATGTAGGTACATAATATTGCAACCGTATTACCAGAGGAGATAGGCAGATGTTTGCTCTCTCTTTGATATCTGGGTTGTCAAAAATAAACATAGCCAATTTACCCATACCACAGGTTATTATTCAGTTAATAGTTACTACGTACCCATTTTGCAGAAGAGAGACTTGAACCTAACCCCACTTGCATGTTCAGCTTAGATTGTGATAACATGACCAACAATTTATGACAAATAGTCAATGTAATTATTTATTTCTTATAATCACATCGTATGAGCAGCACGCATACATAAATACCCGTTTCTTTTACAAATCGTCGGTCCACATCCCACACTACATTTCACTAAATATTAAAGATGTTTTATAAAGTTCCTATTAAATATAGCGTTTTTTGTTACGCTATTACGTGCTCGTTCTCATTAGTAACATTTTCCTCCTTTTTAGGTTTTGTATTTATAGGCTGACAGATGGGCAAACATAATTAAATAGATCCAAAAATATTTTTCAAGTTGTGTCTAATATTAGCACTGTCTAAACATATTTATCACTAGCTGTTGCCCGCAACTTCGTCTGCGTGGGCAATATAGAATAGTCAAAATACTACTTATCCCGTAGGTGCATTCTTTCACGTGACAGTATAATTAGGATTAGCACTTAGCAGTCGCATAGATTCATTGATCAAGGTTGTGTTGTGGATGTGACCATTTATCTAAACAAAAGAAGTAAAGTTTGTGACGTTGTGAATATCTCTGGATCTAGTCAGCCAATTTGGAAAATTATTACGTATGGTGCGTAAGTAATTTTCAGGAAACAGTTATAATCTATGTCTATATGCTTTGAGTCTGACAAAGCTGTCATTTGTACATTTTCTGCAGCTGCTGCGACTAATCAGAAGCCAGAAAGTCTGTCAGTTTCACCATGGATATCGTCTTGTGTAGTGAGACTGGATTGAAGATAGGTAGATAGGTAGTCGCTCCAAGCAAAATATTGGTACTCAAACAGATTCGGTGACTAGAAGGCAACACCAACATAGTTGGGGAATAGCTGGATGGATTATAAAATGAGTCATCATCATCAACAGGCGCATAGGGTAGGATAGTTTCACTACTGGGGAGAAACACTTGTATGACGGGGATTTTTTGTGCACTCACTCACTATGGTAAGGCTGACCCCACATTAGGCGTGCGCGATCCTCGGGCGTGTGAGTAGCGCGGGCGTCGCGAGCACGCTGCATGAACGTCGCGTTTTGCTGCCCTGCGGCATGTGTGAAGAGTCCAAGCGACGCGCTCGCAGCGAGCACGCGGCGCTCGAGTTGCGTTCTTACCCCTTCGCCCGCTATCCCCGCCGCCCGCTAAACGCCTTAGCAGTTAAACGTCAAGGACAGCGGCGCGTGCGCGCCGCGAGCGCGCTGCAAATGCCGCAGGGCAGCAAAACGCGATGCTCACGCAGCGCGCTCGCGACGCACGCGCGGCGCCCGCGCTACTCACACGCCCGAGGATCGCGCACGCCTAATGTGGGGGAGGCCTAAGCCGGGACTCCACCGAAATGTTTGCATTAGTTCACGAATAGGCAAAATGTACGTATCTGTGAGAGTCCACTTCATGTGTTCGTACTTGAAACCTGCAGTTTTGCCAAGATTTTCAAAATGTACGCTTGCAATTTGTCATTTCTTGGTGGAGCCAGCAAATCGAAAGAAACATAAGTGTTATATACTGTGCGTCACTACCGCACACCGGGAAAATTTCGCTCTTGCGGAGGACGTTTATATACCATATTTTGTGTCACACAGGACGACAGTAAGTATCCACCGAAACACTTTCAAAGATCTGATGAACGAACAAATCAGACCTGACTTGGTCACCTGGGGCCAATCAGAGCTCTATGAAGCGATCATATGCTTTGGCTCCTACTGTTATTGTGGTTTCTGAAAATTTATTCACCTCATTCAACGATGAATGTAATTCTGATGGTACTATTAAGAACACTTGCTTAGCGCAGAAGCTGACGTTGGCCGGTTGACTCTTTTGACTTCTCGAATAGGATACCATTGGTTTTTGTGCAATGCACACCTGCAATGCATGCTGGATTAGGATAGGATACAGGTGGATAGGATTTGCAACAGAAAACAATTCTGTCTTTGTGATTGAATGACATCAAACGTAGTTTTATATAAAAGGTGTTTTTTTAGACTTGGCTCGGGTCTTACTGAGACTGTTTGTAATCGTGACCAGTGTATTTGCGATCAGAAGTTGAAAGTAAGCATGTCTCTGGTATGCGACGCGCAATTTGTACGTTTTCAGACGCATAAAGCATTTTACGTGTGTATGGTATTAAATCGAGAAAGCTCCCATTTCTTATCTGCACTTTGTATCTGGGCTTGTTCTTAAAGCTACAGAATCCTACATTACCTACCTACCTCACGCTTAGCAGCGCTTGCGAGAGACAGATCCTCCTTTCTTCTAGGATTAAGTTTACATATTTTGCATCAGAAAAAATAATTAAGGTCTACTTAATACTACTCACTCAAAGTAATTTGTTTTAAGGCCACCACATTAGTGGAAGATAAGCTAAACTATGTTTATGAAAAAATCCTGATATGAACTCCATCTGTAACTTTAAATGATAATTAATTGTTATACTAAAGTCATCATTTTTGACATAATGTTCAAAAAATAATTTAGATGGCACCGTTTTAAATTTGGCTGAGAACTATTAATTTTCCTTTCATCAAGGTAATAATTATAATTGGATTTTGATGTGGCACGGCAAACTGACAAACACTATTGAAATGTCTATCGAAAAATTACACTACGTGTTAAAATATGGTGAATTACGGAAAATACACAACTCCATCTGTTGGAATAATAATCCTCTATAAAGAATGTATGGTAATTTATTGTCATTTACCACCTCGCTCCTTTGGCAAATTTTATGTATTTTATTTAACACAGATTACCACAGATGGAGCTACTTTAACCTTGGCTAAACAAAATTTTCATTTTTTTTTCTTCCGAAGTTACTTATGAAGGTGTGATTTTCTGTGTAAAGGTTAATAATAGGCCGATCAACTAATATAAGTACAACATTCAAATGTACAGTTTTGACAAACAGATTGCGTGTCGTAATATTTTACGTCTTGAATTCACAAAATTAATCATATCTTTTGATAGAGTGAATCGATTTCGATGAAACAAAAACTAAGTAATACCCCAAGTTACGTAAAATTTTTGTATATAAGTATTGTCTGCATTGAATTCGTAGATTTTACGTGAATCCCGAACAAACAAACAGATAAACAGACAAACAGACAAACAGACAAACAGACAAAAATGACAAAAATGATGGAAATGGGTTCTGTTAGTTATCCTTTAACATGCTGGCTATTTTTTTTGTCAATTTCTTCAATGTACAAAAATTACTTTTCTACAGATTTATTATATGTATAGATTACAGACGGCTACACAAAACTAGTATAAGCTGACCATTCAATTTCTAGAAAGATCATTTAAAGTGAGTCCAAGACAAATTGGTTTTATATAGCTTGATGTGTTACCGTGAGTACACATTATTATAGTTCGGCCATTCAGAGAATGCGTTCCTGACACGTCGCGATTGAACTGACGACGTAACTACATTCATTGATTATTGATATAATAATGTTGTTTTAATGCTCCTCAATTGTTAAAACGGTAAACAACCAGCAAAAATATTTTTATCGTAACTGCAACGCCATTGCAAAGTTACGTCGTCAGTTCAATCGCGACGTGTCAGGAACGCATTCTCTGAATGGCCGAACTATACTTAAAGCACATTCTTTTTATTTCAAGCCATATTGAAACAATGTGGTGAAACAAAATGTTGACCTAATTTCAATAGGTATAGTTTCGATGTCAATATTTTGTACCATTACAGAAAAACTGCAATTACATATTTAGATATGGGTCAATTAGGGCTAAGTATAGCAGTCTGCTTTATTATATTTTAGCCAAAAGTTCCGCCGTGTACTTAACTGCTCAGCCAATTTTGATTTATAAATGAGTGATTCAATCAACTGATTTTAAACCGTTAAAATATGCTTACTTTTTATACCACTAAAAGTAAATTCCCGAATATATCCTGTGCTATCGCGTTATTTCCTCGTCAATCATTTGATCGATGGTAAAACGTAGGCGTCTGATATTTTCAACCTCACTATGGTGGAAAAAATAAGGCTTTCCTTTTTAAAAAATATATGTATTAGTCAGATCATTCCGTGATTGCTGTCCAAAATCTAAAGGGCTTTTAACCAACAAGAAGTAGTAGTGATTATTTTTAGCTTGGAAGCACATACTGAGCAAAAAAACTAAATCGTTTCAGAACTAAATACCCCAAATAATTAATTAGCCAACTAAAGTCGAACATAAAATTAAGTACAGAAAAAAAATGCGCAAAATTAGTTATTTGCGAAGTCTAAACGGGGTTTAAGCGTCTGTTTATTTATTGGTCGTTATTGAAGAGACGGGATTTCGGTTGGCACAGTGCCCAGTAGCTGCAGTCATTTAGTGTGGCGCCTAAACGCGTGAACTAAGAGCATTAAACGACAGGATCTGCCATAAGCACGAACATTGCGAGAAAGTCAGACTATCAGGAATAGCAGGAAATCTACTTATAGCTGTAATTAGATCTCATCATTTGTCTATTTTAAATTATTTTATTTTCAATCTTTAAATAAGCATAACTCACATTGACTTTCACCTCAATACAAATAAATTTTCAATTTAATTGTATAAAATATGTTTTCATTATATTGTTTTTTTAGTGTATTATTTCAATATTTTATATTTTATTTATGGACTATGTGATACGTCTGAAATGAAAATGAAAATTATGCATAAATACACAAAAATTATAAAGCAAGGATAAACTTGCCGAATGCATGTAATTCCTGAATGACCTCCTTCCTGCCTTGCATTTAGCACAGGAGAATGCTCGGCAATGGTGTCTCCAGTTTGTTCAATTATCTAAGAGAGCGCACGTAGCATTACGTGTTATAGGCTGCATTCGGAAGTGGCAGTTGCCTATCATCCAAAGTTCGGCTTGTGAATAAACTGCCAAACGTTTATGAAGACCTAGTAGTCCGTGTATAGCATTAATGTCAGTTTTGATGTTCAGAGAACACTTAAAAATATATGTACTGGCTCTTAAAGAATCCTAAAATACAATAATATAAAGTTATCTCCATGTCAGCAGACTTACAAGTTACACGTGATTTTCATTTCTACGGGGACATGACATTACCACTACACTGGAACATTCTATTTTGGAAATCGAGACATTTCCTCGAAAACCACTTAGCAAGAGCAATTAGAAGCTCCACAACAGAACATTTCGTATTTCATTTTCAATTTTACACCAATTTGCAATGTTGTTTGTTGTATAGGCTAGCTTAAATATGAACCAAAATTAAATTTTAAATATATGTATCTAGGGAGCTCTAATAAGCAGCAACGAATAAGCCTGTCAATCTGCACAGTTATAATTTGAATACATTTCAACAACAAACAAAATTATGCAAATGAAACGTACAAATTGACGATTATAACCCAAATCGATTGTTCAAACCAAATCATATCGGTTGAAAGGCAAATTAATCATAGCGTATTGACGAAACTAACTAAACAGCAGTTTGCATAACAAATGTGGTGAACACCAATAGTAAATTTAGTATCGATAAATTTTGAATCGATGTTTGTTCACCTGCTGTGTATGTTTGTATGGTACACAGTTCGGCATAGTCGCGGCCTGTTATCGATGAATTAACAAACGCTCTTCTTTTGTTTTCCAATTCCATTTTTTTATTTGTAACAAACCGAGGGTGTTATAAGTTTGACTTGTGAGCGTGAGTGTGTGTGTGCTTGTGGCATGCTCCGGATCGGATGAACCGATTTTGATTACCTTTTGTTGGTTTGAAAAGTGAATTTAATATTTTTAAATATTCATTCTTGTTTTTTTTTTTGTTATACTTAAGTTATTGTTAACCTTTACTACAGTTTGTCGCACCAGCACATTTAGGTAAAACTACTCTATAAAACTAACATTTCCATCTCAAGATTATGTAAGTCAGGAAGTATATATCTCTTGGGCTTGAGGTACGTCCAAGGGTGCCTGCATTTCTCAAGTTACAGGGACCTTGCAGGATTCTGACGGCCTAACGACCTAAGCTTCCGACTTATCCTGGGTCTCAGATGGCCGGGTTCTTTCAAAAAGGGAAGAAATGATTTTTAGTGGCATGAATTGTTAGTGATACGGTTTTTGAAAGGCAGTGACTTCGTGGAAACTGTTATCACTGAGAGTAGAAATACTTTACTTATTTAGTTTAAATTTTTTAAATAGATATTCACTTTCACATTTTTATACCCATCTTGAAGATAGACTTAATTAAAATCTGATTAGAATTAAACCTGTAAACAGTCACGCGACCCTATGGCATTGAATTCAAACATGCTATATACCGATTTTACGTATGTTCTTCTCAGGAAAGCCAATTACAAGACCATTAAGCTGGAAGGAATGTCACGCGGGAGATAACGTCAGACAGACATGTATGGAAAAACATTCTATGAACTCGTGGATCTGCAACATTTTTTTTTTATTTTATTTATAAAGGTCATGGCAGACATGAAAGGCACGACACAGTACATCACGGCGCAGTTGTTATTAGATAGCTGTAAGGTTGCAGTCACCGCGTCGTTGTTAGCTTTTTATACAACATGTAACGTAATTAACGCACACCCTCAAACACCCTAATTAGAATATTATGTTATAATCATAATACACACACTGAATTTTTAATTTAACATGTATGTGCATTGTTATTTACTAAATTAGTTATACCAATTCTTGGAGAACTTTTTGGTCATACTACTACGCACGCAAATATCGCGCCGCGCGCCACTCGACTCGACACAACATAATGAAACTACAGAAAAAGCCGACAATACACGAAGTCTTATTACTTTGAGTTACGGTCTATTTGAATTTGTTTTGACTGTACAGGGTTAATATGACAATAATTTCCGTAGTTTTAATTATTTTTGTGATAAAAAATTACCTATATAAAAATGATATAAATCGATTCAGTAAACAATTCTGAACAAACTAATTTCAGGATGTGCGTTAATGAAGTTACATGTTGTATATTTTATATATTGATGTTATAACATGTTTTATGTGAGAATCAATATAAGAGTCATATTCAAATCACAAATTAATCGCGTGTTGTGTCCTTAATGTGTGGCCACCTTGCGATACGCTGCGCTGAAACTCATAATAAAATTGTAAGCCAACTCCTAACACTATTGTGTGGATAGAAACAGCAAGATCGAATAACGTTGAATATCGAATAGGTTTTGATGTTGATACCTTCAATAGCTTAGTCTTAGATGTATTGATTTCTACCACACTGGTCATAAGGATTTCTAAGAACCCGTGTGTAGTAAGACTACATGTATACCATATACCATTATATCAGGAAAAGCATAGTAGGTACCTATATGAAGACATTGAAAATGTGCCTATTCTGTTGGAGCCGGAAAATTAATGTATGATAATTCTAAATAATTTCAATAACATAATTTTGCACTCCTCCCACGTCGGTTAATAGCACATTTTTAAACGACTTTTATTGTTTCTTTCAAAATGTTCTATCTGAAAATTACCATGTAGATGATTCTCTGTATATTGAATATACAAAATCAAATTCAAAATATTGTTGTCTGTGATTGAGAAGAGATGAAACATACGATTGGAACAATGCAGTGGAAAGATAAAATGTTTGCATGTTTTTATTGTATTTACGCTTGCACAAATAAAACAGGCGCAGCAGTAAAATACTATAACAAAGCCACTTCACCATACATAAACAACACCCAATTTAAATTTCACTAACTCATCATCCTCATCCTCCGAGCCTTTTTCCCAATCATGTTGGGGTCGGCTTCCAGTCTAACCGGATTCAGCTGAGTACCAGTGCTTTACAAGAAGCGACTGCCTATCTGACCTCCTCAACCCAGTTACCCGGGCAACCCGATACCCCTTGGTTAGACTGGTGTCAGACTTACTGGCTTCTGACTACCCGTAACGACTGCCAAGGATGTTCAATGACAGCCGGGACCTACAGTTTAACGTGCTATCCGAAACACAGCCAATGGTGTCTAAGATATACTTAGAAAGTACATACAAACTTAGAAAAGTTGCATTGGTACTTGCCTGACCTGGGATCGAACCCACTAGGCCACCACAACTATAATTTAAATTTCACTAACTAAACTACACTTATAACAAAAAAAACATGGCACCAAACTTCGTAATGCGTACCAAAGGAGCAAAAATGCCCCAATCAGTATCCTATGCACGTTAAGAACGCGCACATACTAATACTGCAGAGTATTTAGTAGGCCCATGGTAGGAAAAAAAATATTTTTAGAAAATCGTGAATTCAATCAAAGTATTGATTTCCGACACTTACGCGAACATTAGACATTTAAATAAAACTGCTTTTACGGCTTTTATCGCGGTTATATTATTTAAACCTGACGTTTCGAATCCTTTACAGCATCCATGGGCACGGGCTGCCCGTGACCATGGATGCTGTAAGTGTGTGTGTGCTGTGTGTGTGTCTAGTTTTATTTAAATGTCTATCAAAGTTTTCAGTCGGTCAAATACCGAACAAATACCTAATCGTTGTTACGTGGCTATTTCCATTCATCTTCATACTGATTTATGAGCAAAAATCAATTAACAGCCGACTAAATCTTCGTAGTGTGCGCGCGCTCTTATACGAGTACCCAAAAAACTTCAGTTCCGACCAACATTTGGAGTAAATCTAGCAGCAGGTGCGACTTATAGCAACTTGAATACAAGTAGACTCTTGGGGGCCATAACGACATCTTTGAACTTTACGTTTCTCTTGTAACCAGTAAAGTGTCAAAAATCTTGGGCAACAAAAGTTAATAACGTTGTACGGGTCGCGCTGCTAAGTCAATTATGTCAGTGACGGTGTTCAGGTTTGTTTTTTATGTTTTTAGTGTACGTAGAAATGTATTCTTGTTTGTCTTGCATTGTAAATGTTTGAACTGAACTTGAAAGTTGACTTTTGCGTCCTTATGGTTGGTGACTAGCAAGCGTGCGTATATAAAAGGTTACATTGTGTCAAGAAACGTTTAGAGTACCTAAATTTTATTTTATATAACAATATATCTGTGCTGTCTGTCTCATAATCATCATCTGTATAATAGTGAATAACTACCTAAACTAATAAACAGGAATATTTTAAAAACCCTTCGAAGCTTCCCAGACATCCTAATACCAGAATGTTTTTCATCCCTAAAGTCAAAAGTAACCTAGGCCTTAACGCTCCCCTACTCAGTATCAGGGGCGTAGCTACCGCAGTATCTGCCGCTACGCCACTGATCAGGATTTGCAATGAGTTTAACAGTCTTTGTAAATTAACAAACACCAACATTCATGTTCGTTCCAATAAAAAATTTAGAAAAACTATCTCAGAGATATGGGAATGCAATTAATAGCAATAAATATTAAAATAGTTTATTCTAGTTCTTAAGTCACACTTGCTCAGAAATACTAATAACGTTTGTTAAATATTAATAGTGTTGTTGTTATAAATGATGTGTATACCTGTAATAGGCATACATACCAGTAATGTAATTTTTAACGTATTTTTATAACTTCTGTGTATGTATTGCTGTTGGTGTACCTAATAAATAAATAAATAAATTACAGTTTTTTTTTACGGTAGGTAATCTCGGCTGATATAATTTATATTTTAACCGGGTACGGGAAATAGTTCCTTCAGGACATGGATGAAGTCACTGACAGAAGCTACAAAAAAATCAAGCGGGTATTTATTTAGGAAAGTTCCACAGAATACATTGAAAGTCTTCTAAGCGGCCAGTATCATACCTCTTTGATATTTGAAATTCAAGAGCGTATCTCCAAAGGTTGTGTCGAGAAACTCGAGGCGATAAGACCAGCTATTGTAACACATTCACTGTACGTTACCTAGTTTATGTGTCCCTTTATTTGTTCGGTCAGCAATAAAGAATATTCTATTGTATTCCTTTCTATCCATATCGTGACAATACCTTATACCCAGTTGTAGGAAAACATTGGAAATAAGAATTTAGTTATAGCAAGCGTTTATATTATGAACTATTTTTCCATGTTTG
The DNA here is from genome assembly GCF_022581195.2 of Helicoverpa zea. Taxonomy (NCBI): domain Eukaryota; kingdom Metazoa; phylum Arthropoda; class Insecta; order Lepidoptera; family Noctuidae; genus Helicoverpa; species Helicoverpa zea. The sequence continues at coordinate 10,195,897 of NC_061455.1, read as the reverse complement.
TATCAGCAGTTTAATTTATGCCTTCCATAATATTTGTAAGAATAAAATTACAAATTAATGTTTGCTAAGTTCGAGCCCAAGTTTATCAAGATCACTCCAGTAAAGGAGCACCTAAACGCCTTAGGCCGAGCCTCATAAACAATTGTAAGTGCAAGTCTTCGCGCCAAAATTAAACGCATAAATATAAAGAGAAAATCAATTTGTCCGCCTTTACGGTTCTTTTTCAATGTTTTTATACTACGACTTATATAAATCGTAAATCTATTTACATAACGACAGTCGTTGGGTATATGAAGGCAAATCCGTATTATTCAATTGAGCTGCTTTTAATGTTGACATTTTTACAGCGAAATTGTTACTAAGATAAAAAAATGTTTAGGATTTGTTGTGATTGTGAAAAGGATGGAGTAAGTTATTTCAATAATTAACACGGTACACACACTAATGAAAAGCGTTTGTTTAAAGTCATATTTAGGTATATAGTGTGTACATGCTCATAATCCACTTACTTGTTACCACTCTTAAAACTTCGTTTTAGTTGGTTTCTAAATTACCAGCTCAGACAGACAGACACTCCTTAACTGCACACGATCAGACATGAATCCAACTAAACGTAGAAGAACCTCAGACAAAAATTACAGCAGAAAACAATGGGAACAAATATAATGACCACCATAAAATGCTTTGATACCCTTAGTTTTCTTCTTCTTCTTCTTCTTTCTCCTGCCCTGTTCCCAAATATTACTTGGGGTCGGCGCAATATGTCATTTTCTTCCATTTTCCCCTGTCACTCGTCATACTGACACTCACTCCCTTCCTATTCATATCATCTTTCAGGCAATCCATCCATCTAGTGATACCCTTAGTTTTGCAACCAGAAAAATCTACTGAACACCAGAAAAATAAAGTCTAAAAATGTAATAGTACCAGCTATTTTAGTCACGACTTCACTTTAAATTGTATTCGACCACCAAATTTAGTAAATGATCACCAGCTCTTGACGACCAAATTAATGTATTATTTTTGCCTAAATAATGTGATTGCCATAAAATGTAGGCTTATTATCAAATAAAGTATTATGATGCCATATTAAGTTATGTGTCCGGCTTGCAATGCATGCGTGAGTGTCAGTATGACGAGTGACAGGGGAAAATGGAAGAAAATGACATATTGCGCCGACCCCAAGTAAAATTGGGAACAGGGCAGGAGAAAGAAGAAGAAGAATGTGTTTCTCAATACACTCCCTCGAAAACACACACTTATCGCACTGTTTAGAGGCATGCAATAGACAATTTTCCACCCTAGTGCAGGAAAAGGGTCCCCATAATGTTATTACATTTATTGTATCAGGCCGAACTTATTTTTTTGGAGTCAGTTTACTTAAACAGGATAGCAAGATGTAAAAACTTTGATTATCATGTTATATTAAAACGCTGGTATAATTTTGATGATCATTCACTACTTTTGGTGATCATTTACTACTTTTGGGATAACAATGATTTATTTGGACTCATTTTGCTTAAATAGGATAGCAGAATGTAAAAACTTTGGTTATCATTTTACTTTAAAATGGTGGTTTAATTTTGGTGATCATTTACTATTTTTGGCTTGCGCATGATTTATTTTGGAGTAATTTCACTTAAATGGGATAGTAAAGTGTTAAAACTTTGGTTATCATTTTACATTAAAATGCGAGTTTCATTTTGGTGATCATTTACTATTTTTGTCTGCTATTTGTTACTATTTCTGGTGATCAGTTAAACATAAGCCGAAAACAATAGCAAATGCCTTCACAGTGCCATCAAAGCAATTAATTTTCATAGAAGACGAGGAGTATCTAACTTCACCATGCAGGTTGTATACCTATTGAGGTTGATATAGTTTAACAAGACGATCCAGGCTGAGAGGTTACTCAAGTGACTTAAAATTAACCAATATTGGAACATCGTGTCACCTGGTTACTTAATTAAGAGCTCAACTAGACAGACACTACTCAACTGCACACGGTCAAATCTAACTTAAAACGACTTGAATCCAACTTAAAATATTAATAACCTAGACAATAATAACAGCAGAGAACAATAGGAAATTCTATCACAGCACCACGAATCTATCAATTTCCATATTTAACCTCGGCCATGCAGGTTGAATACACAGGTCTACCACCATGCAGGTTATATACCTATAGAGGTTGATATAGTTTACAAGACGATCCTAGCTTAGAGGTTACGTGATGGGATTAGCACGGCAGGCTGTGCTCTAAATCTCGCCTAATACTGAGAAGTACCGAACATTTGCTGAGTACACTAGAGATTATGGCACGTCGATCGATGCTATGATTTCCGAGGATTATTGGAGTTATGATAAGTAGTGTTTTGTTAATTAGTTCTTATTTACTGACTTGTATATGCTTTGTAGATATGAGAGCTGTAAATGATACTATTGAAGAGATTTTTAATAATTTTGTAATATGCAATGGTCAATCAAAATTGTTTTCAATTAAGTCTTTGATGCTTCTTGTTATATGGACAGCAAACCTAGCACTGTGAGAAAATGCAGTTACCTTAAACCTGATATTACCCCACAAATACAAACAAACTAGTTTTTCACATTATCACATATCAGATGTTTACATAGGACCAACACATTTCATAAGTGTAACACAAGCCTAAAACTTGAGAAATCTTACCTGACCATTCTCTATTCAGTCCTACATTCGACAGAGCGAGTCGTTTCCCGATTCTAAAGCACCATCCTTGCTTCAAGAGAAATGACATCGCTAGGAAAAGATATATATTTTTCTAAGACCGCCCAAGTTGTTCAATGGGGTTGAAAAAGAAACATTTCCAAGTTTCACCTCGTTACACGTGTTTCCCTCACGATGCAGAACGAAACTAGATACTTTAGATTGTTTATTTAACTAACATCTCTAATACTTTTTACTTAAAGGGTAGTTTACCTAATTAGATCTTCTTTCCTTCTTAGTTGACAGTCTTAATTGATGTTGAGAATTAAGGTCAAAAACTTGATTTATTACACTCAAGAGTTGAGAACTTTTAGTCCACTGGTATTTACTTTCGGGAGTCACTAATCGCGGTTCGAAGGGAACCTTTCAAAACATTGGATTACCGGCTTACCGAAGAAACGACTCGCGGTAAAAAGAACTAACTAACATAGGGGTTAGCAAATATGTCCAAACTCCGACTTGTGTACACCATTCTAAATAAATATAGGAGGAAAAGTAGCCCAAATAAAGCTATGATCTAAGTAGCTAAGACATTTATTTTCTTTAAGCTGTAAGATTATTATTTTGACCTCTTTAGGCATTAAGAGGCACTCAACCAAACAATATGTTCGTATGTAGGATCAATTGCTTCGTAAAACTATTGTAAGCTTCAGATTATAATATCGTATCGGTATGGACCGTTATAAATCCGTAAAGTACGCATCAAAATTGCTAAAGTTTTCAACAAAAAACCCTTTTATGAATTATTAAAATGTTTACGTTTTGGCTATCAATGTAGAAAATTTCTATTAAAGGAAATAACAATAGTTGTTCTAATGATAACATGCATTACTTCTACTGCATTGAAAACTGAACAAAAAAATAGGTTATACTCAGGAACAAAAATAAACTTTAATGGGCTTACTACAAAAACTTTAACAACTGTTTTACACTTGTCTAAAAAAAATGTGTCTCCAAAATGAACCTTATGTCAACGTCATAATTTGTCATTTTTTTAGACAAGTCTTAAACTGACGTTAAAAAGTTTTTGTGGTAAGACGGTTATTATCTAACAATAGAGTCACTTATTAAAAGCATCCACTTTTACTTTCCCCCACCCCTTCTACAAAACAGGTTTGAGGTAACATCGCGTTAATGCAGACTTTTTATCAAAGACTGCTAAGTTAGTCTTTGAAATCCTAAATAATTAGCTCAGAGCCTGCGATGTACAAGACTTGGCTCATCTAATTATTATTACCTCGAAACTGTATCAAATATAATTAATGTTAGTTAGTTTCCCCGTTGCGTGTGTTTAGCTCACAGTTTATACCCAAAGGCATCGAATTTCTCACTTAGCGTAAAGCCTGATTAGCAATTATTTACTCTATGACGTAATTACGTTGAGTTCAATTTTGATGCATCACGGTTTTGGATTAAGACTTTGGAAAGTGTTTGAAGGTGATGTGTTGCTAATAAAGGTGAGTTTGTAAGTTATTAAATATGTAAGAAGATATCTTCGTAAAGCAGATATTACTCATATTTAGATGTTATGATGGTATTCAAAATCTACACATGAAAAATATGTTACTTTTAGACACATAACAATATCTATTCCATGTCAACGACTAAAAATAACTACATTATCAATGACATCTAATTCCGTGGCATTAGCAACATAGTAACGAGTCTACAATGTCGGTTCCACGGTCCTAATTTGTATGAGAATAGATCCGAAGCGAGGTGAAATCATCAACGCAACCTATATGGAAATTGTCACCTATTATCCGATACAAATTGGAGGGGCTTGCGTCGACCTGTCAGCTTTTGCAATCGAAACCCAATTTAAAATTAAAAATACATTCGTGATCTATCTATGAAATAGAATTTCATTTTATAACGAGGTTGATAATAGGGGTGGAATAATATAATGTATAGGTATGTCGCGGCTATCTGGTTCAATGCCATGTTGTGCTGTCGTCGCAAGTGAGGTGTCGGCTTCGATTCCCGGGTCGGGTGGAAATGTTTTGTGGGTTTTAGAAAATTTCACAAAGCAGCCCGGAGCCTGGGAGTTGGTGAATGATGCACGGGACATCTGAGAGCGTAAATGGCGGTCCTATGCTGATCTCTGTCTGATCGTGTCGGACTGCCAACAGACATCAATATGTTTCTGCCACATCATATCTATAGCATAGACACGTACACAGAAACAACTGAAAAAATAAACCCATTTTTTACAAAGTAAATATTTTTGTACGTTGGTAAATGTGCGTGAAAACAAAATATTTTTTCAATTATACCGTGACATATTAGTAAGCGGTCCAATACACGCAGAATTTGTCAACAAGCAACATTCGTGGCGCGTACTGAATTCGCATTTTTATTAAAACAATCACACAAAATAAGTTTCAGAGCAAACGGCGACGGAATACTAATACACCATAGACAAGAGGAGTCAAATTCCAAAGCATGACTGCTTTTATAAAAAGAAAAATAAGATTTTTTTCTGCTTAGTGCTCTTTTACACGTTCTAGAGTTACTAAAATTACACGATGACTTAGGTTAGGTAAGTAATTTTAAGAATCTGATATATATTTTCATCACTAGCTTACGATCAATTTACTAAGGGTGGTGAAAATATTTAGAAGCAAATTGTTCGTATATTATGTACGGTGATTCTGCTGTATAGAAAATCATACTTAATAAAAAACGTATTTCTTACAAAATATTATAAGCTCACTTATCATCATTTTATTTGTATTATCCCCACATATATAAATAATATAGTACCAATAATAAAAAAGATAATTATGTTACCTATATCTATTATGGACATGGAAAACAAAATCCTGCTTGTACGGAAACACACTATTCAGCATCAGATCAATCTGGAAATGTAAGAACCGAAGCGAGCGAACACGGATAATCTTAAATGGGTCTAAGCACGCAACTTCTGTGACATTTTAGTAGATTAATACTGGTCTAGAATGGGCATTTAAACTATGTTCCTTGAAAATAATTTGATCTACGCAACATCAAAAATGTAAAAGCACTTTTTTCACTTTAAATAATAAATCCTTTTTGAAATCGAATCCACCTAGAATATTTTTGTTTTAATTCTGAAAAAATATTTCGTCTATGGTCATCATTAACCTTCCTTAACCTTAACCTTTTATTTATCTGTTAATGGACATATACTCCCCTTATACTTCTCATGTCTCTAAATCTCATCATACAAACTTCACCAGTATGTGAGATGTACCAGAGTATGTGCACTACAAAAGCCTACACACACGTCCATGGAAAAAACATCGTTGCGTAATGAGTTTTCATGTCAAGATGAAAACAATGCTATAGACAGTTTAGATGGTTTTTCTTGCAAAAGGTTTCCAAGAAAAAAACGTGCTTTTTAATTAGTGTTTAGTAACGCAATTAATTGTCGCACGCGTGAAACGAAAATTTAATTTAGCGCTGAAACGGAACATTTTTTTTCTAGTCCTATAGTGATAATGGTGCAGCCGTGTAAGTTCGTAAGTATACTTTATCAATACAATCGCAATATCATGTTTAAGCCGACCCCAACATAGTCGGGAAAAAAGGCTCGGGAAATTATGAATTGCAATATCATTCTTAGTCCTGATTCCAATTTTAATTAGAAAATCTCATTTTTTTTAAAGTAGACAACAACAAAACGAACACGAATTTAGTTTCTGGAAGAGCCAAATAAATTACGCTACGCTAATAGGTCCAGTTGTAATCTATAAAACAAGCATATGAAAACTGGAAGTCAAAATTTTTTGTAGATGTTTATGAATTTCTGTATAAAGTAACAACAACAACGTTTTCCTAGAATCACTCAGTGTTTTACCCGTCAAAAACAGAAATGTTTACAAAGTTTCTACTCGTGGATTACTACGATACTCATAACAAAAGATAAAAGGAAACATCGAAATATACCTATTCTCATTACCATAACAATAATTAGCCTTTTCAATCATCCATCCCATGGCGAAATGAAAAAAGGGTTCAGCATGCAAAAAGAAATTAGGTGAATTTATTTCGACATGATTCGACTCTCGAAACGGCACAATGGGGGCTGGCCTAGCAATTAAGCCAATTACTGCTATTGTATTTAACAACCAAAAGAGGTTCCTTTATTGCGAACTATACAAATAATAGTGTAGAAATAACGAGCACACAAGTCCTTTCGACTTTTTCATTAATTAAAATGACTTTCACTTTATAAAATGTAAATTTCACTGGCCGGTTTGTTAGAATTTGCAAATTGTTATGGTATTAATTCATGAACTACGTTCGTTAATTTTGTGCAGACGACAAGTCCAACTTGGGCCAGTGTTTAGATTTTGTTCGAAACTTTTTGGGTCAGTTTGTACTTTCAGCGTAGCCCGTTAGTTCTCCTGCCGTTTACCTAGTTTTACGTTCCTAGAGCAAGTAAATCAATGTTATAAAATTACTATGTAGGTAAGCTTTTATTGGAAAGCATTATTACAATTTCATAAAAGCCAGCTATTACATGGTATTTTGCTCGCAACGCATAAGAATTTCTATGTGCATTCATTTAGCAAATTCTAAATGCATTTTAACATAACTGAAGTTTCTACGTAACTAACGTTTTAGAGCAGTGAACGTGAAACAGTAATTGCTATAATGATGTTAATATGAACACTAAAAGTTTTTCCACTCTGCAGACTTGGCCGCTAGCCAGCCACTTTTTTGTCCAGCAATTTTGGCAAGACGGGGTAGCTGTGAGTTTTACGGACTTAAATGGCGGATTCCCTATTTTTGGGCCACTGGCTCGCAATCGATCAACTGTGTCTTAACTTTGGATGGACAGCTTAACGAGCTCTTTGATGCATAAGAGATAAATGTACTTAAAGTTAGCCGGGTATTTTCTTTGGTAAATTGAAAAAGCCAATGAATTCCTGAAGGGATGAGGTGATAAAAATTATTATGAATTAAAAAGAAATTAGTTTGGTAGCTCATTTCATTTCTAAATTACATTTCCCTTATTTTCATAATCATTATGTTATTTATTTATAACATTCTTTATCTACAATTCAAGACTGAAAATAAAGAGCAAACGTAGTTTAAACAGAATTACTGAAACCTGTCCACAAAACTGAAAAGGAGCTCAAGATTTCAATCTAATTAAATAGGACGACTACAAGAAAGATGAAAGTTTAATTCTGGAATACTGGCAACACTTCCTCAGACCTATCACACTTCAGTACCCCCAAAAACTTTGTATCAGGTTTCCAAGACTATTATTTCTGTACCCTACGGCGATTTCACACCAGAGGATTTTCCGCTAGGTTTTTCCGAGCGACAATATTCGGATCATACAGGTGTTACCAATAACCAGTGCAAAGATAAAGTTGATTGAGCCGGCAGATGAACCGATGGTTGTAAAACAATATCCCACCCAAAACAAAAATGTGAAAGGCTGCCAAGTTCGATAATATGGGAATGCTTCGCCAATAAAAGAAGTGAGATCTGAATAAGTACCAAGTTCCATACACATACCTCAGTTAAAAATAGTAACAGGAATGCACACTTGATTTTCCGCAGTTTGGAAAGTAGATTCTGAATAAATATCATATTAAATACCTAAAATTCTAATACTTACAGGAACGCAAACCTGTTTTTCCAGCAGTTTCCTGATAATTTTTTTTTAAATATTTTCTGTACTTTTTAATGATGCTACTTGGCAAGTTTTCACACACCTTGTTATAAACCTACTAAACGCAATGAATCAAGTATATAATTTTCTATTAAAACTTGCCACACGCGCCCTAAAATCCGCTAGTACGAAAGCGTTACTACTAGTTGGAGATATGAAACTGGTGTAATGCTGAAGCAAAACAAAGAAGCGAGCGTTTCACAGCTGAGCGAGTTCCCTCTCCTAGTAATCAATGATTGGAGTACGCGAAATAGGATTAGCAAGTTGGGAAAAGCTGAATACCAGTTTTGATGAGGTTTGTTTGCCACAGTCGTATTTATCAGGCAGTTTTTGCCGAATGTTTCTTGTTACTAATGTAGTGTGTATGGTTTCAGTTTCGTATTTGCGCTAACTAGGGTCTGCCCACGGCACGTATTTATTAACATAACTTTTGGTCTCGTATTTCAAGACACACTTCCTTGAACCTTAAAAGTTAAATTGATACAATTAGGTACATGATATACAGAAATTAATATTATTATCTATCTGTATGTGAGACTTAATGCTCGTTTGAAATAAAAACATTTGGCTTGGATTTTCTGGGATATGTTTTTCTTGCATTTCTCACAATTTTTTTAAAATGTATCTGTGTGGGATTTTGTGGGAAGGTAGGATATTATTGCTTTTTAAAAACATGTTTTAATAGATCTTCTAGCCCCATTGCCTATGAAAATCACTTGATCGCTGATTCCCTAAGCGCTGTCGATAGCGCGTCCATTTGGACATGTTTGCTAAGCAAACGTGCCGACGTTGCAGGGTGTCAGAGCTTTCTAAACTTCCAATGAATAATTATTATTGTGTTTTTAGAGGATTTACTGTGTATAGCTGATGTCTAGAAAAACATATTTTGAAAATAATTTTACGACGGTCTTAGTACGTCTGAAACGAAACGAAATGATTACCTTCCTACAGAGCCCAATTACATATAATCATTGTATATATTACACTAATGACCGTGAAAGTATCATGCTTGAGGGTAGATTACGTTCTGCTTAGTTAGACTCAATAAATTAACACCCACGCTGATTTAATTTCCTTTGTTATGTTCTTCCTAATTTTAGCGAATGCTCGCTTTCAATCTTAAGAGGCTTTTATGATACACATGTCAGTGGTGCGCTGCTTTCTGAATGAAGTCTTTTGTTATTTTATACACTATGGATGGATATTTTAACAGTTCGTTTTAACGTATATTTAGACTCAGGAATAACAATTTCGGGACATTTTTGGCCAGTGTCTGATCACCTTAGTTTCTTCTTTCTAGTGGACTTTCTAGTCACATTGAAAGTTGTGGTTTTAGGGACTGTCTTTTGTAAATTGAACTTCAAAAAAGTGCTACAGTTTACATTGAATTAAATTATCAGTCTTATGATTTTACCTAATAATTTTAAGGAAAATAAACAGCGGCTGTTAGCTCCTAATCCAAAGCAGGTCAAACATCATTATCATTATAATCAGTTGGTGCATTTTTTTTACAACCGCATTTAGTGTAGGCAAGTTTAAACTGCGCTACCACACATAATTACAATAATAATATCTAACCGCATTACATACGATCATCGTCACTAATTGACGGGCTAACCACGTAAATCTGTGGTTTTGGATATTTCGAAATACAATAATTATTATTAAACCTAGGATCTCTGATTTAACCTCCAACAACTTGCAGAAAGTGCGTAGAGGCTTGTTTGCATTGCAGATACCAGTTGCAACCGTAGGCCGACAGTTTATTTTGAAGGAAATCCTGAATCCAATCAAACTTTTTAGTTGGTCTGATCTATACTGATATTATAAAGCTGAAGAGTTTGTTTGTTTGTTTGAACGCGCTAATCTCAGGAACTACTGGTCCGGTTTGAAAATTTATTTCAGTGTTAGATAGCCCATTTATCGAGGAAGGCTATAGGCTACTTTTTATCCCAGTACGGGAAGTAGTTCCCACGGTAGAAGCTAGTACTTGATAAATACATAGTTGTTCGCGGTGTAATGTGTGCACTACTATTTGTCTTTATAACGCGTTTTGTGCTTGATCAAATTATAAGCCGACCAAAAGTTTAACAACAGTCTCTAGTCAAGACATTTTTTTCGGAAATGAAAGCGTTATTTTTTAGTCATTTAGAAATTAGAAATTTAGAACAACGAACGTACAACACTAATGCCCTGCTTTTATATTCCAATTATATTCTCCAACCTTTTTAATAACAGGATATTAAATATAATGAGAAATCCTATTTGACATGACCTTATAACTAACAAAGGCTGTTATATTAAAATCAATTCTAGGAAACTCATTGTATATGCTCTTTCATTTACAATATTATGATAGTGATTTAATTAAAAATTTTACTTGAATATGTTCTCGAGTATTATACCTACTACAGTTAATCTACAGGTAAATAAGAATAGATATTTATTATTTTCTTTACCTGATATCATGGATGTGTTATTTTTTTATATATGATCTCTTTTACACGGAATTGATGCAGTCCTTACATTATCAATCTATGTACATATACCATAGAAATCGAATACTAATATACATAAACATCATCCTCCGAGCCTTTTCCCAATCATGTTGGGGTCGGCTTCCAGTCTAACCGGATTCAGCTGAGTACCAGTGCTTTACAAGAAGCGACTGCCTATCTGACCTCCTCAACCCAGTAACCCGGGCAACCCGATACCCCTTGGTTAGACTGGTGTCAGACTTACTGGCTTCTGACTACCCGTAACGACTGCCCAGGATGTTCACTGACAGCCGGGACCTACAGTTTAACGTGCCATCCGAAACACAGTCCATGGTGTCTAAGATATACTTAGAAAGTACATACAAACTTAGAAAAGTTGCATTGGTACTTGCCTGACCTGGGATCGAACCCTCGCCCTCATACTTGAGAGGTTGGTCCTTTACCCACTAGGCCACCACGACGTTTTTTTTTTATATTATATACTAATATAAATGAGTCGTGGTGGCCTAGTGGGCAAAGAACCAACCTCTCGAGTATGAGGGTGCGGGTTCGATTCCAGGTCAGGCAAGTACCAATGCAACTTTTCTAAGTTTGTATGTACTTTCTAAGTATATCTTAGACACCAATGACTGTGTTTCGGATGGCACGTTAAACTGTAGGTCCCGGCTGTCATTGAACATCCTTGGCAGTCGTTACGGGTAGTCAGAAGCCAGTAAGTCTGACACCAGTCTAACCTAGGGGTATTGGGTTGCCCGGGTAACTGGGTTGAGGAGGTCAGATAGGCAGTCGCTTCTTGTAAAGCACTGGTACTCAGCTGAATCCGGTTAGACTGGAAGCCGACCCCAACATAGTTTGGGAAAAAGGCTCGGAGGATGAATATACTAATATACATATACATGCATACATATACCGCGGCCAAAATAACTCAGTCTGTCTGTCGTGTTTTAGTGTCAAAACTAACTAACCGATTCAAATGAAGGTACACAGAAAGTCTAGAACCTGAGAAAAGGCTACTTTTTACCCAGTTGCAGTAAGAGCGAAACCGATCTAATTTCAAGCCTTTCCTGCCGCATTTACAATAATCTTGTATTATAAAGTCAAATCATTTTACCCTTTTCCTTTAACAACTTACCAGCGAATACCTTTTAACCTTCCATTTGTTAAAACAAAACAATATATTAACACCTCGAACAATAACTCCTTTCATTAGAAAATGTAATACACGCTCACTTGAAGCAGTCAGCTGCCTAGTTCCATTGTGCCCTTTGGCCCAAAGACCAGCTCATGTGGAAACACACAGATACCAGTCCGTGGCATTGTATTCCTCTACATCCGTATGGAAAATATTCGTGTACTCTTACACACACAGTTTGTATATTGAAATAGTTTAATTTATACTGAAAGCTTTTGAATGTGGTGTATGTAGGTAGGTCATATACGTGGGTTTTTCAAAAGGTCTGTGGTTTTATTGTGATGTATCGGTTTTAGCTTTCGGGTTTGATATTATCAGTTTTTGGTGTAATTAACCCTTTTTTGATATGGCATCATTTATAGAATATGGTTCACTTTGAAATTATAATTTTATACAGTTTTAGTTTTTAAGCTCTTTCAACAATATTCTTTTATAACGCTAAAGCTTAACCCTAATTGCCCAATATGTTACTTAACTACATGAATTCTTAACATTTAGGTACGCGAACATGTAAAAGTAAAAACAAATGGGTAAAGGTAATAAAATATACTCAAAAGAACTTTTCCTAGAAGTAGGAAAGTGGCAGAAGGTGAACATGGATCCTGAAGTGAGAAAAAATAACACTCGTCAGCGCCTGGTCCATGGCAGATGGTAAAACATAGCTTTCGATCGGATTATGTGCTCTTCAAATCCCAAAAAATTACATTACATACATAGGTACATTTACATTATTTGTTTTGCTCAGCTAGTTTTCAACATATTTTTATCAGCTTAATATACTTTTTACGCAGGATTAAAAAATATACATTGTCAAAATGAATATACACATATACAGTTAAACTTCTACTCATAGTTTCAATATAATTCATGTAACTCTCGGCCGATTTTATGGAGTGTAAGAAAGGCTATATAATATACGTTGGTATATTGGGCGAGACCAGAGTGATCTCACTGCGAGCCGACGTTTGAAATCAAAGCCAAGTGCTCTGTGACCGTGTCAAAGCTTTCATTCTTCTTTGTCGACCCTCCTGACTTCTTAATGATAATGACGTTGATACTTTAGTGCCGTTACTTTGTTCATTATTGACTCCAAAATGTTCATACTTCAAGAGGCATTTTGACACCCTTTTGCATGAATCAAACATTGAATTCCAAAATTGAAAATTCTTCAAGCTCCTCAGTTTATTACGAAAGCAAATGTTGGCAATCTTGTACTATTTTGAATATTATCTCGTCAAATATTTGTGTGATAAACGAGATGCCTTTGAAATAAGTCTTGTGAATTTCGGGATGACATACCTGAATGTTGCTTTGATGTTGTTTTCATTAGTGTGGATGCTCTGCTCGCTTTCCTAGATGACTAGACTGTGTGCCTTGTATAACCTACGTTTGCAATACCAAAAACGAAGCTACATTTACCTACCTACTGTGCTAATACAGATTAAAGGCGATCGAATTATTCTCTAACCTGTTCCGGAATGTTCGATTTATTTGGTAAATAGAAGCGAATCGAGGCGTTCTCATTGAGCTAAAAAAGTCTTTAAAGTTATTCCATGTCACAGAAAAAAAAAACTAAATGGATTTTTTTGTATAAAATTAACTTTACCAAACTGACGAGTATTGTCGACATGACCAAAAACGCATTTACAAAAAGTACTGAAATGGCCACCATAAATTCGAATTGTTATAATCTATACTAATATTATAAAGAGGAAAACTTTGTTTGTTTGTTTGTTTGGTTGTAATGGATAAACTCAAAAACTACTGGACCGATTTCAAATATTCTTTCACCATAAGAAAGATATATTATTTACGAGTAACAAAGGCTATATTTTATCCCGGTGCGGGCAGTAGCTCCCACGGGACGCGAGTGAAACCGCGGGAAAACGGCTAGTATGATATATCCATATTAATTATCACCTAAATTCAGTACAGCACACTGAATGCCGCCTGAAGGCTAGACAAACGAAATCGATTCAATATGTATGTATCACAAACTTGCAAACTGCATTCAGGAGTCACGGAATACATAGTTTATATCGTATTACATAACTCATCCTTATTTCAATATTTCCGAGACACATGCATTTCGCATTTTCATCGATGAAATATAGGTCAACACTTCCCCGCGCGACATCTTAATATTCTTCGGTTGAATGGTCAAAGGTGTTTGTGGGTTGCACCGAGTGCATTACGAACTATACTGTACTAAAGTCTTTGTGATTACATGTATCTAAAAGATACATATAGTGGTAGAATACATAGTGTTGTTTTTTGAGTCAACTTTCTTCTGTTTCTTAACATAAGGTTTTTTATGTATTGTATGCATAGACCTCTTTCAAAAGTGACCTATATTAGGTCCTGAAAAACAAAAGAATAACTTTAATTATTTTTAAATTGTGTGTTGTACTACATTTGTATACAAACTTACTTTTATAATGTTTTTATAAAACTTTCAATGTTTTTATTTCATGAAAATTGAAGAAGCTTGTGCAATAATAAAAAGGCTGTTGATAATGATGCAAGTGAAAAAAAGGCTGCAACGTCATGAGAAAAACTAGACAAAATGGCATAGGCACCATCTACTGAATATAAAGTCTATCCCCACGGGCATAGGGAACTTAAGCCCTATGAGGCCTCTTAAAACTACGTGCTCTATTCGGGATTAACGTTTTCAGTCTAGGCTGATACAAAAAGCTGCCTGACTGCCTCTGAACGTGATAGACGAGGATTATTAACGAACGATTTCACACGAAAAATGTGTGGTTCTGAATACCCTAAATATATGGCCCACCATCAATGCTTCACGGTTCCACAATTATGTATTGACATAAATTATTAAGACTCTGTGGTGTTTCAGCTCAAGCTCTAGTCTATCAAAGTGTCTGATATAAGTTTTCTACTAAATTATGTCCTACCTTATGTAGACAGGTCTTCCTTAACATCCACTACCTTTTTGCCTCTTTTTCATCTTAAGATGTAAGATGATAATCATATAGACGCATTTATATGTATTCTTTTATTACATAATTATCAATTTCACCTTCCACTTCTCACTAGCCATGGTTACGGAAACCTTTTAGAGCGTAATTGATCATTAATTACCTACACATAGATTGGCAAAAAGACCAATAACGACTACAAACTGAACTCCCTGATTACCTACAACGTTGTCAGTACCAATTTTCCTAATGATCATCCCAGGACGTATCCCAGTGATTACAAATTGATAGTTCCAGTTAGAAACGTGTGTCGCTACAAACATCGATAGTTAGTTTATCCAGCGGCATATTGTTCACAAACTCTAGCTAGTTGTGACACTGGCTCATTAATATTCCAACTTTGACGGGTCGGCGTGAAGTGAGCTAAATACAGGCATAGTAATTGGTGTTACGAATGATCTTTGGGGAAATGTTGGGACAACGTGCTTAGCGTCTCAGAAATTTGCGCTCGTTTGATGGTGACTGGTTCTAATAGGTTAGGTTTTATGTTCAAATCACTCTTGTAATTATTTTCGAAACGTAAAATTAGATATCTAGATAGATATCTCATATATTTTCAAAGCCTGAAAGTTCCTGAATGCCGACATTAATTTGACACTAAAGTGTTTATGCAATCCAGGCATGCTTTTAAATGCATACTTTCAAAAGTTTGCTACCATACTTTTGTGACTATCATAAGTCCTTCCAAAAGATTAGGAAATGAATTACCTATGTAGAATTATTTTTATTATTCTGTGTATATCTTGTCCATCTGTTTTTAATTATCAATGTTTAACTTTTTTTACGAGGTTAGCAAGTTTCCTACATCCACTTTACATTATAAAGTTCATAACGCAGATTACATAATCCCGACATGTATAAAACGTTGACATTAATTCGCGAAGCACGAACATTGTACTTGTTTCCTAGCTCATTATGCGAGCATATAATTTAACATTAGTCGAAGCTAATTTATGTTTATGCTACGGCGTTGATTACATCCGGGTAATTGAGACAGTTTATGACCGGCTATTATAAATATACCCGGGTAATGTTAGTGACAATTATAATTAGATGACAGAATTTTCAGATTCATACTCGTTCTCAAATGCATGTGCTGATAAGACTAGAAACCGACCCCAACTTAGTTGAGAAAAGGCTAGGCAGGTGATAGTTTAGATGAAGTTTTTAAGCGGCGGTGTGAGTTTTTTGAATGCGCACTTAAAGCTACGTGGAAACGGAACATCAAGCAGGCCTTTGCCCCACACAAACGCAGTTCAATCAGTATTATGAATAACGTATACGACATAATATAGCGACTATCTTTTCAACTCAGTTACCCGGTCAACCCGATACCCATTGCTGAGACTGATTGCCAGACTTTTCACAAGCTTTTCACATCCCATAGCGACAGTCCGACACCTAACCGAAAGATTCCCTTAACCTATAAAAATCAAAACACGACAAAACAATTCATACATACTGCGTAATTGGTTCTATATGCTCGTAGATGCGTATCTACAACATTTTGTTCTAAATCTATTAGCTCCATTAGCTCCGAGGTTTTTTTACTTAAGTAATATATTGTTCAAAGGTTCTAATCATGCGATCGCGTGTTGGCCCGATGGCCGTCGGAGGAAAATGACCGCCGGCCAGCAATTAGCCAAGTTTGATTGAATGGAATAAGTGCTGCTGCTGAAGTGTTTTTGAGGCTTTGTCTTACGCTATTGTTTATCTGATTTCGTGTTGATAAGAACGCCTAATGTTGCAATGAGTCGAAGTCCTTAATCCTGTCAGTTTTCGTCATTCTTAAGTTTTGAATGACCCATAACCAGTACCACCTTTAGTTGACCTAATTTTGGATATGATGATTTACAAAATTTTATAACAAAACTAAAAGTAATAATATATAAGATAGAATTCATTACTATTTTTATATTGTTTTGGCCTATATAAATAATTCACTACTTAGAGACGAAAAAGATTTCACAGTTGTAGTTTCCTTTGAAACAAACATATAGTCTGAATTCTTGATGAGGATATCAAGCAACAAAAACGTGTCTTATATTATGTATAAATGTAAATATTATTTATACTCCTGTCTAGCGGATGTCTCTGTTTTTATACAACATGTAAAAACCTAGAAAATACATTCAGATTTATACGTACCGTTGTTACGCTTGGTAGAAAATAGACAGAATTTCGAATTCCAAACTACAGTATGAATGTATCCGCCATTGAATGGGGCGTTCGGTTGATAGAACCATCAATGTAATATCCTGTACTAGAGTGACACTCATTTTTCGAAGACATTTTTGAGAAATGGTCAACAGGGAATCGATTACCGGCTTCACTGTATTCCTTGATACCACAGTGTATAGACATGCAGTAGGACCACTATGCAAACCATTATGACATGACTATTGATGAAATGTGCCGCAAATGGTAGCAATTAACGAAGATTATGTTAATGCTCTTCGTAAATAATGAACGTGCTGTTATGCATAGTGTAAGTATGTACATTAAATTATTACGGACTAGTATCGTTTCTACAAGAGCAATATTGGGACAACGCCTAATTTAAGACAACCTATGATATTTATATTTAAATTCTCACAGAAACTGATAGGTATTAATCTTCTTAGTTTGAACGAAATTCAGGAATTTAAAACCGTAATTACGCGTAACTTGAACAAGCTTCGACAATTTTCTCCAATTTGTTACTGAACTAATAGTAGATAATTTATCCTTTGTAATTGTAGTGACAAATTATAGTGGCCCCACCCAGTGTTATACACGTGTTGTCTGCTTTTACTGAGGCCACAAAATAATTGTTACTTTTAAAAGAAAAGATCGATATTTTTAAACTTGCGTGAAGTAGTCTTTCTGTATAATCACAGTGCTGTGGCTCAAGCCGATATAGCTAAGTATAGGAACTGTTAGTAAATACGTGTTACGTATTGTTTGCAACTTCTCAAAGTTTGGTTTGACGTGTTTATTTAGTACTTATGTAGTTGTAGATGTTAACACTGCTGTAAAATCAGTGTGCTCGAATACCGTTTATAGAATTTGTGTTGAAAGTTGTGAATAAAGAAAAAGTGGCTTTGCTAAACATTCTTTACTTTTAAGCCGTTCAGTAAATAAATGGTATCTGTGACCCGCGGATGCCCCTCAAACTGAAGGGCAAAATTTACAAATCCGTCATAAGACCTGTCGTCCTGTATGGATCGGAGTGTTGGGCATTGAAAAAGAGGGATGAGAAGAGAGTGCATGTAGCAGAAATGAAAATGCTGAGATGGATGTGTGGTGTTACAAGAATGGATAAAATGAGGAATGATTACATTAGAGGAAGTCTGAAAGTAGCGCCAGTTACAGAAAAGATGAGAAGTAGAAAATTGTCGTGGTATGGGCATGTAATGAGGAGGGATGATACGCATGCAACAAAGTGTGTGCTAAGTATGAATGTAGATGGATGGAGAGGAAGAGGAAGACCTAAGAAAAGATGGATGGATTGCCTGAAAGGTGATATGAATAGGAAGGGAGTGAGTGTCAGTATGACGAGTGACAGGGGAATTAATTGTATTGTATTGCCAAGTATAATTTGGGAACAGGGCAGGAGAAATAAGAAGTAAATAAATGGTTTAACGCTAACTTATAGCTAAATGTTGTACAGTTCGCTCCAAATAACTTTGCATCTCTGAAGCTAGACTAGCTAATCATTTAGCACCAACTACACTACTACGTAATTAAAATTACAAAAAATCCCTTCTACAAAAAATCCCTTCTACAAAAACTGAGACATCAACAAGTCTCTACGTAGCTGCTACGTCAATACTGACATAAATTATTGTCATGCCTAAAGTAGCACAAACAACATAACTAAGTTCCAACTTATTATTCTCTACCTCTCATTGAGAAGCATCAAAGAAAAACATAATGTTATAACTTGAAACGAGCTTGGCATCCAAAATTCTTAAAGTCAACAAAGAGACGGTTACGTCGCTGCTACCCGACTGACAATTTGTAAGTTCGGATTGAATTTCCATTATAATTTGCGTATTTCATTAAATAAATTGCTTATCATTATTTTTCGGGATTCCGTCACTCAAAACCGTTCCGTGTCTTTCGAAATTGATTTATGATTTTGGCAAAGTTAAGAAAGACTTTTTAGGCTACTGAAAACTAAATTTTTTAACCTACACTATGTTTATAACTAATCCAATTATTCGTAGACCTATTACGGTATTACAGTTTATCAAAATAAGCTTAATGATGGAGAAAATAAACAGGAGAGCGACAGGTAACAGTCTTATCAGTGACCCACCTAATCTGGGCTTACATTTCTGTAATACCGACTAAGATTTTAAGCCCTTAATGACATTGAAGTTGCCTATATTACCTCTGAAATGCAAACTTCGCAACAGACAACTAACCCTTCTGAAGAAACCCTTTGTAATCTTCTAAAATAAACCTTAATACTGCGATGTAAGGTCGATATCAGGTTATAGGATATCAATTAGGTTCGCAAGTGGTGTGTGTGTATATGTTATTTAATTTAAATAGCCTTGTATGAAGCCGATATCCTTTGAAAGTAGGAGAAGATTTTAATTTCGCCTAATTAGCTACTTTTATTGCCAAAATACAAGCATCTGATGATGATGATGATGTCCTCCTAGCCGATTATCGGCTACGGCGGCTGTTCTCATGTAAGGAGATTAGCCAACTGCGCAGGACATATTATAGTGCACAAGCATTTGCGCAGACACAGGTGCACTCCCTATTCCTTCAATCTCATAGCCCGATGGGACGGCAATCCGACACGACCGGAGAGAGATCAGGCGCAGGACCGACATTTACGTGCTCTCCGATGCACGGGTGAATCAATCACCAACTTCCAGGCTTCGGGCTGCTTTGTGAAAGTCTTCTAAAACCCACAAAGCGATTTCGGCCCGACTCGGGAATCGAACCCGAACAAGCATCTACTGTGTATGGGACTATTCTATGGGAAGTGTTATGGAGAATTTGAATATGTAGGTACATAAGTCTCTACCAGATGGTTAAAATTTATATTTTTTTAAAGAAAATCACTTTGGTTATCTACAATTATAAAAAAAATATAATAATTAATTTGGCAGTAGGAAAATAACTTCGTCAGGTACGAGTCATGAGGTAACAGCATTAATTAACACTTACTTCACAAAACAAAAACCCCGACACCTTGAAAAGCGTAATAACATGAAAGCATAAAACAATGAATTACGCAGCAAAACTTTAAGAATATGAAATAATATACAATTAGCGGCCATTCCCGTTCTAAGGAAACAATAGTTTTTCATGACCAGCCGACATTTGTCCGGGCGGGCCACAAAGAACATTGGTTAATCAAAGCCCCGCTAAATAAAAACTACGCCGTTTTCCCTTTTTTAGGGTTCCGTACCGTACCAAAAAGATAAAACGGGACCCTATTGTTTTCGCTCCTCTGTCCGTCCGTCCGTCGGTCACCAGGCTGTATCTCATGAAACGTGATAGTTAGAGAGCTGAAATTTTCACAGATGATGTATTTCTGTTGCCGCTATAACAACAAATACTGAAAACTAGAATAAAATAAATATTTTGTGGGGCTCCCATACAACAAACGTGACTTTTTTGCTCATTTTTGCTCTGGTACGGAACCCTTCGTGCGCGAGTCCGACTCGCACTTGGCCGGTTTTTTTTTTCTTTTTACCTTCAGTTACTAGGCACGACAAAATGTTGCCAGTGTTTTTATTAACACCAAGGTACAAACTAATTAGATTTAGTATTATGTTCTAGAAACTTAGGCAAGGTTTCGCTACGTTCAGCTCAATTTCTACGTACGGCTAAGTGGAATTAAACTTTATGTAGGAAAACAACGGTTTAAAGCTCGAGGCTCTACTTTAATCTTTTTTTACTGTTTGTTTTATTTTCTTAAAGTTTACGTGCCGATTAATTAATTTACGTTCAATGTGTATCGTAAATTGAAAACAGTTTGTTGAAATTGGGTTTTATGGAAGCTTTTTTTAATATGGAGTGAGACTGTGATTATGATCATTATAAGCAGGTGACTTTATGCTAGTAGACATTAAGCTAAATAAAAATTGTTTTGGCTCTGATACTAACTCGGAACAAATACACAAATAAGATACGTATAGAATGAATTATTGACATCCAATTGTTCAGTACCTATACAGTACATACAGTACAGTATGTTATATAAAGTCAAAACTTGATAGATAGATTTATACTATTGGAAAACCTACAGGTAGGTAGTCCCTCCAAACCTAGTACAGTGTGTAATTCATCAGAATACATTTCCTCTCATCCATCAAACTATAGATAGATATCTAGAATTAGACTGACTATGAATTGGACTACCAGCCCCAGATTGCTATGTACTATCTATCACAATATATTTATATGTCTTCCTAGAACGGCGTGTTCGCACCAGCGGACTTTCAGAGTGACATTGCTTGTTGAGTATATGGGTGGTGTCGTGCGTATACGAGAAACAGCGAAGAGTTGGCAGCTATCAGAATGAAAGATGAAGTTTAAAAGCGAACGACAGTTTTTTGTCGCTCGGTCTTGCTAAATCCGCCAGTGTGAAAGCGCTTTGAAGTGAGATAGGAACAAACTACATATACCTATCTATCTGTTACTGTTACAGCCTTTTTATTTATTTATTTTATTTTATTTATTTTATTTAACCATTTATGTACACAGAAAGAATATAAAAGAAGTAGACATAGCATAAAATAGTACAAAGGTACTGCTTATTTCTAACGAAATCTCTTCTACTTTTTATCGTGCCACTGCTGGGCACAGGCCTCCTCTCACACGGAGAAGGATTGAGAATTGCACGCTTGCTCAATTCGGGTTGGTGATTTCAGACTATAGTCCAGGTTTCCTCAAGATGTTTTCCTTCACCTTTTTATCAGCCATTGGTGTCCAAGATATACTTAGAAAGTACATACAAACATAGAAAATCTGCATTGCTACTTGCCTGAACTGGAATCGAACCCACACCCTCATAATCGAGGGGTTGGTTCTTTACCCACTAGGCCACCACGACATACTCGACATACCTATCTATCTACGAATAATTGGTGCATTGATACTTCATGGCAAAGCTGATAGTCTGAGCTTCAATATTCTATCGGCTAAGTGATATTAACATGCATAGCGGTGCTCGTGCAATAGTTTACTCTCTATACAATCTTGCGTTGGTATTTACTAAAGATTTGCTCTTTCAATATGGTCAGGTACCGTAAACCTGCAGAATGCATTTGCATCAGAAAGATTATGTTCATTACTTTGTGTTTACCTCTGAGACTCTTGACCTTTAGAAGTTACCTATTTCAGTAGCATCCTACATTATTTTTTATCAACACTGGGTGCTGCAAGCGGTCTCAAACTCTTTTTAAGGACACTACTTCCCAGACAGGGATAAAGCCTATATTTTGATGTATTATGGCTAAGTTTCATTGATCGCTCCGACCACCTTTTTGCGCATGAAGAAGAAACAAATATACAAATACAAACTTTCGCCTTTTTAATATCAGTGCTATGTAATCGAGTGAATACGTTTACATATAAAAACTGATACATAATTTCCTTTGATTTGACAAGTGATAGTACTAAGGTCATTCGCTATTTTTATTCATATGGCAACAATTAATCTTTCCATGCATGTCGTTGGGTATACATGAAAAGCGAATTACCGCAATGTTCAGACGGAAACGTTACAAAGCCTTATTTAAAAAGGTAATGAATGTTTGGGACCTTCTGATGGGACCCTCTGCTAACCTTGGACAGGTCAATAAACTTTCATCGCACATTTAATTGCCTACATTTATGTATACGACTAATAGAAAGACCACGCCTGGAGGCCATCCAATAAATACGCTACCATTAATAATTTATTGACTACTCCATTTGAATAATATATCAAAAAATCAGGAAGTAATTTGCAAAGCCTTTTCGCAGAAATTAGAGAAAATTGCTTATTAAACGATTCTTAATCATTTTCATAGATATACATATAAAGTTGCCTTTTATAAATAAAGACTGTTAGGAATCCCTTTGCATTATATTTAACCCCTTGAACGCCGATGCGCAGAGATCCACGCGAGACATAATTGATTTTCTATTGTTCTCTAATTAGCGGCATTCAAGCAGTTAAATAACTTATAATTATGTAATCCTCAATATGTTATTCTATATTATTATTATTTATCAAATTGGTAGGTTTCTCCATGCGTCATGTCATGGCTAATAACGTCGAAACATACAAGATTTGCTGAATGCTTCGATTAATACTCATATAAAATGCCAAAACAATAAATAAATTTAAAAAAAAAAAACATTTTTTTATAAAGATGGTAAGTTTATTTACAAATATATATTTAATATTTAATTTCCAATGTAGGTATCCTTCTTAATTATTTAAAATTAGTATTCGTAATTATTACAAAGTATCCTCCGTGACTTTGTAGAGCATGCGACCAGCACACGTCAACTAACGTGACAGAATGACTGGCCGCCAGCCTTCAAACAAGAGTATTTTGAAAATAGAACAATGAGTTCGAAACGCGTGATGGCTGGCACAATTTTTAAACTGATTTATTTTTTATCTATAAAAAAAAATATTTGATATTGTGACAGCTTTTTTATGGCTTCAGTTTCTATGCATAGACATAATATTAGTAAACAGGACTGCGCATATAAACCCAAAAAACGAGCCGAGTGAAACAGTTAGTACGGAGGCTGTCTGTCCCTTTCTAATAGGGTGACTATGAGATTAAGCTATGTGAGACAAATCCGAATTTGCTAAGATTATTAAACACAGATTAGTATTGAAGTTTTAACTTACGCAGTTTGTGACCTTAAGATACTAATAAAGGCTTTTAATAATTAGCGGAAATTAGCAGTATAAAAGCAGGAAGATTCGAAGTGAAGACTGTTTTTTTTGTATTTCTACTTCATATATAGACTGCTGAGCCATTTATGTCGCCTTTCTTCATTTTTTGGGAAGCTATAACAATAGTACAACAGTTTTAAAATCCATCACCCATATTTTGACTCGTTACAAGAATTCATGGGCACCCTAGTTGTTTGGTTTACGAAAATGTTATTATTAGCTAACCTGTGGAACGATATATTGCAACCACCATAGGATTCACTTTTGCAAGTAGAAACGCAACACTTTTTCACCATTTTAATAGTTTAAATTGATTGAATACAAAAAAATATAAACAAAATTTTAAATGCTGATTACGCGCCAAGAATGTTCAGGGTTACCGCTAGAAAATAAAAAAAAGCAAAATAAAAATTTATGTTGTTTATGTTTTAATAATAAATACGAACGTTATTAATTTGTTGACTTACAATTGTTAAAATAAGATAAAAATATAAGTGATTCAATTGTTTTTAGGAAGACAAAACTTTTGATCACAACATTTTTTTATGCTGGCAATGTGTTAGAAAGAGACAAACAGCCTCCGTTCGAACTATCCCTCTCGGCTCGGATTTGCCTCTGTGTATTATGCAACCAATTTAGTACCTTATTGCGTTAGAATAGAGTTCATTTTCGTAAATATATATTTTGAGCGTGCGCAATCTTGTTTAGTAATATTATATCTATGTTTCTATGTGCAGCTGCATAATTATTATATAACGGCCTGTATTGTTTTTAGTAAATATAATCCTTTTTTGTCTATTTTTTTTTTATTTCATACCATAAGATAATCACTTTTAAAGGATTTTTTATGAAGCAATTATATTATAATCTGATGAAATTCCGAATAACGAGCTTATCCGATTATAAACCGAAATTGTGTTAACAATATTTCGTCCAATCGGCATAGCTGCTGTGATTTCAGTTAGCCCACAGGGATCTTAACGAACCATATTGTTTTTCTGTTCGCCGAATGATTACAAATTAGGCGACGGCCCTTTGGTAAACTACTGGCAGTCAAACTCAATTTAACTACGGTCGACAATGTTTTATTGAATAAATTGTGTCTATGTTATTTATTTTTGTTTTAAAGTGAAAATTCAAAAACAACAATGTAAAGTTTGGTATCCTTTTAAATGCGGACGTGCCTATTTTATTTCTTTCTATAATTTGCTGAAGTATCTGTTTCTTAAGTAGTCGTGAAACATAATTGTAACGAAAAGTTATCATCTGAAACTTTTTACCAAAGACACTTTTCACTGCCAAATGATAGGTTTTTACCGAACCAAGAGAGTGACACATGCCTATAAAAGTTCTGGAATAATGCCTAAGAATTTGCAAAAGCCTTTAAATCTATGGTCTCTAACAATAAAGCCTAAATTACTAAAGACGAATTAACTAAAACTAGTCTAAACTGGTTTAAGCGGCCTAGACAAATGAATTGAGCTATAATAACGAAAACGGCCCCAACCTCACTGAAGTGTTATTAATTTAGATAGATAGGTACCTATAGACATCTAGTATAGTTAATACGAAGGTTACTTTGTTTCTTGGAATATGTAAAGATCTATTCATACACAAGGCTTTACCAATACCTTCGCTTGAGTCATTTAGTTAAGATTGTGCAATCATTCCTGATCGACAATCCATTAAACATAACGTTCAAATCAATAATTTTTTTTACTAAATCTGATTCCTCAAGTTTAACGTTCGTTGATCTCAATTATTTCTTTACATTTATCTCCTTTGGCTTATGTTTCCAGAAAAATGTCCCAAATTATTATATTTGTGGTATTCTCAAACAAGTTTATTTTTTAAACTAGCGGTCGCCCGCGTAATTTTTTTTTATCGTAAGCGGGCTGCGAAATTTTAAGACCCTCACTTCTAAAACAGGACTTCTATGCGAACTACCAGCCCCCTTTTAACCCTCTATCAAAGGAGTAGATTTTCGTAAAATCCCCCCTCAACGCATGTCTTCACTCTATAAACAACGCATCACCCTTCAAGTTTGTATGAGTTTATAGTTTAGGTAACCCTAAGAGATATGCTGTCATGGACGCTTTAAGACGCGTCAAGTGAAACAATTCTGTCTTACATAATTTTTGCGAAACTTTAACCGTTTATGCAGCGCACGCAGCAGAATCTCTCAATAGAAACAAAATTCCCCAATTTTGAAACATTATTCAATACTGCTCCGCTGCTATTAATCTTAGCGTGATGATAATATCGTAATGTATAGTCTTCCAAGATAAATGGATAGCCCATTTATCTAGGAACTACTAACACTGAAATATTTTTTCAAATCGAACTAGTAGTTCCTGAGAATAGCGCCTTAACAAACAAACAGACAAACTCTTCTCTAGTACATAAGGCAACGCCAGCTAAGATACAAAACAGACGTAAGGTAAACGTACCAATAGTCGTCGGATTTCGGAAATCACTGACTTTGAAGCGCTACTGTGTGTTAAATATTCAATAGAAAATGAAAATTTTTGCATGACGTGATAGAGTATTTATTCGTTATTCTAAGTAACTTATGTTTTTTTAATCATTTTGATTGGATTATATACTTATTAAGGCAAAAGTAAAAAAAGGGCGATTTGTACCAATAGTCGTCTGATTTGTACGGATACTCGTCAAATATTCCCAGTACTCGTCAACTTTTAATGCCAATGTAAACTCTATGCTCTTGAACATAAGGTTCAAATTATTTGCATTTTTTTGTGCTTGAATTTGTTAAGCATACTTGTGCCTTTGAATCATTAGGTAGATAGATAGAAAACCAAATCCCTATTTAGAATAGCAG
This sequence comes from Helicoverpa zea, assembly GCF_022581195.2. Lineage (NCBI taxonomy): Eukaryota > Metazoa > Arthropoda > Insecta > Lepidoptera > Noctuidae > Helicoverpa > Helicoverpa zea. The sequence goes on along the minus strand of NC_061455.1, from coordinate 10,169,026 downwards.
GTTATAATCTGTTAGAAGAGCAGGTATTCAATAAAACAAATAATAGTTGCATTTTAATTTATATTTCTAAAATCAAACGCTTGGAATCAAACAATCAGTCTATAAAATAAATGTTATATTCTTAATCATTCACTGTCTTAATCATAATAACCATGCAGTCATGTGCATATGTAGCACGAGTAAAATTATTACTTTTAAAATATTTTAATTGTAAAATCTCTCTTATGCCTAATAAAATAATCAGTTTTAACAAAAAATAAAAGCCACATTCATTTACATAGCTTTCCGCGTAATAATTACTAACATTCATAATTATGTAGGTAAGGTAGTCATTCTTCAAAACTTCTGAACTGCTTAGCGCATGCTAAGCACGATTTGCAAAAATCTCTATAGAGAGTTTGAATTCAAAGGTAATTCTTTTAAAGGTATCGAACAAAATTATGATTACAACTAAACGTTCAAACCCAATAATATATCTAATAATAATCTTAATTATATATAATCAGTCCGCAATGCAGTCCGCAGTAAACTAAGTGTTACTTTTGACTTATACAATAATATTACACAGTTGTGTTTAAATTGACTAGCAGTAAATCAAATAAAAAATCCTGCACTATAAAAACAATAAAATATTTTAACAACATGCAATTTTCACGTGAAGCTCAAACATTATGGCAAACATTATGTTAAAGCTACACTTATACATTCCAAAAATAATTATGTCTGGGCGATGCAATAGACACAATAAAATATTTTCTCTGTTGGATCTACTTCTGCACAAGTTGTATGGTACCAGATTGAACAACTAAGACATTGTATCATATCCATTTCTGCACTTGTTTGACACAGCCGACAGAACCAGTCATCGGCTTCTTGCACCGAAATGCTTGTTTTATTGCTGTCTTTTTTCGCTTTAGTGCGTCCTGCTGTCTGCGCTCTTTTAGCTTTCCCAATTTTTCTTGCTTCGTCTCTTTTCTTCTTTATCTCTTCCTTATCGGTCTTGGCATCGATCTTTCGTTGTTCGAAGATTTGCCACCGGTCTGAGGTTATAACACTGGGCTTTTTGACTTTTGGTATGGATGTCTGGGTCTGGTTTTGAGGTGGTGGCCAAAATAAAACATCTTTAAAAGGCGTTGGTATTGTAAGATTATCACAGCACATCTTAGCAGCTGGCTGTGGCTGCGATTCGGTTAAATTCCAATCTGTTCCATCGTGTTGTGTCGTGTTATTCATAATTCCCGCAACAGTTACTGGCATTGAATATGATGTAACTGTCGATGTCACTTTTGTTTTTTTTATGGAAGGTGCAGGATATGTGATTTTGTGACATAGAATAGGCGATAATTGCCTGCGAGGCGTCAAATTAATAGTTTGAGGTGGTTGTGATTGCATCATGATTGGTTTAAAATTTGTGTCGTCATGTGGAGGTGTGGTTTCCGAAATTCCAGAAAAAGTGCTTAATATGGAAGTTGATGTTACCGTCGATGTTACATTAGTTTGAATTGTATTGCGAGGCTTTAAATAAATAGGGTTTGAAGCTGTTGTCCGAATTATATCCCCTATTGGGATGACTGGAGGTGTTGTTTGGTGTAATTCAAAATTTCCAATCTGCTCTACAAATACTGGCATTTCTGTGTTCTTTGTCACAGATGATTGAGGATTTGTATTGCAAGGCTTTAAATAAATAGGGTTTGAACCTGTTGTCCGAATAGTATCCCCTATTGGGATAACTGGAGGTGTTGTTTGGTGTAATTCAAAATTTCCAATCTGCTCTAAAAATACTGGTATTTCTGTGTTCTTTGCGACAGATGATTGAGGATTTATTTGGTTAAGCGTTCCATTAACAACTTCAAAAAATTCTACCTTCCCTTCAGTTTCCGATTTATTTGTGAGATTAAGTTCGGGAACATCGTTTAAGGAATAGTCCATTATATCACTTAATCTAAAATCGCCAATTGTATAATTACTAAAATTATCTTCAACTCTATTACCAATAGGAAAGGTTCTTTGCACATTTGCGTTTTCGATACCTGTATTCTCCTTATCACAGTCGTCTTCAGAACTAGTGGAAAATTGAGTAACCATAGACTTCCAGACAGTGAACAATCCCTCCAACGATTTTTCCCCATTCCATGTTGACATTCTATTATCGTGGAAAGTTTTAAGTGTCCTGGGACTGATCTGAGATTCAAAAAATTTTATGTGATTATGTTTGTCGGACAAGGAAACTTTATCAGCTGTTTTTGTTTTCTGGGTGGACTGGCTTAACTTTTTGGTGACACATTTTGTATAATCGACATTATTATCATCAAACGGTGACAGCCCACATTTACGAAATCCATTTACAATAGATTTTCTGTTTAATTGTTTGAGAGTCTTGTCTAACAAGGGACAGAAATTTTCCTTTTTTAGTTTTACAAAGTGATTTTCATTGCGCCAATCATATACTGATTGCTTCCATATTCTTTTGAGAGGCCTAAATACTGCTACATCCATGGGTTGAAGAATATGTGTAGCATTTGGATAGAGCGCGATGAGTATAATTTGATTTTCTCTACAGAAATTGCTCAATGGTAGCGTGGTATGAGAGCAGTGGCCATCCAAATAAAATATTATCGGCAGCTGGATGCCACTTTTGATAACCCAAGGGTAGAACACATTAGCTATATATTCATAAAAAGCTTCGCCGGTCATCCAACCTCTTTTTGTGTGCCCTAATCCCCAATCATTAGGTGCTGATTTCGAAATTTTGTGAGGGATTGACTTAAGCTTAAAAAGAACCATCGGCGGTGCCAATTCACCTGATGCATTAGCTGTAAGTAGAACTGTTACGCACTCTTTTTCTCCACTTGGTATTATATTGTAAACATTTTTAGACCCACGTTTCGCTAAGACTCGGTTGTCAGCGGGGGACAAGAAAAAGGCGCTCTCATCGCAGTTAAAAATTCTCCGCGGGTCTTCGGAAGCTGCCTGTAGCTGAGCAGTACAAAAATAATCCTTAACTTCTTTGAACCAGGTACGAACATCATCTTCCGTGACTAATGCTCGAGATTGTGTCAAATTTTGGGACACTCTCCGACCCACTTCAGGGTGACGCTTTATGAATGACTCGAACCAATGTCGACCTGGTCTATTGTTAGTAAATGGGTTACTACGTTTAAATTTGGTAACTAATAATTTGACGCTATCTAATAACTGATCTGATGTTACAGGAAAACCACTTTCTGCCATGAAAATTAACCAGTTTTTTAAATGTTCTTCTTCTTCCGGAGTTAAAACGGTCGTTGGTCCTTTAGAGCAGCCAACTGAACTACGCCCTTTAATCTTGTCATTTAATGTGGTCCTTGGCACTTTAAATTTTCTTGCTGCATCTGATGTTGTGGCCCCTTGATTTATAGCTTCTATGGCTTTTAAAAGATCCTCTTGCTTGTAATTTCTTTCAGTCATGATCTGTAATTAAAATTACGATCATGCAATCACTAGGTACAAACAATATGAAATAAAAAAATCTTACTTAATATTACTCTTTACCCATCAATATCGAATACGACAAGCAAAGAAGTGACAGCGATGGAAGGCGCTATTAAGGCACGTTAGGGAGACGCGGTACAATACGCGTGACGACATGCAGTTATTTCGAACAAAAAGCATAGTGTAAGAACAGTCAATTTTTGCTTGCCACAAATTGTAATCCAAGCGTAATAGAAACAAAGGGAAGTGGTAAACCATTTGTCCCCAAAGATATGTATCGCGTGTCCTTAATCGAATGGCGCCTACTGCGGCCTAAAAAAAACTCGTAGAAAGTGCATACTTATAGAAAACAGGGGGTATAACTATTAAGAAACAAAATAATTGAATCGAATAACATGACTGTGCACGTGCATCTAGAACCAGCAGAGTAAAAGTTATAATATAAGAAAAAGCTTAAAAGAAACGCAGTTTTATCAACAAATGTAGTCTAAACCTTGAAAATGTTTGTTGTAAAGAGTTAACAATTTTATAAACGTCCCGATATTAGCTATTTATTAGCATTTTGTACTGTAAAACACAAAATATCCTCATTATGACGAGTTTAGGTGCAACTTTTGAGCATGTCCCAGTAGTCGTCATAATTTCTTCTAAAATGACGAGTTTTGGGTCAAATGGGAGTTTTAAAGTACCAATAGATGTCACATTAAAAATATATATCTTCTACGTTAAAAGTATTCCAAATTGCATATTACATCGTTAGCAAATAAACTTAACTAACTCATTAAACAAATAAACTTACCGCAGACCCCACTGGAGTTATGTATATCAAAACACAAAACCACGTGCTGAGTTTCACTTTTGATAGCTGAACTTCACAAAAAAACGATTTTGTTAGGGCACACACGTTTCGACTAAAATATCTCCGACGCCATGACTGTTAAAACTTTGTGTTGCCATTTCAATTGTGCAATATGTTACCAACAATATGTTGCCATATAAACCGGCCCATTTTAAGTTCAGTAGAAAAAAATATAAAAGGTTTTTAGATTAATTGACGACTATTGGGGCATGACGACTTCACCCGCGTTTACCTTAATGCTTAATCTCGCCTGTCATTCAACAAAAAACATAATTTCTTAGCCCCAGGACGAGATTAAACGCGATAATTATCAAAATTGTGTTTGTTCATTCTGAAACAACGAAGTGACAGATTAAAGCCGCTGGCTCCATGTTTATGAAGCTTGCAAACTTGTTTACGATGGTGACTTCGCATTACTTCACGATCACGAAGTAAACCGTCACCCGAGCAAGTGGGTCAAGGAATTTGTCGCAGATATGTTACCGCGACTCCGGAGTCACATACTTAGAAGTTATGCAGATAGTATACTCGGAATCTTGTAATATTAATTTTAACTTAAGAATTTAGGAAGAGAGAGTAAATTGTAGAAGAATGCGTCGGTAGTACCTAATATTATTTAAACATAAGGATTCCGGAGAAGAGAAGGAAGTCTGAAAGCGTAAATTGTAGAAGAATGTCCACTATTCGTTTCAGTGTTTGTTTACTACCATACCTACTTGGTAACCAAATGTGTGTGAAAAAGTAGGTATATGTGTTGTTATAATTGTGAAATCACGTCAATCAGTCTCGGCTTGGTATGCTAAGCAATTGCCGCGGCTTTGATACACAAAGGAACAAAGGTGGGTATTGATAATCCAACTTAAAATAAAGGTAGAATTTATATTTATAAAAAAATCTGTATAAGATTATTTTCCCCTACAACATAAACATTATATTTCTCATACCGCTGCAGTAGGTATTCTTAGTTTTTTGCGAAAAAATAGCGCTCGGAATTGAGTTCACAAGTTACTATATTAAACTTTCTTCGTAAAAACTTGCTGAAAAACGGAAACTATTATAGGATATTTTTGCAGTTGTATTTCTTTAATAATAACTTGTCGCAATAACTTCAATAATGTTAATATATTTGCTCGCGTGAAAGAATATTCGAAGTAAGCTTTTAGCGAACTCAGTATTGTAACTATTAGTAACTAAAACAGGTGAAATATGAATGGACAATTTTGCAGCACAGGAATATTTAAGGTATCAACAACTTCTGCCGGGGCTGCGGGTTGTTCGAAAGAGATACCGCGGCCCTGGTACATAAAAGGCCTATGACGGAACACGACGGTTTTTAGTCAGTAAGAGTCTGACACTCCCTCACCGCTGCTAACCCACAGCGGGAGGGGTCATTTGATGATTTTTGACGTCGGAAAAAAAAAAAGGTATCAACAACTTCTGGCATAAATGCGCTAGAACAAAATCCAACGAATCGCCTTTTTCCAAGAAATTGTTTTAGCTAGATACAAAAGTATATACAATCGGTACTCTGCATACCTACGCATTCAATTTCATGAATATTATAATCATGATATGCGATACTGATGACATTAAAAACAGACCCGTTTCAAATGACCCGTTAATAATTAATGACCAATACAAAGCCGATTCTATGAACACAAAAATAATTAATTCAAATATCAATTATAACGACAAACAAAAATAATATTTATAGGTACGTTTGAGCAAAAATATGACACAGTAACATTTTAATTTGTATCCTAAAATTCATTACGAAATCACTGAAATGTATTTAGGAAATCGAGGCAGGAATATGTAATGATAACGTTCCAACCATGGAGAACAAAATGACGAGCGGAGGTGCCATAACGGAAAATCTCCTAAGAAGGTAGCGCGCAAAAATGCGAGATAGCTGGGGACGAGAAACGGTACCGTCTCTACCCTTTTACGCCTTCATTCGAACCCGCTCATTTTTTTGTTATACCTGATTACGTTAACAGATGTCTCCAAAAATCCAAAAAAATCCACTTGTAATTTATAGTTTTGATCATGATCACTGTAAATATTTGATCTACAAGAAGACGCCTGACCTACCGACCTTATGGCATCTCCGCTCATCTTTCCTCACTCCGTGGTTCTAGCGCTAAATTAATAGAAGGAGGAATTTAGAGGTTCAAGAGGGAACGCAAGAAACGCGAAGTAAACGATATGGTCGGAGGAATTTATTGATCAACTGTGTCTGTGGTAAACCGCCACCGAATCTGCTCAGATTATATGTGAACACATGATAATTATTAGCAGAATATTCTGCCTAAAATGTTACGTTGAATTTGTGTACGAGTATTATTTACGCTGCTTTATATAATTCAAGTAAATATGTAATAGAAGAGGTCGTAGTTATAACAGAGCCACGTGTATCGGATAAATAGTGGGTTAGATGTGGTATTTCGATAGGGTTGTAATCGTTGACCTAGCTGTCGAATACCGCGGCTGCTGTACACGCTTTCTCGGGTTCGATTGCCGGGAGGAGCCGAAATAGCTTTGTAGGTTTTAGAAACTTTCACAAAAGCAACCCGGAGCCTGGAAGTTGGTGATTGATAAACCCGTGCATTGGAGAACTATGGCGGAGTCCGACTTTCGGCTAGGAAGACATCAACGTACTTCAAAGTTTATAAGCACTAAGCTCAAAAACCATAAAACCTTTCAACAAAGCCACCTAGTAACAGTATCTGGCTCACCCCGTTTATTGAATAGGACTTGAACATAACGTACAAAATACGAGTCTATAGGTCTATAGGAACACCTGTCTGTGTTACTTCAGAGAAAAACCCACGTATGACGGTGCAAAAAATATCATAAAACATTTTATATATTCTGTTGACAGAAGCAATTCTCAGTATTTATGCTATCAAAGGCTTAGCAAAAGCTTTGAAGTAAATAGAATAGCTTGACACGATACCTGATTGCTTGTTCAAATGTTTGCTAAAATAGAATCTGGCCTAGTTTCCTTTATCCGTTAAACGTGTGGGCATTGTTAGCAGATATTTCTTAGTGGACGATTTTGTTATAAATATATATTTTTACAAATCACACATATGCCATGAAAAATCACCTAAGTAGATAATTAAGTCATCATCATCATAATCATCATCTCAGCCATAGGACGTCCACTGCTGAACATAGGCCTCCCCCTTAGATCTCCACAGATACCTGTTGGATAAGATAAGTATGACTATGTAATGTATGTATAACATTTCTAATTAGGTCTTATTAAGTGAAAACTAGGTTAAAATGTACGATTAAAATATTATTTATTTTTGGTAACCGAATAAACCATTTCAATAATGTTTTACAGAAACAACTTTGAGATATGACTAACCTACAAAACAACTTTTATAATAACAGAAAAAAAAATCATTTATAATGGAACGTTCTCGAAAAAGGTTGACACGAATAAGTTAAAGGGAAACCTTAAGTAATTTAACTTTAAGTATTTCTCACCAGGTTTTCAATAGAAAATATTCTACCAACTACGAAACTCGACAACTTTTGCCAAAATTCATACGAAGTCGAATTAATGAGGTAAAGAAACTTTTTCGGAAGTTCTTGCGGCTTGTAAATGAACTTCAAAGAAAAAAATATATTGTACTGTCTGGAAACCGAAGACAATATAAATTGTTTACTTTTGAGTACGGACTTAACAGCTTTCTTGAGGCTTTCCTGACGTAAATAAACGATATTTTGCAAACGGCAACTAATGACATCGTAAGTGCGGCTAAACAATTTACCACGTACTTAGGTACCTATGCCTTAATACGTTAGTCTTTAGGGAATACATAGAGGAAAACATGAATATGTACATAAGGAAGAACAACACAACAAGTACATGAGGGAGTACATAAGGGATACAATGAGAGAGTACATAAGGGAGTAAATAAGGGAGAACATAAGGGAGTACATAAGGGAGTACATAAGGGAGAACATATGGGAGTACATAAGGGAGTATATGAGGGAGTACATAAGGGAGTATGTAAGGGAGTATATAAGTGAGTATATAAAGGAGTACATAAGGGAGTAAATAAGGGAGTACATAAGGGAGTAAATAAGGGAGTAAATAAGGTAGTACATAAGGGAGTACATAAGGGAGTATATGATGGAGTACATAAGGGAGTATATAAGGGAGTACATAAGGGAGTACATACGGGAGTACATAAGGGAGTATATAAGGGAGTACATAAGGGAGTACATACGGGAGTACATAAGGGAGTATATAAGGGAGTACATAAGGGAGTAAATAAGGGAGTACATAAGGGAGAAAATAAAGGAGAAAATAAGGGAGTACCTAAGGGAGTATATAAGTGAGTTTATAAGGGAGTATATAAGGGAGTACATAAGGGAGTACACAATGGAGTACATAAGGGAGTATATAAGGGAGTATATAAGTGATTATATAAGGGAGTACATAATGGAGTACATAAGGGAGTATATAAGGGAGTACATAAGGGAGTATATAAGGGAGAACATAAGGGAGTACATAAGGGAGTATATGAGGGAGTACATGAGGGGATAAATAAGGGAGTACATAAGGGAGTACATAAGGGAGTATATGATGGAGTATATAAGGGAGTACATAAGGGAGTAAATAAGGGAGTACATAAGGGAGTACATACAGGAGTACATAAGGGAGTATATAAGGGAGTACATAATGGAGTACATAAGGGAGTATATAAGGGAGAAAATAAGGGAGTACATAAGGGAGTACATAATGGAGTACATAAGGGAGTATATAAGTGATTATATAAGGGAGTACATAATGGAGTACATAAGGGAGTATATAAGGGAGTATATAAGTGATTATATAAGGGAGTACATAATGGAGTACATAAGGGAGTATATAAGGGGAGTACATAAGGGAGTAAATAAGGGAGAACATAAGGGAGTATATAAGGGGAGTACATAAGGGAGTAAATAAGGGAGAACATAAGGGAGTACATACGGGAGTACATAAGGGAGTATATAAGGGAGTACATAAGGGAGTACATAAGGGAGAACATAAAGGAGTACATAAGGGAGTATATGAGGGAGTACATAAGGGAGTATGTAAGGGAGTATATAAGTGAGTATATAAAGGAGAACATAAGGGAGTAAATAAGGGAGTACATAAGGGAGTAAATAAGGGAGTAAATAAGGTAGTACATAAGGGAGTACATAAGGGAGTATATGATGGAGTACATAAGGGAGTATATAAGGGAGTACATAAGGGAGTATATGATGGAGTACATAAGGGAGTACATACGGGAGTACATAAGGGAGTATATAAGGGAGTACATAAGGGAGTACACAATGGAGTACATAAGGGAGTATATAAGGGAGTATATAAGTGATTATATAAGGGAGTACATAATGGAGTACATAAGGGAGTATATAAGGGAGAACATAAGGGAGTACATAAGGGAGTATATAAGGGAGAACATAAGGGAGTACATAAGGGAGTATATGAGGGAGTACATGAGGGGATAAATAAGGGAGTATATAAGTGAGTTTATAAGGGAGTATATAAGGAAGTACATAAGGGAGTACACAATGGAGTACATAAGGGAGTATAAAAGGGAGTATATAAGTGATTATATAAGGGAGTACATAATGGAGTACATAAGGGAGTATATAAGGGAGAACATAAGGGAGTATATGATGGAGTACATAAGGGAGTATATAAGGGAGTACATAAGGGAGTACATAAGGGAGTACATACGGGAGTACATAAGGGAGTATATAAGGGAGTACATAAGGGAGTACACAATGGAGTACATAAGGGAGTATATAAGGGAGTATATAAGTGATTATATAAGGGAGTACATAATGGAGTACATAAGGGAGTATATAAGGGAGAACATAAGGGAGTACATAAGGGAGTATATAAGGGAGAACATAAGGGAGTACATAAGGGAGTATATGAGGGAGTACATGAGGGGATAAATAAGGGAGTATATAAGTGAGTTTATAAGGGAGTATATAAGGGAGTACATAAGGGAGTACACAATGGAGTACATAAGGGAGTATATAAGGGAGTATACAAGCTGTTGATTTGCATCCGTGCCATATTCAAGGAGGTAATTATGCTAATGATTCTCGACCCAAATCAATAAAAAAATTGGTACGTAATTTTTTTTCTTTAATTTTTTTTCGGAATTCCGTAAATGTCATCTAGCCTTATTTAAACTTGGCGCGTATGTTACTGGCGTTAAAACCGTGCTGCACCCTCACACAAACGCAAACACAAAGCATACGCAACGATCACTCATAAATTTCATTCATAAAATTGGATTACTTCGGAAATACCATGACATTACAATGACAAAAAAAGCAGTGCATATTAGTTATTTCCCATCTACTGTAATTCCAATCGATTATTTACGTATTGTATGTCCTCCTCCTGAACTATGGCACGAATGCAAATCAACACCTTGTATAAGTGATTATATAAGGGAGTACATAATGGAGTACATAAGGGAGTATATAAGGGAGTACATAAGGGAGTACACAATGGAGTACATAAGGGAGTATATAAGGGAGTATATAAGGGAGTACATAAGGGAGTAAATAAGGGAGTACATAAGGGAGTACATAAGTGAGTACATACGGGAGTACATAAGGGAGTATATAAGGGAGTACATAATGGAGTACATAAGGGAGTATATAAGGGAGAAAATAAGGGAGTACATAAGGGAGTACATAATGGAGTACATAAGGGAGTATATAAGTGATTATATAAGGGAGTACATAATGGAGTACATAAGGGAGTATATAAGGGAGTATATAAGTGATTATATAAGGGAGTACATAATGGAGTACATAAGGGAGTATATAAGGGAGTACATAATGGAGTACATAAGGGAGTATATAAGTGATTATATAAGGGAGTACATAATGGAGTACATAAGGGAGTATATAAGGGGAGTACATAAGGGAGTAAATAAGGGAGAACATAAGGGAGTATATAAGGGGAGTACATAAGGGAGTAAATAAGGGTGAACATAAGGGAGTACATACGGGAGTACATAAGGGAGTATATAAGGGAGTACATAAGGGCGTAAATAAGGGAGTACATAAGGGAGAAAATAACGGAGAAAATAAGGGAGTACATAAGGGAGTATATAAAGGAGTATATAAAGGAGAACAAGAGGGAGTGAAAAATAAATAAAAAAGCCTTTTATTTCTTTACTAAATTCTGATTACAGTACTCTATTTATCTACTTTATTTCTAACTAGCTGTTGCCCGCGACTTCGTCTGCGTGGGCAATTTGGAATTGTCAAAATACTACTTATGCCATAGCGTAGGTGTATTCTTTTACATAACAGTATAATTAGGATTACCACTTAGCAGCAGCACGGGTTGATCAATCAAGGTGGTGTCGACGATTTGTGACTATTTATCTAAACAAATGAAGTAAAGTTTGTGACGTTGTGGAAATCTCTGGATCTAGTCAACCGATTTGGAAAATTATTACGTAATTCTCACAGAAAACAAAGGTCTGACAAAGTTGTCATTTGTACATTTTCTGCAGCAGCTGCGACAAATCAGGAGCCAGAAAGTCTGTCAAACAGTTTTACTTACCATGGATAACGCGGTGTCTAGTTCACTGGGTTGAAGAGATCAGATAGGCACTCCATGTAAACATTGGTACTCAAAAAGATTCGGTTTGACTGGAAGCCAACACCCACACAATTGAGGAATAGCTGGGTGGATGATGACTGAGTCATCAGGCAAGCGCATAGTTTCACTACTTGTATTTCGGGGATTTTCTGTGCACTCACTCACTATGTTATGTTGGAATTCCACCGAAATGTTTGCATTCGTTCACGATCACGCAAAGTATACGTCCGAGAGAGTAAGTCCAATTCGTGTGTTGGCACTTGAAGCCTGCAGTTCTTCCAAGATTTTCAAAATGTACGCTCGCAATTTGTCATTTCTTGGTAGAGCCAGCAGATCAGAAGAAACATAAGTGCTGTGTATACTGCGCGTCACTACTGCACAACGGTAAAATTTCGTCTTTATAAATAGCACAAACGTTCGCTCTCTTGCGGAGGACGTTTAAATACCATATTATGTGTCACACGTAGGTAAACAGGACAACAGTAGGTATATTATCATCGAACCGCTTTCAAAGATCTGATGAGCGAACAGACCAGAACTGACTTGATCGCCTCGAGAAAATCAGAGCTCTATGAAGCGATCATTCGCTTTGGTTCCTACTGTTATTGTGGTTTCTGAAAATGTATTCAATTAACCAACGATGAATATAATTCTTAGCAGGCCGACTCTTTTGACTTCTCGAAAATCATAACGTTGGTTTTTGTGCAATGCACAAACTGAAATTCGATATATTACACATTCGATATTCACACTTCTACAGAATTGATATTAAAAGGTTTGACAACGGGCTATAGTAGCGTAGTTAAACTAACTGAAACAATGTTAGTGATCCTTCAATAAAGTTAGAGAAGCGGGTGTGCATGATGAACATTAAGAGTTGGTAAATACGTGATGAAGATGACCTAATTCATTACTATTCTAATTTGTTCATGCACCACAAAACTCAAGTTAAGGTGGAGAAAAGGATTACCAAGCTCCCAAAGGCCTGGGCATTTGCAACACGTTGCATGGCATCCTGGAAAGTTACGTAATTCTCAGCCATCAGTTTGAGCAGCGTGAGGGAGTGTCAGGCTTTGGCCCTAGTGGGCCTCACAGGGGTTTGCTGAATCTCCTTGAGGGGCGCGTGAAATAACGGGTCTCCCAGAAGCCGGAAGGTCGATGACCCACTCAAAACTAATCGCTCACGCCTACGGTGGCCGGGAGTCTTCTCTCGACATCCGGCTTTCGTGGTGTCTTACCGCAGTGGCTGGGATGAGAGTTGGGAATTTTCAGTCGCTCCGCCGCCTCATTCTTTGTCATCCCATTTCTTCTCGCTCCAGATCATGGTTTAAACCGGGGCCGGGTGCGATAGGTCGCACAGTCCGCACAGTGGTGACACCCGGGCGCCACCTCCATGAGATCAGAGTTGGGAATGTATGTTTGCAAAAACTAATAGAACATTTAGCGAAAACACGTTTGATAGTAATTCTGTCTTTGTAACTGAATAATATCAATGATAATAAACGTGTGACTGTGACTGTTCGTAATTGTGAACGGTGTATTTGTGATATACTTCTTTGCTCGATGATTTGTTATCAGAAGTTGAAAGCAAGTATGTCTCTGGCCTGCGACGCGTAATTTGTACGTTTTCAGAACGAACGAACTCTTGTCTTCTGTTGACATCTTGTTGACGTATTGTGACAGGTAGTTATAACCATTGATGTTAATTTTAGAAGTGACACAATGTGTTTCGGTCGTATTTTGCCTACATTCTTCATTACTCAAAAAGTGTATTAAAACCAGGAACTTATTTTTAAGGATGTTTGAATATTAATTACAATGTTTTTTTTTATAATAATAAAATCTTAGACTCGCAATGCACTTTCAGTGTGATGCATGTTTGTTATTGGATGAAATGAATGGATATTCATGTTTATGAGAGGTATAGCTTATATTATGTCAGAACAACATATGTAGAGTTTTTAAGAATGTGGGGAAGTTCATAATTTCTTCATGACGTGGGTGCCGCTTCCCATGGGAACTACTGCCCGCACCGGGATAAAATATACCCTATGTTACTCGCAGATAATGTAACTTTCTAATGGTGAAAGAATTATAAAAATGTCCCTGACGATGCGCTGATATTTCTTGTAGTGTTTTTATAGTAGCGAAATACACACGTCGTCATATATTTTTTTCTTGAAAGTAAGAACATACCATGACAAAGTGAAGTCTGTTTTCATTGTCTGTTTGCTGGGGAGTTTGTTCCACCACTTCTTCTTCCCAGCAAAAACACATAGGAAGTGGTGAAGGGCGGGCGTTTTGGGGGCTGTCTTTTGTAGATTTGACGTTCAAAAAGTGCTGATTTTCAGCCTACTTTGAATAAATGACTTTTGATTTTGATTTTGATTGATATTTTACCTACTACCAGTTTTATGGCACATCTGTTTCTGCATGATTTTCTTCATCTATAATTTTAGGATATCATTTCTTTAAATTCAGTTTTTTGCTCAAGTTACTTATAAAAGCGTTATTTTCTATGTAAAGATTGATAATAGGCCGATAAACTTACAAAGTTCAACATTCAAATATGTGTCATTATTGCGCCCGCTGTTGCAGAAACGTTAACAGAAATTATAGTTCATTGTTCATCCCCCGTAGGTGATAGCGTGATAATATATATCCTATATGTTGAACTGGCCCCCAGGTAATATTCATGCAAAATTTGATTTAAATCTATGCAGTACTTTTCGAGTTCAGTGAGACCAAACATACAGACAAACAGACAAACAGACATACAGACAAACAGACAAACAGACAAAAATTCTAAAAACTATATATTTGGGTTCAGAATCGATAATAGATCACCCCCCAAGTATTCTTTTAAAAAAATATTCAATGTACAGTTTTGACTTTCCTATCATTTTATTATATGTATAGATTAACTTACTATGTTATTACTTATGTGTATATTACTTATTTATTTATAACTATGTAACCTAAATAATTTTAAATCGTCTAATTATAATAAAAGGTAAAGGCCTCCTCCAAAGATTAGAAGAAGAACAATATAAACATTTAATTAATAAATAATTTCCTGAATGAACTACACATATCTGCATTCATGTTAAAATTCGTGCAGAATTACAATTTTACAAAATCCCTCTGAAATTTTTGTTCCGATCTCATTATGAGGATCAAAGGAAGAGTAAATAACAAAGATTTTTTTATTAAAACAGTCACTTTTATAAAAGGTTTATTTTATGAGGAATATTATACAAACTTGTTGTCCCCAGAAATTGTTGATCCCTTCTTCTGAATACCGTAAAGGCCGTCTTGGGAGTACGGTAGCACAAGTATGTTTTTTATATGACCAGATAACGACGTTCATCTTTACATGAAAAATATGAAAAAAATGTCCATTCTAACCATTGACTCGAACCGATATACGATTATATGATGATTATACGATGTCACACACCTTGTAATTGACGTAGAAATAAATCCACTTATGGATTTCAGACTTCACTTATGGAAGCCCATTAATGGACTTGTTATGTAGCTATCACGTACTTAATTCAATTGATTGAATGAATATAGGTAATATAAGTAACGCACTGAAAGTTCAGAATGAGTGAGAAATAAGAAATACCATGGGAATTCTGCATGGGCGTTTTCTTTGTGGGATTGAAAACAACTACGATAGTAATGGCAAAGTTGATGTCATTTCCAACTAAAACGGTGTTTCTTTTAACGTCTCCGATTCCTTTTCCTTTCGCGATCACCTAGTAGTTATAATAATATAGGTTCTCAGAACGCCAGTAACGCAACGCCATAGGTTCACACATGAACCAAACAAACCAAATCAAACACAACAATAGCATTAAATAC
Source organism: Helicoverpa zea (assembly GCF_022581195.2). Classification (NCBI taxonomy): domain Eukaryota; kingdom Metazoa; phylum Arthropoda; class Insecta; order Lepidoptera; family Noctuidae; genus Helicoverpa; species Helicoverpa zea. Next base: position 10,153,172 of record NC_061455.1, on the reverse strand, counting down.
TTAGTCTTCTTCTTTATAAATCCGAAGCATTATTAAGGTTCACGGTACAAGCAATTTCCCTCACATGTCCTTTGTCATAGAAATAGAAAATGGCGGCCGGCGTACCCTTAGCCGTTTTCATTTATTACGTCTGTATTCATGGGAAAATGAGTATAAGCTGGTCCTATTGTGATTTATTTGTCTATGGGCCAGAACAAAGGATGGGCGGCCAAGAGGGATGTACGAAAATTTTTACCCACCCGCTCGGGTTCCAGATATATTAAATTACATTATCTGTGTTCAAGCTAGTTAATTAGTTGAGAAAAACATGAATGCAAGCGCGACATTATTTCTGTTGTTACAACAAAGGCACTGTTTACTTTATTATATTTTCATACAAAAAAAAATCCTAGGGAAAATATGAGGAAAGTGCTTTACATATTTATGTCCACGCAAATAAAATCTCACTGTTTCTCATAAATTGTAAATGTGTGATCACAAAAAGCTTGCTTGAAAAACATTCGTGTAATAATTCTCGGTTTTTGAACATAAAGTTCCGTTTGTAAACATGCTAAGTGCATCGGAGTCGAAGCTATAAATAACGCATAGGTACGTGCATCACAATGACCTATTTCCTACCTCCACGAGTTTCGCTAAACAAATAGCTTAGGCTAGGAGCTGGTGACATTTGGAATGGTTCTATTTGTAATAGTTAGAGAGCACGATCTGTTAATGTCAGTTTTATTTTAATTATTCCTTGAGATGTAACTGAGAGGTATTTGAAATTCTTGTTATTTTATTATACTAGTCACGATGTTATTCAAAGTGATGTCTCCAGATTCTTAGGTGTAGGAATAAAAAAGATTAATCTGTATATTAGTTTTGTTAAACAAATTTGGATTGCTTTTCGAAAATAAACTTGTCATAGAGTTATCGGAAGAGAGAAAATTTCACATTTTCCTTTATCAAGAATGATATGATGACTGTTTTCTCTGCAGTTGTATTACGTGTTTCCGCATTTGTGACAACGAAGGTAACCATACAAAACACAAATCGTACACTCGGGAGCAATCATGCCGGAACAGTTACAAAAATTCTAAATTATAGGTAGGTAAATGTTAGCGTAGAGGTTGTAGGTATATCAATTAATTGAGTGCTGTTGTGTTTTGTTTTCATTCTTTATGATGCAATATTTGAATTTGGAAATTGGACTAACCAGCTACCTAAGCAAAAGGAACGTGATAGAATGCTAAGCGTATGGAATTTAAAATTTAGCTGTTGTCCCAGGGAACTTTTTCTCGTACCCGGACAAAATATAAGCCATGTTATTCGAGAACAGTCTAGTTTTGCAACAGTGAAAGAATTTTTCTAATCAGTTAAGTAGTTTCTTTGCCTTTGTATACAAAAATAAAACAAAAGTTTTTTCTTTATTGTATTATTACCTATAGGTTGGAAGGTGGTCGGTGTCTGTCATCTAAAAAATACACCCTAATAATATTTCAATCAAAACATAGCATCGACATCAAAAATAGACTCCCACAAGTTTCTATAAAAATACTACATTCTGATAGTTACAAAAAATGAGAGCCAGTCATAAATAAAACAGCCTATCTAAAAGAACTTGATAATTAATGAATGCAGTCTGTACGGAGTCGAGCCTCAACTGAATACGGCTTAAAATAGCAACATTGTGCTACCTGCAGTGAATTCCAAATGCCTAAAGCTGTGTGTGGGGAGATGTCTTCTCTTCACGTGTGCTTTGAATGGAATAAAACAGGAAAATAACGTGACGCTGCGACTTTATTAAACTAAAATGAAGATGGAAGTATGTCACATAGAAGTTTTCTCAGCCGGCTTTACCATAGAATAGTATAGTAGCAATTGCTACGGTCCCCTTGCCTATATGTACGCAGAAGCCACCTTTTTTCGCTGTTTTATGTACGCTCAAGGTCCACGTGACGAGGGCAAACCTACTACCATCAATGTAAACATTCTCAAACCACGAAACACTATTAGATCCAAAACCGACATCATCGTCAACAGTCAACGAATCAGGAAAACCGCAAGTCGAGTCCTGCGTTTAAATTATCTGAGATGTCATTCGATTCCAAAATAGGTCGCATTCACGACAGTCCTGCGTACATAAGCCAGCCTATATCTAAACTTAATGCATTATTGATTGAGAAAAGTCTACCGCCTCTGCTTTGGTATTTGATCAGAAATGTTCATAAATTGTGATCGGGACGTCTCGGAATATTGCAGGCATCTCCGGAATGCTCCTCTTCATCGCTGTGTGTGATGTTTTATTGAACGCCTCATTCTTTTTAGGTTATTACTTGGAGATGGACTGGTATTTGATAAATTGATGATGTCTCCGAAATATTATGTCATAATATTGTGAGCTGTTTTTCATAACGACAGAACATGGCTATTATTAAAAAGGATGTCCAAAATTCCTCTTAAAAAGAATAAAAAATAGGGGAACTCTAATCAATGCTGGTTAGGTGCGGCTTAAAATGTTCTTTGAAAAAATTGACTAACCAGAATTGATTGGCAAGACAAGTGTTAGTGGCAGTTGCAAAATAAAGCTAATACGGTCCAGGAAAGAATACCGAAAGCTTTATTCAGGATACCAAATTGACGAAACATTATTCATTTCAAACCTAATCTCGAAGCTAAAGCAATGCGATTTGAAAACTGCGACTCGCAAGCCGACAGAAAGATAGAAACTGAATTTGCCTAGTGTGGCGACCCATTTCTTTTAGTAGGACTTTTATAACTATGTCGTTCACTGCGGCAAGGCTGAACGTATTCTATGTGTTTACTTGTTCTGTGAAACGATATTGCTTTACGAAGAATGCTTCAACTTTTGACTTGAAATTCAATACGTTCTTTCGTTTGATGATGTGAAATGAAAGGGGGGATGTTTTTGTTTGTTGGAGGCTGGCTTTAAGTATGATTATGCTGGGAGGCATGGGACTTTTCTCGTAGAGAAAAGGAAAGAGCGGTGATTATGATTAACGCTTATTGGTTTACTGGTTCTTAAAGTCACCATGAACTCAAAGCAAATTGGCGATTTCAAAATACAAAAATACTTTCCTTCATTGGCACCCACTCAGTCATTCATAACCAAGATGGACTTGGAAACACTTTTTCAGCCACATTGAGATGACTGGCAAAAATGAGACACAAATGGAGCCTTACATGAACGCAACATTGATTAGCACCCCCCAAACTAGATAACAGTTCTCCACACTAAACAGTAACGCATACTTACGCTAAACTAACCCGTGAGCCAACAAAAGGCGAGCACAGATTAACGGCAGTACTCGTCTACCTATCGCATTCAGCCTATTGAAGCCAGCTGGGTCAAGTGACGCTCATGACACCTGAATGAGTACAGGTACATGGACATATTTACTATGTATTAGAATGTTGCGGTTTTATGATTAGAAACAATTTAAAAAAAATGTTGTTATGATAAAGATAGGTGTAAGCTGGTTCTAACTGGACCTTTGCTTTATGGGGGATGACAAATTTTCAGCAGTGGACGTCCTGTGACGTAGTAGAAGTAGTATCATGTTCTAAGTGAATGCTACTTCTAAGAAAGAAGGGTAAAATGTAAGAGCTTCCATAACCTATTGATGATTTGTTATACAAAAAAATTGTCTTGTCATTATCGCATAATGACTGATTGTAACATAAGTATACGCAAGTTCTTGGTAAAGGCGAACATTTACCTCTTTTAAGGCCTATTCAGACGGGAGAGTACTTACTTGTTATTAATTCTTCAATATCGCAGGGTATCAAAGTATGATGAAATAAATATCAGTCTTATTTCTTTCATACTTAATTAAAAGTCAAAAGGCCAAACGATCTCTTAGTGGGCAATATCTAACTACCCCTTTATTAAAGCGTCTCGCTTTTGAAGAGTAATAAAAACTGAGCGTTTTATTTGAGACTAGCTAAGTTCTAAGAATTTATGAACCCCTAATAAATAAATTCTAAATATAGCTCCTGAAAATTCTGCTTGTCATAGTCTTAATCTTTCTTTTATGCAGGGAACTACCTAAAATTATAAATCGGCACTTCTTGGAACGCTACCGACTCTTCCAAGGCTGTCGAAAATCTGGTGAAAGAACTTTCATTTTTAATATAAACAAACAAATCTTCTTTGGTAACAAATAGACTTAAACACGTAGATTAAGACACACACCGCAGGGGTCACAAACAGTGTTTATAACTGAATTGTACAATTTATCAAAACTCCGACTAAGTTGTTTCTTAGACACGTTAAGTCGGATTACTGAGTGCTTATCAAACTTTCTTTGGGAGTCAGCACAACTTAAACAGACAACATATTTGGTGAGCAGCTGTTGTTTCTTGAATCGTTTCTAGAAATGTAATGTCATGACTGTTTGAGGTCGTTGACCTGTCTGTATGATGTGTCTTTCAAGAGGTTATTTGCCAAATGATGGTATGACCAGCCCACCTTTTTACATGTATGTCGATAACAGTACTTATATACTGTTTTGAAAAGCCTTAAATATTAGGGATAAAGACGTCGACGAAGCGCAGATGTTGTGTCAATATGGAAAAAGGGGAAAATTATTTCGCGAAGAGTTCACCTTACACCTTCAACCCTTTACGCACGTGTAAGATTTGTATCAACTCCTTACTAATATTATAAATGTGAAAGTAACTTTGTACGTCGCGCTTTCACGCCAAAGCTACTGAATCCCGGTGCGAGAAATAGTGGCGCGGGAAGGCGGGTGGAATCGCGGGCAACAGGATGTAACTGATAAATCACATAACAACATTATTAATTGTGTCGTCATCCAAAAGTCAAAATATTCTCGAATATTAACACACCCTTCCATATGACAGAAGTGTACGAGTCAATTCCGCCCCGTTCCTTTGTTGATAATGTTACAAAATTATATTACAGCCAAGTGTAATAATATAACATATGACACCCACTTACGATATACACGGAAGATGTATAGTGACGTAACACGAACTTAATTAAGATTTTCATGAAATATTACCATCGGAACCGGGTCGTAATTGATTTCACACTCGCTAAGATATACATCAATAACATTGTAAGTATTCCCTAATTTCCTCCCCTTTCGTACCCCCAAAATGGCACGAAGATTGAATTAAAATTGCTTCACCTAAATGTAATTTACGAATAAAATATTTCAACGCAAAATGACCCGAGTTTGATCCAATTTACACCCTTTTACATTTTAATATGCATTTGCAGGGTGAAAAAACCGCTTGGAATTTAAATTGTCATCATTGTGATTCTTTTTTAATGTACATACCAGATAAAGGTAATAAAGATCTGTTAAAATAAAAAAACCGACTCCCAAAAACACTGAAAAGCAAAAAAAAACTATTCTTAGGTGCATCGGCCTAGAAGTCGGTGTCTAATGGATGTAACTAAGTTTATAACGCCACCGACTTCTAGGCCGATGCACCTAAGAATAGTTTTTTTTTGCTTTACAGTGTTTTTGGGAGTCGGTTTTATTTTTTTGTAAAAAGTTTTTTATTTTTAGCTTTTCAGTGACAAGCATAGTTGTCACTATCCGCATGTCATATCCGCAGTGGAAAGTTCTCATCAATACGAACAATATAAGCCCAAGCACGAGGTAGTTTACATATTCAATTGTCGAGTTCCCTTGACCTTCGCTGGTCTCCATCATCAGGTCAGCTTCAAACCTTCACTGTTGCAAAGGTCTCGTCAATACGAACAAAATAAGCCCAAACACGAGGTAGTTTTTTACACATTCATTGTTCAAGTTCCCTCGACCTTCTCTGGTCTTCATCATCAGGTCAGCTCCAAGCCTTCACCATTGCATAGTGTTATCAGACATGCGCCTTAGTGTCAAGTTTTTACCCTACGTATGCCTACGATTTTCGAAAGTTGCCCTCGATTTCTCAGGGTTTCCATCATCAGATCCTGACCTGGTGACTATGGGACCACCTGGGAGGTAAACCCTATCAAACAAAAAAAAAATTTTGCAAATCGGTCGAGGCGTCTCTGAGTAATCGGTGAACATACATAAAAAATAAAAATAAAAAAATAAATAAATAAAAAAGATCCCGACGAATTGAGAACCTCCTCCTTTTTGGGAAGTCGGTTAATAAATTAAGTACTTACCTTTACTAACAGACACAGATTTTTCTAAAAGCTATAGGTAATTTATGTACCTAGGTAGGTACGTTAAGTAACGGATAAGTATTTAAAAGTTAGGCACCAAAAGTATACCTAATTATTTAACACTTTTCCTTCTTATAAGGTTCACCCGAGCAAAACAAAAACACATACTTACAAACAAATACATATAACAAAAATAAAATTAATTTCAACGTTTGTCCGCACCATTGAAGTCAAAGTAAGAATGGAATAAAAATGATACCTTCTTCGTCGAATTTCATTTTACAACGAACGGAGTGCATAGTTCTATAAACTGACCTTTTAAACTTGCGTGGGTTTATGCTACAATAACATTTTTATCTCAAACTAGACGTTACTGAGAATGCAAACGGTAAATAAGTATATTACATATTTTGCATTGGAATATTTTATGAAAAAGAGGAAGTATTACATTAGACCTGCTTTGAGAAAAATGTAATAAATTTTTTGTGTACTTGTTCCCTATGGTTTCAACCACCTATGTACCTTTCATTTAAATCGGTCCAGCCCAGCAGTTTTATCGTGACAGCGCAACTGACAAACAGGCAAGAGAGGCTTATTACATTTGACTAAATTCAGTCGTCTAACTGGGTTTTTCTAATTAGGTTTCTAAATGATTTAATGAAACCCACCTTCCTAAATGCGATTACATTTGACTGAATTTAGTGACTGAATCATTTAGACGACTTAATTTAGTCAAGTGTAATAAGCCCTTAACTTTGGCATTTATAGTAAGTAGGTATTTTTAAGGTTTAAAAATGTGGCACAAGCAGAGGGACAAAATAAGGGATAAAAATGGGGAAAACATAGAAATAGTGATAATTAAAACTACTTTTATATTTTGTTTCCCTCAGAAGAGTGCCGACTACAGAATGTATCCATTGTTCATTTCGCTTGGGGACACAAAGATTTTATAAACCCTTGAATTAAACAGCGCATACTAATAATTACATTTTACTCAGATAAAGGAATAGGAAATGTGCATGGAAAATAACTTTCATAAGAGCTTTTAGACTTCAATAAAATGCATAAAAGGACTATTTTATCAAATGATCGTAAGTAATACATTTATATTTAATGCTACTTACATGGCTAATCATAGTAGGTATATTAAAGTAACAGAAACGTGCTCCTGAAAACCTGAAACCATTTTTATTGAAAAACAAATATGTAGTTTTGCTCTGACAAAGAGTAAAAAAATAGATCTAATTCTGAGCTTTGTAAAACGTACTGTCTATCAATCTCCATGTATCAAAATGGTTTAGTTTAATCCACTGAAACGAATTAAATGTTTCGTCAGCCGACTGTTAAAAATGATGTTACATTCGTCCGAACACTGACAAATGATCTTTACACTATATTGATTGCACACCAGTGCAGAATCTGGCACATTTCGGGCTCAAAATACATGAATTTGATATCAATGACGGCTTCTAACTAGATATGCAATACATATCTGGGTGTCTAATGGTATCAGGTCCGGATTTTCCTTATGGATTAAGCGCGGTTGGGTTTGATTGAGACCCCCAATTAAGTACAGAACTTAAAAAAAATCGACATAATATTTAAGAAGTCATTGTTATTTCCCAAGCAAGCACTTTATAAAACAAAAGCAACAAGTCAAACCCACCTTCCAAAACTTTAGAAAACAAATAAAACAGCCGTACATTTCAACGTGTCGCCGCGTCAAATATTTCCATATTCCCCCGAAATCGTAGCTTTATCCCTATTGGGAGAGTACAATGCATCTGGAAAAGTTTTCACATAAACAAAACATAGTCATGAGTCGCCGTGAGTCGTAAATAAGCAACATGGCGGGACTTGGGCCTGGGGAGACGCAAGGCCCTTTCAACGAACTCTCCAGTGCGGCTCACTGTGGCCCTTTCTTTCTTTTTGCTGTGGAAATTGTGTTTTTGTTGCTGCATGTTGATGCGGTTCCTTTAAGTTTAATGTTGTGTTGTGTTTGTGGAATTTTAATGATATTTTGGACGGGAAATAATGTTTAAATTAGGAACAATACACATTTGGGGTTGGGTTTGCCTCTGAATAATGGTGACTTAAAGAAACATTAGGATTACTTTCTTGATATCTCCTTGTTTTGATGTAAGATTTTCCATGTACTGTTCAGCTTCAGCTCATGGCTCTCTTGCACAGTTGATTAAGAAATCGAAAGAGACTAGATATAAATACTTATATAGTCTAAAAGGTCGGGGAAATTCACGAAACACTTGCAATCTGTCTATTGATATTATGTCCCCCTGTTTAGCTTAGTCTTGTATGTTCTCTGCGGGTTGTTCGAAAGAGATACCGCGGCCCTGGTACACAAAAGGCCTATGATGGAACACTCCCTCTCCGCTGCTAACCCATCCCAACCCCCGGGAGGGGTCATTTGATGATTTTAGACGTCGTTAAAAAAAAAAAAGTCTTGTATGTTCTTGTACGTTTAAATACCTTAAGCGTATCAGTAATTTATCTTTATATAAACCGTTGAATTTGACTATTTTCTCAGAAAGTACAAAGATGAATGGGAAAACGCACGAGGAAGGCTTGTGGTCGTGCTCACTGGTCTTGATAGATTAATGCTACATTGCTACCCTAGTCACAATTACTGAACAATTCTTGTAGAGCAAATAACACTAATTAAAATGAACAACTTTAATGTCCTCTATTCCTCAACGTCTTGTATCAACAAATAAAAGTGCCGAACATATTTTCCACCAGTCAACCTTAATTCATCTATCGGAGGTATCCGATATTTTATTCATAGATATATGGTTACCTTACAACATACATGCATTTTCTTCCTCACCTCACATTTATTATGTATAGTAAGTATAATACTCTATCTTTCCGGTGGTTGATCGAAAAATAAGTCTCGCGCAAGTTCATTGGTTGTTGTCCCTGAAGTTTATCTGAACCCCTTTCGGGGTATAAGACAATGGGAATTGTTCCATACTTATACTCATGTTGTACGTCCCTTTACGATAACCCAAGATTACATAAGACAAGACAATTTAGATTCGGAACGACTTGAAGTTAATGATAGTAGATGGCAAAACAACCAGTTAAGCTCCGAAAACTATTCTCAGGTTTTACAATTTCGATTCCTATACGATCCTTTTAAAACAGAAAAGATTAATTTTGTGTTTTATTGGATTTTGTTTCATTAGAACATTGTAACTAATCACCAAAAAGTATGGATGCCTTACTTAAAAACAAAAAGTAAGCGGCTTAACGATTTCTTTTGCGCTTCTGTTCTGCGAGGAAGAAAATAAGGTAAAAAATGTTAGCTACTTATCTCTGAGCTGCGTTGCGATAAAGAAAAATAATACTAAGCTATGCAAAGCATGTTTTCGACTTAACACCTACATAAAGAAGTATTTACTGCGAAATTCCCACCACGATTCCTTTACTTTATTTCTAAGATACATTGAGCAATCGTTCGAATTGATAGATAATCATCAGGTGATAGAAATGACATTAAAGGTGCTACAAAAATCCAACAGAAAGAAACCGATCTAGATAGTCCAAAGTCACTTTAGACATTTTTTGAAAACAACGATAAAGCCCATCCACTATGTATTAAAATGCAAATAAAAACCATTTGAATATCAGATAAAATCAGATTGGAAAAGAAAACGGATGAAACAGAATTTTATTTCTCTCTTTTTGATATCGATAGGCGCTAGCGAAAGATTGGAAATTGTTAGGTTTCCCAGCGGATGGAGGTACATCGGAGTATGACGTATTGACTCGCAAAACACTGGTTTCATGAAACTTTTTCAGCGTATCTATTGATTTAAAAATATACTGCAGTATTTTTTTTCTTCTAGCCATTAGCGCTCGTGGATTTGTTATGTTACATATCAGTTTTTTTAAAGGCTCTTGTTGCCTTTTCTGTATCGTTATATTTTAATACGCATTTGTAATAATTGGTTGTGTACCTATTTACGATGTTTATCTACCAATGTCTGTCTATCAGGCTGGTTCTTACAAAGGTTGACACTATTTTTTCCTGAATAAAGTTTTTATAACTTTGCAAAGTGTCATTTAAGGAGGGTCAAGTGTAGTGTAAAATTACTCCTTGTTTGGATAACTACAGCCTAGGAGAGTTGCGTGAACGTAATTATTTCTACAGTTAAAGAGTGGGTATGTCAAAGAGGTAATTTTTTATCTAAACTAATATTATAAAGCTGAAGAGTTTGACGCGGTAATCTCAGTTACAACCTACTTGACCGATTTAAAGACATATTCCAGATTTAGATAGCCATATTCCACATTTATGGAGAAAGTAACTATTATTCGAGTGCCCGAAGTATCTCTTACGGGACTTGGGTAAAACCACTGGTGTATGCTAGTGTTTTGAAGAACAATTGCCGCCAAATTGATCGATGCTTCCTGATCACTGATCAGTGAAAATCAACACACTCGATGGAAACAAAACACAATAAGTATGGCTAAAACAAGGGAGAACAATGAATTTAACAGAATGCCTTCAGGCCTTTAATTAAACTTCAGAGTAGGCAGGCAAGATTTGGGCGTAATTAAAGAAAACCGCGTTTTTATTCATAGAATATTTACTTCCTGGTATGAGCTCGTGCTGTTTTTACGTAGCCGATATTATTTCAAAATTTTGCTATAATGAAAGATTGAATTATTTCTTGGGTTTTTAATCGATATATAATGTAACAAAGGACGATAATTATTTTATCTGAATGTTTAATTTACCTACGCCATAAAACATATAGGTAACTCCTATGTTGTTACATTGTCACCGCAGCATCGATCTGATTACCGATGTATCGAGTTATTCTCGTAGCGACGGATATTCGGGCCCAAGCGAACTGGACGAGCGGATAACCTGTCATCATTCACACGGAGACGTTTGGCAGTGAGTGATTCGAACGAATTCCGGAAATATACGCGTCTAGGGACAGCTTCTTGCATAAACCAACCATATTGCAAAACTACACTGAATACATTATGCATTTGAGTTTTGACTTGCAGTTGGCACACCTACCTACGTCAGCACTTTTGCAGACTACTAATATTTACAGTACTAAAGTAGTAATGTCCTATTAACTGAAACTGTATGCCAGAAACTCCCAGAGCCCCGACCGTCGAAACGAGTTAATGGCTAAGCTTCGTTCATACAGAGCGGGTGTATCGAGCGCAGGTTTTTTCGACACGACTTTAGGGACCGTTAAAAATTCAAAGACGAAGCGCAGCGAGATTACAACTCTAGTTTGAAAGAGTAATACCCCTGTCTATTGTAACAATGAAGCTGTCAAGTTTCACATGAAAGGTAATAAATCTGTGCAAGCCTTAACATTTACCTTCCACGACGGCGCGAGAGAATGTTACGAATGAAAATAAATCGCCTCTAATTCAGAGCCAAATCGGCGAGATGAAATTGAAATTGAGATTGGGCTGTGTAATGGTTCTATATAGTGATCCGAACGAGCTCCTTGCTCTCGGCAGCTCTGTAGCGTAATTAATACCCCGCCGACAGAAAATTGCCACAAATCTGCACTTCCAATTTGTGCCATTGCTTATGTAGCTAAGTAATATTTGGTAACGGGGTGAGTTCAGTCGTAATTGATGAAAGATTTAATTTCACGTTATTTTAAGGATGCTTTATTGAGTTTTTCATAATCGGTGATTAAGTACAGTGAACTCAAATTCACGAACGGTTAAGCACTCACACAATAGGTACCTACCTATATCTTGATGTATCAGAATTAGAACTATGGGATCTACATAAAGAATCAGTTTGGTACTTACATGAATGAGCAGTAAATGGTGTATCTAAGCGTGGGTGAAATGGACGGACGCCCACGGAACCTCGCCAGGCCCCCTTAAATTATCAAAAATGAACATCATTTACTAGAATTTTGTTAAGTGCTCCGATCCGAGCGAAGTGGTCAATTTGAAGTAAGTAGGTATTTGTTCGACAATATACAAAAAGACTGTGTCTATACCTTACGTTTTAAATAAAGGAACCTCACTATAATATTCAAAGCAAAAGCAACAGCTTTTCTTTTAACATGAATGTTTCAGGCAATTTTCCAATGTTCTATTGTCAACAAATAGTATATTGTATCTTTTTGCATAAAAACGTAGATATGATTATACTGCTTGTATCTAAGATAATAAGGTTATACCTACCTTCATTGCTTGCCTACTATTTTTATTACATTACAACTTAAATCTTTAGTTTAAAGGCCTATGCACACCACGTTTTTTAAACGCGCCGTCGACGCGCGTTTGTAGCGATACAGACGCGGTACGCACGCAAGTCAGACGCAGCCTGTAGACCTTTGCACACCTGTATAAATACAGACGCGCGTATGTAGCGATGCAGACGCGATGCAAACGCGCGGCACCGGCGCGTCTGTATCGAAACAAACGACAACAAACTGCTCCGTAGGATAAAAACGCGCCGTCGACGCGCGTTCCCAAAACGCGCGTCGACGGCGCGTTTAGAAAACGTGGTGTGCATAAGGAATGGCCCTAAGGAAAGGCCAAACAACCAGAGTCCAAAGAGAACTTGAGTGTCAAAACTGTCATCAAACTAAATGTCAAGTCGAATTTGATAAATCTACTATCTAACCTAAAAAACTGACAATACAACTCAATACAGATGTTTTGATTCTGTAATAGGTTATATTAAAATTACATTTGCATGTATTTCTATGTAATACTGTATTAAAGTATTGCGTAAACATGACTTCTGCGTTAATAAGTGCTATCAAAAAGCTGCACATTGCCGTGACTCCACAAATTAGGGTGTTTTCTTCAAGCGTTAGTGCCGTCGCTCCCACAAATTCGAACAGTAATTTGATTATCACCAAAAAGGACTGGACCTTCCAGCCTCAGTACATCAAACCTCGTGAAGTATGGATTGAAAATTTAGACACAATAGAGGAGCAAAAATTGGGTTTATTTGAGTTGCATCCGTCAGTTTACGCAGCACCTCCGCGGGTTGATATAATACATCAAAATGTTGTCTGGCAGAGGAAGATAAGGTTCGTGTCATGGGCACATACCAAGACTAGGGCTGAAGTACGAGGTGGAGGTAGGAAACCGTGGCCGCAGAAAGGTTTGGGCCGCGCTCGCCACGGATCCATTCGTTCCCCGTTGTGGCGAGGAGGTGGCGTCGCTCACGGGCCGCGCTCCGGCAAATCTCACTTCTTCATGCTTCCCTTCCACGTCCGCATACATGGGCTGACAACAACGTTATCAGCTAAACTTGCACAAGATGACCTGCACATTGTGAAGGATTTGGAGCTGCCTACAGATGAACCTGAATATTTAACTGAACTGATAGAAAAGAGGAACTGGGGACCCTCAGTGTTGCTTGTTGATGAGTAAGTTTTGAAATCATATGACAACTCTTTCTCTCATTTAATTATTATAAATGTCTCATAAAGTAATGCATTGCATTTTTGGAACACATTCATTTTTAAATCTTTTGCTCTAACTATTTAACTCTTAACATAACTATTATATCCTCCAATCTGATGTCTGATATAATAAAACATACTACAATTTCTAAAATACTTTTTTTCTATTTTCCAGTACTGACTACGCACCAAGGAACATAACAGCTGCCGTAGACACTCTAGGTCATGTGAACATTATGCCCGTGTATGGTCTTAATGTTTACTCCATGCTGAAACACGACACCTTGGTACTAACATTATCTGCTGCTGAGAAAATCGAGTCAAGAATATTACATTGGCTGCATACTGATACAAGAAAAGAGCAACAAGAATTCAAGTTAAATCAAGTGTAGAAGTATTTTGAACTTGCTTTGCTAATAACTATAATAGAAGTTTTAAAAACACAAAGTATATAGTTTTTAGTATGTTCCTGTTTGATACCTACTTCTTTTACCACAAGAAAAATTAAATTATGACTTAAACTTAGAAAAGGAAGAAATAACTACATAAGTACAAGCATTTATAAAGGTGAGATTCCACATGAGCATCTTTTGTTTGGTGGAATTTTACATGTATTGCAAGAGTTTTCTTATTTAACTTTCACAATCTGTGTACCAAACAATTCATAAAGACAATTGAATTTGTTTGTTGATTTAAATACAGATAATGTATAAAAATGTAAACTAATCTAGTAGTTAAAATAAAAAATAGATGTGAAAAAATACTTATTTTATTTATTTATATCTATACAAATTAAAAACAAAGTTGATTGGCAAAAGCAAAATAATAGAGATTCCTTATTTCAGGATGTCAGGATTTTGTTTTGCCCCGTTCCTTGTCTCTTTGAGATACGGGAACCTGTAAAAATAAAGGAAATGATAAGTATTTCATAAATATTATCTTTATTATTTGATATTGAGTCATCATCATCTGCATAGACTTTTCTAACTATGTTGGGGTTGGCTTCCAGTATAACCGGATGCAGCTGATTACCAGTGTTATACAAGGGGCAACCCAATACCCCTTGGTAAGACTATTGTCAGACTACCTTTACTGACTGCCAAGGATATTCAATGACAGCAGTTATTTGTTATTAGGTATCAATGCTTATTTGACCAAGCTACATACGGAAGATTGCTCACCTTATTAACTGAAGTCTGTTTAGCAACATTTCCAGCCATTTTCTGTCTGATGCTCCACCTGATGTCAGACCAATCATTCTCACCAGGGACATTGGATTTGTATTTGTTCCATAGAGTGGTATAATAGTGGTACAATGTGACCGGGTCACACTTTTTCTTTGTTGGTTGTATAGGAACTTTTATTACTGAAATAATAAAAAAAATCTTGTTAAAGAATAAATTAGTAGTAGTAGCTTTTAAGTTAAGCATTTATTGGTGAGAGGGTGATAATTATGGTTAATTTCAGAAATAGTTTATGAGGTTTGTTACAAAAAGAATAAGGGTACAGTAGTTATGAGTTATGAGAAAGAATATCTGAATGCATTAACATTTGAATTTTGTGTTTACCTTAAATTTTGCAAATCCTAAGTAGGATACATAAACAGTTCTTTTATTTTTTATTTAAATAGTAGGATAGCTAATATTTCAAGTTATTTACATTAATTCTTACAAAACCTAATTTTGTCTAAAGTCCCAAATAATACTTACAATTATTACTGGTAGAACAAGGTGTACTTCTTTCTTTTACTACTTCTGGCTTTTTTTCAACTCTCACACAAGAACAAGCCCTTCGAAGAGGCTTTTCATCAGTTTTCTGTGGCCCCAAGTTGGGTGCGGAATGAACATTCCTGACATGAGTCACTTTCCTTTGGGTATTTGGACATTCTCTTGTACACTTCATAGAGGTAGTATCTTGCCCCTTTGATCTGAGACGCGAGCAAAACGTACTGGCACTGTGAAGCCGCTCAGGTCCTGGTATTTCATACTTATCTTGGCTACTTAAGTTTTTTTGTTGTTGTTGTTGAAGATCATGTTTTATTAGCTTCTTTAAATCTGAAAATATTATATATTGTTATAATCACTTTTATGAGTGAGTTTCAAAGTTCAATTGTTTACAATGACAAGCCTCGAAAACAATCAATTCAATCATAAATTACCACATGATCGCGATCCATTGTGCTTAACGCCGTAGTTTATGGATTTTTAAGTTATTTACGGACGTGCAATATAAATATTGTAAGGTATATTAAACTACAAACCTGTAATAAAATACTTGAGGACCTCGCCACTTATATTGTGAATGCCCAAATTATTGAGATACCTTAATATCTCTCTAGGATCCAGTTCAGCAGTAACTTCGTAATACCGATCATCCATCTTCAAAACGTGGATTATACAACAACCATCTAGATTGAACTTTGAAATTAAAAGCTTCAAAAGTTTTAAAACTCCGGTAACGTATCTTTCACTTCAAGACTTTATTTTTCTTTTGTTGACGCAATATCGTGACGTAAAATAGGTGAACATTTTTTTTGACCGTTCATTGTTCATTCATTCACCAATCTAGCTTGACCACAGACAATTCTTAGTGATGTAGTCGTGAATCGACTAAAACATAGTTTTCAGAATCAAGGTCAACCGTACAAAAATATGCAAAAAGATATGTAGAATCAAGGAAATATGAAAATAATTATTATGGCAGTGGCATGTATCAAAGAAAATATATTTCCGAAGAATCATCATAACCTTAATCAATCGATTGCTGTGACATTGACACATCAGCTGATCTGAAGATCCGTAACCCTACAACGCCTCTCTGTGGTTATTATGCTGTGTCAGCTGAATGTGTGTGATAAAAACAGCACATAAATAAGATTATTATCACTCAATTCACCGAGTGTAGCATAAATTACAAAATGTTCAGTTGATTTAGTTAATAGTTCACGGATATAATTCACGTCAATTTCTAAAATATGTGATAAAAATTGTGGTAAATACCTAAGTACAGTCACGCAAAACCTTTAACCTAACACGTACATATTTACATTTAAGCATTAAACTTGTTACTCTACAGTTTGAACTGGCACTGATGAATGGGAAAAGGTTTTGTATGACCTAAAGCGAACATTAAAAATCATATGTAAGAATTGATTTACATAATAAGAATTTAATATACCAATAGGTTTTACCATTCCTCAAAAACACCTGAAAGTCATTAATAAAATTCTGCTATCTAAATGTTATAGGCACTGAATCACAATATTTGGGTTCGTGTGAACAACACTCTGTCACATTCCATCTAGTATTGTATTATGGTATTTATTGCGGGGGGATGTCTATTTCTAATTTTTGTTAGGGTATTATGACTCTACCTAGCCTACCGCTCTACATACCATCTATCTATATGTACATCGTAATAAACCCGTAAAAAATGTATCGAAGGAACATCATTCGTTCTCAATATGAATAACAAACATAACCTGATGACTGCCGCGTTAAAATTGATTGAATGAATGATCGAGTTCAAGGTCATGTTTATATTTAGGCGGGAAATCGAAAGAGCGAAAGTTGTTGCTACGCTAGAGGGTTATAATTATGCGAAACGATGCAATTTAAACCCGACTACGCGATATTCCAAAATGCTTTTAATTTTGAGTTGGTTTTCTCGAATTATTAAAATCAAAATAGCTTTATTTTCAGGCTACAGTCCCCCATAGATATTTATGCCTTAAATTTTTGCTTAAAATGTGTAGTTTTAAGTAGGTATTTCTTCTTTTATTGAATGAACAAATTTTTTCCCTAATTTCAAAAACGAAACATGATTACACCCTTTGTTCATATTAACAAATTAGGTACAGACCATCCGTACTTAATTGATAGTAATTCATTAGGGCACTAATGTGATATTTGCTATTTGTAGGTTCAATTTACTATTTGCTAGAAGCCTGTTATCATACGGAACACGGCTACGCTCACCGTCCGATGTAAGCGATCATTACCACTGCAGTGTTTGCTGCGAAACGTTCATACCATGGCCGATAACTACAAAAATAATCCCGCCGTAGCTAATTTCGTCGAATATTTAAAAATACCAAGTGTGCAGCCAAACATCAACTATGGTAAGTACAACAATGCAATAATTAATAAACAAAAACATGTATAATTGTTATTTGTTTTCTTTATTTTACTTTTACATTTTTTACTTGATTATGTTACGTGGTTTTTGCATTTGAGTGATTGAAGAGGTACTATTTTTTTTGTTGGCTCTACCTTTTATTTATTTACAATATCTACGCCGTTTGCTGTACATTCAACAGTATCTACTATGCGCCTATAACCTTCAGGCACTCGACATTTGATGGTTTTCTCTGAAATATTCAAAAGAATAGCGTGTAAATTTAAATTGGATTGTTTTTACTTCGAGTGTCTAGTCGGTATTTTCTGCCACCATATCAGATAAGCAGTTATGTCTATAATGATTTGATAGAGCAAAGCTTCGTAAATGATAAGTTTGATAAATATTTGATGTGTTTTTCATCAGATTTGAGAGAGTCTATTTGTAAAGTGCAGCATACAGACTCTCGCAATTCTCTCTAACCACTGTAGCTATTTCGAAGAAATGTGCTATTTAGATTGATTGAGATCCGTGACAATACTTACATAAAATCGCATCGCAAGAAATCGAGACAACTGTACTAAGTACTCAGTCAACTACTCTGTCAACTCATCCACTGCGCAAACAGAACTTATACTTAGGTACCTAATCAGGATACGTCAGATTGTATCATTGACGTATCTGGACGTCTCAATTGACTCTACCCTAGCGGTAGAATTGGATAATATGAAACCTCGGTCTAACTACCCAAATGCGAAATGGATGACTGCCGGTGGGGAACTGTCGTAACTTACTTACTTATAATATGTGGACATAGGGTTTGAAAGTTACATTGGTATCCTTGGTAATCTTCACTGAAAAAATAATGATCAATTCTATGGAAATCTTGAGATATTTCAGGACATACCTAATAACTTTTGGTATATACTCAAGCATGCGTTGATAAAGATAACAAAACAGTCCCTACGACTAAGGCTTTGTTAATATTTCAGACGATTGTGTAGCATTCCTAAAAAAACAAGCTAATGGACTTAGCCTTGCCGTGAAAGTATATGAAATCGTGCCACGCAAGCCTATAGTGATTATAACTTGGCCTGGAAAAGATGAATCGCTTGGTTCGATCTTGCTGAATTCTCACATGGACGTCGTGCCTGTATTCGAAGTAAGTTCTTTGACGAATGATTAAACAGTAAGAATAAATACTTTAGATTACTTATCGTGTCTAGATAAATATCTTCCGATAAATAGACGACAGATGAAAATCTCCGTATATAACATAAGTAGGTACCAAGAAGGTGACGATTGTTCAAACATTGATTGTTCGCCAGATGTTTCCTATTAGCTACAGACGCGTCTAGGTTTTCAATTACATAAATCAGAAGTAATTTTTACAGTCTGGAGTTCAATTTAAGATTGTCGTATTATTGGCATATTTATAGTTTCATTGCCAGATATTGTAATGGTTGCATCAGTAATAAGTTCCTTCGTCACATGTTAAGCTTTTTAAGTTCCGAACAACCTGATTAGTTAGATCTTCACCTACCCATCGGATCGGTAGTGGACATGGAGTCTCGGGATCGATTTTCGGATTAGCCACTGTTATTATAGGTGAAGGTGATGCCATGCAAACTGTATCAATAGGAACCGCTAGTTACTAATAAACGGTACATAATGACGGTTGCAAAGTGGGACTCCAGGTCGAGGCCATTAAGCCAACTCTCGTTGGTTGGTTTTATAAAAATGTACTGGCTAATGTAGATTCAGGGCATATATTTCGGATAGTGCTTAATTTAGTCATACATAATATGTAACCAGAATTCCAAAAATTACAGAACAGTTGGACACATCCTCCGTTTAGCGGACACATAGATAACGATGGAAAGATCTTTGCTCGCGGCTCGCAAGACATGAAATGTGTTGGTATCCAATACCTTGAAGCTATACGGAAAATGAAGGCCGCTGGGGTGCAATTAAAGAGAACTCTACATGTTTGTTTTGTACCTGGTAATATTCACATTTCAAATAATTAATTGACAGCTTATGAAATAACACAGCATTATTTCTGACCTGAAAGAATCAGAAACTTATCAAAATGTTTATTCATCTTTCAGATGAAGAAATTGGAGGTCATGATGGTATGGAAAAGTTTGTCCACACCAAAGATTTTAAGGACCTTAATGTGGCATTTGCGTTAGATGAAGGAATGGCAAGTCCAAATCAGGACTTTGTTTTATTCAATGGCGAAAGGAGCATTTGGCGTAAGTAAACCATTTAAATACATACACAGTTGTATAATTTATTTGAGTTTTCATTTCAATGTTCATCCTTTCAGAAATTCATGTACACTGTACCGGCCAGCCTGGCCACGGATCCTTGCTGCTTCCAAACACTGCTGGAGAAAAGGTACTTATCGATGTCACCTTCTGTACTTTTTGTATTAGAAGGTGGTTGCAATATCAACTCCGATGTTTTTAAAAAGAGGAATGGTAGTGCCATAAGAACCACTAATCGGTCCATTTGATTTCTAAATTAAAGTTAACTTTCACTACGCGAACTATGCAACAGGCCCTTCTGTTGTAACCAATGTTGTTGGTTGTCAGTTATATAATGAATATTGTGCTTATCTTCTTGCATCTAGTTGACTCTGACAACATTCTAATCATAATTGGTAGAAATAAACACCAGACAAGCAAATACCATAAAATCATAGTAGGTAGATATGATATAGATCTAAAAGCGGAGTTAAAATATTTGTTTAATTTTTCAGTTGAGGTTTATAATTGACAAGTTCATGGACATGAGAGCAGAACAAAAGCGTATATTAGAGAGCAATCCTAAGCTGACAATCGGTGACGTCACAACTATAAATTTGACCCAAGTATACGTAAGTCTGCGACAAAAATATCTTAAGTGTACCTAGATGTTGTGGAATTAGTTTTTACCGAGTGAATATAATATTTTTTGACTATGTTAAACGTCCAAATTATTGTTCTTTTTTTTCATATAATTTATAATATTTTCCTCTTATTTGTTTTGTAATATATAAGCCTTATTTTATTTTCAAGCTTTCCATCAAATATGATATGTATGGTAAGTTGAGAGTGCGAAATTAATGTAGATAGTAAGCTACGTGTACTATGTAGGTACCTAGTCGTTATTTTTATTATATAAGTGCAGGGCGAGCACTTAAGGAATGATTCACCTACTATCATCATTTAAAACTAAGACTCTACTTTTTGTGGAACTTACTTCTCTGACCACTATTTTTGTTTTAAATGTACCAACTTGTATTTTTGTTTGTGTCTATAACGAAATTAATTTTCAGGGTGGAGTGCAATCAAATGTTGTTCCCGAAAAATTGACTGCCGTATTTGACATTCGTTTGTCAGTAACTGTTAACCACGTGGAATTCGAGGCAATGGTAAGATATAATTTGATCAATCTTATTGAATTTAATTTATTCCCTACTTAATTAGTTCTCTTTTCTGTGATAAGTAGATTTATTTGTTTTGCAGTATTGGTATTTGTAAAAAAACAGTCATTACAGAACAGTGGAATTGCTTTTTTGTCCTACTTTCTTATAAAAATATTGTGTTAACCTACCGACCCTACGCTACGGATTTCTATTACTCTCTCTTCATCTTGTTTTATATTTTAGATCAATAAATGGTGCAAAGAAGCAGGTGACGGAGTAACTTTCGAGTTTGAACAAAAGAATCCGTATGTAGAAGTGACAAAGCTGGACGCGTCCAATCCATTCTGGGTAGCGTTTAAATCTGCTGCTGATAAATTGTAAGCTCCTTACGTTGTTTATTTCAGAGTTCTCACCTTTAAATCAATAGTTAGTAATCTTACGGTACCTCATCTGCGCCCTAAGGGAACAAGTTCATGCTCCCGGATCATACTCCTATTATAATCTATAATCCCTTTTATTGAAGCCTTTTTTAACCTTTTTTCTATATAGGAGTGACAAGCAGTCAAAGCAACTATTCGATAACTATTATAATTTCGATTAATTGTATTTTTTTCCAGGAAATTAAAGCTGGATTGCAGAATTTTCCCCGGTGGTACTGACAGCAGGTACGTGCGTGATGTCGGAATACCAGCGCTGGGATTCTCACCGATGAACAATACGCCCGTTCTTTTGCACGACCATGATGAATATCTTAGTGCTGACATATTTTTGAAAGGCATTGATATTTACGTTGATCTTATTACTTCTGTTGCTAACGTTTAAGTGGCTGTGCTATACTATAAATATGCAATTTTATTTTCATATAATTAAATAATAATTAATCTTCCTTCCATGCTGATATTAAAAGTCTATTGAATATTGTACTATATTTAGCGATCTACCATCTGTGCCTTTGTAAAAACAATCTTCGTTTTAACGTAATTTATTCTCAGACGAACATAACTTAAATTAAAGTTTGTAAGTGCAGTAGAAATTATCGTAAGTGAACTAATTAGGTAAATGTAAATATTTAAATGTATTAATCATTACCATTAACATTATTATCCACTATGATTGTTTAGACTGCCTATTGTTTTTTACACTACTATGGCTCTTGTTTTGTATAACTTGCTTTATAATACAAAAATAAGCGTAGCTAATCAATGATTGTATTTTAATTTCGGTGTTATTAATGATTTTTTTACATTCTATATTTTTTGTTATTACATTTTATTGCAATTTTTATTTCTTATATTAAAGTTTGACTATACAAACAATGCATTATTTTTAATTCTGCCTTTCTTCATTGTTTACTCAAAACGAAAAAGTTACCTAAACTATTATTTTGAAACTTTATTTGCTTAGATATTAACTTATTTACAATACCTACATATAAAAACTATCCTAGTAAAACAAAAAAGAAAACTACATAAATCTAAAAAGCGTAAAAAAATTCATCCGCGTCGCTGTCGACTGGGAACGTACCCAAGAGGCTGGCAGCATTACCTCGTTGGATCGCCATGCTGATCCTCTATCCGAGGTAATAGCCAGCCTTTTAGTCACGAGAAGCGTCAACCAGCCGCCTAGAAAGATCTTTAAATGGGCATTCGGACCCCACGACCCGAGGGTTTCAAACCCAAACGGTTCGAAAATATAGTTTCCGACAAGACGATATTTCCGCCGCTTGAGGTTCTCCGCAGCGGCAGCGGCATCAGCAGCACAGCACGCAGAACTTCAGGGGTGACAATCTTAATAGTGGCAAACGAGAAAACGTATCATTATAGGTCTGCAAAATGAAGTGAGACAGTAAATACATTGAGGTCCTTACATGGAAGTGTCATTTTAATTTGGTAGTATTATAATGTAAGATATTAAAGAAACTGAAATATAGATGGCGTTATTTGTAATGACGATGATGCGCGATTGCGTAGTAGTTATGCTTAGGTGTGTAAGAGGGCGCTATCACATCTTTTATTGGTTCTACTCTTACCCTATCTTTTTTTTCAGCTAAAATAAAAAAATAAATAATAAAAATTTTGAGTTGCATATTGAAGCAATTACTAAAATTTAATGTTTATTATCAATTAGCCAGAAATAAAATAAAATTCAAGAATTTATTTTCTACTGGCAACATTAAATCCATTTTCTACATGCAACATTATGCAAAAATTGTCAATCAAACAAATTTGGCTGCCGGTTTGCGCTGAAGTGCTTTTCGGTGTCTTGTTTGTTTTTCCAGATTTTTATCCCTATTAGTGCTTTATCCACCTAAGTCCTAGACATGGGAAAAACATATCATTGAAAAGAAAAGATTGATATATATCTTTTGATCACTGGGATATGTATCACTCTTTTGTATCTCTATATCCTTTCGAATCCGCGAGTGACATTGGACTGTTGCTCAGAGTGACTCGCTTCGTTCAATTCAATCCAATGTATCACTAAATCAGCTGGCTTATTCGCTAACTTTCGAATTCTCAGATGTCAACTGACCTCAGTTGTCATCGGAACTTTGATGTCAACCTATAAGTTCAAAACATTGGTATTCTGTATCGCATGAAGTGGATATCGGTGGATATCGTTACACGGTTGCTGACGCCAAAACTACGATGACAACTTGACAACTCTATTTTTTTATCGACTATTATACTGCTAAGTAGGAAATACCCTATTAGCATTACATTACTACGTTTGAGAGAACGCTTTATTTTCAGCGTGTTATATGTTTAAAAACAATCTGTGGCGGTAAAATTCAGTATTTGCTTTCTATTGTGTGTGAACTTGGTGTCTAAAATTCCGTGTGGTTGAACAATATTTTAACTGAGAATATTGTGAGTATTGTAGTTATTATAAATTTTACAACGTAAACAATATTTTGATACGTAGATTCCTATGTTTTGCATGCAAAACAAAAATTGGTACACTACAGGAAGGTAACTTTACGTACTTGAGTAGGTCGTCCCATACATTGAGAGCATCGGTTACCTCACTTACTAAATGAAGGTTAAGACATGCTGCAAATTATGTAATATTGGTATTTATTTAACTTTTTACGTTATAAATTCTTACTTTTAGCTCAATTGCAACAGCAGTGTTTTGTTGAGCACGTTGCAGAAACGGACGTAACTCTGCCGAAACTCGCTGAAACCTTGATTTGTTGATACGGAAATTTGCCATTAATTCCTTCTCCCGTAAATCCAGAGAATTATTGCAATCTCGCATACGACGTTTCTGGATTCTGGATAAACTTCGTTTTGTCTCTTATTCCACAAATGCCAGCAAAAATACACGCGAAATTTTTATTCCACACAAAGAAAGATAAAACAAATTAAAATAATACAAATAAAAATAACACTATCAAAAAATAAAGGAAACGACTCAGGGTTTGTATTTCTATTGGAATCGCAAAATTAGAGAAATCTAATATGTCTGATGCAACAATATAGTATAGACATCCCAGTGATGAGGCATAAAACACTGCTATTTGTAGTGTATTTCAAAAAATGACATTGGCTATCAATTTGATGTCCACTGGGCTTACGGAATCGCAATATAACGTTTATCGATACAGAAACCGCTGTCAAAATGAGTCATGGTGGATATCAGCCTGTGTCGATGCTGATGACGTCATCTCATTTGGTAACTGGCGTTAGCGAATAAGAAAATAGCTGTTTGACAATTTACTGATGTACACTTTACCAATTGATGATATCTGCGAGCTGTCAGTAGAGTTAGCGAATAAGGCTACAGTACGAACTAAGAGTGATAGATTCGTTTAGGATAGATAGATTCGTATATCAGTTTATAATATTTTAAAGTTTATTTTTAAGTTTCTATTTTTCATTTTAAATTTAAGTTTACGATTTATGTAATTGGCTGTTAAAGCTGTGTAAATCGAATAAATAAATAAAAATAATGGTCAAACACTTATTCTCGGTATCGAGAAAGTGAGACAGAACATTCTAAGTAGGGAAGTGCGAAAGAGATGTCTGGACTTTCCGATGAGAAACCGTGACGCCAGCCGCTCAATGCTGTGTGTGCGAGTGCAACACAGATACAAACGGACGACGGATTGAATGAGTTGTTAAAGATACACTGATACATTCGGATTTGAACTGATACAAAGAGCGAGTGATAAGAACGGAAAGATACATATCTTTTTTATCTATCACTCCTGAGTTACCCATCTCTACTAAGTCCGTTAAGTTGAGCCTCTGCTCCTTCGGCCGTGTCGATTTTGTGCTTGAGGTGATCGAAATCTTGTGAATTTTGTGCTTGAGATAGGACTCGTTGACCCGTTTTGTGATAATTAATATTTATCATGTCTAATAGAAAGTGTTGTGTTCCCGGATGTACAAATGGCTTAGGTAAGCATTTATCAACATCCTTAAAACAAATAGTCGTCATTTTGTCACGACTCCACTGAATTCTAACTTGTTACCCTTTTTTTCAGACACTACGGGGTATTTACATAAATTCCCTAATCCAGATAAGGATAGGCAGCTATTTAATACATGGGTCTTTCATATTGGTGGTGACATTTTGCAACTTGAAAATAACCATATTTTCAAATACCGCCGCGTCTGTAATGATCATTTCGAACCAAAATATTGGTGCCGGAATAACCGACTTGCCAAAGGAGCTGTACCTACAAAAAACATGCCAGGTTAGTTTTAGTAAAATACCCAAATTAAGGTACCTGTTTACCTTAAAGAGTACCTAAGTCTCAAATTTCTAGAGTTGATGTTAGAAAGAAATAAACAGTCATGTTATTTGAGTTTAAAGTAAACTTTCCAAATCACAAAATGAAAAGCTGCAGTAAGTCTAAAACATCTGAATAGAGATTTCTTTGGAGCCACAATTTCTGTATGTACGCAGTATGTCATACAAGAGTTTCTATATTACATTTCAAAATTTACTATATTTATAATTCATATTATTTTATCGTTGTTTACAGGATTATCTTGCTCGAAATTCAGCATTGAAAAAAGAGCACTAAGACCTCTTCAGATTTCAGGACCGTCTACATCAAAAGGTATATTTTATCATATACATATAAACAAGCAATTCATTTTTATACATACATACATACATTTACATTACGTATGTACTAGCTTCCACTTGCGGCTTCGTCCGCATGGTGTATTGATAAAAAGTGGCCTATGTCTTAATCCAGGGTATCACCTATCTACATACCAAATTTCAACCAAATCGGTCCAGCCATTTTTGAGTGAAGTTATTTCAAAGATCATTTATTCCTACAAATTAGGCTGAAATTGAGTAACTTGAATGTCACATTTACCAAAAATCCTTTGCTATTTTTAATTTGTTGTAATACTTAAATAGCACTGCATTACACAATTTTGGTACCCTCTTGACTGAATGAATAGGTAATGAATCATAGATCAAATGTTCCAAACATAATATGTGGTATCCATAACGTCTAGTTTTCAAGGTACATGTCAATTATGATTTCTACTACTCTCACTTAGGCATACAAAAAACCATTACCATGTCTGAAATAATTTACTTTTGTATTACTTTGTTTTGTTTAATACTTGTTTCTTTTCAATAATGTCAACATATTTGTGCATAATATGCGGCACCCATGTGGACAGCATATAGTGTAATTGATAGATAGACACTAGCAATAAATGATGTAATAATAACATATACTAATCACTGAATATTATTATTTACAGAACCTGCGCATCTACATATACACTCACAAGGTTCAATTGAAGATGTACAAATGAAAGAGAATCTTGGTGAGTGATCCTACATACAAGCATTTAATCAGCAATTATTTTACACATATTCTGTCCTGGAACTCCTTCATGCGCCCGGATAAAATGTAGCCTCTCTCGATAAATGTGCTAATTTACCTTAAAATCATCTTAAATTGAATTATTTTTGTTGTTCCTGAGTTATAATTTTGCAAACAATTAAAGTAAACTAGCCTCTCTATAAACCTATCCCTTAAGACAAGAGTGATTGATGAAATACAGTTTGTTAAATTACATTTATATGTCATATGCATAAGTCCTAAAATGTTAACATCCTTATCACTACATAGTATAAAACAAAGTCGCTTTTTCTGTCATGTGTCATGTTGTATGTCCCTATGAACGCTCAAATCTTTAAAACTACGCAACGGATTTTGATGCGGTTTTTTGTAATAGGTAGAGTGATTCAAGAGGAAGGTTTTTATGTATAATAACATACATTAAATACTGGGGAAATACTGTTATCCCGTGCGAAGCCGGGGCGGGTCGCTAGTTGATATTATAAACTATATAAAAGAAAAAGTAACTTTGTCTAGTAGTGGGCTGGCTTTAATTAATTCAATATGATTCAAATAATGGTTACTCAATATGAACTGCTACATTCATGATGATGGTAATGATCATCAGCTTAATTGGTTTGTATATAATAGGCACACATTTCTTACCAAATATGTTAATGACCTTTCAGATCCTGTCACTTCAGAATCTCAGTCTGTACACAGTGATAGACAGCCTCATAGTGAAGAAGAAAATGTTGAGGTGGTGAAAGATCTTGGTAAGCAACACAATTGTAATCAAACTTAATAACTTCAAAGCTGAGTTTGCTTGTTACACTCACTATCATGGTTTATTAACTAGGTACTGATTTATAGATTTAATACATATTTCAATCATGGGATACTTTCACACACAACTAGCTTTGATGCTATCTCACTCATATGTACTCTTAAATTCTGCAATTTTTATTCATATGATTCTTATTATTTTTTCAGTGCATCGCAAAGTTAAATGTGTTAGTAAGAAGGCGGTAAAACAGGTTGCTGTTACGAAAACTGAGCGTGCTCTGTATCAGAAAATGCTGCAAGTTGGTGTGAAACTCAGCAAATGCCGTAGCAAGGTTAAAAAGCAGGCAATCAAGATCAAGGCCCTGCAAAATATTACTACAAACCCTCAATTTTTAGAAACTCTAGACAAAATGTCTAGCACATCAAAAATTTTAACTTTGCTGCAGTTCAGGGAGCACAAAAAGGAAAAAAAAGGCCGGCGTTTCACATTAGAGGAAAAAATTGTAGCTTTGACTATCCTCAAGCAAAGCCCAAAAGGATACAGATTCCTGAGGAAAATCTTTATCCTGCCATCACGCCAAATTTTAATAAAATTAATTAATATGGCAGATATAAATGCTGGTATCAATAAAAATTTGATGGCACAAATAAAAAAAGCCACACTTAAAATGAAACCAGAGCACAAATTATGTGTGGTTCTTTTTGACGAAATGTCACTAAAACCGAATGTGGCATACAATGAAAGGAAGGACAGAGTGAGTGGGTTTGTAACCAATGGGCAAGAGACACTGCCTGAGTATGCAGATCATGCGCAGGTATTTATGATAAGAGGACTTATAAAAAATTATAAGCAACCCGTTGCATACACATTTTCTCAGTCTGCCACAAAGGGACCAGAACTGGCAAAACAATTAAAGGCTGTCATCACAGAACTACAAAATGCTGGTCTTAATGTGGTAGCAACAGTGTGCGACCAAGGAACAAATAATGTTAACTGCATTAAATTCTTGTTACAAGAAACAAGAGGTATTCTGTTAAGAAAATCAGAAGAACCTGAGGGAAATATTATTTTAATAAATAAACAGGAAATCATTCCCTTGTATGACCCACCTCACTTAATGAAATGTATAAGAAATAATTTAATAACGAAAAATCTACTATATAAAAAAGACAACAAAATGCTAATGGCAAAGTGGGAACACATAACTGCACTGCACCAAGAAAACCCAGGCTACAAAGGCATAAGACTGGTGCCAAAATTAACAGACTCCCACTGCATTCCCAGTAAAATTCCACGGATGAAAGTTAAATTTGCTACGCAACTATTCAGCCAAACTGTAGCATCAAATATGGGCTACCTAGCAGGTAAATAAACTTTATTACATAATGTTTTCACATTGCATTATTTTATCGATACTTATATATTATAAAGCTGAAGATTTTTTTGTTTGTATGTTTTCTTAACCATGCTAATCTGAAGAACCAATCCAATCACCAAGGTCGATCAGGTCTAATTTGAAATAATCTTTCACCGTTAGATAGCTCATTTATTGAGGAAGACTAAAAGTGACTTTTAATCTGGGTGCGCGAAGTAGCTTTCACGGGATGCGGTAGAACCGCGGGCGGAAGATTGTATAGTAAAAGTTTTCACAAATTAAAAACTGCTCCCAGTTCAGATTTAATAATAACAAGTTTCTTATTGATGACTAGATGCCATAGTAGCCAGTGTATCTGCCTGCCACAGGAGGTCGCGGGTTCGATTCCCGCATAAGTCAAACATTTATGTGTGTGGGTGTTTCTACATATGTACACTATGTTATGTTATTTATAAAATATTTATATTTATATAAGTTCATTTATTGGTTGTCTGCTGTACCCAAATTACAAGCAAGCAATGCTTTGTTTGGGACTAGATTGCGTTGTAAGAACGTGTGAGGAATATTTATTAATATTTTTTTTCTTATTTTTTTGCAGAAAAAGGAATAATCTCTCAAGATGCGCAAAATACAGCGGACGTCATCTTGTTTTTTGACAAACTTTTTGACTCCATTAACGGAAGCTTCGGGAAAAGGAAGCACAGTAAACCACTGCTGGGACCTGCGACGCCGAACTCAATACATCACAAAACATGGATGGAGGCAAAAATATTTTTAAAAAATATGAAATTTGTGAATGTAAAAACCTCGAATGTGGAGTATGTTCCCACCTTAAGTAACTGGGTATGGACACTAGAAGGAATAGAACTGCTTTTAAAAAAAATTGCTGCGAAGTACGGAGTGACATCGGTTTGGTTGCGGCATCTGAATCAGGATCCAATAGAAAATTTTTTTGGATCGATAAGGAGTCAAGGATGCCGCAACGTAAACCCTACTCCAGATGGATTTGAAGCAGCATTTAGCAGCCTTTTAATAAACAGCCTATCTAGTGTCCATGCCCCAGGGACAAATTGTGAGGCAGATAATTGCCACGCTTTGCATGAAGTTCTCATCACAAGCGGGGCCTGCAAAGAACAAATAAATTGTGAGCTCTCTGAGATTCCGGACATTGAATTTACAGCCCTTGAAGACAAAAGCGACCCCCGTATAATTGGGGGGCTACAATATGTTAGCGGTTATTTTATTAAAACCGCTAAGAAGAAAGTCTTCAAGGGTTGTAGTGAATGTAAAAAAAATTTAATGTCCGATCAGGAACACGATTATTTAAAATATAGAGAGTATGCTAATAAAAAATGGCTTTGCAGTCCCAGCGACTCTCTCTTAAATTGTGTTTCGAATCTGCAGGATATAAATTACACAATAATTAAAAAATGTTTGGAAAAAAAATATTTAAAAGATTTCATCAAAACATTAATATTTATACATTTGAAATTCGATTTCATAAAATGTGAAATTCATAAAGAAAAATTAATAGACTTTTTAATCAATATATCCTGCAGATTCTTTATTTACAATTACTGTAAAGATATTAATAAAATATTAATAAATAGGAGAGAGTGTGATGATGATACGGATTCCTATAAGCTAAAAGCGAAAAAATTATACATGAAATGTTTTAAAAGAAAAAAATAAATTATATTAAAGGTTATCAGTGTTTTATTTATTGAAAAACATCTTATAAATATTAAACAAAAAGAAACAAAAATCTACCTAGACCCAGTAACCACTGCTTTATGTAGCTATATGTATATATATTGACAAATAGTTTCTTAAACCTGCGTTCAGAAGGCGCCACTTGTCTTACTTAGTTTGATAGTCGAGTTGGACCTCTATTTCATAATATAAAAAGTACTCTGTGCAGAACTTACAAGTTTTGAAACAGAAATATGGACCGAATGAGTGAATGTTTCATTCAGTATTCAATCCCACACCTGCATTGCAGGGTTTGGGAAATCGGTCTATTTGCCAAAGACAAGGTCCTTGGTTTGACGATTTTGACGTTTGTTTTGTTATTTGTCTATTGGCGATCTTAAAAACACTTCTGAAAACGATCCGCAAACCGCGAAAAAGCGAAGCGGAGGCTTCTGGATTTACTGAAACAATAATATGAATAAGATTTGCCGAATATGTTTAGAAGAAGGCGTACTCTCATCTGTTTTCACAAAAAACTATAACATTTCATTATGTGATATGGTTGAATACTGCTGCAATATAAAGGTAAATAAATGGGGTAACAAAGCTTTTAACGGCTGAACTACAATTTTCTAAATGAAATCTAGTCAATAATGAATCGGTAATGTTCTAAATAACTTGCAGATTAGTAAAGATGACGGTTTACCAGAACAAATGTGCAGCAATTGTATTTATAAGCTGGGGATAGCTTACCACTTCAAACAAACTTGTGAAAGCGCAGATATAAGACTGAGACAATACTTAGGATTAAGAATACCTAGCAAGTAAGTTTAATTTCCTAGTTACAACAACACTATACAAAAAAAAATGATTGTAAAGAACATTTATTTAAAAGCAAGAAGTGTGTTTATATTTTGTGAAGAATTAATAAGGAAGGAATCACTATTCAATATTTTTTACAGATACAATGATGCCTGTGTAGCTACAGATCCTTTTGTGAGTATTGTTAAATTAATTTAATTATGTTCTCATTTTAATTCATATTTTCTTAAAAATGTTTTGCCAAATTGTACCTTTCGATGAAGTTAAATCAATCATTGTTATCAGAAGTAATATCTAATCACTTTCATTTTCAGGTGCCCACACATGCAACTATAATAAAAAAATGGTAAGTAACAAGTACCACCTCTGAGATGAGAACAGTACTTTTAAGGAAACAACTATGCTTGTGTCAATAGAATCACATGAAGTATGAAGCAACAACAAAAAATCTGTTGAACATTGTTAAAAGCCTAACTTAATATTTATAGTCCTCTACAGGACATAGGCCTCCCACATTAACTTATCAGTATGTTTTAGCAAATGTAAGCAGCCTGAACCAAAAAGACATACAAACTATAAAAAGAAATCTGAATCAGAGAAATTGAAACGAGGTCCAAAGCCTAAGCCTAAACAAGATCACACTTGTTATCAGTGCAACAAGCAGTTCAGATGTCAGGCACAATTGGAAATGCATGTTAGGTAAGTATTTACTACTGAAAAAGAGGTATTCACCACATAATCAACAAGAATTGCCATACACACAAAGAAAAAGAAAGTTGTAAGCTTTACTTACTAATAAGTGTTATTATTCTTTTGAGCCATAAATTAAGCTTAGTCCATCTTAAGGGAAAGAATTCTTATGGTAATCATACCTTTATTGAGAGCCACTAAGTTCACTAAATGTAGTTAAAGTTCTAGGGCTAAATTGAAGGCAAAATTAAATATTATTGTACCAACTAATACCAGCATACTTCAGAAATCTACTGATAGTCATGTATTGATATTATTGTTATTAATTTAACTAGAAATAAACCTTGTTTTCCATTTTCTCATGGCCACTTACCAACTTTTTAGAACTCATACTGGAGACAAACCTTTTGTGTGCATGTACTGCCCTCGGAGATTCACTCAGAAACATAATCTTACCATACATCTCAGAATTCATACTGGAGAAAAGCCATTCCAATGTGAAGTATGCAGGTAATAATATAATTATGGTAAGTTTAATAACATGTTTAGATAGACTACTGTATAATTGTAACATTCTGTTGATGTAATTTAACTGAAATAATACTGTAATTAGTTTATTAAATTTTTTAACTGACTGCTAAAAAGGAAGGTGATTCTCAACTCAACCACATATATATTTATGTAAATAAATGAATTGTATTAATGTCTTGTCTTAAAAATTACAGTAAAAGGTTCTCAGCGCAAGGTAATCTACACGCACACTTGAAAATCCATACTGGGCAAAGGGATCATGTAAGTATTTAATAAATTAAATAATAACATACATTTAAAAGAACTCAATAATCATTTCTCCTTTTTCAGCTGTAAGAGACAGCTTTGAGTGATAAGACAGTCCATTGTGTCACCAAAGATTTTAATATTTTGTATTTTTTATAATTGTTGTGTACGTAATAAAGAATATATCCACCTATTTGTAACAATTACCTTCTATACTTCTTTCCTGTTTCAGGTATGTTCAATATGTAACAAGACATTCATTACTTCAAGTGAGCTAACTCGTCACATGAGTAAGCACAGAGGTATCAAAAACTTCAAATGTGATTTATGTGGAGCAGCTTATGTACACTCCAGGGATCTCGTAAGTGGTCTTATGTCTAGTACCTACTCTACATTGTCATTGCAGATTCCCATACATAATATTGCTGCCGAAGAATTCAAAATATTCTATCAAAAGATCTTATAATTTTATAAGCTTCTAGTGTCAAGATGTTATTTAATATCATTATTTGTTTTCTTTTCAGAAACTGCACAAACTTAAAAAGCATCAAATAGTTCCACAGAATCCTAAAGTTCAGTGTGCAAATGAAGGCTATAACAATAGTGGAAACATAGACATTATAGGCATAGATGTTGGCAAAGATCCCCCAATGCCAATGAAGGATGTCAGTCATTTAATACCTCATTTGATTAATGAGAAACCTCAGCAAAGCCTGCCAGTGATTCCTGAAAGCAATCAGTCTATACTGCCCTTTGAACAGAAAGGTGTAAAAGAGATGTTTCACCAGTATCCTAATAAAGTATTTGAAGCCCATAACTGTGCTATTTGTGGAGAGGGATTTGACTATGTCACTGCTTTAGCACAACACTATCTGCATCGCCACAAGGACCATGAATATGTTCAGTCCAAAGGTTATGGTTTAACCCAATAAGAGCTCTCCTATTATATCAGTATAATCTCTGAAGGAATAGCTAGGAATAAGGACAGAATAGTTAAAACATCAACACGGAACTAAATAAAAGCTATTTATTAACCTTGACACGTTTCCCAAGCCATATTGTACAACTGAAACTATTGAACAAGTTATTCAGCAATAAATAATTATTTATTCAATGAAAGGTTTTTCTTTTCATTCACATAATCTAATTATCGTCTAAATAAACAAAATATATAATATTTAACGAACAGGGACCCATGGTTCTATGATATCAGCAATCTTCTTGCGTGCTGGAAGAAAGAAGGAAAAGTAATATCAAAAAGTGTTCAAAATCATGTCTTCAATTTATAAAGCACGTCTGTAGAACAAAAAAAAAACCATATAATTATTTAAAAGTACAGTTAAATTACTATAGCAAACTTACGCGGTTCTGGGAAGTCTTCAGGGTGCAAGGAAATGTAATGTTTGTAAACAGCATCCTTCTCAGCTAAGTAAGAATTACGTGTTTTTTGGGCAAAAGTGAATAGACCTATGAATCCAGCCGTCAAAAGTATATGTTTCTGGATTCCTGAAAAAAGATACACATATTAGTCAATACAGTAGGAGTCACTGTAATAAATTCTAAATAGTCCATGTTTACAAATTTTATAACCCCAAACAAACAAAAATATATTCTATCGTAAGATAAGTAAAGATTTTTCGATTCAGTATTATTATTCTGATTATTATAGTAAGTCGCTTTCCATTCAAGATTTATTTAAGTTTTAAAATAACTAACACGATGTAAAATTTTATTGTTATTGTTATGTAATTTAGAACTTACCACTGAAAGCAGGACGTCTAGTTTGGTGGTTGAGGAATACTCCCATACATACTCCGAAAGTAGCTCCTAAAACCTCGGGCCAGACTTTATTTAGTGCTGGCACCTCCCGGCCATCCTCCCCTTTGTGGAGCAGTTCTATGGCTGATAAGTGTGAGTCGGGTACGGCCATGTTTTTAGGAAATCGCAAATTGCTCCCCAATCTGAACTGCAGACAGCAGTATGAAAATGTCAGTCAGAAGAACAAAATGTCATGAATGAAATATGTCAAAATTCATTGTTTGGCAGAAAATTATTTGACCTGGCTACTAGACATGCGCGAAATGTGTCATTGAAAAGAAATGAATGAAGTAGTTCTTTTCGCTCAACGAAGTAGTCCACTCATTTACTTCAGTACTTCATTTAGTTCACCAAATCTGAACGAGTCAATGAGTCACCCAGCTCTTAGATGGCTCTTAGGAATCATAATCCTAATCTACTCATTTAGTTCAGTAAATCAAAACGAGTCAATCTGTAGTGTGAGGGATAAGTATCGACGAATGAATCACTTGATTTTTTATCTCGATATCTCGATTTTCCTTCATACTTTATACAGGCTTAGGACTATCAACCGTGAAAATATTGATAAACAGAAAATTATGTAGCTTTAAAGTAATTTAGATATATTTTAGTTTAGGTTGGCGTATTTAAAAATCGAAATATGTAGAAGGATCCTGAACTAGTGAACTAAATGAAGTAGAGACACATTCGAAGGAGTAGTGAAGGAATGATACGTTTAATTTCGGAAGTGAAGTAGTCCATTTCCTTCAATCGTTCGTGAACTACCCATGTCTACTGGCTACATTCCTGGCTACTATTGTCTATTAATCTACTAGAACTACTAAATTCGATGAGGTTGCTATAAATCATCTAATGATGACCATCCATACTAAAGTATTAACATATTATATATATATATTAAAATATGTTTTCATACTTTATTCCAAAGAATTTTGAGTTTGCTTTTGTATTCTATGCATTGTTTGTGTCGTACGTAGACAGAGAAAACTAAAAAGTTTTCTCTGTCTAGTGTCGCTTGTCGTAGCGTAGCGTAGGTAGGTTTGTATGTATCTTGAAATTTTGCCTTTATCTATGCTGTGATGATATCATGGAAGCATGGAAGTAATAATACGTACGTAAATATAAATAAAGATCTGTCATTGACTTAAAGGTCTTATATAGTTACCAGGCCAGGTCATTAAATTCCCAAAAAAAAAGTTCTGTCAAAAACCATAACCTCAATCTCATGTTGTCGTGTTGTTGGAGGTTATTTTGTTTACTGTACAGTATTTTGAGTTTTTAATTTATTTAACGTAAACGAAAAAATATTAATATCAGTATCTGAAAATGGTAAGTGTTATCTTGTGACTGCAGTTCCATTTTTGTAAATACAATACAATCTATTTAAAAACCACATTTTAGGGTAAACAACGAAAAACCAGAAAAATTGTTGAACGTAAGTTTGCTAAAATGAAGAAACTTATAAGTCTCAGTGATAACAGAATAAAACCTACGGAACGAGTTGAGCCAAAGAAGAAAAAAATAGATCCACACGAGTTGAAAATACGCGAAGCACCACAAGCGAGCTCAGCGTTGTTCTTCCAGTACAACACTCAGCTAGGACCGCCTTACCATATACTCATTGATACTAACTTCATTAATTTCTCTATAAAAAACAAATTAGACATAGTACAGAGCATGATGGATTGTCTATATGCCAAATGTATCCCATACATAACTGACTGTGTATTAGCCGAGTTAGAGAAACTAGGCCGAAAATATCGTGTAGCATTAAGAATAATTAAAGACCCAAGGTTCGAAAGGATCACTTGTTTACATAAAGGAACTTATGCTGATGACTGTATTGTTCAAAGGGTGACACAACACAAATGTTATATAGTGGCTACAAATGACAAAGATTTGAAAAGAAGAATAAGAAAAATACCAGGTGTGCCGATTATGTACGTTGCTGAACATAAATACACTATTGAAAGAATGCCAGATGCATATGGAGCTCCCAAAGGAGCTATTTAGAATTAAGATAATAATTATGTAATATAAAATTAAAATAAACATTTTGTTTTAAAAAAATCATAGTTTTATTTTTAGTATACAGATACAAATACATATCTACTTGTTCAAACCTATCCTATTACACAAGATTTTGATACATTTTGAGAGGTACACTTTAATTTATTGAATAGTGGCTACTAAACACCACCTTTGGTAAGATGTCCTACACGTAAAAATCAGCTAAATGTGGTTTGTAATTGTAGCTAAATGTGTATGTACTTCAGATTAAAATTATGTCATTGTAAGAAATTTATATTTACATACTAAATAGAAGCATTACTTGATACATGCAATTGGGTAGACACTTAACTAAAGATAAACAATTTTGATATTACTTAATTAAAAATTATATTTAATGAAATTTTGGTACTAAATATCAATGTGAATAGAATAGTACCCGCTACTTATTCAATTCATATTTAACATTATTTTGCTGTAGTTTATTTTAAAATGTATTTATTTATAAAGTTTTATCAAGGTTGTTACCTTTAGTTAAGTCTACTCAAACAGAGTATAGGTCCATCCTTGGAACTAAGAATATAATACTAGATGGTTGTGTTCATTGCACTAGGTGACCCAACTACGTCAATTATTTCACCGACTGGTTTAGTTTCATTTTCAGCCACTATGTTGCATATAGATGCTGGAATTGTTAGTGTCTGAAACAAAGATTCATGTGTTAAATATTATTACATATACAACCTAGCTTCTGCAATTTTCTAATCTTTGTGTGAAAGAGTAATGTATATTCATATACCATTACAATTTACAAACAAACTTTCACATTTACAAAGCCTATTTTCCTTGGAAGATGCAGAAATGCAGTCCTTTCAAAGTTTAAGAACTGTGTAACAAGAGAAAGAGTATTGAGTAATAGTTTCACTCCAGCCAGGGTGATGAGCATGAAAGTGAACTCCAAGGCTTTATAAGAATCAGATTATTAATTTTGTATGTCTCTGACCGACCACGGGACTACAGAGTCCCGGATTTTTGGAAGGCGAACGTGGGGCCGAAGCCAACACGCTGAAGCCCTTTTGAGACAACTTTAATGAAATGGCGACACAAAACCGACGATTATCCCCGTATACACTATAGAAATGTACCCAAGGACAATCCCCGGTTCTGTGCTAAACTATTGCTAACTATGGAGGAAAACTACTTGGGCTATTGTGATGGGATGTTAGTGGGCTAGGAATGGGAAGACTATGGGAACTATGGCACCTGCCGATAACAATGTTTGCACGTAAAAATGGCAGGTGGAGACTCGCCAACTCACTTACTGGGCCCTCGGGAATCAGTCACTGAATAGCAACAAGAGGGCAACAGGTACATGAGCGGCTGAAGGGTGAGGATACCTCGGCGGACTTTAAACGCAGATCACGCGCTCCCTGTGGGTCCAGCTTCACCGGCCCACTCGCCACTTACCACGAGGCACCTACCCTCCGAGCGGGCTGCTAACCCTGCTCTAGCGACTCCACTCTGACCGGCCGATGAAGGCAAGCCAAGAGGCGGGAGACCTATCCCCCGTCATGCTTCACTCCGGCAAGCCGGAGATGGGGGACAGTATACTCTCCCTGGAGCACTCGGATATATAGCCCCGCGGGGTCGCTACTCCCCGTCATCCGCCTCAGATGCCCTGCGGGGCAGATTATTAATATTATTAAGATAAATTAATAAAATATTTGAGGCAAAACCTTACCTTTCCTGGGTTGAGAGCTTCATACTGATGTCTCAGAGCTTGCAATTCAAATTCACATGAAGCTAGTGCATTCTTCAAGTCCAGAGCAAGAGCGAGATCGGACCGCAGCTCATTGAAATGCTTGCAAATAGCCTCAGTAGGTGTTGGAGCAATATCTGTAAAATATAATAGAACAGTGGATTCTAGGTTTGATTTTAAGCACATAAATTTTCAATTTCAATTTCAGGATTTCTTTTGATATTTAAAATAGTGCTAGGTATGCGGATAGCGAAGTAACTCACCAATATTCATAAGTCTGAGTTCCTGCTCGATAGCTTTAGTCTTTCTCTGGCCAACACCAGGGGGCAGCTTCATGCGCTGTGAAC
The DNA here is from genome assembly GCF_022581195.2 of Helicoverpa zea. Classification (NCBI taxonomy): domain Eukaryota; kingdom Metazoa; phylum Arthropoda; class Insecta; order Lepidoptera; family Noctuidae; genus Helicoverpa; species Helicoverpa zea. The sequence goes on along the minus strand of NC_061455.1, from coordinate 10,114,150 downwards.
GCAACCAAACGCCAGTACCACGCGCTTCAGGGAACTTGATACCCGACCATTCCACAGTCTGCAAAAGTAGAATGTAGTACACAAAACAGTGCATGGACGACGCCGACCGAGACGAGCGTAAAGAAGGTACTAGAAATCACCTTCTACTTTATTAAAAATAAAAGCTGGGGCGGGGCATTGTTCTTAGGGTGCGTCCACATCTGGCGAATGTGCCGCGAATGTGCAGCTCGCGAGCCGTTTGCTCGCTGCCCGCGAGCTGCGCGCGTGCATTTTTGTTCGTGCGCCGCTTCTGCGCCGCCCGCGCGCAGTTCGCGCGCGACCTAAGCGCCGCACGCGAGCGGCGCGCAGGCGGCGCGCGACGTCTGACATCTTCGATAGTACTGAGCCAGTATACGGAACTGTAAGGGCGAGAACTGAGTGCGCGCAGATCGCGCCTATACGAGCCTTGCATGAGTTGCGCTAAAGAGGCGCACCAAGCTATTGCAGTGACTGCACGCGCGCAGCTCGCGGGCAGGTCGCAAACGGCTCGCGAGCTGCGCATTCGCGGCACATTCGCCAGATGTGGACGCAACCTTATGTTCGAGGATGCGCAATCATTTTGTCTGATTGGAGCATACATTGACACTATTTCATTATGGAAGTTGATTGTCTATCTAGCTAGTGTCTTATAAAAATCCTCATTGATGCTCCTCTAGGTCTGCGCTTGGCCTAAGACTGCCATCCAGCCAACATAATATATTTTCATAATACTTACAACACTTTCCACTGTCCTCACAGGTCTTTGCTGAGCAGTCAGTTTCTTCTTATGTAATTTCCTGTCATGACGCCTGGCAATACTGGACGCAGTATTAGAAGGTGTACTGGTACCCTCATTGTTATTGTTCACTTGAGTTACAGGCGGGACATTCCCACTATCAGCTCTAGATATCAACTTCTGTAAATCTTGAGTCTTTCTTTCTCTCTCACGCTTTCTGGCTTCAATCTTCTTCAACTCAGTTAAGAGCATTTGTTCTTCATCAATCTGAAAAGCATTGAAGTCATAGTGAATGGACATTAAAGTAGTGTCTGGGCTTGTGTTCATGGTTCCTTTTTAATCATCTCTTTAAAGCGATTATTACACAAATGGAGAAGTCTTAATGTGAGTGTGTTTTATACACTTTTCTGACTTTTAATTGATAATGCACAGAACATAGCATTAAAATATGTTGGAATATTAAGATTTTATGATTGACATTTAAATTTTGTTGGCAAAGTTTGCATTAGGAGACTTGTTTTAAGCATCATAATATTTACCTGATCTTGTGTTCTATCAAACAGTCTCCTGAGCTGTTCCTTCCTCTTCCTCTCATGTTCAGCATCATAGTGATAAATCCTTTTCTCTCCATTCACCATTGTTACAGTATTAGACCAAAGGTTTGTTTTTACCTGCAAGATTTAACATTTTTATAATTGAATCAGAAAATAAGAGCAACAAGTTGTTATTAGTATAAAGAGACAACATACTTTGCTCAATGTGGTACAGATTCCGTAGTACCGTTCTTTCAGGTCTTCCACACTACGGTCTCTGAAAGCTGCCCTGTCCCATCGGTCATGTATGACGATGAAGCGCAGATCAAATCTTTGGCACAAGTCCATAAGATGATCAGTTTCAGCCTGACTCCAGTCTTCTGATTTTAAATATTGATTGTACTCTGATTCTGTGTAAGACGGTATTGATACTTGCTGGAAACATATTTTAAAATTGTAAATGATTTTTGCATAGACATTTACAGACAGCTTGAAGTAAAGGTTTAACGATTATCTGTGTAGATCTTTCAAATATTTAATTATCATTTTTACCCTCTACAATAATAGCAAACATTTGTTTTTATAAGTCTAACATAATTTTCGTCATCATATGTTACAAATATATTTAAAAAGCGCATAAGTTACCTTATTAAACTGTGCAAATGGATACTCCTTAGCTTCATCAGATGCTCGCTTCCAGTGGTGGAAAACTGCATTATCAGTGCGAGCTGGATTCGTAAACGGTGCCCAAACCCACTTCCTCACCTTTCTCATACCAAGCTTAGCTTTTGTTTGCTTGTATGCTTTTCCTGATAAAATAAACAAAGCATGAAAATATGTTGGATTAATTATTGTTCCTGTACAATATAAATCCTTGAAGCATACAGGTCTATGAGTGCTAAGATATTTAAATTTGTATGCTTTGTTGTTGTTGGATGGACTAATGATTGTAGTAAGAAATAATTTTTTGGTTGTACATTTTGTTAGGCATGTTTTGAAAAGATAGAAGATCTCACCTGTATCAGTAGGTAATAGAGGTGGCAGGTCCTTGTTGTCATTATAAAGTAATGCAAACACTTCTCTGTGCATTCCCTCAGGCCTCTTCACAGCCTTTGCCGTCACATACTTCTTTTTCACTTTGTCTCCATGGATTATACTATCTCTACTGATCTCAGCGGTAGGCTGCTCAAGCTCTAATATATCAAGTATATCAGCCATTTTGCTTAATTAATTATCTTAATCACTGTTATACAATTTGTCTACTTTTGGCACAAAAAATAAAGCTTGGGCGTCACGTCCAAATATTACTCTTGTAGTAACAGCTCTCGCTATACAAGTCTACTAAAGTAAATATTATACACAAGAACGGAACTGCTCAAGTAATTTGCTGAAAGATATGGATAAATTCACATTAAAGTAATATATTTTCTAATAATTTGCTAGATAGCTTAGCTAGGCAAGCAAATGCTAAACAATTTAGTTGACCCTGACACTTGACACTTTGACAGTCTTACACTAGTGACAGTAAATTGACTATGGTTGTTGTATTTTTCATTCATTTAATCTCTTGTTTATGGTCTTAGGGTTGCTCTAAAAAAAAATCACTTTCAAAACTCAGAATATACTCAACGATAATTTAACTATTTAATTAATTTTTATCTGCAACCCAAATCTTTCGTTTGGCTTGGTTTGAAAAACTTCTTCAATCGCATCCTGAGTAATCTCCGTCGTATAGAATCTGAGGGCACAGTAGTGCCCCCGCCAGGACGAGTAATATTATTTTGGTTCTGGATCATTGTTCATTTGTTACTCCTAAATTAGGTTGGTCACCACCTACAGTTTGGATGCTGTTTATTTTTCTACCTATTTGTACCTATGATTTCAACTTAAACACGTATTTAAATGAATAAGGTTTTACGTGTACCTATCTAATACACGTTTGCTTAGGTGCTTTATTTTTCCAGATGATTATGATGAGAATAATGAGAAAAAGATCAAACACAAAGAATAATGAATTGGTATAATGAATAAATATTAATTTATTAACAAAGCTAAACTCGTAAAATTCTCGGCAGCATAATGCTCATAGCAGCAGGGTTGTCCAGTGGAGCCTGCAAAATAACAAAAAAGACTTCAAAATTGACATAATTAAGTACCTATTTAATTTACCTTTGCACAAACGTTAGATAGAGAGAGAAAGACGAAAATAATTAGAGATAATTACTAAAACGAGAGCTACTTACTGACTGTCCAGCAGCATTAACCCAGTAGAATTGAAGTCTGGTTGAATTCCGGAAGTAACCTTCAACCAATCTATTAACTACCAAAGTGCGTCTGGGTCCAGCTTTGAACTCAGCTTGTCCGGGCCATTGAAGATTGTCAACCCATTCCAATTGACCTGGAAATAATAAAATAAGTTGAGAAGAGAACATCCTTCTTTTTTTGAGGGTGGTATTAAATGGGTACCCTTACGGCCCTTTCACATGGCAGTCCAGTTTTTTGCAGGATACAATTTTTTGCAGGATCCCGTTTGATCGCAAAAGATATTATAGTGTTCACAAACCGCATGCAGGATCCTGCAAAATGCTGTTCCCGTCGATTTGTGCAATTCGGTTTTGTCACTTGAAACTGGATCGTTCGTCCAGTTTTGCGGGACCAGCATTTATCCTGCAAAAACGGACGCTGTGTTCACACGTAGTTCAGTTTTGCAGGATACAGTAAAATGCCGGTCCCGCAAAACTGGATTGCCGTGTGAAAGGGCTGTTAGATTGGAAGTAGGTAATACTGCAGCCTAAAAGAATTCTCCATCAAATTAATTAAAACATTCAACCGCTTTTTTAATTAAATAAAGCTGGTCGAAAAAGCTCTTACTAAAACAAATCTTAATCTATGATCAATGCCAACCACATTCCCTTTTTGAAAAATAGCGGCAATAAAAAAAACTAATTCATTTCTAATTTGTTCATTTCCTAGTCAAGTACTAGTTTGTTATTATGTAATTAAAGTTTGATAATAGACGTAATAGTTATATACCTGGTGTGTTCGATACAGCGTCCAAATTGCCATTGTAGATAGAAACGGTGAGTTCCGTGTTTTGAAGAATGTATTCAACTGCAATAACACAAGATAATTTCTGGATAAGGAAATAAGTCTACGTTGAAGGTGAGTAAAAGTTAATAAGAATTATTTATTATGTTCGTATCTCTATCTACTAGCTTACGCCCCGGTTTACGGTTTCTACTTCTCGTTTATCGATAAAAAACAGTCCAGTGATATTATATCCATACTCTGATATTACCTAGCTATATTGGGTAGGTACCTACTGCCAAGTTTAATTTCATCAAGATTCATACACACGTACACTCATACGCTGCATCCATACATACTTATATAAGCTTTCGCATATAAAATAAATTTCGATTTAAATTGCGCAAAATGAGGACGTGTAGTTCCTGTCTTCTTACTTTTGTAGTTTTTTTACTCTTTAAAGAAATGTCGTAGATAGCACATCAAAGAAACATGGTTCCTGATGGGTAAAACACATGTATCGCGGATAAACTTGATTACGACTTTTTTCAGCTCTGTTATTCCGTTCTAAAAATCTATCATTCGTATATGAGTTACAGGGAACAGTTATTGCCTACAACTACAACCTAAATAAAACTGCAAAATACCTTTGTCCGTAGCTGGGGTCATGAAAGTGCTCCTAAACGCATCAATCACGTATTCCCGTCCTGAGTCGTATTTTACTGTAGCAGGAATACCCAAAGCGGGACCTACCACGTTATCCATTATATCAAAGTCTATGTTTTTTAATACGCTTCTCAAGTATTGACGCTGGCCGAAGTAATCTGGAAAGAATTATGATTTATCGATTAGTTTTTTATGAAGAGATTTTCATCATATTTTAGTGACCTTAGTTTTAAATCAAGGTAATAATTTAATACATATATAACCGGAGCGTTTATTAAAGTTAACGAAGCATAGCCCTGTAATGTGGACATAATTTAAAACTCAATAATATCTTAACTAAATTACCCGTAACTGAAGACTGTCTAGTTAACTTCTCAACGATGTGACCAAGGTTAACAGCTATGGCACCAGCATTATCGTTAACAAATTGGCCCAAAGAAATGAAGTTATCAAATGCATTTCCCAAATTTCCAAGGTTCACCGCTGCCGTCGTCTCTTGAGATAAACTTTCTATAGCCGCGCGGCCATTGCCATCAATGTAACCGAGTTCTTCGAGGTAAAAGCCAAGTTTCGTCATAGCTAGGGCTGGCGAAATTATACCATTGCCTAATACTACACCACGAAGGTTTGAAGCAGCTTCACTCTGCAACACTCAAAGGCATTGATGACTGAAAGGCATGACACAATTGTCACAGACAACAAAAACGATAGGTTTTCTTAAAACAACTGTTTATTTTCAAAATTGAAGGTAAAAAATTAAAGTCAACAGTTTTAAGAAAGCTGAAGTTAGTGTTGTTTAATGTTGTCGGTGAACTCGGACTTTAACATTTCAAAGATAAAAATTGAATTGCAGAAAGAAAACTTACTTGATGTAGTTTAATTGCAAGTGCCAAAGCTAATTGTGCTCCATGTGCTTGACCGAGAATGTACAAGGGAGCATTTCTGTAGGCCTCATGCACGGTATAGAAAGATTCTAAAGTTATTGCTAAGTGTTCAGCTGAAAATGAAAGGATAAAATATATATTTTTTTTTTTCCTTCGTTAGTTAAAGTACCTATTTAACTTACTATCATGAGACAGCGGTAGTGCTTTGATTCTTACCGTTTTCATCAACGTTGTTCGGTATTTGATCATTGTTTAAAGGAATACTGAAACCCGTACCCAAAGGTGCATCAATGAATAGCAAATTATATCGATCGACCTGAAATAATTAACAACGTTTGGTAAAGTAAAATGTGATTTGAAAAAAAAAATTGGTTCGAATTAAGTAGATAGTTAATTTTTAGTAGTATTTTGTGGAATGTATTAAGGTTATTGATAAATAGAGTAGAGCCTTAGGCCTAAGCCTTAAATGTGTTAGGAGGTCTACAAATTACAAAATCTTTATTTTACTGCATGATCCTCGGGGAAAACGGTCGTGATAAATAAGTTATGCAAGTCGATTCACCTGGTGGTGATCAAGACTTTATTTCTAAATGATGACTTGCTTTGTTTACTACTGATATCGTAAATTATTTGTAAGGAACATTTATTACCCAAGAGTTTTCTCTTTTATTAGAATTGATGTCATAAGGGCCAATCATTCCTAAATTGGCCAGTAAGCTTGGAGGGATGCCTGTCACACCGTCCAGCCATAGGATTAAGGGCTTCTCGGTGCCAACTCCGGCTGCAGTAGTTGGATAGAACCACCAGAATATGTTTCCTACATCCCGTATCTTAGTAAAAGCTGCGGTGTATTGAGCATCACCAAAGCCCCCGTCACCTTCCAATTCTGAAAAAAATAAAATGTTATTTCTTATTATACAATTCGAAATAAAAACGGCACCCATTAGACGTACCTAAGTGATTAAAATAAAGATGTGTGTAGAAAATAAATAGCTGGATAATTTGATATCTGATGATAATGATGCGGATGACGGTAATCAACATTGGAACAATATAATTGTAAACATAACAATGGGACAGGGAATTATAACTTTTTACACCCACCTAGGCTTTATTATGGTGTTATTTCGCGACGAAGGTACATAGGTATTTAGTTTTTGTATTGAGTTGGATACCTAATTGGTATTATAATACTGTTTACAAGTACCTAACTTAACCGTCAAATCCGTAGCGGACCCCGATTGGGGTCTGAACATCAATGTTACCGTAAGCTCGGTTTAGACCCCAATCGGGGTCTGCGAATGAGTCATACACTTTCCTAATTATTTACGCTCATATTTATTTTCTTTCCAATCAAACCGTATTTGTGAGTACTAAATAAAATAACTAAATAAATTTAAACTATTTTGACGCATTCAAACCTTTCATATTTAGCATCCCTTTAGTAATATACCTTTTGAAAATCCAATCGTAATTACCGGGAATTCTGATCGAACTCGCCATGTTTGTTTACATTTGTTGTTTTTTTAAATTTGAAGACGCATGGACAAGATGGCGACGGTGATAGAAGTTTTGCATCGAATGATCCGATTCGTTAAAATAAAGAATCGATTTAATAATTTTATATTATTTGATATTATAATATTACTAAATTGCACTTTTGTATACTATAATCTGAAAATAAATTAGGAAAAGTAAAATGACTTTATTTATATTGAAAAAATGCTAGAAAATCAGTGGTAGAAAATACGTTGTAGCCGGAATATTTTTTTTTCGGTTTTTAGGATTTCTGAAGACCGCAAATTTTGAAGACTTATTTATTTTTTCGGGTGTTTTATGTACAGAATTCCTGTAGTCCTGCCAAACTTAATGGCGGTTCGTTACTTCCGACTTTTTAACTGAGCGGCAAAGCTATTTGACGAGAGCTGTAGTTAGGTGTAGTTATCGCAAAATTTTATGACGATTTTATTGTTTGAAAGGGCAAATAGGTAGTCGGAACTGCTACTCGCTGTTCATCGAAAGCTGGTCCAAGATGGAAGAAAGATGGCCGCCGCTGACTTATTTTTCTTTTCACAAATCTGTCAATACGGGTATCAAATAAATTGCATTGACTATAGTTCGGCCATTCAGAGAATGCGTTCCTGACACGTCGCGATTGAACTGACGACGTAACTTTGCAATGGCGTTGCAGTTACGATAAAAATATTTTTGCTGGTTGTTTACCGTTTTAACAATTGAGGAGCATTAAAACAACATTATTATATCAATAATCAATGAATGTAGTTACGTCGTCAGTTCAATCGCGACGTGTCAGGAACGCATTCTCTGAATGGCCGAACTATAGTAGAACAAGAAAGATTATTTTTGACCGACAAGCTATAAAGAAGCGCGGGGTCGCTACTCCCCGTCATCCGCCTCAGATCCTCAGAAGTCCTGCGGGATCATAAGGATAAAAAATATTAAGTCGATGCCTAGAGGAATGAAGGAATTTTTTTTCGCCACCAAAGGACAATGAGCGTTTTGATCTACCTCTCCTCTAGCATTAAGTAATACATCAATAGAAAGCTTATGTTATATAAAGTATTTTCTTGTACGGCGGCGATTGTCATTTGTTAGTATTTAGGGAGTTGGACCATGTTTAGTGAAATAATAACTATGTCTAAAATCTACTGTAGCTTCTTAGGTACTGACAATTTGTTAGAGGTATTTAAGTACGAAATGTTCGATTTAAAAAGGCCTTTCCAGTGATATATAATTAATTACTAGAGAAGGAATCTAAGGACTTGAAACTAACTATCGATAAAAAACCTTAAACATGTTCTAACATCTAAAGTACTAAGAATTGGTAAGTAGTATGTAAGTACAAAATGTAACGCTTAAAAAGACCTTTCAAATGATGTATGACTCATTACTAGAGGGGGAGTAGACCAACATTCAAACATCTCGCCCAATGTCCTTTACGCCGCGCAATGGTGGCCGAATCATTGTTGTGACTCACGCACACAAAAACCACGGTCTGCTCCGATAAAACTTTCCTGAAAGACCGTTGATGCTATCCCCGCACCCCGCGCGCCATTCCGGCGCGCCATCTGAATTTTATTCGAAATTTAAAATTCAAAGGACTTATGGGACACCCAGTATAAAAATTTTACCTATGCTAAAAACTTTCATAAAACTTTAATATTTTTTCTTCACAACAAAAACAAATTGAACCTATAATTTAAAATTAAGAAATAAAATTGAAATAAGTTTCTATTAAAAAATATATATAAAATTGGTATTCGATTATTTATAATAAACATCCGATTTAGGTATCGAATGCACATCGCTGATTGAAAAAAAAAAATGTACTCTGTTCCAAACTCTACTTGACTTTGATCTTGTAAATTGTTCATTTTTATTGTGTATTTTATGTGCTGATTTTTTAGTTATGAATCATAAATAAGTGCACGAAATGTATTGCAACGGATTGAAAATGTTATAAATATGACGTTTGTGTTGTGTTTGAGAAAGTGATGCGATTATTTATTGGTAAGTTTTCACCAAATTTGAAATGCCTAACTTTTCGATAGACTTAGAAACACCGTAATTATTATCTATTTCTGAATTAACTGACCCCATTTGACCTTCGCACGTTGTTGTCAAATAAGTGAGCTCTAAAGTTATAGTTAAAATACTTCTGATCAGGCATTACGGACTTAGAATTTATGTGTTGAAAGTTAGTACAAATTTTTGAGTTCCATGTCGCGATTCAAATATCCCGCCGAATCAACGGTAAAGTCATATGTCAAAACCTTGTCGAGCAGAGGGGTTAAATAAAATATAGCTGTTTCGCACCAGTATTTCCGAATAACATTTCGTTATGCACGTAACAAAATGTTCATTTTTTTTTTAAATACCTATTAACCAACCAACCAAAAATAAATTTTAATATAGGTGCAGCTCTTATATATTGTAACGTTAACTTGAAAAAGTAGTTGAGGTCAGTATTGGGTACGTAGGTTTTAAAAAATACTCACGATCAACAATGAAGTCAGGTTCTGGGGTTGCCTCAGTGGTAGTTGTGGTTGTCGTTGTCGTAGTTGTCGTTGTTGTGGTCGTCGTGTCTACATCTGGCTCCGCCTCAACCTCATTATCTCGCGTAACCAACCACCACGTAAGGACTCCTACTCCTGTAAGAACCACTACAGTAGCAGCCACACTTAAGCCTATTATCACACTTTTTTTTACCATTTTTAAACATCCGTCTAGCTGCTTAAGGCTTAAATTAAATATGTAAATGAATTTTAATGTGGTCTTCAATCAATAAAGCCTATCAGTTGATAAGGAAAACCGGCTTTGCTAAGATAATATCGATTTACAACATACCTACTCGTATTTACCTATTAATCTATTTCGATTGTGCAAACGATTTGATGATATTAGATATCTAAATTGCGTCCATAAAGAAAGACAAAGTTTTGAGGTTTTGCAACGGAATGTAAAATCGTAAATCTTTACAAATATTTTAAAATCAAAAAAAGTCAAATCAGTCCAGCCATTCTCGAGTTTTAGTAAGAATAACGAACAGCAATTATTTTTTATATATAAGATCAATTAAAATATCTGAGGTTTTATTCGTAACCCCGAATTCATTAGTTATACAAACTTTTTACAATATAAGTTTTTAAATAGTGCTTATTATATTTACCTATTTAAAAAGTGTCATTGTGCCATTTTTGCATGCCTATGGCCTATACCCACTCTGAAAATTAACATCATCAAGAAGATTCAATCAATTATTTCTGATTATTTCCTCATCTTTTGAAAGAGCTATTTAGTCCAAGCATTGACGCATTACTCAGATAAGATATAAAAATGACAAGCTGCACCTGATTTGCATACATTTCTTTTGTGATTTCAGGATGTAATTACAAACACTAACTTACTCTTTTTAGATAAGCGTATGCAGTGGGATTTAGGTACCAAATTAGTACTTACTTTAGAATTACTTTACATGAGAATTAACTTGTCTTAAAGTTGTAGGTAATAAATTCATTTTATTGAAAAGCATTTTAAAATGAGCATTATCTTTATTGTTCTTCACATACCTACGTAATCCTCCTTATAAAGAATTCTTATAAACGTCAACGTTTATATTGCATACAGGCATGATTTTTATTAATTACTGGAAAGAGGGAAGAAAAGGAGATATTTATTATTAGAATAGGTATATAGGTATATTATTTTTTACAAACTTAGTTAGAAATTCATTTATTTACATTGTCTACTCCTTATCCAAACGAAGTCATGTCGCGAAGGAACGCGTTGGTTCCAGCTGGATTATCTCTCGGTACCTGTAAAAATAATAATTGCCAAATTATTTGAATTCTACAAAGCGACTATGCTACTAACATGATCGGGAAATCTCTTGTTCCTAAAACCTACACTGTGACCAGCGACATTTATCCAGAAGAATCTAAAGTTTCCGTAAGACTTGTAGTAACCTTCCAGCTTATCGTTTTCCCAAATAGGCAGACGTGGTGCTTTCTTGTAGCCCTCAGCCCCAGGCCATTGAAGACGATCTACCCAAAGTATTTGCCCTGAAATGTATTAGGTACAACTATATCATTATTTAAAAAATAATTATTACCTACAATTTATTTTCCAATTCCTCTGAATAAAATAAGGAATTTCTTTAATATAAATAAAGAAACCTGAAGGATAACTTTTAGGTAGGTATTGAAGTAATAAAATGTTTTACCTGGAGTATCGCAAATCAAGTCAAGATTTCCATTATATTTCGTCAAAATAATATCCGTTTCGGTCAGCAACTTCTCAACTGAAATGTTATTTAAAACTTTTTAATAAAACAAATATTTCAATGAGTTTTCATTATAAATATTTAATATAAACTAAGGAACTAAGGGCTCCAAGTATGTTATCTAATAATAATAAAATTAATTGTTTGTTAATACTGACTGCCAGCGGTAACAGGTTTCATAAAGTCTCCTCTTAAATAATCGAAGACTGCACCAGATTGGCTGCCCCATATCACATGCTGTGGGATATTTAATGCTTCTTTAACTAAAGTGTTCATTAAAACACTGAGATTGTATTCTTCTTGTCTTGTCTCCGAGGAAAGTTCCGAAATACCATTTCGGATCATCATATTCTTTGAGAATTCTGAAAACATTTAGGATAAGCGTATTGAAAACTGAATCTAAGCCTTTAAATGGCTCGTTATTTGAACTTACCATAAGCTCCATCACTTGTATCTGGTATAGAATTAGGAACAGGCATTTTTGTGAGTATGTTATAAAAATCTACTCTGGTGGTTCCCCTAAATACTGCTTGTTGTGTTGCTGCCCATTGCATAGTAGATTGTTCGTATAATCCTTCATTGAACAGACGCTCAGCCTCCCTGGCGTGACTCTGAATTTCATCATGCCCGTCTTGGTCGACAAGACCAGCTGCTAGAAGCAGAGGGCCCCATGTGAGAGTAGCGTCTACTGGGGATATCCACGCATTGCCCATCGCAACTCCCCTCAAGTTAGAACCAATCGTACCAGCTTGCTCCGCCTAAAATATACAACAGTTACCTAATGTGGTACATAAAGCCTAATTTGTGTTTTTAGCACTGTCACCTTATTTTTGTTTTACACAATATATCATATGCTTCTGGTCAAGTGACTTCTAAATTAACACTGATATCCCATGTCACATGAGTTCCGTAAGAGACGGAATATAGTTTACAAACATGGATGTTGGGCAAGCTTACCTCATGCATACGTATGCCCATATCAATCGCCATTTTTCCTCCGTACGATTGGCCGTAAATATAAAGTGGTACTCCTCGGAATTCCGGATGATCGTTGTAGAATCCACGCATAAGGTTCACAAAGTCTAGAGCTGTAGAAATAAATTCCCAATTAATTAGTTTTATAAACAACAATAAAAAACGTAACAGCAAAAAATATTTTATATACTTACCTATTTCATCGTTAGTAGTAGTTAGATGTTGAAGGTCATCGACATAACTAAAACCAGTGCCTACAGGATTGTCAACAAAGAGAACATTGAAGTTTTTGACCTGCAAAAGTAATATGAAGGATATAATTCATTTCATATACCTACTTGCTAAATTGTGTGAAAGGGGCTCTTTCCCATGACGGCACTTACCCAAGTATAATTTCTTTCCTGCAACGATAGGTCCAGTGGACCTAATATTTCGAAATTGCCTATGCCCGTAGAAGACCCGCCTGGGCCCCCCTGTAGCCATACGACTAGGGGCCTATCGGTGTAATTTGGTACATCAGCAGTGGTGTAAAACAACCAGTAAAACATATGAGCACCTTCTCTCACAGTCACATATCCAAAGTCTTGTTTGAACGATCCAAATTGACCTACAACAATGATTATCAGATAATAGAGGTATTTGATGTTTTTATTACATTATTTAGGAAAACTCCCGGTGCCAAGATCCTGTGATCAAACCATTTTGTGGCAATGCCGTGCTTTCAAGATTTTCAGTACATACTTATAAGACATTTGGATCGAAAATCTTGTAGTGTGTTGTCTTCGTTTTAAAGATTAATATCAAAGTAATTTTAAAGATAGACTCTTCTCTTAATTAAACACGAGCTTTACCCAATCTTTAGTTTTTAAAATTATCCTGAAATTAAATATAAAAACTCAAACTCACCGACAACATATTGGCTTGAAAAGATTAGAATAAAAATAGTGTAAAACCACATTCTGATAACCAAGTAAATACAGTACTGAAAGTGGACCAATATTTTATCAATTAGTGATACAGCTTATCTATCCTAGGCATATTCGGTGTAAGAATACTAATTTATGCATTGTTTAAAAAGATAAAAATAATTCCGATTGTACCTAGTGCTAATGTTAATATGCTCGGTAAACAACGAAATCATTATTTGGCTTTTATAATTAGGTACCTAAATAATAATCTATTGGGCACTTTCTAAAGTACATTTTCAATTTTGTCCCTTATAATATTTATAAGTCATCCCTATAACTTTATGTGGTGCGTGTATTAAGCGTTAAAATATATTTTTACATACATCTCATTCACATAATGTTAGACGATTGCAGCAACTTTATCGATGTCATAATCAGTCAAAACGCAAGTGGATACTTGAGAATAATCTTCTAAACCATATGACTGAGATAATATATGAAGATTACCCATAAGAAGCGTGATTTGTATTTTTAGAACAATGCTCATCTATTTACACAGAATTTGAAGACTTGCCTTATTCTGTTTAAATAAATAAGTCCAGTATTTTACTAGAAGAAAACACAAACAGATGTTTAGATTTGGACGTTACCTACATTTTGAATTGATGTTTTGTCTGAGGTCATGACGTCAGATATCAATCGTGAAAGGGTTTGATTAAAACAGTCCCGGGATGAAAACTTGATACCTATTGTCTGTCATTCAATGTAAGACGTGGTTTACCGACGTCAAATTATCACACCGATATGCTGAGGTGTTCTATTATTTTGATCAAACAGCGGTGTTATTTTAGCTTTATCCTAAAAGTTCTCTTTCACATAATTTCATTTAATTAATCACACTTGCATAATAATATGAGTAACTGCTGAAAATGTTCGCTTAGGACGTGTTACAAAGAAAGTGAGATATTCGCTGTAACATTTAAGTAGATCTAGTTTTCTCGGTAGTCACCTTTAGCTCGTATGAAGAGACAAATTCGGACAACCTGTTACTGACAAATCCCATGGGCAATCCCTATTATACTTTGTCAGACCTAAAACCTAACGAACAGTTCTAGGAAGATAGAAGAAAATGCACATTCCTAGAATTGAAAGATTAACTATAAAGTCTTTAAGAAAATTAGTAGCTAATCGGTTAGTAATACCTCTTGTCATGTGACATGCATAATACAGGTATATTGAACTGAATTATGTTAGTGACCTGGATGTTCTTTGTAAGATTAAATTGCCGAAGTGTCCGCTACAATACTCTGCGATCAATGGCAGTTCAACTACTTACCTAAATATAGTGACTTGGGCCAATGTTCGGAGATCACATGGAGTTTCCATGACGATAGTGACACGAGCTTGTTATGGTAAATAATGAATATAGGTATTTTAATTTTTTAAATGCCAGCTCAACCAACTTTATTGTGGCAAGAAGGAAGAATATTGAGCACATAGATAGATAGAACCTAAGTACCTTTTAAATGCATTTATAAGAAGTCTAAAATGGGCTATTGTATTTGAAATTATCAGATAGTGAGGAATATACTATGAGGAGATCACGCCTTCTTCTTAAGCACGAGTGTGCTATTTCAACATCATTCTGCCGGGTACAGTAAGGTGACCTATAAAAGTCTTTGTAAGTTAATCTCAGATGCCACCGACTAACGGTGAAGGCAAACATCGTGAGGAAACCTACACTGTCACAAAAATAAAATACAATTAATTATTTTTGTCGAAACACAGACCTACTGCGATTATTTCACACGTTCGTCTTTCAATAATCTCGGATTCTATAAAAATATATTATGTCTTGTGATCTGGTGTCTAGTAATAAACTTTATACATACTAAGAAACTTGTTATTAGTAGGTATCTATGTTAACTGTGTAAAAAATTAAGACCGATAAGTCTTCTTTCCGCGTACTAAAAACCACGTGCTCGGAGTGGCCAAGTGAGGTATTTCCCCATTAAGATCGAGATTAAAGGATCAATACTATATCTTATAGGTTATCGAATATACGCGTGATTTGAGTATATATTCTCCTAAATTAAACACATTATTTACACAGCTTATGGCGCTCGAGTCTGTTATATTTCTGCCCAGATGTTAAGCAAGGCGCCTGAAATGACTCATTAGAATAAATATGCAAAATGTAGGCGCTTTCGGAGATATAATTATTTAGACAGAAACCACAATACTTACGATTAAATGAGGTATATTTTGTATCATTTTTTTCTGTCCGTCATAACTAGATACATATTTTTGATGTTTTGATTCCATTTTGGATAAACATACTCATATTCAAACATCTTAATTTTGTTGTCTTACGGCCAGTTTCTTCATCAAAAGTAAAAGTTAAAGTAATGTCTAAAGTAAAAGTAACGGTCAAATTCGTTTTTTCAAGGCTAAAGTGACAGAAAAACTAATAGAAAAATTGAATTTGACCGTTACTTTTGCTTTAGACATTACTTTGACTTTTACTTTGGCTTTAACTTTTGATGAAGAAACTGGCTGTTACTCAGGAAATGATTTAAGAATTATATTATGTATAATAGCTTTACGTGTATTTACTTTAATACCGGCTTCATCGCTTGTGACCACCACTGCCGCATTTTGTGGTAACTTCGGATTACACAAGAGTAATGTAAATAAAACTGAGGTCACCTCACGTGACTGACGAGCTTTTCATATAATATTTGTTATCAATCAGCTTTATTTTAAACGCATGTAATATGTACACCATCATAATGTTATTTTAAAAATTAAATTATAAATTTAAAAAAACCCCCGACCCAAAAAAGTACGCAATAATTATGACAAAAGGTTAAAAACGCTAAACCCTATAAAAAGCAAAAAATAACTTTTAACACTACGTAAACTAATTTTTTTCGTGTCGGGGGACCGCTCTAATTCATTACTTTAGATACGTGTTTTTTTTTTTTAACGAATGTTGTAATTAGGTAGGTATCATTTGATTTATGTAAGTATTTATGAAGGTAAAAAGCGGTCCCCCGACACGTCAAAATTTAGTTTACGTAGTGTTAAAAGTTATTTTTTGCTTTTTATAGGGTTTAGCGTTTTTAACCTTTTGTCATAATTATTGCGTACTTTTTTGGGTCGGGGGTTTTTTTAAATTTGTAATTTAATTTTATTTCATGCTTTTTAAAGGAGCTCCTTAATTTTTCCTTCTTTCATTTAATTTATTTTATCTTAAGATGGGGTCGCTATATGCGATCTCGGCCAAAGGAAGCTGTTTAACAATCCTCATGACAAACTGGCTCTGGGAGAATTGCACAGATTGAGAAACATTTGGACATTCTAGATTTTCAGCAAAAATATAAATCGGTTTATCCGTTTCATTCCGGCATTTCAGGGTTTCATCCGCCACATCCCATTTCCAGCATCAGGTTCTCGTCAATCAGAAACATGAAGAGAACTTGTCAAGACAAATTCAACGAGCCCAAACTCGATGGGTTTACTAAAAGGCAGTTCAGGGTTACGTCTCCTACCTTCGTGCCCTAACAGCAGACCAGCTCAGTGGTTCCAAAAGACATTAGTGTTTCAAATTTCAGATCCCACATATACTTGCAAGTAAACTGATCGTGTAACATTCCTATCACATCTAGCAAACGAGCTGATGATCTTGAAGACCTGAACCGATTTCCACCAAACATAGCTAAGAACACTCCCGACTGACATACCTTTTAAACAAAAAAAACCGCATTACAATCGGATCATCCGTTTGGGAGCTACGATGCCACACACACACACACACACACACACACAGACATGTCAAACTTATAACACCCCGTCGTTTTTGCGTCGGGGGTTAAAAATGTCAATAACGTAGTGGGCATAACGATAATAATAATATCTTTTTTTTTTAAACGACGTCAAAAATCATCAAATGACCCCTCACGCTGTGGGTTAGCAGCGGTGAGGGAGTGTCAGACTCTTATGGCCTTACTACAAAAACTTTAACCACTGTTTTACACTTGTGTAAAAAAAATGTGGCTCCAAAATGAACCATATGTCAACGTCATAATTTGAAATTTTTTTAGACAAGGCATAAACTGACGTTTAAAAGTTTTTGTGGTAAGACGGTTACTGACTAAAAACCGTCGTGTTCCGTCATAGGCCTTTTATGTACCAGGGCCGCGGTATCTCTTTCGAACAACCCGCAGGATAATAATGATATCTCGTCTAGACTTTCAAATGTTGGGGGAGCAAAAAGATATTTTTATTGCTAATTTTGTTTTAATCAGCGCAAAAATTCTTGAGAGCCTCATATATTTCTTAGAAGTAAAGATAGAATGCTATCAAATATCAATACAGCTTATCGCATTGCAATACTGGACATAGGCGTCTCCCTCGTTGCGCCACTCGTTATCAATTGTTGAGCAATTTCAACGCATTGTTATTATAGAATGTATGGTTATTAAATAACAATGTTCAGAAAATTATCTCCCGTTTCCTATGAGAGAAATATGTTGCCACAAACTGCCTAATAAAATCAGTAATTGAATCCAAACTCGCATGCTCAACAGATGCGCTTGCGTTCACCAGAGCAAAGGCACGTAGTGTTTGGAAGCCCACAACTCGCATGCTCAACAGATGCGCTTGCGTTCACCAGACCAAAGGCACGTAGTGTTTGGAAGCCCACAACTCGCATGCTCAACAGATGCGCTTGCGTTCACCAGACCAAAGGCACGTAGTGTTTGGAAGCCCACGTAGTGAATAAAATAGTGACAATTGTTCTTGCTGGTGAATATTTGCATAATTATTAACTAATTTCCGTATTTATATCTTGTTCTGAAAGTTATGCAATAAAATTATTGTAAAAAAATGTAAATATAATTTATTGATGAGTCACTGCGAAGATGATATTTATTTTATATATGTTAGCTAGGTATATTAATTATTTTAGCTTAAATATCGCGTAAGGAATTAAACTAATTCGCGTTACTAATTCGCGTGCACTTGGAGAGGCCTATGTCCAGCAGTGGACTGCGATAGGCTGATGATGATGATGATGATGATGCGTTACCAATTGTTTATGTTTATTGTATTGAT
Source organism: Helicoverpa zea (assembly GCF_022581195.2). Lineage (NCBI taxonomy): Eukaryota > Metazoa > Arthropoda > Insecta > Lepidoptera > Noctuidae > Helicoverpa > Helicoverpa zea. The sequence goes on along the minus strand of NC_061455.1, from coordinate 10,095,482 downwards.
ATACATAATGTCACATTTTTTTGAACCGGTTCTTTTTAGTTAGAATCAATTGTCGAGGTTGTTGCACCAAGTCTATCAGGCCGCTGATGGAGGATCATCTCACATGATCAGGCGTTTACGCAGATTGTAATCAAAACAGGTGGTAGGAGACTGGTATCTGTACAGTCATTCTTGACGGGCAAGAGGAGTCGGTCGTCGGTTGTTACGAACTACATGTACGATTTACAATACGTTCTTATGAGCCCTTACAATAACAGTGCTAATAATTTGATAGTAGGTGTATTGTTATAATCAGCAGTTTTTTAAGCAGCTGCTGTATCGGCTCAGCATGACTAAAATATCGCCAGCATTATTGAAACAGGTAAGTCGATTTCCGTGTGCAGTTTTAGTGCAGTGTTATGAATTGTCGTTTATTTTTGAATGAGCGTTGAGATAACGAAATCAATTAGTATTGCCGCTCGTGTGTAGATCGGAAACATTTCGACAGCATTGTGATTTAAACATAACGGTTGAGCGAATATTATGAGTGATTGATTTGTTGTCTATTTTATATACCAAGTGTTACTTACCTAGTGAATAGTTTAATTTTAAAAAAGTGTATATTGGCATTGTTAATCCCTGAAAAATTGAGTAAGTTTAGTAAAGAGTATTTTTTACAAACTTTATTTTCATCAGTAAATAAAATAACTAATTTGATAATTTATTATTCACAACAAAGTTCACTTGCTTAAAAAGCGGTTTGGTTTATTTGCATTGCTGCTAAGTGCAACTTTCTTTGGAAAGTAGGACAAATTCAAGCCAGATCGATTCCTTCTTTCATTCACAAGGTCAAAACAGGTTTAGTAATGAAACTAGATGGTTTGCTTTCAGTTTTCCGAATCAATAGGATATCGGTAGCTAAGTATGTTCAGAGAAAAATATTGTTGTTGAAATCTAGAACATTTGAATTAAAAACCCCCCAATTTTAAGTAATCAAGCCTGAGTAGATTGAGTTAAAAATGCCGTAAATTTTGCACGGTTCCTTAAAACTTTTACCTATTTGTATATTATAATTGAATAAAAATGTTACTTAAATGTTTTTAGCGATTAATCAGTGAACCGTGAAACTGTAAAACTAATTGGAAGCAGAGTCGATCGTTACGCGGTGTAGGATTACATTTCATTTCCCTTTGCTGGCATTGTATTAGTATTGACAAAATAACAATGAGTTGTAAAGGCAGGATTCTACCGGTATGCTTGATTGTGCGGTACAGTGACTCACACAAGTTTCTTCTGGTCTATTAAATCTAGCAGATACTAACAAACCGTGCGCATTTTTATTTCGCGAATTTGTAACTTTTGTGCGCGAGCACCTGCTAACTGAGGGCTCGATCTGAAATATTTTTTTTATCTTTGGTGGAATCTTGCCATAAAAACCAAATAATAACATAACGTTGGGTTTCCACGGTAGGTTAATCAAACATAGGTGTATGAAAAGCACGTTCACATATGTTGTCATTTAAATACGTGGGATTTAACAACAATCATCATCATCATCAGCCTATCGCAGTCCACTGCTGGACATAGGCCTCTCCAAGTGCACGCCACTGAGATCTATTTTCGGCTTCTCGCATCCAGCTCCTGCCAGCCGTCTTGCGCAAGTCATCACTCCACCGTGCCTGAGGACGTCCTACACTACGTTTGCCGAGGCGTGGTCTCCACTCTAGAACTCGTTTACCCCAACGGTTATCGGTTCTTCGGCTAATATGGCCAGCCCACTGCCACTTCAGCTTGCTGATTCGGTAGGCTATGTCGATGACCTTGGTTCTCTGACGGATTACCTCATTTCTGATGCGATCCCTCAGAGAAACGCCGAGCATAGCTCTTTCCATAGCCCGCTGAGCGACTTTGAACTTGTGGACCAGCCGTACCGTCAGTGTCCACGTTTCGGCTCCGTAAGTCATGACAGGTAGGACGCACTGATTGAAGACTTTTGTCTTTAGGCACTGTGGGATCGACGATGTTAGGACTCGACGTAGCTTCCCAAATGCAGCCCAACCCAACTGAATTCTCCTATTCACCTCGTCCTCAAAGTTGTTTCTACCTAACTGCAATGTCTGCCCGAGGTATACATATTTCCGAACAACTTCGAGAACGGCGCCGTGTATCGCAATCGGTTCCGGTAGAACATGTTCATTGAACATGACCTTGGTTTTGTCCAAGTTCATCCGTAGGCCGATGCGTAGAGAAGATTCAGCCAGGTCGTTCAGCATCTGTTGTAGGTCCTGCAGCGTTTCCGCCATGATGACGATATCGTCAGCAAATCTCAAGTGAGAGATGTGTTCTCCATTGATGTTGATGCCGCGTCCTTTCCAGTTCAGCGTCTTGAACATATCCTCCATTGCATTAGTGAACAGTTTCGGGGAAATAACATCCCCTTGTCTCACTCCTCGATGCAACGGTATGGGCCTTGTTTGCTGATTCTGTACTTGGACGGACATTGTAGCGGCTTCGTAAAGACATCTCATCACTTGGATGTATCGCCAATCTACTTGACAACGCTGCAGGGACTCCAGAACAGACCAGATTTCAACCGAGTCAAAGGCCTTCTCATAGTCCACAAATGCTAGACACAGGGGCTGATTATACTCTTCGGTCTTCTGTATAATCTGCCGCACTGTGTGGATGTGGTCTATGGTGCCATATCCGCTCCGAAACCCAGCCTGCTCCGGTGGTTGGAATTCGTCGAGTCTTCGCGCAAGTCGGTTCGTGATCACTCTTGAGAACAGCTTATATACGTGGCTTAGGAGGGAAATGGGTCGATAGTTCTTCAGCTGGGTTTTGTCTCCCTTTTTGAAGAACAGGACGACAACACTCCTACTCCACGCCTCTGGAGTTCTCCCTTCAAACAGGACGGCATTAAAAAGCTTCTGGAGCTCCCCCAGTACGGGCTTACCTCCTGCTTTTAAAAGCTCTGTTGTAATGCCATCCTCGCCAGGGGCTTTTCCATTTTTGAGCCGTCTCAGAGCGATCTCGATTTCGCCACTGCTGACTTCTGGCAGGTCTTCGGTGAAATGGCGTGTTAATGTGGCTCTAGAATCCTCATTTCCGGGATCAGGTCGAGATGCATGCGATGCGTATAACCGGCCATAGAAATTTTCCACTTCCGAAAGGACTGCCGGCACCGAAGAAACGACTTCTCCACTTGTTGTGGTCAGCTTCGTCAAGTGGCTTCTTCCAAGAGATTGTACGAACACCTTTGACCCCCGATTCAGCTCAATTGCTCTTTCAATGGCAAGAGTATTGGAGCACCGGAGGTCGCGTCGTACGTGCTTGTTGATCTCTTGGTTTAGAGCCCGCTTAGCTGACGAAGTGACAGGCGGGTTTTCACGTCGTTTCTTCATAAGCCCTAATGTCTCTTCCGAAAGCTTTGATTTCTTGCCCTTACGCTGCATGTTACAGAATCGCGAACCTTCCTCCCTGAGGATCCGAACCACATATTCATGGTTCTGGTTAACGTCTGTTGTGGTTTCCACGGCGGCAAATCGGTTCTCCAGATTTGACTGGAACGTTTCAGATCCTGTCATGGTTTGGAGCAGTGTTGGTCGGAGCCTGGCCTTCACCAGACGGAAACGTTCGGCCTTGAAGTTGATATTCAGAGAGCCTCGGACAAGTCGGTGATCGCTCCCGGTATTAAACCTATTGATCACGGAGACGTCTCTGAATATGTGCTTCTTGTTCGTCATGATGAAGTCAATCTCATTTTTAGTCATAGTGTCGGGGCTTTGCCACGTCCACTTCCTTTGGGGCTGCTTTTTGAAAAAGGAGTTCATCAAAAAGAGCCCCTCGCGTTCGAGGAAGTTGACGAGCATTTGCCCCCTATGATTCCTGCTTCCAAATCCATGGGATCCTACTGCCGATTCGCCGCAAATCTGTACTCCCACTTTAGCGTTAAAGTCCCCCATGACAACGGTGTAATGGGTCTTTGTAGTGAAGTGGAGGGCCCTTGATATATCATCAAACATATCCTCCACTTCATCGTCTGAATGTGTCGAGGTCGGTGCGTACACTTGCACTACCTTGAGGCTATACCTGTCGGTGAGCTTTATGATAAGGTACGCTACCCTGTTCGACACACTAGACACCTCCACAACGTTATCAGCTAGGGACTTATTTACCAGAAACCCAACGCCACCTTGGGATTGTTGGTCTCCCTCTCGGAAGTACATTAGGTGACCTGATTCGAGGGTTATGGTGTCCTCCCCCTCTCTTCGAACTTCACATAACCCTAATATATGCCACCTAATCTTCCCAAGTTCCACCTCGAGTTGCGCCAGATGCGAGTCAAGCCGCAGCGTGCGGCCGTTGTACGTCGCAAGAGTAAGTTGTGTTTGGTGGCCTCCCGTAACCCGGAGATTCTTCGCACCCCCTGTCCCGCCGTAACCACGGTCGCCACCGTGACCGGGAATAGCGGGACTGCCGGGAACTAGGGGCCGTGGCTTTTTCGTTCTGCACATTGAGGAATTTAGCCTACTGCTATCACGCTGGCCAGACGGGTTGATAGAGGGTTTTTTTCGAGTTTTCCTTCTCTCGCACGGTGTTCGGTGCATTTTTGACTCCATTAGTCGACTTCTACGACACCCACTGGAAGAAGGGGGTAGCGACACATGTATTCTTAAGCCGTCGCTACACGGCATCAACAACAAAGCTTATCCCTATAGAAGATCTGACCTCATGTCAATTCGCTTATAGAAGTCACAATAATATATTGTAATATAACAATCAATGCATACAAATGGCCCATGCAAAAAGAAAGACTGTAACAGGTCCGGCTAACCCGGTCATACTAGTTTGAGTAACCATAGTGGACAGCTCAACATATATTACGTAAAGTGTATGACCGATAACAAAAGGATATTTGCAATAGCTACTTTCACGTATGCTAATATCTGCACCAATGTTACTGTAGTATTCACTTGTTTCGAATTCGTGGTGGCTTAGTGGGTAACCAACCTCTCATGTATGAGTGTGTGGGTTACATTGCAGGTCAGGCAAATACGAATGCAATTTTTTTTATGTTTGTATGTGCTTTCTAAGTATATCCTGGACATCAATGAAATCTGCTACCAATGAAATAAAGCCTGTAATTACCAATCCGCATTGAGCAAGCGTGGTGGTAACGCTCTATCCTTCCCCGTATGAGAGGTGGCCTGCCAAGCTGTGGGACGATAAAAAAGGCTGTGATGTTGATGATGATACTCACTTGTTTATTGCAAAATACTGATTTTAAGATTAATCTCACACACTTGTAAATATCGCGAATCTTACGTTATCGGTCACCTGAAAATTATCTGCGTTACTTAATATTATCTACGATTTGCGTGAGTTAGCAGTATCGAGCAAAGCTTGCAGCAATCGAAGGCAGTATACAGTAGCGGGATTTCTTAAAAAAAGTACAAGGAAAAACAACGACGATGATTTTGATGAATTGGTCTGGCATAGGTATCTTCTTCGATTGAGATATTTACATATAGGATAGGAATTTAGTTTAGGAGTATATTATGTATTATGTCTTTGCTATAATAATCAGTACCTACTTACAAATTATTAGGCTCACAGTTAACTGTGATGTGTGCGAATTTGAATTGGATGTCTGTGTGTATGTTAATAGAACCTTTATAGATTGACGTCACATTTTTTGTTGCTGTCTTAAATCAAGTATCGTTATTGAGATTATTTAATTTGTTTATACATATTTATAAAGTAATTTCTCGTGATTCTATAAGGTATTTGAATTGGATCCCTGCCGATAAAAAACTTGTAGGTATGTGTGGTAGAAACATCAGTTTTTAGTCCCTGACACTTTGATAAAGAATGCACCTTCGATGTTTTTCGAAAAATAACAGGTTTCGTTATCGTGACGCGTTTAGGTCGAATTCTCGTTTCAGTTTTTATTTTAAAATAAGAATTTATGCTCGCAACTTCCCGTAGGCTTTTGTTGCCTCTCTTAATTGGTGATCCTTTTGAAACATATAAACACAGTCTACAATTCGAATGCAACAAATCAAGTTGATGTTGTTTCGACAACCAGTCTTACCTTGGTAAGAGTATCTTATAAGTAGGTCTCATGTTACGTGGTAACTGGGCTGTGGATGTTGAAAAGGCAAGCGTTCCATTTAGTAAGACTGGAAGATAACCCTGATACCAAGATACCCTGATCTATAGTTATATAGTATCTATGTTCCATAGGATCTAAAGTTTAGATGAACACCTGGAAATTCATCAACACTATTGCACTTTATTATTGGTAAAAAAAGAAATAGTTTATTCTGCAGCGTTTAATTTGTAAATTTAAAAATCCTAATTAATAAAATAGCCACGAAGTACAGGGTATTCAAACCTGTTGCACAACACTGCAATAAATGATTGTATTTATTGGATAAAAAATGCTGCATATTGCGCAATATAAGCCTTGAACTTACTTTATGGACGCGTTTGTTCTTAAAAAATACATAAATAAAACATCCAATCGCATATTTAACCTATTAAATTTAAAAAAGAACTCTTGGACCGGTTATTTTTTTACGGGTTAAATAGCTAGACTGGTTATCTTATAACTTATCACCGAACTCAAATTTTTCAAGTCATCGTTGCCGTAACTTTACTAACGGGGTGTTAGTATGTAGTACCATAGATAGACTAAAAAATATGTACCTCTTTGCCATGGTGGGTAAAATAAGCTGGCCCTTATAGCAATACATTGGCTACTCGTAGGTATTTAATTGGTCAGTTAAATATTATGTGTCATTTGATGTTATCAAATTACGAATTAGTTACTTAGTACCTAACTATTTTTGGCAAGAACTAATATTATTAATCTTAAAAATTAAAGCAAGAACTTAATAATATTAGTTCTAGCCAAAAATTGTTAGGTACTAAGTAACTAATTCGTAATTTGATAACATCAAATGAAATCATTTGATGAATTGAAAACTTAGATAAGTTATTTTAATTCTCACTTATAAATGCATTATGTAAGTCAGAACTGATGCAAATGCAAGGAAATAACACCTTACTACAGAAAAACATTTGTTGATGTGATTTCCTCAAGATCTGAGATTGATAAAAGAAAATAGCTACGATAACGGAAGTCAAAGATTTGCCGATTACCTAACTGTCAAATATACATTGTTATCGAAATCAAATCACGGGTAGTCTAGTACCTAACTTTGATCAGGTGTTATAAATACAGGTATTGATCGCAAGTATAGATTATGTCTTACGAAAAATATCGATAGATGATAGATAAATATTAGTAAGACTGCAATGATATGATTGTTTAGGAGTATGAATGTGCAGCATTTGGAATACGACTATTATATAATCAGGCACATCCTCACCTAAAAACAAAAAATAATAAAATCTTTTTACCCGACATCATTCAAAAGAGGCATACCTATGTTTTATTTAGAAAGGAAGAACAATTTATTCCTTGATCTTTACTGTTTGAGGCTTGATAATGGTACGATTGTGGCTTTTTTGCGTGTCGCGGTTTTGCCTGGTATGGAATTAAGTGAATGTTTGTTTGTATTATGTAGCTTGGAGCATTTGCGGTACATGGCATTTACGAGACCGAGAAGTATACGTGTACAAGGGTTTCGAAGTGGTTGTGTGATCAAGGCAGAAAGAAAGATTCTAACATTTACGTTTTTTACTCCTTAGTTTTGAAAGGAATTAAAAAGTTTTGTTGCTGTTTATAAACTTCTTCATGCAAAGAACCTGAGCTATATAGAAATTAAATGCCCAAAAGGTGGCATTGACATTGATCCCAAATGATTTAGTGCAACAACAGGTTTTTTACGTAATGATGATGAAAATGAGAACAAAAAGGTCTTTTGAGTAACACTTTTTCCTTATTTTTATATTTATCCTCATGTGTCTGAGAATAAAATAAAACCATTTAAGTTTCTTTAAGGCATATTTACCTCTACAATATACTAAGGGGACTAAACTTATTTGAGGACATTATTTCATAAATTCAGATTTTTGAAATGCAAAAGCAAGAAGCCAAGAAGTATTCCCTATTTCCTACTTTTATTCAGTCGCTTCAAACGGTAAAAAAAAACGATTTAATTGAATGGACTCTGTCAATCATTTTTTTCGGTGCGGTTGTTTTTATCACGATTTTCGGCATAGTATTGTATTGTATGAATCTAATTAGTTTATTGAGTGCCGCGATCTCTAATGGCAAACAGAGAACATCTCGCGAGCAAAAACCGGTTTTGAAATATTTGGCAAACAAATCTTTGTTTTTTCTTACTGCTCTTAATGCCACGGTCACCTAATCATACAAGTAATAGCCATTATACGAAAGTTTATTCATGAAGTTCCAGAAATCATGTACATACCTACATGAGCGACCAAACTTACAAATGTATGCAATCCGATATTTTGCACATTCGAATCTTTTAACAGTAACATCTTTTAACACTAATAATATAAAATTTGCATAATAAGTAATCTACCGAACTGATGTAAATGGGTACAGCATTAGTCCAGAACCTCTAAAAGGACTTAGACCACTTTTACCCAATTGCAGGCAGTCTGGGACGTGCGTGAGTGAAACCGCGAGCATCTAGTTATTTCAATGTACTTGTCTATCACGCTGACATCCGCAACTTAATGATGTAATCACTCATTGTAGTTTTTTCTATAACAAATTGTCTAGGAAGTATTTGGATAGATGCATGAACTAACGTGTGTTATTTGAAGTACCTATGTAAATACAATGACATTTATAAAATGTTAAGACTGTGAAAAACCCCGTCTTTTATTACCAATTATAATAATGAGAGTTTAGTGAGTAAAACATTTAGCTAACCTCGTAAGGAACAGTTACGAGTACACTAATATCACAAAGTGGTAAAGTTTGTATGTAATGGGTACACTTGAACCGCTGGACAAATTACACAAGTTCTTTCAATAAGAAGGCTACATTATCCCTGTGTACGTGGGTGCAATAGACGAGTGGTGTAGCGTAATAAAGTTAAAATTAATAAAACAGATCATATCGAATAAAAATCTTAACTAAAACACCTTAAGTGTTTTAAGGATGGATGATAATAAATAACTAAAGGAGGTGTGTATTTATGTGAATTTCATAATTGATATTTATATTGATTCACTTACATTTAAAATATTGCATTCAGTTTCATTCGATAAGGCTGCACCTAAGTTATGACTGACCACAATAGGCTAAATAACCTGCGTATTGCAATGGGGTTACGAACTAGCTATTATTACCCACGCATAATTTTCAATTTTACATGATGGCGTATTTGCAAATCTCATGGTATTACTAAATACACTGTGTAGTTTAAGATGCACCTTTTGAACCTAGCGTTGCTACGTGCTTGAATCAATGTTCACGATTGTTATGGCTTTTGAAGGTTTAGCTATAGGTTTACTATATTCTATACATATATTATCTATTCTTGTAAAAGCCGTTGTGAGTAGAGTGCCATAATCTCGTCGTGAAATCAAGTTCACCGAAAACGTAAAGCATCTGTTTGTCCGTTTTTCTTAAAAATCTTTTTCTTTTGAAAATTGAACATGAAAAATCATAGTGAACAGTTGTTTACGGAAAACTATCGTTTATGTTGTCGGTGATCTTGGGTTTCAGTGTTTGAAGAAATAATTTAAGATTAGATTGATATATTTTAATACATCGTAATTTTGGAAACGCATTGGCTTCCTTCGATTCGGTTTTTGTTATTGAAGGTTGAACCTTGGAAATATTAAGGACATGCTTATTATACCTAATCAAAATGCGCATCAAAATATTTCGAGAGATTGTTCATAATATTATAAACTTGTTTGAAATTTGATTAGTCATGTTCAACTGGTATAGATGAGCTAGAGAGAAGACGGACGAATTATCAAATAAACAGCAGTAACCAAAGGCTAATCAAACTGTGAAAATCCTTTGCCAATAATTAACAAGACGAAAAAAAGGTTCTTGTTCATTTAAAATAAAGTTTAAATCTATGTGGAAAGGTTGTCACGCGAATGATACAGCTGCTAGTACACGTGAATCGTTTTAAACGCGATCACGTGGCGTGATATCCCTCTTCCGTCGGTCACGCCACGGACAGATGCACCCAATTGTATATAATACTGAAATAGCGACATGAATGGCAAATGGATCAATTTATTAAACAAGTTATGTAATTTGCCGGTCATTATTTTGACTGGTGACCGTCGCGGGGATGAACCGTTGAAACATTACACAATCTGCAGTAGATCGTAATTTTATTATCGTTCCTTGTCTTGCTAATCGGCAGCAATACAATTTCTGGTAAAATATACAACTCAAGGAGAATTAGGTATAAGTTTTCCGTTAGTTTACTCTATGTGTGATTGAATAAAAAGTCCCAGCCCAAGATATGGGTCTAACTTCATTTTAATTAATTAAAACACCTCGCTATGGAAGTGTTTAAGTTACCTCTTTCAGGAATGATTGGGTTTCTGATCGCGTAGGCTCATGAGGATGCATAAGAATTACTTACAGTACCTATCCAATGCAATATACCTACGTTTTTGTTCCCACGAACGTTATGGAGGTAGAGGACTTCCGAGACTAAATTGTTGGATCATGCTGGGTGTGATTTAGGAAAAATACTAGAGGTACTAGATATCTCGTGTTTGATCAAGAGCGAAAAGATTCTCTATTGGTGGAGTCCTAGAGAGTTTTGGGAATTTATCTATTTGATCGAGATCTGATTAGGAATATTTTTTTTTGTAGGCCAAACACTGTACCTGGAATTCGAGGATTATCATGAATTTGACGTTTCAGGAATTCCACTATCTATATGGAGTATTTTATACGGTTTCTAGCACTAAAGCCTGTAGGGGGGTTTTAAAAGCTTTTTGTATCACAGTAAAAAATAAAAAAATATACTTACAAAGGTACGTAAAGGGAAAACGTTAATCCCCTTAGTTTTAGAACCAGTTAAAGTTTTTAAGCTATATTTTTTTACATTCTGTTCTTTAAATATGTAGTAGAAATGGGTTATCACAGATAGATATATACTGTAATAAAATCCGAAGCACCTTTGTATTTCAACTCGAACATTGGCTATAGCCCGAACCGCTCATCCGGTTAACATGCAGAGAAACCGAATTCCAAAAAAAAACTGGACAGTTATATTGTTCCTGCAGGATTTGATTTTGTATCATAAAATAAATAAATATTTTTTTACGATGGGTAACTTATATTCACTATATAAATTATTTGCTAAATGAACACTTCATTTGTACCATTGCTTATGAAAGTCTAGGCAAATTATTGTAATAATACTTACACAGTAATTCATCTAGTGCCGAAAGCCAACATGAACCACAAAATGTAGACAAATCCAGACAGTTGATAAAAATGAATAAGAATACATTACTCCTTAGAGACAGTCAGTTAGGAACAGAAATATCTAGATACAAAATTCAGGAACTTAGACCGACCTAGGTCTAAGTGGAGACATTCATATTCATCCTTGTTACAGTTATGGCTGACGTTTGGCGCATCGCTGTCATTCCTAATCATAGGATTGGTGAGGGGTTACTCCGCCTCCGCGATCCCGTCCATCGAGGCCACCGATCCGGATATCATACAAACCAGTGAACAGAAATCATGGATAGGTAAGGACTAAGGAGCTCGCCAAAAACCAATTAAATGTGTAAGATGTTCTGTGATCAATTTCATTAAAGGACTAGAAATCACGATGAGTGTTTATAGATTAGAATGTGTTAAAGTCTTGAATTTTATATCTTGAAAATAACCGGATAAAAGAAAACATTCCTAGGAAAGTAATGTAGGTATGTTAAAATGCAATTCTTCAAGAATCCAGAGTATGACAATACCATATGACAATTTTAGATAACATTACCGCTGAAGAAAATTCATCCATCAGCAAAATGCCAAGTCTGCCCAATAAATAAATCCTTTGCGTGTATTTCATTTTGCTGCTAAGACAATTTGGTTAGTTACGGAAGTTAAACAGTGAGTAGGCGGCGGTTGTTTGAGCTGAGCACAAGGACTGGATGTGTGGGCAGACTTGCTATTTGCATGGTAGACATACTTCCTCATTTCATCGCAATTATTATTATTATTTTTTTTAGAGGTGAATCCTAGAAATGGTAACCTTTATGGGCGATTACATATGTCGAATGATTCCGGGATTTTACCATTGTAACATTCATTATCACCTCGTTTAAAGAAAATTAATATTTGTTCCATGAAAAGGTTGTCATCTTATCATCAATAATAGCAGATAAAACATTTTATGTTATTGTGTAAAGGTTATTTATAGTTATTTATATTCCTTTGTGCATGCAAGGTTGTATGAAAACTATATCATTATTGCTTTTACAAAAGTATAATTACATTTTTTTCCCTTCAATTCTCTAGGAGCCATCCCACCACTGGGCGCTTTCCTAGGCAGCATGATATCCGGAACTTTAATGCAACGTTTGGGTCGCAAGCGCACGCTGCAGCTCACATCTCCTATCTGGGTAGCTGCGTGGCTGATCCTGGGTTTTGCCAAGTATTATCCACTGCTGCTGGTGGGCAGAATTATCACAGGAGTCGGAGTTGGCTTCGTATTGGCTACAGCGCAAGTTTATGTAAGTACCTATCTATTACTTAGTAATGTGGTTTTTATTTCGTATAACTTTAATATCTATGCCCACGTTTCGATAGAATTACGCACTATTTTATAAATATGAAAACTATTTGCTTATGCATATAATTTAATCAATTCTTGAATGACAAACACACATAGATTCATACTAAATATTTGTAAGTCAAAACTGTAGCGATATAATAATCAATTGAACATAAACATGAATACAAATAAAGTATTGACGCGAATTCACCAGCCCATAAAACAAGCGGAAATGTTGTATTCACGGCGCATTAAACTCATTAGACGATATAATTTGCGCAAATATAATAAGTGCGTGTTTAATCCACAGTCATATGACTCGATCTGACCTCCTCTCGTGTTTGGATCATTGTTGTGTAGGGTTCACCACGTTGCATCGGAAAACAATATGTTACTCTGTTTAACCGACTTCTTAATATAGACGATCATTCATTATGTGTCTCAAAGTTATCTCATGTCACGCTTACAAATAATTTATAGATGTCGCATAAAATAAATAATTCATGAATACTGATTATTGATTTTTTTATGATCATTCTTTCAGACTTTTTGGTTGCAATGTATCCAAAAACTACAAATGGATTAATTAATGAAAAAGAGAATGCTCTTTGGCTCTGAGGAGTGTGTTGGATATTTTGTAAATATTTTCATATACTCTTGCTTGTTAATTAATTTTCTTGAAAGGGTGAAAATAACTGCATTTTCGCTTTGTTGTTTTTGTAGTTTTTATTCATTATCATGGTAACTCTGTGATGTTT